>NC_045627.1:90773202-91456609 GCF_009829155.1 Mustela erminea | reverse complement strand
TCTCTCGTTGCTCTCATGGAGCGCGTCCTGCTGGGAGGGTTCTCGACTGAGCCAGGGTCCCGGGGACGGGTCAGGACACTGCTCTGTGTGGTCAATGCTGAGTGGTCGGTGAAGACCAAGGTCCCCATCAGGTTCACCGGGGCCAGCAGCGTGGCCCCCACTACTTGACAGAAAGGCACCAGCCTTCTTGCAAAGGCTCTCCATCCCCACTGACCCCAAGCCCCTCCTCACTTGCTCCCTGTTTCTCAGGGGTACGAGGTGTTTTTAGCAATTCACAAGGTCACAGAGCCATCACCACAGTCAACGGCACAATATTTCATCACCACCCAGAACCCCGTAGGTCTGTTCTCTGTCCTCCCACTGCCAACCCCAGTGAGCTGCCAGTCCACTCTCTGCCTCCAAGGGTTTTCTGTCTGGACATGTGCAGTCGCACAAGGTGTGTCCGCTATGACCGGCTTCTTCCACATCGTGTAAGGTGGCCAGACCTCGTGTGTGCAGCTGGGTGCGTGCTCTCGCCGGCTCAGGGCTGCTGGTCTCCCGTCAGAGGGGTGTATGTGTTCTTCCCGGGGGGGCTCTTTCCGTGTGGACACACGGTCACGTTTCTCTTGGGCTCTGCCCGAGCAGCATAACTGCGGGGCCCCGCGCGGTCTCCCCACCGAACCTTCCAGGAGTGCTTTCCCACCAGCTGGGCGAGGCTCCGGTCTCTCCACGCCCTGGTGACGCCGTCTCCTGGCCGCCTGGTTCTAGCATCCTGGCGGCCACAGCGCTGATTGCAGTTCCCGGGCGACTGATGCATGTATTTGCATACGTGTATTGGCCGTTTGTCTATCTTTTTGGGCAAAATGTCTATTCTGATGCTTTGCCCAATTTTTGATTTGGTTATCTTTTTATTGTTGAGCTGTAGGACTTCCGCGAGCATCCTGGGCACGACCCTTACCAGATAAAAGATCTGTAAATTTTCTCTCCTTCTGGGTATTGTTGTTTTCAGCCTCTCCCACACTACTTACTGAGGGGGGTGGCGGGGCTCAGGGCTCGGCTTCCCTCCGTCCACAAGCCTTCCTCCCTGATGATCTCAGCCAGGCTCCGGGCTGAACGCCGCCTCCCCCCTGAGTCGCCTCACAGCTTAGTGTCTAGCCTGGACCCCTCTCCCCTCGCCCCCCACGCCCCGCTGCCCGCGCCCCTCCATCTCACGATGCGTCAGCCCAACACCCGATGTCGAAGTCCCGCTCCGCGGCGCCCCCTCCTCCTTCCTGCCTTTTCTGCCCCACAGAGGGCAGCCCCCCACTCCCAGGGGGTCAGGCATGGGGCATGGGGCGCAGCAGGCGGGAGGCAGAGGGGCCACCGCTGCGCTGGCTCTGCTCTGGGAGGACGGGGAGCAGCTCCACTGCCACCTGCCGTGCTTTGTGACCTAGTCTGTGCGCAGCCGCAGCCCGGGCCTGGGGCTGGGCTCTGGGGCTGCCGCAGGGATGGAAAGGCGTCTTCCCTGGCCCTGGAGCTCTGCTGAACCGCAGAACCATCCAGAGCCTGCCTCCCATACACGTTTGAAGGCCCGTCTGAGGAAACAAAGCTGCTCACGGACCAAAGACAGCCCGACTGAGGAGTCCGGGTGCCGGGAGGGGCAGACGGGCACAGGCCGGGGACTGGAGGACTCGGAGAGACTGTGCCAGGCTTTGGTCTTGGGACAAAACCATGAGCGACAGAAAGGTTCTAACGAGTGTGGGCAGCAGATGTCCCGCTAGCGGGTCCCGCCACGTGGAGGCGGGGTGAGGGCCCACCACGGGTCCCAGAAAAGGAAGCAGCGGACGCCGTCCATCGCAGCGTTTGGGATGCGGAGTGGTAAGCGCGTGTCTCTTCTGTCTTTTTTTGCTTCATCCCAAAGAAACCAGAGAATGAGTGGCAGAAAGTTGAGTACATCCTGGAGCTCAGCGAATGGCTGTACTACAAGCAGTTTCCTATGGAAGACGTGATTTTCCACCTGAAGTGGGCGGTCGACATCCTGATGCTGATCACCCCAGCCAGGGACACGCCTGAGGGGGCAGGTGAGGGTGCGGTCTGCTCTGATTCGGGGCCGGCCCGGCGTGGACGTGTCCTCACGGCCTCCGCTGGGACCTGTGCCCGGGGCAGGAGCCCTGGGACCGTATCCCTGAGGCCAGCCCAGCCCCTGATGGCAGGGATGCCTTCTAGAAGGGCCCGGTCAGGACAGCTCATGGCCGGGGCACCCCTGTGTTGCAGAGGAGCCACTGTCCACTCCGGAAGCCCCAGAAAGCGTGGTGTCCAAGGACATGGGGACAGTCCCCGTGGAGGAGCTCCGCAGCGTGAGACAGCTAGAGGCGCTGGCTCGGGCCTACACCCTGCTGGCGCTGATGGTGTCCCCGGGTGCCGCCGGCTATGAGGAATATTGCCTCCTGGCCTACATGTGCCTCAGGCGCATCTGGCAGGTGAGGCGCCAGGCTGCTCACTGCCCCGTCCCCAGCTCTTGGCAGGGGCCGACACCTCCCCCTGCAGCTCACGGGCCTCGCCGGCTGGTGCCGCCCTCAGACAACAGCCCTGCCCCCACTGCAGTGGCCGGGGACACTCTTCTCTGAAACACACCACCACCCCGGCCCATCCACCACGAAGTGCCCCAGGGCAACGGTGTGTTGGGGCGACAGCCAGCCCATGCTTGCCTCTGCCTGCCCCTCGGCGCCCTGGCACTCAAGAACCTTCTGTGCATTCCCCGTCCACCATTTCTTTACAGGGCCCTCCCAGAGTGGCTCTTGGAGCTTCTGGTTCTCGAGGACATTTGAGGGCAATGCCCCTGACCCTCCCAGCAGTGTGCCGGGGGACAGTGGGACTGCCACCCCTTGGCGGTGGGAAGAATGAGACAGACCTGGAAGGCATCCTTGGTCTTCAAGATGCCCCAGCCCACTCTCCCACCATCCACAAAACAAGGATTCTTCAACACTTCTTTTAGGAGAACAGCTAAAATCTTTACGTGTTCTCAATTAGAGACGTAAACTCACTTCATGGAGGTGACCGGCACTCCTTGGAGGTTGGCTCTGTGTCCCCGCTGGTCCAGCATCTTGGAGACTGCAGTGTCCCACCCACTGAGGGACACCACAGTCCCCTGTGCTTGGGGCAGGCTCACTGGTGTGGCCCTGGTGCCCGAGTAGACACCAGGCTGCCCCTCAGAGCCGTACCACTGGCCACCCCTCAGATCTGAGCCGGTGCAGGAACGTGTGCACGGCTGCTCTTAACGCTGCGAATCTGGATTTCACTTTCCGCAGGTGTCTTTATTAACAGCAGGAAAAGCCATTTCAGAAAGCAAAATTCTGGAAGCAACAGGCAGC
This sequence comes from Mustela erminea, assembly GCF_009829155.1. NCBI lineage: Eukaryota > Metazoa > Chordata > Mammalia > Carnivora > Mustelidae > Mustela > Mustela erminea. The sequence continues at coordinate 91,453,280 of NC_045627.1, read as the reverse complement.
TCCCACTTGCTGTCGCCTCACAAAGAGAAGGACAGGAGGAGGGGAAAGAGCAGAGACCCCAAGCAGGTGCCGGGGCGCATGCGCGCGGGCCGTGTCGGGCCGGCCGCGGGAGGCCGGGGCCAGCGACTGGACACACCCAGCCTGTGGGGCCTGACGGACCCCCGTCCCTCAGTGTCCTCCTCCGTAAAGTGGAGGACACCCCCCGGCTGTGAGGAGGGTGACCCAGGGCGCACGTCTCCTCTCTGGTCGGAGGCCGGCTCTCTGGAGCAGAGGGGAAGCGCGGGCATCCCGGGGCGGCCGTGCAGAGCGGGCTCCCGCTGGGCTCCGGCACCACGTCCTCCGAGCGCGGGGTGGCAGGCGCCGGGCTCCGCGGGAAGACTCTGGCCGTGCACACAGCCAACAGCATCCGCTTTGCAAGTGATACCAGAGCGCGTTCGGCTGTGACAGTGAACGCGGCTGGGGTGTGGGTTACAGGGAGGGCGGCCACGAGCAGGGGCGCCATCGGGGCGGGGGGGCCCTGATCCAGCCAGCGCTGGGCCCCCGAAGGCAGTGCCCTCTCCGGGTTCACCCCCTGCCCCGGCTCAGGCTGGGCAGGATTCCGAAGCGAGTCCCGCCCTCCTGCTTCGCAGCAGCAAAGCGCCGCCGCGGGCAAGCAGCTCCACGACGCGCCGGCCAGCGTGGAAGAGTGGGCTTCCTACTGCTGCCCCGAAGGAGTGATGTCACTGTTCCGACACGATAACAGCGACTTTACCATTAACCCTTCAAGCATCCGGAAGCCGGTAAGGCGACTTCGAGGGGCGGGTGCCGGCCGCCGTCCTGAACCCCGACTCCCTGCCCCGTAGCCATTGTGCTGTGATGTACATCCAGAAAGAGGCACGTAAGCAGGGCCTGGCTTGGTGCCTCGTTGACGACGCACCTGTGCGTGGCCTCCCAGGCCTCTGCCGTCCCCAGGCGACAGCCAGTGTCGGTGGGAAGCACGTGCTCCCTCTCGTCGTGCGGTGCCCTCCCCGCCAGGAATGCACCCCGATGCGGAAACGCCGCCGGTGGCCCTGTCTGTGGCTGCTGTGGCGGCGAGCCGCGGCCGCCCCGGCTCTGGCTCCGGCTCCAGGGCCCACCTGGGTAACCCGCGGAAACGCTCCCTCTCTGGATTTCCGCCGGCCACGCTGGCAAGGAAGCCGTTTGCTGGGAGGTCCCCGGGGTTAGACCCCATGACCCGGGACCTTCATTGCCCAGCGCCTTCCTCCCGTCTTTTGTGCTGAACAACGTGGGGACCGTCCCCGTGTCCCTCCCGTGTTCGGGTTCGTTCGCCCCGTCTCGTCCGTGTCTCTGTCGCCTGTTGGGTTTCTCGGCCGTGGAGCCGTCCCACGCCCGGACTAGACCACAGTACGCGTGTCCCTGCGACACTGGGGGACACTCGTGTTGTCCCCAGTCGGTGGCTTCACATGCAAAGCTGCTGTGAGTGTTCCTGACGGCACCCGTGGCCGTGGAGCGTGGGTTTGGCCGACCAGGTCACCTCTGGCCAAACGGCCTTCTGAGGTGGCTGAGCCAGCGCCGTGCCCCCTGCAGCGGCGGGGGGGGGGGCATCGTCCACGCCGTGCCGGCCTCGCGTGGTTCCCCTTCCTACCTGGGCCCAGGTAGGAAGCATGGCCGCGCCTCACTCTGCCCTCTGGACCTCGGATGTCGTCTCTGTGGCCTTTCCAGGCTGTTGCCCACATTTTACTGAGGTTTCTGTCTCTTTCTTACTGATTTGAAGGAATCCTTAACCTTCTCTGGAAACCACACCCTGCGGCGGACGGAGGGCGCGTCACCTTCCCCTCTTCGTGGGCTCCCCTGAGGTCTTCGCGTGACTCGAGATTCCGCGTCCCTGTGATAAAATTAGAGATCTGCCCCTTTGTCACTAGGACTTCGTGGGTCCTGTTTGACGGGACCGTTTCCGTCTCCAGAGGTCGTGAAGATACCCGCTCGCGGCGTCTTCCTGAAGCTTTCTGGGGTTCTGTGCCAGAGTCCCACAGGCCGTCGCCTGAGGCCGGGGGGTGTGGTGCCGGGCGAGGTCAGCACGGGCTCTCCAGTCTGGGTGTCAGAATGTTCCAGCCCGTCTGTGGGAAGAGCGTGCGCCCGTCTTCTCTGCGGAGCCGTGTTTGCCCTGCGACCGTGTCCACGCGCGCCCGCCCCTCACGGCCGCGACGCCTGAGCCTCCGTGGTCTTCGAGAAGGTTCTGGACGTTCTTCCCGTACCCCTCACAGCTCCGCGTGCACCGTGGAGTCCGCGGCTGGGCCCGGCTCCTGACTGCTCAGAGGCTCCGGTCGGCCGCCGGCTCGGGGAGAGCGGACGCCCACGGCCCTCCGGAGCGTGACCAGCCCGACCCCTCCCCCGGCTCGGGCCTTCCCTCGACGCGTGGCGGGGGTGCGTTTCCCGTGCGGCGCGCGTGCCGGTGGGGTTCGCTGTATTCGACTCGACGTGTTTGATCCTGTTGCAAATGGGCTTTTCTGGGTCACGCCTGAACGCCACGTGAAATACAGAAAGACAGTTTTGTTGAACTTCCAATCACTGTGCTGACTTGTCTGTCCCGTCTTCTGGGCGTCGTGTGGGACCGTCGCTCTGTCGTCACTCCCGCCCTGGGCTCTGCGGGTCCAGGCCCGGGCAGGTGCCGGAGAGACGCCGGGCACGGCAAGGGGCTTATCGCGCTGCCGGCTCTGACGGGAGGATTGGCGACACTCGCTAGAGCTGTGACGGCTGTTTGTCGTGGTTTCAGGGAGATTCTTTACCCCCGGAGAGTTTCCCGTTTCTCGCTGCCCAGAGCTTAGTCGCGAGCGGCCGGAGCCGGCGGCGGCGCGTTTCCTTCCAGCGGCTCAAGCGGCGGCGCGGCTTCTCCTTCCTGCTTCCAGCTGATCGCGCGGCTCTTTTGCCGATGGTCACGCGGAGAAGATCCGTGTGGCTGAAATGTGTCATTCGTGTCCCGCATACTCGTGTTTGCCACCTTGCGGCGTTGGTGTCCACAGCCCTCTCCCGTGCGTCCGGCCCCCGTGTCAGGATTTGGTAAAAAGTTATGCAGATTCTGGTTCTGTTCCCAGCCGGCCCCAGACATGCGGCTTTTCAGCACTGACATCCAGCTCTCCTGCTGCCTGTGGACACCCGCTGGGTGTCCCGTGAATTCACCCAGTCCCGGCACGGACCACCCAGGGTCGGTGGGTGTGCGCTCCTCGGCCTCAGAGCTCAGGCTCTCAAGGCGGCCCCCGCGTCGACAGTGCCGGGGCTCTAGGCCACCTGCACGGTCATCTGATGTGGCTGCGCGTTGGAGGTTCCCGTGACGCCCCTGTGCAGGGTTACGATTTGCTAGGGCGGCTCACGGAACTCAGGGAAACACCGTGTTTTCTAGATCACCGCGTTGTTAGCAAGGACGCGAGTGAGCGGCCGGGTGAAGAGGTCCGCGGGTCGGGGTCTGGTGCCGAGTGCGGGAGCTCCTGCACGCCTGGCACCGGGGGGCGCCGCCGCGTGTGGATGTGTTCACCCCCCGGACATGCGCCTCGCTGCTCCATGTAGGGCTTTAGGGAGGTTCCGCGACGCAGGCGCGAGTGAGGGAATCTTTGGCCGTTGGTGACTTGCTCCTCCTCCGGCTGCTCCCTGTCCCCGGCACCAGGGGCGGGACCAGACCTCCAGCCTCTGGTCACAGGGTTGGGTCCCCGGCACGCAGTCCCCCTCCCCAGCTGTCCGGGGGCCGCCTGGAGTCACCTCACGGAGACAAACTCAGCTGCTCGGAAGGGCCTCCTGGTTCTCGAGGTCGCAAGGGTTGTTGGAGCTCGGTGCCAGCAGCGGGTCCGTGTCCTTGTGGGTCACAATGTCACACTGACCCTTTCGTCAGTTAGGAAGTGTCTTCTCCCCCTTCTTTTTCTTATTTTTTTTTTTAAGATTTTATTTATTTATTTGACAGAGATCACAAGTAGGCAGAGAGGCAGGCAGAGAGAGAGGAGGAAGCAGGCTCCCTGCAGAGCAGAGAGCCCGATGCGGGACTCGATCCCAGGACCCTGAGATCATGACCTGAGCCGAAGGCAGAGGCTTAACCCACTGAGCCACCCAGGTGCCCCCCCTTTCTTTTTCTTGAAGGGCTTCGTGCTTCTACTGATACTTATTTTTTAGAAAAGTCTGGACTGTGACAAAATACCCGTGGTTTTTTATTTATTCTGTCCATTAATAACTAATATTTGAGAACATTTTAATGTTAATGGAACATGAGCTAAGAAAAGTTTAATTTTTTTACATTTCAATATTAGGGTATTAACAAGAGAAAATAAAAATAATTATGGTCAAAATTACTGCATCAAAACAAACAATAAATGCTTGACATTAGGCTACATACCATTTAGTTTTTGGCGTAAAGTTCTTTGTAAGAGAGAACACTAGTCACGTCGCTCGTGGGGACACTTCCCGCTGCTGGGGCGGCCACTTCTCGGTGTCCCTGCGGCGGCTCTTAGCATAGTTGTCTGCGGTTGTGGGAATGGGGTGCAGTGGAGAGGCACTCACCGCCTCCGTGCTAAGTAAGAGCACATCCCCGATTCCCGTAGGTACGGGGAGGCCGACAGAGCGCGGCTGCCCCGTGTGTTTGAGGCCATCGGTCAAGCCTAAGGAGTTCGGTCAAGGCACGGGTGTAACGGTTCGCACAAGAAAGAGCGCGACGCCAGCCTGGGGGCCTGAGAACAGGACAAAACCATAAGTCACTCTTTCTGGCGGCGGTGACAGTGCCCTTTCTACCATCTTCCCTGTGACTTGAGACAATCTTTGCTGGCCCGAGGCATGCGGAGTGTGTGGGGCCAGGCCACGTGGGTCGCCGCCACGGACGGTCCTCCATCTTTATTTTTCTTGATTCTTGGGGAGGTTTGTAAAAGATTATTTGTTCGTTCTGCCTTAAATCTGGGAGAGTCCCCTGGTGGGAACTTCTGGACCTTTTCTTCTTTGTGGGAAAGTCATAAGTTACGATTCAGTTTTCTTTGTAGTTCAAGAGCTTTTCTGATTTTCTGTTTCTCTTATAATTTGGCGGATTGTGTTTTTCTAGGGTATTTCCACGTAACATAAAATTACACGTTTGTAAAGTAATGTTGTTCCTAATGTCCTTTCCTGATCTTGGAGTGTCCGTAGGCTCTGTAGGATGCGAGCCTTCCCACCCCTGCTTCCTGACCAGCCTCACAGGGTCATCGGTATTAATCTCTCAAAGAAAACGCATGTTCTCCTGGTCGCCCAAAGCCACTGGCTTTTGGGAAGTCCCTGAGATGGCTGCTTTGCGTGTAGATCACCCTGACCCTAAGGTGCAGGCCTTTGGGGACCCAGCCGGGTGCGTAGCTTGCGGTGGGCCCTCCACGCGGCTGCTTGTCCCCCCCCCACAGGAAAAACCCCAAACAAGCAAACAAAACCCAGAAGCGCTACCAGCCTCCCAGCCGGCTCGTGAGTCCTCAGAAACCCCCCGGACGAGTGCACCCCGATGTGGCTCACTTCTTGAGACCCCGTTTCTTCTGGCCCAGTAACTGCCCCAGCACCACCTAGTGACCTGCGCTTGGTCCAGCTTCTCGAATTTTCCACCCCAGAGTAATAGTTATGTCAAACCCAGTCTGTCTTCATGATGCGAGATGTTCTCTACCTGTACTCGGTTTTAAGGCAGTTATATGTGTCCATAGAGAGACTCTGTTTTCAATGGATCAGCAGCTCCCAGTGGAGGAAATCGAACAGAAACATTCATTTGAGTGAACATGTGACTGGGTTGTTTGTTGTGAGGACTTTTAACTGTATTGGGTGTGGACGGTTACGGGTGATCGCGCACGACGAGACGGAAGCTAAGCGTGCGGAAGGGAGGGCGGAGAGCACAGCGTCCCTTCGCTCAGCAAACACGGCTCGGTGCCGGGTGTGCGTCGGGACCTGTGCGTGGCGTGGGGACGGGCGGGGCCGCTGACGAGAGACCTTGTGAGCTGGCGGCCTGCCGTCCCTCCAGTGCTTGACCTTACACGTGTGCTGTGTGTTTGCGTAGACGTACACTCTGTACTATCTGGACCACTTGGTCAGCGCCCTGCAGAAGCTGTCCCTTCACGAGCTCGCCGTCCCGCTCCTGCAGCTGGGGGCAGCCGTCGCGGCCGCTGTGGTGGACAGCAAGAGCCTCGGAGACCTCTACCACCTGCGGTCAGTACGGCTGATGCACGGTCAGGGAAACTGGGGGACACTTGGGAGGCTGAAGGGGAATACTCCAAAGCAATGTAAGAGAAGCAGCATTTCCGAATACTAATTCTGTGGTTGGCTAATTCCATAAGTAATAGCCCAGGGATTTGTAAAACCAAATAAATCAGCATCCTCGATCATGAAAATACTCTTTTTGTTTTAAAATTTCTACTGGGTTCTTTTTTTTTTTTTTTTTTAAAGATTTTATTTATTTATTTGACAGAGAGAAATCACAAGTAGATGGAGAGGCAGGGAGAGAGAGAGAGAGAGGGAAGCAGGCTCTCTGCCGAGCAGAGAGCCCGATGCGGGACTCGATCCCAGGACCCTGAGATCATGACCTGAGCCGAAGGCAGCGGCTTAACCCACTGAGCCACCCAGGCGCCCCTCTACTGGGTTCTTAAGGGAAGATCGTTGTTCTAAGGAAATGTACGCTGGCGTATTAGAATGAAGGGCCGCTGTGGGGCCTGCTCCCCAGTCACCAAAAGAAATATTTACAGGGTGGCGGGGGGCAGGGAGACCAGCCGTGAGGCAGGTGTGGTGAGCGCCTGCGCCCAGGGCTCTGCGAGGGACCTACAGTCGGGCTCTGCAGTGCTCGGGCAGCTCTTCTGTGAGCTGGAAACCCTTTCCCGCGACACCGTTTTGCGCCAGAACCGAAGCAGACCTTGCCGGTGTCGCGGAGCTCAGGGCCCCGCCCGCGGAGCCTTATTTTTCCCTGTGAGGGTGACCTCGACGGTGAGTCCGGACAGAGTCCGGGGTGTGAGTGCATGTGAACATTCTTGCCGCCTGAAGTCCGCAAGAGGCACGTGTGTCATTTTGCTTACCTCTCAATATTACTGGAAACATCACTAAATGAGCCATTCTTTTCTCGTTTACCAGTTTTTATGAGGCGCACTGAGCCCAGGGCAGCCTGACCCTTACCCACACGTCCCGTGTGACCCTGTGCTTGCTCTGTCGCCCCTTCCCCTAGACTTGCCCTTGCTTGTTCCGACTTGAAATTGAGAGAAGCAGCTGCTCACCACGAGGAGCAGGCCGGGCAGACGTACATCTACGATCTGGAGCAGGCGAGGTGCGCCCCCCAGCCCCCGCGGTCCCGACCTGCCCAGGGGACGCCAGCTCGCCTGTAAACAAGGAAGGATTTGGCCAACACGGAGCTGCTCCCGGCCGTGTCCTCTCCAACCCCAGGCCCATCCTGCATCACACACAGCCAGGGGGACGACGCTTGGCCTGGGGGGGGTGTGTCAGGGGCAGCTCCGGGGGTCAGGGGCGGCTCCGGGGGCAGTCGTGGGAGTTTTGTGTCATCTCTGTGAACACGCGAGTGATCGGTGGCTGTTTTAATTTGCATTTCTGGATCACTAATGACATTGGACATTTGCAGACACTTGCTTCTTGGCCGTGGCATTTCTTGGGCATGTCACCTGTGTTACTTACATTAGCTGCAGAAAGGAAATCGCCTTGAGAAAGGAGAGGCATAAGGAAGCAGTCTTAGACGACAGTGTGCCGACGCCGGCTGAGCCCGTAACTGCGGTGCCGCCCCCGGAGACGAAGCCCCTCGTGGCCCAAGACAAGGTACCCTCGCTCCGCCAGCAGCACCGTGTCCCCGAGCCACAGCTCGGCCCCTAGTGGGAGAAGCCTTCACCGCGAGCTGTGTACAGACCCTCGTGTCGGGTTCCCGGGAAAGCCGGGGTGTGTCCCCTCCCCGTGCGCCCTGGGTGTCTCTGGGGAGATCGAGGCTACAGATCACCTCGGAGTGCACCCACCAGGGGCTTGGGCAGGATTCAGAGAAGACAGGCAGGGGCAGCACAGAGGGATTCCCAGGAAGGGTGGCCGAGGCCGGGGCACTTGGAGAGTTGCCCCAGAGGTCTGACTACTGCCCACGCGGCGAGATCACTGGTGTCGGCTCACGCCTCAAGAAAAGCAGCCATCAGGCCACCACGCTCCGAACACCTGTCACCCCGGGGCCGCCAGCCTTGGGCCTCCGTCCTGGAGCCGCGGGCATCAACCATCTGGGAGGCGCGGTAGGAACGTGCCAGGCCCCCGTGTGTCTTGAGGAATTCAGGGGCTCACTGACACCTCACATGCTGGTCCGGGTGCCGCCTGGTACCGGAGACCCGGGCCCCAGAGCGCAGGGCAGCGGCCGGAGCAGGGGCAGTGCAGGACCTGCTCTGACACCCCCCGGGGTGGGCTGGCGGGTGACAAGAGGCGCTGTCCCAGGAGGCGGCTCGCTGCAGAGGTCGGGGGCCGGGCCTGGGGGGAAGCATGGACGGCGGGAGCTTCCTCAGCCTCCGGCGCAGACCTGCCGCCCCATCTTCCAGCTCCTGACGGTGAACGGAGACACCGGGAGGGGCCTGGAAGGGACGTCCTTCCCCCAGCTGTGGATGCTCAAAGCCGACGTGCTGCTGGAGATGGACCTGTACCAGCCCGCGAGGCTGCTGCTGGCGGAGGCCTGCCTGGCCTTCCAGGTGAGGGGCCGCCGCGCCCGGGGTCAGTGCGGGGGGCGCCTGCGCACGACGGCTCTCTGGGACGCAGGCGTCTGCTCGGAAGCTGGCTGGCCTCTCGCCGTTCTGCAATGTCCATCCTGGACTCGGATCTAAGTCTCTGCCCTTGGCCTGTGGTTTCTTTGGTTTTCGTTCTGTCCGTGGAGAGTTTGCGGAAGTCCTCACTTCCTGCGGCGGCTGCAGGTCTGACCCCGCAGGTGTTTCCTGATGTCGTGTGCAGCGGCTGAGAGACAGGAGGGCTCCTCGCTGTGGGCCCAGCCCAGGCGTCCGTGGTCTCTCGGGGGGCCTCGCTGGAAGCCTGAGGTCTTCTGAGCCCCCGAGAGGCTTGCACTCCAGCCTGGCTGTGCAGACCTTGGCTCCCAGCCCCCCGTCACCCCCGTCTGCTGTGCTCCTTGGACCTGCCCTGCCCCGGGCACATGGGTTCAGGTGCCCCCATGACTGGTGTCTAATGCCCGCAGCTGGAGGCCCCAAAGCCCCAGCTGTGTCCTCCTGAGCTCCGTCCCCCGTGAGAAAGGTGCCCGTGTGTGCGCCCCTCCCCGCGGAGAAGGGGTGCCTGGGACATGCGGTTCGATCGGTGTCCGGCTCGGAGAACCGCACTCACTGGGGGGCACGGCAAAGCTACAGGACCAGACGGGCTGCCACGGGTTTTAAAGGACTCCAGAGAGAGAAGGACCTTAAGAGCACAGAGTTCAAGGCCGTTGGAGATCAGGCCATGGGCAGGGAGCTTGTCCAGCTCAGATGGCTGCGTGCGGGCCAGACAGCAGAGGGGCCAGGCGGGGGCAGAAGGGGGAGCGTCCGGCTGGGACCGAGAGGCCGCACTCTGCTGGCAGCGGTCTCTTCTGAGACCCGTGGGCCGAGGAGCCGGCCGTCGGAGAGCTCCTGGGGGTGTTGTGCCCAGGTGGTGGCTGGGGCACCTTTGCTCCTCCAGACGCCACTCTGCCCTCTCCTGAGCCTTCTGTCACGTGTCCCACACACATGGCCGGCGCCTTGCCCGCGGGCTTTTCCTTCCTGCCCTGAACCGCATCTCCGTGGGGCCGGAGCGGTCGGCTCCTGGCGATGTCTCCCTGGGGCGTCTGCCTGCCCCAGCCCCTGCGACCCTCCACAGCAGTCCGCCATCCGCCTCTCTGCTGCGGCTGCCCCCACCACCCCCACCAGCGTGTCTGCCTCCTGTGAGCGCCTGGCTCGCCTCGCCTCCAGCCTGCCCTGGCTTCTGGGGCCTTGGCTGTTGGGAGCACAGGGCCCAGGCCCAGCAGGCCCCACTTCAGTGTCTTCGAGCTGTACGCTCGCTGCTCTGTCCGGAGCTGGCCACCACGGACTCCTGCCCTTCCCGCCTGAGCGCCCAGCATCCTCCTGCCCGGGTGGGGTTCGGAGGCCGACAGCACCCGCACCGCACGCCCAGGCTCCCTGCACCGTGTGTGAGGGACGGGGGATGAGGCAGCCACGGCTGGCGTGGGTGCAAATGTCCGCCATCTGTGGCCAGCGTCTGGATGGCGGCTCCTAGGAGCGCACTGGGGACTGCTGCCAAGGGAGGGCTCGGGGACCCTGGAAGTGGACATTAGCACATGCACAGGCCTCAAGCCCCCCCCAGCCCCGGGCCCTTCAGAGGGAGCCGCCCAGCGGCCACTGTGTGGGGCGAGGCCTGGTGCCAGGAGCTGCGGTCACGCCGTCCGGCTCCCGCCGACTCTGCTCACGCGTGTCTGTTTCAGGAGCTTGGTGACCCTTGCGCGGAAGCAAAGTGCCTGCACCTTCTAGCGCGGCTGGCGAACAAGGAGAAAAACCACGCGCGCGCCCTGAAGCTGGTGGAGAAGGCCCGGCGCCTGGGCGGGGACGAGGAGTTCTGGCACAGCTCCGCGCTGACCCTGGCAGACGCGCTCCTGGCCAAGGGAGACGAAGGCGGCAAAGTGACGGTAGGGCCGCCGGGCGCCCGTGGGGGTGGTGGGCCGCCGGGCGCCCGTGGGGGTGGTGGGCCGCCGGGCGCCCGTGGGGGTGGTGGGCCGCCGGGGGCCCGGGGGGGGTGGTGGGCCGCCGGGCGCCCGTGGGGGTGGTGGGCCGCCGGGCGCCCGTGGGGGTGGTGGGCCGCCGGGCGCCCGTGGGGGTGGTGGGCCGCCGGGCGCCCGTGGGGGTGGTGGGTCCCCGGGCCCTCGTGGGGGTGGTGGGTCCCCGGGCGCTCGTGGGGGGTGGTGGGTCCCCGGGCGCTCGTGGGGGTGGTGCGTGGTGGGTCCCCGGGCGCTCGTGGGGGTGGTGGGCCGCCGGGCGCTCGTGGGGGTGGTGGGCCGCCGGGCGCTCGTGGGGGTGGTGGGGCCCCGGGCGCTCGTGGGGGTGGTGGGTCCCCGGGCCCTCGTGGGGGTGGTGGGTCCCCGGGCGCTCGTGGGGGTGGTGGGTCCCCGGGCGCTCGTGGGGGTGGTGGGCCGCCGGGCGCTCGTGGGGGTGGTGGGTCCCCGGGCGCTCGTGGGGGTGGTGGGCCGCCGGGCGCTCGTGGGGGGTGGTGGGCCGCCGGGCGCTCGTGGGGGTGGTGGGCCGCCGGGCGCTCGTGGGGGTGGTGGGCCGCCGGGCGCTCGTGGGGGTGGTGGGCCGCCGGGCGCTCGTGGGGGTGGTGGGTCCCCGGGCGCTCGGGGGGGTGGTGGGTCCCGGGCGCTCGTGGGGGTGGTGGGTCCCCGGGCGCTCGTGGGGGGTGGTGGGTCCCCGGGCGCTCGTGGGGGGTGGTGGGTCCCCGGGCGCTCGTGGGGGTGGTGGGCCGCCGGGCGCTCGTGGGGGTGGTGGGCCGCCGGGCGCTCGTGGGGGGTGGTGGGTCCCCGGGCGCTCGTGGGGGGTGGTGGGTCCCCGGGCGCTCGTGGGGGGTGGTGGGTCCCCGGGCGCTCGTGGGGGGTGGTGGGTCCCCGGGCGCTCGTTGGGGGTGGTGGGTCCCGGGCGCTCGTGGGGGGTGGTGGTTCCCCGGGCGCTCCTGGGGGTGGTGGGTCCCCGGGTGCTCCTGGGGGTGGTGGGTCCCCCGGCCCGGAGCCACCCGCGGACGTCGCCATCCTCCTCAGGCCGGGCGGGAGTTCCAGAGACTCATCGACGTCTTCAGGGACCTGCAGAGGGAGAGACCGAACCGAGCGCCCGTCCTGGAGTTTATGAGCACAGACCTGGAAGCCAGGTAGTTCCCTGCGAGGAAAACGGAATTCACGCGAGGTCGGGGCTGACTGTCCTCGCGCGGCTTCCCAGACCTCTGAGGTGCAGAGAGTCACACAACACCCCCGACCCAGCTGGCCTTCTCCGAAGCGGAGCCTTCCACCTGGGGACCCTTGTCCACAGCCCATGGCCCCGGGGGTCAGGGGCCCGGGGAGGTCGCTAGAGCCTGACCTTCAGCCTTCTGGCTCCCGGAGACAGTGTCTCTTCCTTTCCAACGTGCCTTTTTCTCGAGACAAGGACGCAGGTGGCTCATTTGGTTCCTACATTCTCTGGGGACACGTCTGAGCTCCCCCAGGTGCGCGTGGACCCCCGCGGGGTGAGGGGCAGGCACAGCCCCAGCAGGGGCCTGGCCGCGGGGTTTTCTCCTCCCCCGCCCCCCGTGATGGTGTGACCTTCGTCCCGCAAGCATGCGCCTCCCTGGGGTCTGTCCTGTCTGAGTCAGTGGCAGGCGCTTTGAGTAAAGAGCTTCGGAGACCGACACTTGCCTCCCGGGCTTAGGGGTCCTTCGGATGTCTGGCCTCTTTGTGGTACTTTGTATTCTTCCAGAAAATTGCGAACTCTGGGTTTTGGGTCGTGTTGGTGTGTCTGTTTTTGGACTCTTTTCCTGTAACGTCACAGTCTTTGTCACAGGTCTGTCCCCGCCCATGCCCAGGCCCACCTTCCCCTCGGTCAGACTTGTGCATCGCCTCCCGCTGACCTTAACGAAGTAGCGGCCGAGGCTGTCCTCACGGTTTCCCCTTGTTTCCACCTTGTGTTTGCTCAGTTCTGGGTTCTCCTTTGGAGGGGCTCGGGCTCCCGGGGCTCCGGCCGGCGGCACCCGCACGTCATCCCGGGTTCCCGCGTGGGATCTGCGCCTGCGCCACAGGAGGACGGTGCCGGGGCAGGACAGTCTCGTGGTGGAAGCACGTGGCCTGCGTGCTTTCTGGTCCGTGGGCAGTGCGCTCCGTGTCGGGGTGACGCAGGCCGGACCGCGGTGGCCACGTGGGACGGTCCTGCTGCCCACAGATGTGTGAGCCTCCGGGTCAGGGCCGTCGAGGACCTCGCTGGCTGTGAGCCTTCCGAATGCTTGCTCCTGCTGACCGAGCTGCACGATCGTTTGACGGACATTGAGAAAAAGCTGACCGCCTGGGGCTACAAAGAGAAGTGTGTGGACATAAAACTAGAGCGCGCAAAGATAAAGAGGTGCGGGGGCCCCCGGGGTGGGGGGCTGAGGTCTGTCCCTGAGCCCCTGCCCCCCTGTCCCATGGCCTGACCCCGTGCCGGGCTCTCCTCTTGGCCCAGGACTCCCCAGCCCCCTTGTGTCCCAGCAGAGCCTCCTCCTGGCCCCGGACTCCCCAGCCCCCTTGTGTCCTAGCAGAGCCTTCTCCTGGCCCCGGGGCCGGCTACACATCCCTCCAGGACAGCGGCATGGGGGTGGGGCCGTCCGCGCTCTTGTCCCGCCCCCGCGGTGTCCCCTCCACCGCCCCCCGCGGCGTCTCAGCAGACACAGCGAGCTCCACACCCCCACCCCCACCTTGTTCACACTCTGCTCACGCTCGCGCAGACACACATCACACCCGTGTGTGCACATTACCTGTGGTCACTCACAGGCACACACACGTCGGCCCCGTGTGCCCCTGGACATGCTCGCCCTCGCTGGCCCTGCAGCAGCCCGCGTCAACCTCCCCCGTGTGACCTCTCGAAGTCCCCACTGTCTTCGAGGGCAGGGGCTGACCCAGAGACAGAGGAAGGAGGCCGAGCCTCAGCGAACGGCCCGTCTCCCACCTCCCCTCTGTCCCCCCGGCCCCGGGCTGCCCACCTGCTTGGGGTGCGCACAGGCATTTCGAAGCCAACAAGCAAATCTTGCGTCAAAGGTGTTAAAAACAGCCTTTCTGAGGAAAAGGCCACCTGGGCACATGGGGTGTAACGTTGATCCTGTGATTACAGAATCGATATGTGGTCGTTGTCGAACTTTAAAAAATGCAGGAAGGCATGGAGAGGAAAACAAGGCAGTTAAATCAGCACAATTTACGTCATGGCGTTGGTTCGTTGGATAGATTTAATTTTACAAAAATAAGACTGAAGTGCATACGCATTTTGGGGCCAAGATACAGTGACGATATCTTTACATATAGAACATCCAGTCATAAAATTTGAAGTACTCATAAAGATACGATATAATGATTTAAAATCAGACACTGCAGCTTGTTAGTATCGATGGAATAATGCTGAAGGTTCTGGCTCCAAACCCACTCTTCCATCTTCTAAAGATTATGCGCCCGACACGAGAGAGGGGAAGAACAGAGAACGGCGCATCACCTGGAGGCCTACGACTTGGTCCAGAGCGCCGTGGCCGAGGCAGAGGCGCTGTTTCTCAGCGTGCGGGGCTTACTGTCCTCCCAGGAGGTGAGTCTGGGTCCCAGTCCCTCCCCGGAGCCCTGAGCACCCCTCGGCGCACACAGATACCCCCGCACTTGCCCTAAAAAGGCAGCCCGCCTCCTTGCAGTCTGGCCGGGACGCAGCATCGCAGCAAGATTCGCCCTCCCTTCCGAAATAACAAAAATGTCTACTCCCTTCCGAGTAGACAAAAATGTGAAACAGATTTTCAACACGCTAGATGCCCACATGGGCAGCGCCGTCCCTGAGCACAGGTGGCCCCACCCCGGCCCGTCCTCACCACGGAAGCAGGGGGCCCTCAGGAAGGTGGTGGGCCCCCACGCAGCCTTGGAGCAGCACCTGCTCCCGCCAGCCAGACGGGACAACCTCGTGACCCCAGGCACTGCGCCAAGCAGACGGAAGGTCTTGTCTCAGCTGGGGGCGATCGGTCCAGGACGAGCTCCGCCCTGGGTCGGCTGCACGGAGACCCGGGAGGGCCACAGTGTCTGCCGACAGCTGTCCCGGAGCGAAGGCAAACCAGCTTCTCAAGTGTCCCTGACAGAAGACGAGGACACGCAATGTCTGGCAACCAGTGAGAAGCACCACGCCAGAAAGCAGGGAAAATACGCTTCCCAACATGCGGAACCGTCCGTCCAGACGGACCGGGCACCGGCGCGGATGTCAGAATACAAGGTCAGGGACAGGGACAGGGACAAGGTACGAGTGAGTCAGAAGTAACTCTTGAGGACAATGTGTGGGTCAAGACCAGGATGCGATTAAAGTAGAAATCAAAAAGCAACATAAAAAAAGAGTTAAGTCCATAGATACAGAAAGCTGATTAGTGGTTGTCGGGGAGGGGCAGGGGAGGGGCTGAAGACAAGGCTGTTGAGTGAGGTGGGGGTTCCCTTTTGGGAGGACGAACCATGAGGGTGAGGCTGCACAAGGCGGTGAGAGCACTAAGGGCCACTGCATTGTACACTTCCAGACGGTGGTTTTATGTCATATGAATTTTACCTCGATTAAAAACACCAGAAAGCTATGGGTGAAATACCCAAATATTTGGAAAGTAAATAGCGTCCATCAGAATAACTATGAGCCAGAGAACAAATCAAAAGCGAAAGTATTTCTGAACTGAAGGCGGAAAAAAACTCAGAAATTCATGACGTCTCTAATTGCAGTGCTTAGGGGAAAATTTGTAGTGCTGTATAACCACACGACGAAAGAAGATCCCAGACTAACAACCTTAGCCTTCATTGTAAGGAAAGAGAAGAGCCAAATGCAAATGAGCAGAAAAAAGGGGACTGAAGATCTAAGCAGCGATCAGTGAAATCAGAGACATAAAAATAAAAGGTAAAATCAATAAAACCACAGGTTGTTATTTGAGATAAAAAAGTTCCTACACTTCTGTCCAGACTGGTCAGGGGGAAGAAACAGACATAAATGCTCCGTATCTGAAATACGAGTTGTAGCATCACCAGGGAGCCTACGCGCATGAGAAGGATAAAAGGGAATATTCTGAGCAACTTTGTGACGATATAGAACAATTCCTCGACGGACACAAACAACCAAAACTCATTCAAAAAGAGATAGATTACCTGAACAGCCCTTCATCTGTTAAAGAAATGGAATTTTTAGTAAGTCTTTCCACAAAGAAAACATCAGAGCCAGACTGTTTTACTGGTGATTCCTAGCAAACATTTAAGGAGAACATAACACCAATTCAACACAGAGTCTTCTAGAAAATTGAGGAGAGAACCCATCCCCATCTGTAAGGCTAGCATGACTGTGATACCAAAACAAAACCTACAGATTCATGAGCACAGATGCAGAAGTTCTAAATAAAACTTCAGCAAATTAAATCCAATAATATGTAAAAAAGAATAATATGGAAAGTATGTAAAAATATGTGAAAAATATGTAGAAAAGATAACACATCAATGCCAAGTTGGGGTTATCCTGGGATTGTTGTAACTTTCAAAAATCAATCAATTTGGCTCACCATATTTTCTTAAAAATCACCTTAAAAATATGATCACCTCAGTAGACAAAACCCAACACTCATTCCTGACTGGGCGGGGAAGATTCTCAGCAAACTATCACCAGAAGGAAAGCTCTCCCAGCTGGTAGACTGCATCTGTGAAAACTCTAGGACTCACATCACACTTAGTGGGGAAAGCAAAGCACTAAGATGGCCCCTTCCCCCACCTTCATTCTGAATTGTACTTGGGTTGTAGTCAACTTAGTAAGTAAGAGGAAGAAACCAAAAATGCCCAGTCTAGAAAGGAAGAAGTAAAACTGTCTTTGTGTACAGAGGGCATGATCATCTGTGTAGAAAATCTCATGCAGGGGCACCTGGGTGGCTTAGTTGGTTGAGCGTCCGACTCTTGATTTTCAGCTGTGATCCTGATCGTAGGGTCATGAGATGGAGCCCTGAGTTGGGCTCCATGCTGGGTGAGAAGCCTATTTAAGATTCTCTTTTCTGGGGTGCCTGGGTGGCTCAGTGGGTTAAAGCCTCTGCCTTCGGCTCAGGTCATGATCCCAGGATCCTGGGATCGAGCCCTGCATTGGGTTCTCTGCTCAGCAGCAAGCTGCTTCCTCCGCTCTCTCTGCCTGCCTCTCTGCCTACTTGTGATGTCTGTCTGTCAAATAAACAAATAAAGTCTTTAAAAAAAATAGATTCTCTTTTCTTCTCCCACTGCCCCTGCCCTACCTGCTCACACACTTGAGTGCTCTTAGAAAAGAAAAAGAAGAAAGACTCTCATGCAATCTACAAAAATGGTAACGTAAAGCTTAGGACACGAGAACAATATAAAAAATTAATTTTAGGGCGCCTGGGTGGCTCAGTGGGTTAAGCTGCTGCCTTCGGCTCAGGTCATGATCTCAGGGTCCTGGGATCGAGTCCCGCATCGGGCTCTCTGCTCAGCAGGGAACCTGCTTCCTCCTCTCTCTCTGCCTGCCTCTCTGCCTACTTGTGATCTCTCTCTGTCAAATAAATAAAAATTTAAAAAAAAATTAATTTTATATTTCTATATACTCACAACAATTGATCAGGTATTAAAAATTCAAACACAAAACCACTGGATAGCATAAAAATGAAATTTGACAAAAAAAAGGGAAAATTTACCCCTGAGAACTAGAAAACATCACTGAGAGAAGACTTAAGAAGATAGCGAGGTATACCATGTTCATGGACCAGAAGACTTGCTGTAATCCTGACCAAGAAGCTGCAGGCTTTTCATAAAAATTTGAAAAAAAAAATTTAAAATTCATTTGAAACTGCAAAAGATGTAGCACAGTAAACAGAAGTTAAGAAAGACTGACTTGGAGATCTAACACTACCTGATTGTAAGACTTACTGTAAAGTGACAGGAACCAAAGCCGTGTGGTTTTAGTGTATAAGTAAGACGAGCAGACCAGTGGCACATAACAGTGAATCCGGAAATAGAAGATCGCTTTTCCACAAAAGAGCAAAGGCAGTTCAGTGAAGACAGGCCACTGTGTATGGTCGTGGTGTTGGAGCCTCTGGAAACCCAGACGGCTTCAGATCGTTCCTCATACCAGACGCCAGATTCAGCCCAAGAGGACGGGAGATCTGAAGGTGAGAGCTGAGACTGCTTCTGAAGGAAAACACACCTCGGGGACCTTGTGTTCAGCAAAGATTCCTTACACGCGGCTCTCGGGAGACAAACTGAGACCCGCTCTTCAAAAGACACTATTCAAGGGGTGCCAAGACCAGGCACGAGCCTGTAGAAAATATTTGCAAACCATGTGATGGACAAGGTCTTGTATCCAGAATATAAAACCCTCTTAAAACTTAGTACTAAGAGAAACACCCCCATAAAAAGTGGGCAAAGAGTTGAGCAGACATTTCTCCAAAGAGGACATGTGGCTGATGTAGAATTCCATGAGGGGTTGGTGAACTCACTGGTGAGTCAGGGAAACCACCGCACACCGCCTAAAACGCCTGCAGCTTAGAAGGCCGGGCGTGGCAGGGGTTAGCAAGGACACAGAGGGACCAAACTCTCAGGGTCTGAAGCACGGACAGCAGCTTGGCCATTAAACAGGGCCCCGGAGGAGCCGGCACCGCACACCCAGGAGTTTGCCTGCGGAAGGTGAAAGCGCACGTCCTCGCAGAAGCCCGTGCACACGTGTTCACAGCCGTTGGGTTTGCAGCGGCCCCGCGTGTGAGTGGGTACTCACGCTGGGCCCTCCTGGACTACAGGTGCCCCGTGTCCATGGACACATGTCCGTGGACAGGTGTGAGCGCGGCAGCAGCGTGGGAGGGTCCGAGTCGTCTCGTGAGCGGCATCAACCAGAGGAAGCACGCGCCGCGGGACGGTCCCCGTGTGGACCCTAGAACCTGCGAACGGGCTCGTGGGGTGGAGTGTGGCCCTGGGCTGTGTGGGCGGGAGGGACCAGATAGAAAGGGGGCGTGAGGGTGTGGGGCACAGGGACATGGGCGTGGCCTTCCCCGTGGCGCTCTGACCGCGTGTGTCCGGCCCGCCCGGCTGCAGAGCATCAGCACGCCCCTGACGAGGAAGCTGGCGCGGCTGCGCCTCCACCTGGCCGAGGCGTCCCTGGACCTGCTGCAGCTGACGTGGGCGGAGGCGCAGGCCCGGCGGCGGGGGCAGGGCTCGGCGGACAGGCTGCTGGCCGACTACCTGCACAGCCTGAGCGACGTCACCTCCGTGGACCTGGTAACCGGCCCGAGAGCCCGCAGCCCAGGGCTCTGGGTCCTGCCTGCGGGGCACCGGGGGCGTGGTGGGGGGCACGGCAGGACCGACCAGAGGGTGGCAGGGGTGGAGCCCTCTGACCGCGGCTGTGTCCTCAGTCCCCGGGGCTCCCGGCCCCCCACCCCCTGGTCGGATGGCCTTGGGGGGCTCCTGGGGGATGTCCCGGGCGCACTGCCCTCTCCTCCCCGGGCATGCGCTTGGGCCGATTATTTCCGCACAAGGAAGGGCTCAGCAGGGGTGAGTTCGTTCCTTAAAGAAGTTGAGGTTGAACATCTCTGAAGGGAACATCCTGCCATTTCGGACACTTTCTCCGACTTCACACACTGTGCACCAGAGCAACTCGATGTAACCGTAAATACATCAAAGTTGGCCCTAAAATTGAACTCGACATGAGCTTATCTATTTGTCAGTGAGTCCCAAGCCAAGGTTCTGTAAGCAGATTTTAGTGACTCCCCAACGCCTCAGCCCTGGAGGCCGCCCTCCCCCACCCCCACAGAGGCCAGAAGGTGCATTTCTCACCCGGGACGTCGCCCCTCCTGGGGGTGTCAGACCAGGGGGCTCAGGGACAGGACGGGGTGGTAGGGAAGGTCGGGGTGTCGGGGAGCCTCTGCTGTTGCTCAGGGCAACGCCAAGGCGCTCCTGTCCCCACAGAAGTGGTTCACGCTACGGCGGACCCTCGCCCACGCGGCGCTGGCGCAGCTGGGGAGCCTGCACTCGCTGTCCGCCGGCTGCGTGCAGATCCGGGCGCAGGTCCTGGGCCTGGCGGGGAAGGCCCTCCGCCTGCTGGCTGTGCACACGGACCCCGAGCGCCCCACCTGCCACTGGGAGGACAGCCCGTCGGTACGTGCTCACCCGCAGCCCCTCGGGAGGAAGGGCGATTGGAGACAGGCCTCGACCTGCCCCTGACTGAGAAGGGCCGTGCGGCCTGGAAAAGCAAGGACAAGGCGAGTAGTCTGTCCGGCGTGACCAGCGCGTGGGAAAGAGACACGGACTTCTGGGGACGGACTCTGGAGAGAAGGGGGAGCAAGCACATATAGAGTCCAAGGGCAGGACGCCCCAGCCCCCAGTGCGGGTGTCCCGTCCGCATCTCGGCAGCTTTCCTCCAGGGATCTGGGGTCTGCCTCAGTGCCAGGAGCGGAGAAGCCCCCTCCTCATGTGCCGCAGGGGACCCCAAGCCCCCTTCCACCACCCACAGCGTCTGGTGTCCCCTGCTTCTCCGGAGCCCCCTGCAAGGCTGCCCAGGCAGGCCTGGTGGTCACAGGGCAGCACCGCAGCCAGGAAGGAAGCCTGGGGACAGCTGCTGCCGCGGGCTGTAGACCCTGCTGGCCACCGTCCTAAATGTATCCTTCTGTCTGGAGGGCACCTGCTCAGAGGCAAAGTCAGGCTCGTCCCCCTGGACTCTGCTCTTTTAGGAAGACCCGGCCCCGAGCAGCAGGGCCCCACACCCCTGTGTGAGCGCCGGTCCTGATGCCTCACCGGTCTGGATCCCAGGACCTGGGACTGGGCCCACACGCGGGTGACATGATGGAGCTCCGGCTCCTCCCTCCCTCTCTGTCCCTTGAGCACCTGCACAGGCGGCTCCGAGCAGGTGGGCGTCGGCCAGTGATGCCGGCAGCCCCCTCCCCTCGGGGCTGGGGTCCTTGCCTATGGAATGGCACTGGCAACGCTCCGTCTCAGAGGCCATCAGGGAAACACACGCAAGCAGCTTCCAAGAAGCGTGCCCCCGCAGCCCCGGCCCCGTGCCCCCGCAGCCCCGGCCCCGTGCCCCCGCAGCCCCGGCCCCGTCCCCCGCAGCCCCGGCCCCGTCCCCCGCAGCCCCGGCCCCGTGCCCCCGCAGCCCCGGCCCCGTCCCCCAGCCAGGCTTTTAAACCCTGCTGCTCCCGGCCGTGACCGCACAGACCCAGGGGCTCCCCTGTGCCTGCTGCCGCCCCCTGGCAGAGTCCCCTGGCACTCCGGAAGACCTCATCTGCGTGGCTGGTCCTGCGGTCCCTGGGGCGGGCGGGCACCTGACGTGCTCAGTCCGGGCTGCACGGTACTGGCCGCTGCCTGTACTTGGGGAGGTGATTTTGAAGGACCGAGGAAAGTAAGCACAGAATTCAATTGTTCTGAGACCAAGGACACTCGGACTTGCTTCTCTAGAGTTGCTTCCCCACACACGCTGCACCTGCCAGCCGCCGGGGATCCTGGGCCAGGGCCTCGGGGGTCAACCCGGTTGGCGAGAGGCCCGACCGCTCCCTGCAGCACACCTCACCGAGAGGTCCCAAGGAGATGCCCCACGTGCGGCAGGCGCACCCAAGCTGGGTGGTGGGACGGGCGCAGGCTGACAGGAGGTACTTCTCCGTAGGCCACTGCTGAGCTGAGCGGCCTTAAGCATCTGGAGACCGTCCCCGAGGATGGGGCCGGCAGGGGTCACTACGAGGAGCACAGCAGGAAGTGCTCAGACCAGCAGGTATGGCCACTCACCCCCACCCCAGGATTCCGGGCCCGCAGAGCCCCCCTGAGCCCGAGCCCTGCGCCCCCACAGAGGAAGATGGTGCTGGCCCAGAGGTTCCTGGCCCAGGCCTCCGAGCTGCTGCTACAGTGCCTGCAGGTCGCCCTGGCCAGCCGCCTCCTGGATGTTGCTGCTGCCGCCAGCCTGGAGATGGTGGAGTGTACCGGCACCCTGGACCCCGCGGCCACCTGCCAGTTCCTGGCGCTGTCTCAGGTATGGTCTGCTCGGCACCCCGCCTAAGGCCTTTCTTGGCCGCCTGGGAAGGGGGCGTTCCCGGAGCACCCAGCACTCGCTCCTACCGGTGGGCTGGCCCCCGGGCCGCGGCCAGCCTCTCTGCCTCAGGAGCGTGGCGCTCAGCTGGAAGAGGACCCTCTCGAGGAAGTAGGGAGGCCCCTATGCTTCAGAGGGTCCCCTCGTAGTGACATCCTTTGGGTCCACCAAGCCTCATGCTCTTGAGACTCGGAGCAGAGAAGTGGGCAGGTGCCGGGGGCACCATGGGGCAGGGCCTGGTGACAGCCAGTGGCCAGGAGAAGCGCGGCATCCAAGAAGCTGGTGCCCGGGAGAGGCTGAGCAGCCGCTGGCCACCCCTTCCTCCCCCCCGCCCTCAACAGGGGCGCCCATAGGCCCTGGCAGGGCTCAGCCTCTTAGCTCCGTCCTGTGTCTTCTTCAGAGCTGCTTGGCTTCAGAGATGATGTGGGACGTCCTGTCCACGGCCACAGCCAACACCAGCAGCTCGCAGCTGGCAGCCCTCCTGCATCTCGAGCACCAGCTGAAGCAGAAGGGGAGGACGTCCACCAGCTTGTATGCGAGTGTGGAGCAGAGGCTGGAAGTCATCTCCAAGGTGAGCGGCGAGCCGTCCACGTCTGCCCTGGCCACGCAGCCCTCCGGCGTCACCGCGTCACCAGCCTGAAGATAGCATGCGCCAGTGCGGCCTCTCACCAGCTGTGTGGTTCTGGAGGTGTCCCTCGCCCTCCCTGACCTCCACCTCCTCGAGGGCCCCCTGGTGACCGTAAGTGCCCAGGCCTGCAGCAGGTCAGGGGGGCACAGGGCCCCTGAGGGTCTTCTGGAGGGGATGTACTTCCTTCAGCCACAGCAGAACACCATGGACACTAGCACATCCTCCTTTGCTCGGAGGAGCAGGTGTGAGCAGGAGAGTTAAGAGAAACCTCAATGAAATGCAATGGATCAGGACGGCAGCCCAGGCGCTCTGAGCGATCCCCCACTCCCCCCTGCTTTTCTGGGCGCACCTGTGTGGGTCTGACCTCAGCCCTTCCTCCAGGGCTGCTCTTCTCCCTCTGATGCTTGGGGTCGAGCTGTCCTTTGTGTGGACCACCACGCGGCCTGCAGCGCAAGAAGCTGGGGGAGGGGCCAGGCAGAAACAGTGAGTGCAGGAGACAGCTAGGAATAGCACAGAGCAAACACGTACAAGGAAATAAATTCCAAGAGTGTAAAACCGTCATCTTAAGACCTTGTGGAATTGAGCTTATCTTGTGGAAGACGATGCGAAAAGCAGGACGATTAGAGCTTACAAAGTATGGGTTCTGCCACTCCTAGGGTAGGTTAAAGTTACATTTTTATTAGATCACAGTAAGCCAAAGATGAATGTCATGGTCCCTAGGATAACCACTAGAATAATGTGTAAGTAAGGTAGTAAAAAGAGAAAAATCAAATGGTAGCATTTTATTATCCCAAAGACAGGCAAAAAGAGTGGGGGGAGAGAATATAAAAACATAACAGTCCCAGTAGGAAAAAAGCAGGAAGAAAGCAGTTAGGAACCCAAATATAAATATAGAATTACAATAAATGTAAATCGACCAAACCCTATAGGTCAAAAACCAAGATTGTCAGGTTGGCTGAGAAGAAAAACAAAACTGAATTATATGTCGCTTAAGAGAGACCTGCTTCACATGTAAGGACACAGAAATGTCGGAAGGAAAAGCTGAGAAATAGTATCTAAGTCATGAAGATACTCGTCCGGTGAAAGCCAGGTGACCCGAGGATCAGTCAGCAGTGAATCCACATCCTTGGTCCGTACGTACCATCATCAAGCTTCACAGGCACGAAACAGAAGTGATGGGAATAAAGGAGTGCTGGACAGGACATCCACGCCGCCTCAGCTTCCCGTGGAAGCCACGGACCCTATATAGATCAGTAAGCATGCAGGGACGCGTAGGAGAGCCGTTCGCATGCGGGTCTGCCTGGACATTCACAGAGACATCCCCTGAGCACAGCGCTGACTATGACTGGGTTCTCTTCTAACCAAGCTTGCAGGGAGCGTGTGCTCTGTGGACCAGTGCTGGCCATAGCAAAGCCTGAAGACTCTCCAACTGAGGGAAAATCGTTTCCTTTGTCGTCCTGCCACAATGCGATTAAATTAGAAGTCAACAACTGAAAGATACAATCAATTTGAAATTAAACAATATCCATCAGTCAAAGGAGAAGTCACAATGAAATTTAGAAAATATTTTAAGCTGACTTAGAGAATGAAAATATCATATGTCAAAACCTATGAGACTTATCTAAAGCAGGGCTTAGAGGAAAAATACAGCCTTGAATACAGGGAGAAAATCTCACAAACAGTAATCTGGGTTTTGAATTCTAGAAGCTAGAATAAGAACACCTCTAAGAGGGACGCCTGGGTGGCTCAGTTGGTTGAGCAGCTGCCTTCGGCTCAGGTCATGATCCCAGTGTCCTGGGATCGAGTCCCGCATTGGGCTCCTTGCTTGGCAGGGAGCCTGCTTCTCCCTCTGCCTCTGCCTGCCTGTGCTTGCTCTCTCTCCCTCTCTCTGACAAATAAATAAAAAAAAATCTTTAAAAAAAAAAAAAAAGAACACCTCTAAGAAAAATAAACGGTAGTAAGAACTACAATAGAAACAATGGAATTAAAATGGTAGAGGACACCAGCAGTGGTAGAAGGGCTCCAAAGAGAAGACTAATGAAATCGATGAACATTTAGAAGATCTGAAAAGGAGAAAGAGAAAGAAAAAGAAAGAAAGGAAGGAAGAAAACCCAAAATTCCACTATCAGTGATAAAAAGACATCACGGAGCACCTTCAGACTTCCCAAAGCCATTAGGACATGTTCTATATAACCATACTCCAGCAAAGTTGGACAATCTGGATGGAATCGAGAAATTTCTCAAAAAATACAAATTACCAAAACTGATAGAACAGAAAATCTGAGTAATTTATTATCTGTTAAAGAAATTGAATCTTTTATTAAAAACCCTGCAAAGAAAAATCCCAGCCCACTTGGTGAGGACGTGGAGAAAGGGGACCCTCTTATTACGCTGCTGTGGAATGCGAGCTGGTGGCCACTCTGGAAAGCTGTATGGAGGTCCCACAGACGAACTACAAATACCACTTCCATATGACCCAGGACTTGCACGACGGGCTATTTACCCAAGAAATACAGAAACACCAATTCAAAGGGACACACGAACCCCGATGTTTTTAGCAGCATTATTTACAGTAGACGAGAGATGGAAGCCGCCCAAGGGTCCCCTGACTGATGAACGGAGAAAGGAGAAGGGGTCTGTGAGTACAGTGGAGAATTATTAAGCCATAAGAATGAAATCTCGCCCTTTACAATGACAAGGATGGGGCTAGACAGTGTTGTGCTAAGCAAAGGAAGTCAGAGAAAAACAGATGCCATAGGATTTCACCCATATGTGGAATTTAGAAACAAAATGACCCGACAGAAAAAGACAAGCCAAGGGACAGACTGTTAACTCTAAAGAATGGGCTGATGGTCACCAGCGGGGAGTTGGGGGGACGGTTAGGTGACGGGATGGAGGCATGCCCTTGTGCTGAGCTCGGGAGACGTGTGCAAGTGTTGGGCCATGATGCTGTGCACCTGAGACTCGTACAACACTGTGTCAGCCATACTGAAGTTAAAATAAAAACCTAAACAATGAGCGAACCCCCGAGGGGACTCTCGGAGCACGTGTTCTGTTCTCCCTTCGATAAGAGTAAGACAGACGCTCCCACAGACAGGAACGTCCCAAAGATAGCAAAAGGTCCGTAAACATTCCGAACGGCGCCCAGCTTCATTAGTTCCCAGGGAGGTGCACACAGGAGGGTGGCTTCAGTCACCGCCGGGCCACCCGGACAGCTGCCACGGGCCCATGCGGCGGCACCAGCGGGCACAGGATGGAAGAGCCTCGGCACGCCGGCGGGTGGCCTGCCCCCTGCACAGGTGCTCCCCGGTCCCCAGGGCCCGTCCAGTGGCTTCGGCCAAAGCAGACATGGCCAGGAGTGGACACAGGCCACGGATGCGCATGGATAGCCCAGGACTCTGTGCCTGCGACCCCCGACCCCCGGCTTCTCCTCCGCGCTGATGGGTGCCACCCGCTGAGGGTTTTGGGCGAGGACACCGTGCGGCCCCCAGCACACTTGCAAACACAAAGCTGGTTTCATCAGCAAGTGGGGAGCTGTGCTTGGGGGTGCGGTGGCTGCTCCGGGAGGGCTGCGGAGCCACGGCGCAGAAGGCAGGGGGCCGTGCGCGGGTCACCTGGGGCGCTCGGGCACGGGCCGAGGACGGAGGTTGGGCTCAAGCCGGCCGGACAGGCTTCCCGCCGCTGCTTGCTGGGCTCTCAGGCTCACCGGCGCCCGCAGGTCAGCTTTGTGCAGGAGACCCCCAGGGGGGATTCCTGGCACGCCCTCTGCCCCCTGTGGCGGCCACGAGTCCTGCAGGGGTCGCGCCCCAGCCCGGCCACGGGGCACCCGGTCTGAGCGCCCCGCCCCCTGCACAGAGCCTCTGCGGACTTCTCGGCGAGGGGCCTGCACCGGCGCGGTCAGTGATTGCTGCCGGTCACCCACAGGCTTGGCAGAATCTCAGGGTCACGGAGCAGCACTTGACCCTCCTGAACGAAATCCCGCCCAGCTTTCGGGTCCTCACTCTGCAGCACTCACCGGACAGGTGCGCCTTCCTGCCCCGCTCTGGGGCCGCTCCCCACCCTGCTAGCACATCTGGCGGTGGGCGCGAACCCGGCACCGGGGCTGCCAGGCGGGAGGGCATGTTGGGGTGGACCGAAGGCCCCCCCCAGGCTGGCCGAGCGCCCAGCCGAGATGGGTGAGGCAGCACGGCCCCGGGCGAGGCCAGGCTGGCACCTGCGGTCCGCAGCATGGCGCCCGTGCGGCGGCTGAAGGCCACGGTCACCGTGGGGCGGAAGGCTTGCCGGGCGCAGTCCGGATGGGCCTGTGTCCGTTCTGGCTCCCGACGTGGCCGCGGCGATCCTGGGGCGGGGCTCCGGCCGGGATGGACGTAGGCGGTTCACTGAGTCTGCATCTCTGGGGCTCGACTGGGACCCCACGGTCTGGTGACCCCGGCCTGCGTCCTGCCCACAGGACGCATCTGTACTGCGCTGCCTATGAGAGACCCAGGCCGGTTCCCGCGGCCAAAGGGAAGTTGCTGCAAGTGGGCGGTGAGTTCTGCCGCCTCTGCCGCCCGGGGGCGCGCGGCCCGGGGACACATGCTGCAGGCGGGTCCACGACCCACACTTGGGGCCCAGCCCTTCCTATGCTTGCGTGGGGTTGTTGAGCCCCTGAGAGACAGGGAGGGAGGCGGGGTGGTGCTTCCTGGACCCCCGCAGCCCTTGGGGCCGGTGACGCACAGATACGGACCAGCTGCCCCTCTCCCCCTCCAGGATTTCTTCTCCCCGAACCACACATTCCCACTTCCCTCCTTATGTCTCAGGCATATCACTCCACTTAACGTTTCACGTAAAGCGGTGGGGGCTGTGGAACGGAGACACGCGTCTGTGTCTCCGCTTCCGCCGGCCCTCACGAGCGCCCCCGAGCCAGCCCTGTCCGCAGCCGGGAACTTCTTCTCCCGTGGAGCAGCCGCGTGCCCGCCCCCCCCCTCACGCTTCCCGCTCCCCGGGCTCATGCACACCCCCGTGCCGTCCTCTGCCCGAGGGCGGTCTGTGAGGCCGTGGGGTGGCGACAGGAGGGTGTCGCTCTCCACAGGCTCTTGCCAGGTGGCACGGGTGGCCGTGAATCCAGACACCCTCTCCTGCCTATTGGCCGGTGCCCAGCGGTGCAGGGAGATGGCCGAGGTCAGCAACGAAGACCCGGCTCCCAGCTCAGGCATGGTGAGGCCCCTGAGCCCAACTCCCGGGGTGCCGCGGCCACAGTGCAGGGGCCGGTCCCGGTCCGGCTGCTGCAGGGTGTGGCAGGGAGGGCTAGGTGAGTGGCACCGGCCATCCAGACCCCGCACTGCTGGACGCCCAGGTGGGAGTTCCCTCACGTAGCCGGCTCTCGGAATGCTTGAGCTTGGCTTCCTCCCAGTGTCCACGCCAGGCAGGGGGCAGGGGGCGGGGGCCTCATGGAGGAGCTCGGTCTGTGGGGGCTCGGGTGGGCCCTGATCATGGAGCAGGCAGGGGTGCAGGGAGCCCAGGTTTTGGGGGGAAGGGCAGGTTCCAGGGTCCGCAGGGCCCTTCCCACGCTCTGCTCTACCCGGGTGGGGGTTATGAGCCCCCTCCCCCGCCCTCAGACGCTCCTGATCCCGGGGTGACGCCGGGGTTGGCACAGGAATTGGAAAGTGCGCGCCCAGAAAGGGAAGGACGGTCTCTGCAGCAATTCGGCGACGTCCTCGCGTCCGTGGAGGATTACCTGAGGCCGCTGTTCCCCGTGCTCAGCTGCCCTGAGACCAGGTGCTGTGGGCTGCCAGCTCCGAGGGCAGGGTCTGTGGGGGGCGAGGGAGGGGCCGGCCACATCTCCTGATTCGGGGTGGGCTTTGGGCCCCAAGTTGGCAACCTTCTTGGGACAGACAGGAGGACCACCATCTGTCCCCAGCAGGGCCTTGAAATGGTGGGGGCAGTCAGGGATAGGGTGCCTGGGAGCCGGGGCGGACAGGGTCGGGGGCTCAGCCTGCAGGCCTCCTCTGCTGCCTCCCTGAATCCTGGGAGGAGCCGGCTGTGGGATGGGGACGCTGTTCCCACGTGGACATCTGAGACTTGGACGTCGTGAAGCTGAGTCAGGCCATGCAGAACGCGCATCCATGATGCCCGACTTGGGACCCTCTGTCGTAGGCATCAAGCCCTTGTGCTGCTCCAAGTCTTTTCTGGGGGCGCGTCCTGGCCACTCTGGTCCCCTCAGCTGCTGCTGCCGGGGGCTGTGGGGGGTGCGGCCCAGGTCCCAAGCCCCTGTGATTCAGGTTCGGTAGAGAAGGAGTTGGGGGGCTTGGGCACGTGGTAGTTTTGAGACTTGCCAGGAGGTCGGAGACTACCCTGAGCCCCGTTTGTTCCCGCGTGTGCCGTTACCACTGGCCCCCAGCGCAGGGAGACCTGTCCCCAAGAGTGAGCCACTGAAAGGGCCTCGTGGCACTCCCTGCCCTGATGTTCCCCCTGTTCTTAGTACATGTGATGTTTACATGTTTGTAAGAACCTGAGGACGTGCCTTTGACTTCCAGAACACAGATTCCCACGGCTGCTGCAGATTCCCACGGGAAACCAAAGGGCAAAGACAAGGAAAGGAAAGTGTCCCTGTCCCACGGTGAGTGGGGCCCGAGGGGAGCTTCTGCTGGAGAACTCGGGCTGGGATTTACCCGTCCCTCTGGGAGAGCCCAGGCAGAATGGGAACAGGCCTCCCCAGAGGGGCTCCCGGAGAGGTGGGAGGTCCCCCGTGTGGGGGCTGGGGCCGCTGCCCACAGCCCCGCCGACCCTGGCGTGTTCGCCCTTCCTGGGGAAGTGGCAGTGACCGAGTTGCTGTTGGTCTGCTGTCCGGCTGCCCAGCTCATCCTGAGTGTGCGCAGCCCAGAGGACACGAGGGGCCGAGAGCTGCTGTGTGCGCGATCCGCTGACCCTGAAGGAAGGTTTTCCCGGTGCCGCCGCGGCTGGGCTGTGGCCTGTCCGTGCGGGTTCAGCCACTCAGCCCGGCACCTGCCATTTTATAAATCACTTTCTCAAGGGCATTTTCATTGGTTGATTTTCTGTCACCCCCACGGAATTATTCAATAGAAGGGAAAGGCGGGCTGCTCTATCCAAGGGTGTTTTGATTCCCAAAAGCGCCTGGCGGTGGCTTCGGGCCAACAGCACGCCCCAGACACGGCCGCTCCAGCTCCCACGCCGGGGCCTCGCCTCCTGGGGCCGGCCCTGAGGGTGAGGGACCAGAGTTTGCCCACCTGAGACCTTTCGTGAATGAGATTCTGCCCTAAAGATTCCCCAGATTAAGGCCTCTGATCACTTTGAAGTGATTTGCTTTTACTTAGTACATACAGTGAATCCAGTCCCCTTGTCCCCTTACACCTGCCACAAAGAGCCGGTTTTCTCCCAGGCCGGGAGGGTCCGAGAGCTCCTCCACGGGCTGCATGGCCCCTGGAGAGCCTGCCACATCGCAGGGTGCAAGTCCTTGAGCTTATGTCTTCATTCTTTGAAAGGGGGGCTCCGAGGTTGGGAGGAGTCATGACATTCCTGGACCTGCCCTGGGAACTGGCTGCCCCATGGGGGGCAGGTCCTCGAAACACAGAGGACGCAATGGCCCTGTGACCTGGGCCCTGCCTGGGTCTGAGCTGTGACTCAGCCTGAACCAGTGTCCATCCCCCCCAGAGAGTCCGGGCGCACCCCAGGCCCTACTCCTCACAGGCCGAGCCCAGCCCAGACTTTTCCTGTGTGTGCAACCCAGCAGCTGCCCTGCGGACAGACGGACCCAGACAGACCCACCCAGGGGCTTGCCCGTCCGAGGAGCGTGTCTCCTGCTGCCTTTGTAGCTGGTGTCTCCCCGGTCCACAGTTCAGCTCGATGCTGCAGACAACGTCATCCTTGTTGTGGACAAGCATCTCCTGGAGCTGCCGCTGGAAGGTCTTCCCGTGTTCGAGGAGGGGACGGTCTCCGCTCTGTCCCGAGACTTCTCCCTGCAGATGCTGTGCAACCGCCTCCGTAAGGAGGAGACAGGTAAGGGGCGCCCTGGGCCACACTCACACTGACCGTCCGTCCGGCCCCGTCTGAAGTGCCTCGTGTGCGCTCCTGTCAGACGCCGCTTGTCCCGCTCCTTTCCAGGCCCTCGTCTGCTCGGAGGTGGTCAGAGAGCCCCTGCCGTGTGCCCAGTGTCTGCGAGGGGCTAAAGCTGAAGGGGACACAGCACATTGTTCTTGCCTCACACACCTCTGCTCGGAGGGCGGGGATGGGTGCGACCCACCATAGGGCTCCTCCTTTCCCAGGCGGTGAGGGAGAGCACCAGGAGACGGAGGACACTCAGGCCGGGGGCAGCCGCGCACTCGGGCTGACCGTGCGTGTCCCGGGGGCTGTTCGCGCCCACGTGCCCAGTGCCGTCGCCTGTGCTCTGTGCGGGCTGCTGCTCGGCTAAAGACAACTAGCTTGGACTTTGGCTTCCATCAGGAGGAGGTAACAGGGACCGAATTTGCCGTCCGGCGGGACAAGTGAAGACCAGAATAGGTAGAGCGTGGGTTTCGGACAGCGGAGGCCAGGCCGCGTGGAGCCCGGTCCCTGAGAACACGGCCGACCCACGGAGGACGGGCTGTGCGCCCAGAGGAGCTCACCACCTGGCGTCAGAGCACAGGAATTAGTAATGGCCAGTGTCCCCCCACCCCGATCTGATGAAAACCGTAAGCCCATGTGTCCAGAAGTTTCCATAAACCCCAGACAGAGGCAGCGGAGAGGAGAGTCCGGGGCAGGTGCTCAGAGGGACAAGAGCTCGGCAGCAGCCACGGGCCACGCAGAAGCGAGGGCAGGAGAGACCCCGACTTCCGACGGAGACAGCCCGGCGGCGAGCGACAGCCTCCTGGCCCACGCCGTGAAGGCGAGGGGAGCGCAGAGCTCAGGAGAATGTGGAAACGGCAGGAAGACGGAGAGGGGCTCGAAGAGCGGAGGGGCCCGGGGGACGGCGGCGCGCACGCTCTCCTCGGACGGGGCCGGCCGCGACCAGCAGGGAGGGCCCTCCGCGGGGCAGCTCGCGGGGTCCGAGACCCCCTCAAACAACAGGACGGCAACACGCCGCCCCACGTTCCGGGCTACGTTGTAGACTTGCTCGTGTCCGTGTCTAGGGCCAAGTTTTGCCAGTTGCCTGGTTTCTGTTCTTTTCGGTTTGTGGGGTTCCGTGGTTTCCCTATGGAGATTCTTATTATTTAAGTGAGGGACAGAGGCCGTCTCGCGCTCTAGCTTGTCCGCTCACGGGCCCATGTGGTCCAGCACGAGGTTCTAATAGAGCCAAAGTATCAACTTCCTCTCGCTTGCTGGCGCTTTGGGCCTTTTTTTAAAACTTGTTTTCTTACTTCACGGCCATGAAGCTCCTCCGCATGACACCGCATGAGCGCGTCTGTTTCCCTCCCTGCCCACAGCGGGAGGAGCGGCTCCCTTTCTCCGCGCCAGCGCCCTCGACCGGAGTATCCTTTCTCCTCAGCTCCGCGTGGCCAGGGCTGGCGGCCGCGGCAGAGAAGAGCCACCCCGGGACGGGGGGAGGCGTGGTGGCCTGGACGTGCACCCCCTGTTTGCTGCAATCTGGGAGTGGGACCCGGGGAGTGTGTCCTGGATGAGCCGGGAGCCCCGAGGACAGCACTGGCTCCTCCCAAGACGGAGGCAGGAGGGTCACGGAGACTCGGGAGGAGGCTGGGCTGCTGCCTCTAAGGACGGGGAGGCCCCGCCGTGGCCATCAGAGGCTGCAGGAGACCGAACCCGATTCTCCCCAGCGCCGCACCCACACCCTGATTGTCGCCCAGGGGGACCCCGTTCGACCCTGACCTCCAGGTCTGTGAGATACCACACGTGTGGGGGAATTTGTTGCAGCAGCCACGGGAAATGCCGGCCAAGTGTGAGCTCAGGGTCTGCATGCGTCGCCGAGCGCTGAGGGCCCTGCGCACCCCAAGGCTGGGAGCTGCTCTGGCCGCAGGCATGTTTGAGGGTGAAACGTTCCCAGTAGGTCTTTCAGGAGAACCACCAGAGACAGAACCGGTGTTTGAACGCCAGACCAACAGAGGAAACCGGCAGGAGAGCCAGCGATGCGGACACCGCGCCCCAGTGGCCAGCGAGAGGACCAGGGGAAGAATAAAAGTCAAAGGGCAACGTGGTGGGGTGAGTCCACGCGGGTCAGAAGTCAGCACGTGGCCACACCAGCCGGCTCCGTGACCGCGCGTGACGAGGCCGTCGTGTGAAACAGACCGACCACGGGCGCACGGTCAGGGCTGGGCTCATTCCCGGGTGACGAGGTCGGGTCACCAGCAGGGTAAACGCGCTGCGCCTCACAGCATCTGACGCAAGGAGCGGCCCACGCCCAGGGCAGGACGGGCGGCCCGGCCCGCTGAGGTGGACCGCACTCACCCGCACGTCCGGCCGGCCGCACCAACGGCGGGAAGCGGAGAGAGTCTGAGCCGGGCCTGGACAGACAGACACGGGAGCCGCACAGCAACTGGGACGTTCTCCGTCTGCCCGGCCCAGGGCGCTCAGCAGCCCCGCCACAGCCGCCTCAGGACAGAAGCCACTACCAGGAGGCCGAGGTGCCTGCAAGCTTAGAAACCGGCTTCTGCTGGTCTCCCGGGACTCAGGAGACGTGACCGCAGGAAGCCCGAGACCGGCGTTAGAGCAGCAGGTGCGAAGGGCCGCACAGCTCTGGACGTTTGTGTCAGAGCAGGGGGGCTGGAGGCGCGCGAGCCGAGCCCCGGCCCCCGCAGCTGGAGCCAGGACGGCAAACGAAACGGGAGAAAGACCCCAAGAAAGCAGGGGACGTGTACAATGAGCACGCGAGCAGACAACAGCAAACAAAGCAGTATGCATTTTTAAAAATACATTATTTGTTTGACAGAGGGAGAGAGCACTAGTGGGGGGAGGGAGCGGGAGCAGCAGACTCCCCACCGAGCGGGAAGCCCGATGCGGGACGCGATCCCAGGATCCCAGTAGCATCTGAAGCAAGGAGCGGCCCACCGCAGGGCAGGGCCCCGGGATCATGACGTGAGCCGAGGGCAGATGCTTAACGACGGAGCCCCCGCCAGGCATCTGGAAATAAAAAGTTTTAAAAACTCGTAAAATAGACACATTCTGCTAAGAATGACCAAGAAAAAAAGCGGATGGGGCACAAATACACAAAGTTAGGAATGAAAAGACACCAGCTCCACGATGCATCAGAGACTTAAGAGATCCTAAGAGCCCTGAGGACAGCGTATTCGCACCCTGAGGCAAAGCGGACCAAGTCCTGTTCCCAGACTCAAGAGGGAAAAGCCCGCGTTCCCGGAACCAGCCGGAAGGGAGAAGACAGAGCTGCTCCTTTGAGATCATCAGACTTTCCAGAAACCGTTCCCATCAGTCTCCGCAGACCGCCCTGAGAGGAGGGAAGAGGCCAACCCGTCCTCGGCGTCTGTCGGCCCCGACACCCAAACGGCCAAGGGCAGCACAAGAAAGAAAAACAGAACTCGCGCCGCCCGGCCTGCCCTCAAGAGCTCACCGGGGTCGTCACATGGGGTTACGGGGACGCGGACGTCTACGGGGCCGTCGCTGCAGGGGAGAGCAGCGGGTCGATGTGTGCGTTCGTGACAGGCGTGTCCCGCGAGCGGGACACACGGAACACCCCGCTCCCCGGGGAAGCCCATGCAGACCCGGGGCTGACGGCACAGCCAGGGAGCTGCCCCGGCAGAAAGGAGCGGCGGGGGCGGAAGGAGGGAACTGTCCTGGGTTTGGGGCCCACCGCGATTTTGCCGCAGAATCCGGCAGCCGTGGAACAGAGACGTTCACGTCCGCAGCAGCAGGCACAGGAGCCGCTGCGCCCGGGGCCTCTGACTGGGCCGCCGCGGGCGCGCTGGGCGAACGGACAGCCAGGCCGGCCGCGGGGCCTCCGGTGACTGTTCTGCCCCGGGCCCTGTGCGCCTTCATGTTTCAGAAACTCCGGCTCTCTTGGCTTTACGAACCTGAAAGCCAGTTGTTCTCACCACCTTATGCATTTTTCTCTTAAGGTGAAAAAATTAACCATTTTAAAGTGAACCGTTCAGGGGCGTCTGGGTGGCTCAGTGGGTTAAAGCCTCTGCCTTCGGCTCAGGTCATGATCCCAGGGTCCTGGGATCGAGCCCCGCATCGGGCTCTCTGCTCAGAGGGGAGCCTGCTTCCTCCTCTCTCTCTGCCTGCCTCTCTGCCTGCTTGTGATCTCTGTCTGTCAAATGAATAAATAGAATCTTAAGAAAAAAAATAAAGCGAACCGTTCAGGGGCATTTCGTGTGTTCAGAATGCTGGTGCTACCTCCTGTGCCAGCCCCAGACACCCCTTCTTCTGCTGTCCACAGCCGAGGGGGCCGTGGGGAAGGAAGGCCGAGGCCGGAAGAGGAGCCCCGCGAAGAAGGGACAGAAGGTGGCAGGCGGGCGCGGGGGGCAGGGCCCCCACCAGGACGCAGGCCTCCAACGACCCTTGTCTCTGGTGCAGGACGCCCCGCCCCGGCTCCTCCCCCATGACTGCGTCCTCGTGGACACTGACAACTTCAAGTGTATCCTTTATGGTCCCGCTGCCCGGGACACCCCGGGGCGAGCGCTATTTCTCCTTAACCCAGACCTAGTCGTCGTGGACCCCTACGAGGAGGCGCGGGGCATCGGTGAGCGCCTCCCGCGGGCCCTCGACGCGCACACACATGGGCACACACATGTGCACACACACGCCACATGCCACCCTCCGGGCTCTGCCCTCGGCTGCCTCCCATTCCACGGACCACGGGAGGTGGGGGCAGTGGGGTCCTGTGGCCTGTGGCCATCACAGCCAAGTCAGGATGATACAGTAGGAAAAGTGAACCCTGAAGTGAGGTACGCCGCCCCCTTCCCAGAGCCGGAAACCCCCCACCCTCCGCAGCCTGAGTGTCTAATTCCTGTGGTTCTTCTTTTCTAAACGGGTTTTTAAAATTCCTTTCCATCACTTCTCGGCCTTTTGGCCAAGATCAAGTGTAAAATCTCTTTACAAAGGAGGGAAGGCGCACGGGCATTTGCACAAGCACCAGACCGACTCCAGCACGTCTGGGATCTCCACGCCAGGGGCCACGCCAGGGGCCACGCCAGGGGCTGCCCGCTGCCCGCCCCTCCGAGTCCCCCTGAGAGACAAGCTCCCGTGTTTTGTGTCCGTTCAATTCCTGCTGCAGAAAAGCTGACCCCTGTCTTCGTCACCCGGGACATCTTGGAAAGACACCGAGACTCGCTCACTGCGCTCTGGGAGGGGCATCTGGGAAGCAAGCACGTCCCCAGGTTGGTGTCGGGGCTCTGGGGACACGGTCCGGCAGGCCCACGCGAGCTAGCTGGGGGTGCTGCACACACGGTGGGGACTGCTGTCCTCCGCCCCCCCCACCCTGACCCCCCATTCTGTCCTGTCAACACCCCCACCCCATCCGCAGAGGAGCCCAGTGTCTGGCCTTCCTTGGTCACACAGCAGGCTCCTCGGTCCTCAGGGCGCCTGCATGGAGGCCTCACTGCCCCCGCCCCGCTT
Organism: Mustela erminea; assembly: GCF_009829155.1. Taxonomy (NCBI): domain Eukaryota; kingdom Metazoa; phylum Chordata; class Mammalia; order Carnivora; family Mustelidae; genus Mustela; species Mustela erminea. Next base: position 91,417,448 of record NC_045627.1, on the reverse strand, counting down.
CACAGACGAGGGCCTGGCCCCTGGAGTGTGCTGCTGCCCCGGGGTCCCCCAGCCAGTCCAGTGCAGGGCGTGCCCCCGGCTTCCGGACTCAAGACTTGCAGAGGGGCGTGGGGAGGTGGGAGGGGTGGAGGGGTGTGTGTGAGGGAGAACCTGCTAGAGAGGGACGGGCTGCCGGACTGTGGACTGCCGGACTGTGGACTGCGAGAGAGAGAAGGTGGGGCCCTCATGGGGCGGGGCTGTGGGAGGGAAGGGCGGGGCCCATGGGGGCGGGGCTGCGGGAGAAGAGGCGGGACCACGGGCGGGGCCTGAGTGGGCGGGGCCTGTGAGTGGAGAAGGGGCAGCATTGCAGAGGGGCCTGCTGGAGAAGGGCAGGGTGGCGCGGGGGCGGGGCCTGCGGGAGGGGCGGGGCCTGCTGGGGCGGGGCCTGCTGGGGGCGGGGACGCTCCCCCGCCCCCCCCCCCCCGCGCTTTCTCAGAAACCTGGGGGTGGTTGGCCATCAGGGAAGAGTCCTTCCAGCCCTTTCCAGAGCCACTGCTCAGCGAGAGGAGAGAGCGTTGCGGGTACCCGAGGTCCGTTCTCGGGAGAACCGGGGCTAGAACCCGAGACGGAGGTGGACGCTGCTCCAGGACGGTGGACGTTAGCCTTGTCCTGGCAGGGGTGGGGCGGGGAGTGAGGAGCGCAGGGCAGGCTGTGCTTTCAGAGCACGTCCTGACGTCTGTCGGGCCTGCTGCCCTGCGCCAGATGTGGTCCGGGCCCCCCCCACCCCCCCCCCCCCCCCCCCCCCGGGCACCCTGACTCCCGCTGCCTGCCTCCGGCCCCACCCGCCGGGCACCCTGCTTCCCTCCGCAGCCAGGCCGAGTGGGAGCAGCTCCTGGGCAGCTGCAGCGGCTTCTTCTTCTACGGGATGGAGAGCTTTCTGTCCCACGTCCTGGTGGAGCGCTTGGCTGCCATGAACCTACGAGGTGAGACGGTCCCTCGGGGCCCCCAGCAGCCCCCCAAGTGCGTGAGATGCGTCCACTCAGGGACAGAGCAAGGCTCCTGTGTCCCCATCGGTCATTGTCTAAAGCAGGGTTCAGGGGGCCTGCGCAAGCACAGCACGGCTCTGGGGGACGTGCCCTCCTGCTGGCGTCCCGCCTCTGCTTCTCAGAGACCCAGTTCAGAATTCCAGACCCGGCCGGTGCAGCCAGAGGCAGGGACTGGGAGGGTCACCCGCAGAGCCGGGCCTGCAGAGACCAGGAGGGCTACGGTGGGCATTTCCAGAACACACTGACCAGAGCCCCACCCCCGTAAACATGGGCACTGTAGGCCTTGCGGTCCCTCTGGCTGCCCCCTGAGGACTTCGAGTGGGCGGTCTGGCTCGCTCTTGAGTGACCTTGTCCCGAGGCAGGGGCAGACCGGCCGCACCACACTGTCACTAGGAGAGCATTTTCAGAGACCCTCAAGAGGCACGTAGCCCAGTGACGACAGCATAACAAGCACGTGGACATGTGTCCCATGGTCAGGGCACCTCACATCATTATCTGCTGTCTGGCTCCCTCCCAGCCCCCTGGAGAAGGGCCATGCAACAGCCCGCCTAGCCCCGGAAGCCTGCCCGTGGCGCGTTCCTTGCCCCAAGTGGAGGTAGAAACAAGGCTCAGATGTGTGAGGTCGCAGGAATTCTTAGGCCCAGCAGGCTCGTGCGGGAGCAGCAGCGCTCCTGGAGCCCCTGTTCCCGACCGAGGCTGGTCCTGGTGCCCGCCCTCAGCCAGGCCACTGCAGGAAGCGGGCAGCCGACTCTGTGCACGTGGGGCTGCCAGCATGCCCACGGCCGAGTGTTGCTGTGTCATTGGGCACACAGGGCCGTGAGCCTGAGACCGTCCCCGGCAGGCTGGGGAGCCAGAGCTGAGCCGGTTGCGCAAGATGACTGAAAGGGTGTGGGGCTCCCGAGGCAGATAACGTCCCCGTGGGCTGGTGCGGCCCGTGGGTCTTGGGAAAGGGTATATGGACGTCTGGTCTGAGCCTCGGGCATGTTGGGCTGCATTGCCTGAGGCTCCCACACCCTGTGCAACACCCCGGGCTGCACCGGCCTCCTGCTCCTGGGCGTGCGACTGCAGGACTGTCCCTCCTGTGCCCCGCAGAGTGCCAGATGATGGTCCTGCTGGACCTGACGCGGTCCTACGAGAGCATGCAGCGGCATGTGGAGAACTCCGAGAAGAAGAGGTGCCTGCCGTCCCCCACACCAGCTTGAGCCAGCAGCCTGGCCTCCACACACTCAATGGGGGTGTCCAGGGCCTGCGACTGATGGGTGTGCTTCCCAGGGAGGAGGGGGACAGAGTGTCCCTGTGTCCCTGGGCGGAGCCATTTGCCCCCAGTGTCTTTCCTGGAAGAGTCTTGTTGGGGGGGGTGTGCAGTGGAGGAGGGAGCAGCGGCCAGCTAAGGCCTGTGGGGCCTGGGCCAGGGGGCGGAGGGCTGGCGGCTGGAGGGCGCCCTGGCTTCCAAGCTCCCCACATCCCACGCACCCCAGGGCCTATGTGGGCTGCCAAGGTGGCTGAGCCGCGGCCCGTCTCACTGTGATGCTTTGTCTTCTGATTCCACCGCAAGGCTGGGAGTGGTCCCGAACCTCCGGAAGCCTTGTTTTGTTAAATGGCATTTCAGGCGGGCAGGGGGTTGGGGGAGGTGGATCCTGAGTCTTTTAAGAACCTGAAGAGTTGTCAGTCCGATACTTGGTGCCTGTTGGGCTGTGGCCTGGGGTTGGCTCAGGCCGTCCCACGGGACCTCGATCCCCCGCAGTGTGCCCCAGCTGTCCTTGGAGGACCCCATCAAGACCGCCGTCCTTCTGAGTCTGGTAGGCGTCAGGAGCATCCTGGCAAACCAGTGGCCGACATTCCTGCAGGACAACGCGCTGCGGGCCAGCATCCTGTGGGAAAGTGAGTGGGCGCGGGTGTCCCAGGTCCGTCCCCAGCCCTGTGGGCCTCTCTCGAAGCCCGCCAGCAGCGCCCCGGCCAGTCTGAGGGATGTTTCCTTCCTAGGCATGTTGACTGTTGGCCGGCCGATCGGGAGAGCCGTCCGTCTCCTTCAGAGAATGGGAGCTGGTGACCCGGGGAGCCACGGTAACAGATGTTGTCCCCCATCTCCCGTCCCCGCTGCTGCGCCGGCTGTGCCAGGCCACCGCCCAGCCAGCGTCCCTGCGGCGCTGCAGGGCTGGGGTGCCCGCCGTTTCCAGGCCACTTCTGGGGCTCAGCACGTGCTGCCCGAGAGCACAGCCTCCCCAGTGAGCGCTGGCAGCACAGGTCCTCAGGGCCAAACACACCGGGCGTTGGAAAGGCTCCAAGTGCCCACGTTCTGGAAGGCCAGGCGTGCTCACTGGGGCGGGAGCATGAAACCTTCAAAACGCACGGTGCAAAAGGAGCTGAAAACTTAGAAGTGACGTAGTCCACAGTGCCCGGAGCGCGGCCCCCAAACAGTAGAGGCTGTTGGACGCGTGTGGGAGGAAGGGAGGAGAGCCTGGCGCCGGCCGGCCTGAAGAGGGGGCGCGGCTAGAGGAGTCCGTGGGGTGAGCAGCGGCTGGGGAGTCGCTTCGGGGACAGAAGAAGGGGAAGCCACGGCGCCGCGTGGCCTGTCGTCCCCCGTGGATGTGCGCTGGAAGGAAGGGACGAAACCGTGACTGTCACACAGGCCCCCCCAACAGTCAGGGTGGCCGTCAGCTGGGGGCCAGAGAGGCCCAGAGCGGGTGGGATCTTCCGGCCCCTGGCCCGCAGGGCTGGGACTGGTGTGGGAGGGGCAGGCGGGCCCAGGCCTGGCGAGGTCCCTCCCTGGCTGGGTGCCACCGCCTGTGGGCCTCCGTGTCCGCGGATGTGGACGCGTGGTAGGTCCAGGTGAGGCTGCGTCTGGAGGCAGGGGCAGGAGCACCCTTGTCCACGGCGAGCCCCACCCCAGTGAGCCGTGCTGCCCCACTCTCCCTCAGGCGAGCCTCCGTGGGCCTCCAGGGACAAGCAGCTGTCCCCCCCGCCACAGCTCAGTGACTCTGAGCGGCTGCCCGTCGCCCTCAACTTGGTCCTGTACGGGCTGCCGCACCTGGCCATCGGGTGACTCCCCCAGAGAAGGACGTGGACTGCCCCTCCCAGGACCCACCACCAGCCCTGCCCACCTAGGGTGCCCCTCCTGCGGTGACCCTGCCCCTGGACTCCAGTTCTGTTCAGTCACGCCAGGGCCCTCCTGAGTCTGATCTGCTCTGGCGCCGCCTCCTCAGCTTCCTCCTGCCCGGCCCGCACGGGGCCCCTTGCGGGATGAGGAGCTTCTCTGTGGGGCTCTGCATGGGGGCTGACCACACAGCAGCCAGGACCCCCAGAACCCTCCCCTGCCCTGTGCGTTCCCTCGGGTCCCAGTGGTGGGGGAGCCGCCTGTATTTGGGGGAGGGGCTGGCCCTGGGGCTTAGGCTTTCGGTCCCTCGAGGCCCACGGTGGTCCCCGGACAAGGAAAGCCATCGTGTTTGGTGTAGGCGCTTTAGTAAATGATGTTGAGAGTCTGCATCACGTGTCTGTGCTGTGGTCTGTGACCCTGGGTGCGCGGCAAGGCCTGAGTCTCCGGAAGGGGATGCTCTCTGTCCAGCGCTGTGCCAGGTGGCGCTCAGCCAGTGTTTGCCGAATGAGTGAATGCGTGAAATCCAGCCCCAGGGCCCGTGGATGCCCCTCAGGAGAGGACCAGAAGCTCCATGGAGAGCCACAGTGTGTCTGGAAGTGGCCGGAAGTGGGTCTCAGAGGCCCCAGGGCAGAGCGTGCTGCAGCCGTCTGTGGGCTCCGCAGCAGACCGGGGGAGCCTGGGGAGAAGCCGCTGTCCGCAGAGCTGGACGCTCGGCCAGACTCGAGGGTGGCCGTAGGAGGACACGCCCTGGTCCCCAGGAGGCATTCCCCCACCGGGCCCCAAGCCTTCCTGGCCCACATGGAGACCAGGGCGAGGTGCTAGGAGGTACTAGGAGCCGGTGTCCCAAGAGTCTCGCGGGCTGGGGACAGGGACAGGGAGAGCCAGCTCGAGGTCTCTCTCCGGTGGAGCCGGTGCCGTTAGAGAGCCCATGGTCTGGGGCAAGCGGGTCGAAGTGTCTTCGGGCACTGGGTCCTGGCAAGCAGCCCCTCAGACATCGGCCAGGGCCAGGCCACAGAACGCCCTGGGCCCCAGGAAGCCTGTGGCAAGGCCTGGGGACACTGGCCCTGGGGGCTGCTAGGACAGCTCTTCCCAGGCCTCCGACACGGCGAGGTGTCCGCCCAGAGGTCATGTCTTCTGCCTGCCTCACCTGGAGACTTCTGGCCTCTAAGCACCACCTCTGGGGTCCCTGGGGAGCCAGAGACAATGACCCACAGGCCAGAGGGTGTCAGGCCTCAGGCCAGGTGCCCACTGGTCCCCTCTGGGCTGTGAGAACCAGGAGCTAAGTGGACGGGAGACAGCACACGTCCGTGAGGCACATGTGAGGGGGTGTGGATGGTGGGGTTTCATCCTGATGTGTCCTGGACTTGGGGGAGGGAGGAAAGCCCACACTGCAGCCTCCCTGCCCTGAGTCAGACGGACCCGCCCTGGGCCATCCTGGGTCGGAGCGCAGGCCAGGCCACACGGTGAGAAATCGGACTGCAGCGAGGTATCCCAGCGCAACCCTAAAGCCGCTGAAGTAGACACCAGCACCTACACGGTGTGCTGGGGAGGGTGGGGGGCACCCGGGCCCGCATCCGTCCATGCTGGGGCTGTGAAAGGACCCGGCCACAGGAGGACCGTCGGATGGGTTCTCAGGAACTCTGCCCGTGACCAGCCTGTGGGCCGGCCCTGCGCTCCCGGGCACGCGTCCCAGAGAAGCACGTATGGGCGCGTCCACAGCGGCCTTACTCCCCCAGAGCAAGCCCTAGGGTCCAGAGGGTCCTTCGCCGGGGACGGCTGAGCAAGCTCCGGTCCATGAGCCAACGGGACTCCACGAGGAGAAGCCGTGGACGATGGCCCCCAGATGGCTCCAGGGGCACAAGGCCGAGAGCAAGGGCCACGACGGCAAGGTCACAGCCGGACGAAGTCATCGTCTTCTCTGCCGGTGCCGCAGACGGGGAGAGCAGGCCGGCGTCGCGGGCACAGCATGGGGGGGGCAGGAGGGAGCCCCCACAGCCACAGGCCAGAGATCCGCCTGTGGGAAACCCTTGCACGTGGCCTGTGAACGTGGCGGACGGAGCATGGTCCGCGGTCTGTGCGTGGCACTGTGCCGGGGGTTCCCACGCTGCCCCAGGGCGGCCGGGGAAGGGCGCGTCCACAGCGCTGTTTCTGCAACTGCTCAGACGTCCGTAAGCAGCTCCACGGGAGCTTAAAAGCAGCTCATCACTGACAACGTCTAAGCATGGTGACTCCCTCCTTGGTTAATTCTTTCCCTTTTGTCAAACATGCACACATACTTCTTCCAGTTTAAAAAAAAAGAGCTAACTAACGATCAGGAAATAAATTCAAGTCCGAGCCGCCGTGGACAGATGAGGCCCCTCTAGAGCGGCGCTGGCTCCCACCCAGACCGTGAGAATAAAAGCCTCTGGGGATATTTCATCTGCACAACCCACATTTTTTACCTCGCACCGTGTCTGCTCCTGTGAGAAATATGAAACGCGAGTGCTGGTCCGCGTATGGGAGGCTTTGAAATAACTTTCTGAATTATGCCCCAGCCACATGACGAATCACATTATCAATTAGCTTCTGTAACAGACGTGGCATTCCGTAATATATTCAAGCACGGAAAATTGCATAGGGGGGATTTATGGAACCCTAAAAATTATAAGGAGGAAAAAGATCGCTCGGAATTTATTGGTAATAATAGACAGTATGTAATTAGAACGGGGGCAGCCCTCAGAGGAAGGGTGGTCAGATCGGCAACGTCGCGAGTGCCGGGGGGCTCCGGGAGACGGCCCTCCCTGCACCGGTGACCCGCGTGTGTGCGGTGGTCGCGGGGGCCCTTGGCTGGAGCCAGGCTTCCCGACCTGAGCCCCTCGCTCGTGAGCCCCGGCCTCAGCTGCCCAGGGCTGGGGCCTGCGGGGGACCGGAGGGGCCCGACTGCCAGTGCAGGCCCGGCCCAGCGTGGCGGGGCCCCTCGCTCGCAACCCCGGGTGTTCTCTGCGTGTGTGTCACCACCTTTGTAAAAGTGGCATCCACTTTTCTAATTTAAGTCTTGGAAATAGTGATTTCTGGGGCGCCTGGGGGGCTCAGGGGGTTAAGCCACTGCCTTCGGCTCAGGTCATGATCTCAGGGTCCTGGGATCAAGCCCCGCATCGGGCTCTCTGCTCAGCGGGGAGCCTGCTTCCCTCTCTCTCTGCCTGCCTCTCTGCCTGCTTGTGATCTGTCAAATAAAATCTTAAAAAAAGAAGAAAATAGTGATTTCCGTATTTTTTTAAGAGTCGCATAGCGTAGAGAGGGGGAGGGCAGAGGGCGTGAGAACCCCCAGCAGACTTGCCGCTGAGCACAGAGGTGGGGCTGGATCTCAGTCCCTGAGACCACGACCTCAGCTGAATTCGAGTCCCACCCTCAACCCGCTGAGTCGCCCAGGCGCCCTGTGATTTCCATATTTTTTAAAAAAGGACTTTTTTAAAAACTATTTTCTTGTAGGAAATTTGGAGAATAAAAACAAAGGGGAAAATGTACTCCCAGCCCACACCTGGGGTCGGTGTTTGGATGGATTTCTGGATTTCTCTGCCCGCGTTCCTATGCTCAGCCGCCTCCCGGGCGGCCACTCAGCAGGCGTTCCCATTTCCAGATGTTTGAGTCAGAAGTCTTGAAAGCACCCTGGCCTCCAGGGGACACTTGCCCACGTGGGAGCCCAGTGCGCCAGCACCGAGGGTCCTCTGGGCCTGGAGGGCGGGCCCCTGCAGATGGGGCGGGCAGTATGGGGGTGTCCCCCTCCGCCCTGGGGAGGTGAGCCTGAGGATGAGTGGGCTGGGGGCTCGGGTCACATGGGCTCTGAGCCCGGCCAGCAGGGTCAGTGCCTGTGGCCGGGGTCACAGTCACGTGGCCCGTAAGGTGGGTTGCCCCAGCTTAACCCTTCACATCCGTGCCTCAGTCCCCGTGGAGCAGCATCACCCGGCCACACCCGAGGTCCCCCCTCTGTGACGCGGCCCTCACACGCCCCACTGCCTCTGCGGAGCGGGAGACCCTGGCCGCGGCCCGTCCTGGCCGGCGTATGCGCCTCCTGGCGCTGGTGCTCTGGGCTCCTGGGTACCCCCCTCCCGGCCCCAGCGGCTCTCAGCAGGTGCTCCTGGGACAGCGAGTGTGGGGTCCGCAGGCGCCTGTGCGCCAGGCCCTCTGCAAGCAGTAAGTCCAGCCACGGCTGAAGCAGGCTCCCTGCTGGACCCAGGTTAAGAAATTAGGCGGGTTAATAAAGCTAAAACGCTCACAGATGCTTGTGTGTAAATTTCTATTAAGTTCCGTCGTCCAGCACCAGTCTCCAATAGTTTAATTTCTATATTAAATAATTAAAACTCTATTTTCAATTGCTGTGAACAATTGTTTTCCTTAATGATCTTCCCAGAGGAGCCAGTAATTTTCTATCTTGTAAAAATGATTAACTGGCGTCATTATCCCGTTTCTCTGAAATATAACCGAGCCGCTCCAGGAAGGCCATCTGTATTCAATTAATGCTCCCTGGCATTAAGACGGACAATATTACTTCATGCCATGCACAACCCGGCTGTCCCTCGTTTTATTATGACGATGATGGAGATAGAAACAACCAGTTTAATTATCCCATTTCCAGCAGAAATCAATTTTCAACACGTCTTCACCCTTAAACAGAGGAAGAAGCCGGCAGTGCCGCTCTAGGGCAGGGCTGGCCGCCCGGGCGCTCAACGGGGCCGCCGCAGACCGTCTCGGCTCGCAGCCCACGGTGGGGTGCTCGGGGCCCGGACCCCGCACGCGGGGGACGCCCCTCAGGGAGAAGTGGCCCGTGAGGGTCTGCACACCGGGTGGACGTGCTGCCCCTCCCTCGGGGTCAGCTCCCAGGGGTTGCCCGCTCCCATCTCCCTCAGCATCGACCCCCCACCCCACCAGCCGTCCCCCAGGCCCCAGTCTGGGGCTGCTGAGACCTGTGCCCGCTGCAGACTAGGGGGGCCTGGGGGGATGTGTCGCCCTGTGCCGTGGCTGCCTTTGTCCGGGTGATTCTGGGGACGCACCCTGCCCCGCCGCTCAGTCATGCCGCGCCGTGGGCCAGCGTAATCAAGTTGTCTGACATTTTTATCACCATTCGTTGAGGCCGGAGGAAGAGGACCAGATGGACGCCCCCTCGCTTGGCTAAGGGCCGGGACGAAGCTGATGGGCCAAATGACGTGGAGCTCTGAGCTCTTCTTGTTACAGATTTTAATTCTTGGTGACAGACGGCAGGAGGTGGCGTTGGCGGCGGCTGCCCCTTTCCCCCCCGTCCGTTACTGCCCCCAAACGGCCCCTGGGGCTGTCCCAGGAGCCCTCGCTGAAACCCTTGTCTCTGAAATGAGCCCTCGAACAAGGACCCACGAGATGTGGGCCTCTCAGGCCCAGACATGGGGTTCAGCTCTGTCCAGGCGAGGGGACCACCGTGTCTGGGCACAGGGGAGGCGTCCTGCCCTCGGGCCCAGGGCGCGGGTCACCCTGTAATGCTGCTCAGAACCGCCCACCTCTCCCCTGCATGCACCGCACGGCCCTCGGCCCTGGGGTGGGGGGGGTCCCGCAGCCCTCAGCACCGCAGTCTGTCTGTGCCGTGGGACAGAGGATCAAGGTGACTGGGACCCTGAGGGACTCAGTGAGAAGCTCTGGAACCACGTTTCTCCCGTAGCCGAAGCCCACATCTCCCAACAGCCTCTCTGGCCGGCCCTTCTCTTGGCTCCTGGCTCCTGGCTCGGCTGCGGTGATACCTGCCCTTGGGGACACCCTGACAAGAAGTGTCTGTCCAGCTGGCTAGAGCTCACTGCACCGTAGCAGGAGCTGGATGCTGACCAGCTGACCTGGAGTGGAGGATGGGTCCCCCTCCTGCCCGCCTTCTCACAGAGCCACGTTTCAGGGCTCACTCCTGGCCGGCCCTTTCCAGATGCTTCTCACGGACTGATGAGGGCTGAGCACCAAAGAACCTTCCATGGCCGGGCCCGACGGTCGAGACCAACCCCACGGTGACCCTCGCCACCCATTCCTGTACTGCTTGCGGGCCACTGGGGCCCCAGGCCTCATCTTCCTAGGTGCGTCCAGCCTGGAGTCCCAGGAACAGCGGCAGTGCTTGCTGAGGCCAGGCTGCCCAGCCCCGGAGTCCCTGGGAATGTCGTGCCTCGCTGGGTGTAGGACTGGCCAGGTCAGACTCCTTCATGGAGGACGTTCAGAAAGTCATGTAATTAAGCTGTTAAAGAAAAAGTGACCCTAGAGACACCTAAACCAGGATGCAGTGGTCCTGCCATCTGCCTCATGCCGGACTCGGGTTCTCAACCAAAACCTGCTCGGGCTGTATTCCGTCTCGGCAGTCAGCCTGCTCAAGATGCCATGAGGGCTTCGGTGGGACAGTCCGGCTCACCTCCTTCCTTGTGACCTGGCTCTCGCGGCCGCTAGCCCGAATCACAGGGACACCGTTTTCTGAGATGCAGATTCCGCAGGAAAGCAAATCCACAGAGCCGCCACATTCACAGCGCGAGGAAGACCAGATTGGGTTTGTATTTTCTTTTTTACTTCTCCAAATTTTTCTTACTTCTACAGGTGTATGAGCGGTTAATAGATTAACACTGTTTCTGCAAGCCAGCTGGAAAGAGATCTCAGACTAATCAAATTTTAATAGACCTTATAATCAGCTGAATTTCCCCCAGAGGCAGACAAGTTCTGTCAGTTCGTTTGGTCTGGAATGCATTTATGCAACGGAGCCCGCCGTCGGTTCCTGCAGAAGCCGGAGGACAAGACAAGCAGCGGTGAAGGTCTCATCGGGACGGGGGTCTCCGGGAAAGCCCTGAGCGGGACCCCGAGTGCCCCGCATTCCCAGGACGCTCTTTGAGCGCCACTCTCACAGCCAGGCTGGAAACCCTGTCTTCATTCTCCTTTTAAAATCCCTAAGGGGCATAACGTGGAGTAATTTCATCATCCGGAGCCCTGAACATGACCACTGCTCGCTGGGGATTTGACTGCTTTGTGTCCTGGCACTTCCCCTGGGAAGAGTTAGCCAGACCAGAAAAGGCCCAGCTGCCCCCATCAGCTGCTCCCTGCCACCTGCCACCGGCAGCGGTCATGAGGGGTCAGGCCGCACGGCTCCACCCCAGGGCCCTGTGCCCCAGCCCCAGCGTGGATACGGGCTGCGTGGTCAGAACCACAACTGGAACTTGCTGGCCAAGAGGTGTGGGGCCTGGGCTGGGGCATTCCCTGAGAGATCCCAAGTAGAGACGCGGGAGCCCCCGATGACCTGTGTGGCCGCACGCAGACGCACACGTGGACGAGCAGGGGCTGCTTGGGCGGGATGGTCATCATCTGCGGTCACCGGCCCTCAGAGCAGCGCTCAGCAGTGAGGCCCCAGCTCTGCTCTGTGGGGTTGTCATCTATCAGGGTGACACCTGCTGCTGGCTGAGCTCGGGTACGTGGAGCCTTCTCGGTCATTTTGTTTCGTTTCTGGAGCTGTGGGTTAAGGGCTGTCGTTCCGGAAGCAGAACCCAGTCGGTCTGTCTCCCAGTGGACGCTGCCCACGCAGGCAACACCTTTGGTTGGTGGTTCCTGCCACACCTGGTCCCAGACTCTGGACCCCTCGAACAGGTGGAACATGACAGGTGTGGGGACAAGTGCAGACAGAGGACCAGGTGCGTGCCGAGGCTGTCCAGCCACACAGTGGGAGGAACGCATCAGGGTCCTGCAAAGTGCTGGGGCCCGGAGCCCCCCAGCCTACCCCTTCCGCGAGATCTCCACTCACAATGGCATGGTCCACGTTTCTCGGAGAGCTGAGCACCGGCACCGTCCTCAGAGCCCAAACCCCGGCGTCTAGTGAGAAGCAGAGACTTGCTGACACCCGGAACGGCCGTCGGACCAGTGACCACAAAGCCTTGGGGCTCTCCAGGGGCAGAGACTGTCTTTCCAAACACCCCGATTGGGCAGTGCCGGAGCCCACTCGCCTGCATGTGCTCATTCCTGGGGAGCCACGGACGCACACATGACCTGCTGGCTCTGGACCCAGCTCTGGTCTGCACGCGCCGGGTCAGCGGGAAACCAGGTGACGCGAGGAGCCGAGGGCCGTTCAGGAGGAGTCCTCTGCCCACTTCTGGTCCGGGACTTCCTGACGGCTACTCAGGGAGGGGCCTGGTCCTGCAGGGCTGCTCCCGCTCTGGTGTGGCCCCCGACTGACCCCCGTGTCCCTGTGCTCTCCGCTGGCTGTGCTGGTCCTGCCGTAGCTCCGGGAGCAGCTCATTTCCATACGCTGCCACCTTCACGGTGACCAGGAACTGGGCGGGGGGGCATTGGCCAGCCAGTGTGCTATGCCAGAGCCTCTACCAGCCCAGCCACCAGGTTCTCAGGAGATGCCCCCAGGAGCAACGGTCCCCAGCAGGCCAGGCCCGATGGCCGAGCACACGCTGCCTCTGCCGGGTCATACGTGACCGGAGCTGGTGAGGGTGGACATGAATCCCATCCGCGAGGCTGCTCCACGGGCCCACCCCTGTGACATCAACAGTTAGGGCCCAGGCACATGGGGCCTGAGTGGGGCTGGCCCCAAGTCGGGCAGGTGCCAGATTCTGTTGCTGCCTCTCAGCCCCTAACGGTTTACAACCAGACACCCTGTTCGCCCAGAAGCCCCCCGGCACCGACTGCCAAAGTTTGCACGTCCCCCAGCTTTCAGTTCAACCCAATTCAACACAGCTTAGCCACTGAGGCTCAGCCGGAGTCCCCCCCAACACCCCACAGAAGCGGCCCGACGTCTACCCGTGGACAGAGCCCGGGCCGCCTTCCGCCGTCTCCTGCCCTTCTCCCCTCCGGGTGGCTGTCACGCGGCACCTCCCCCAGCCCCCCAGGTCAGCCCGGAAATCCCGGCCAGCCCTTGAGGCTCTCACCGGGGCGGGGGGTGGCCCGAGAGGGCCTGCAGCCCCCCGACTCCACGGACACAGAAATGGATGAAAACTGCAGCGGGAGGCGGAAGGTTGGGCGGCAGAGACGCGCGGCCGTGGGGCCCAGTGGGTTTCTCGGTGCCGCGGTAGGAACTCAGACACAGAGGACAGGTCGATCGATAACCTACTTAGAGGACCGGGGTGGGAGGGCGGAGGTGTGTCCTGGGTGCCCAGTTCGGGTCAGAACCACCTGGGTGATGTCTCCCCACCGCCCTCTCCCAGGGGAAGGCCTGATCTGCTACGGCTGCCAGGGCTGACCCGCTAACACGGTCCCCTCCTGCCATGCCGCGGACTTCGGGACAGACCCAGAGTCGTCTCTGGGATTCTATCACGTTTGTGCCCGGCCCCACTCTGCCGTGGCCGCGCGGGACCGGCAGGGACAGCAGTGGCGGGCGTGCCGAACTTGCCTCACGGCCGAGACGCTGGGCTCCGAGCGCCAGCGGCCGCCAGCCTGGCCGGTCCTGGGCACTCGCCTGAACATGGCCCAGGCGCATGGGCGTTGGTGGTGTTTTTATAACCGTAATGAAAGGAAAGCGCGCTCGTAGGAAAACAAGCCAAAACTCAGCAGAGAACACAACAGACACTGTGGGACGTGACCTCGCCACCGTCCCTCTCCAGAGCGTCCGGCACCCGAGGGTCCGGCCAGGCTCCTTCTCTGGTAACGGTTCACAGATTTAACGATGAGGCGACCTCCGTGTGTTTTAAGAAGCAAAGTGCGCAGGACGCCAGGACGCTAGAGACACCCTCAGGGCGGGGAGTCCCCACACACACCTCCGTGGACCCTCGCGTTTCGGACGATGCCCCACAGCATTGCGTCGGTGAACCCCCAGTGCTCCCCTCCCGTGACCACTGCAGGGCCCTGTTTTCAGGACGGAGAACCCCGCATGTTTACCAGGTCACATGTTCCTCCCTCCCTGCCCGCATGCGGAGCGTGACCGGAAGTGTGTGGCCACACGTGGTTTCCTTCCGTGCCCTCATGCGTCTCTGTCATTTCTAGCTCCAAGGGTTTTGGCACCAGGTGCGTCTCTAAGCCACGGGCGGTGCCCGCCACTGGGAACCGCGACTTCGACTTGGGTCAAAGCTACAGATCTGGGTCACTTTTCCAACTCAGGGGTCTGTGTGTCATGCGTGAATCGTGTTCGTCAGGGACACGCACGGCCCCTTCTCCCGCTCGTGCCGGGAGTTTCTGGGGAGATGGCTCCGGCCCCGCCCTCGGCGCGCCCAGGGAAGGGTGAAGAGCGGACGCGCCGACCAACGGTAAGGGCCGCGGACCCGGAGCAGAGAAAGGAAGCAAAACACCAAGGAGGGGGTGGCGGGTCCCGGATGCCGGCTGTGGCCGCCGCGCCCGCAGGGTGACGCAGTCAGGAAGGCCCCTCGTGCGGGGCCGTCGGAACTTGCTTCAGGTCCTCAGGGCTTCGAGGAGGAGCAGGGCCGACCTTCTGGGAACAGCCACCACCTCACCGAAGACAGCCACAATGTTGTGTGACGCAGGGCCGGCGAGGGCACCCCTGATGCGCAGGGTCCTCACCCGGTCACTGCGGTCAGCCAGCCTCGGCCACCGCTGGAGCCGTGAGCCCCTGCCTGCGCCCCTGCACGCCCAGCCCCAGGCCGGCCGTGGGCTGCCTCTGGCCGGGGGAGGGGCAGGCTGCAGAGGGGAATCCCAGAGGCCCCCCCCCCCCCCGCCGCACAGCATCTAGGAACGGGGGCCATTGTGAGCACCCCGCGCCTCTTCCCCATGTGCCCTACTCACATGGACACCCCCAGGCCACCCGTGTCCTCCGGATGCTGCTGTCCGCAGGCCCCCCTGCAGGCTAGGATCTGGCCACCCTGCCCTGCCCCCACCACACCTGCCCAAGGCAGAAGCCCCAGTCCCACACGGCGCGGCCTTTCCGTCGGGGTCCTGCTCGTCCCACGTGGGGCCTTGGGCGTTCTCCAGGACCGTCCTGGTTCTGCTCCTGGGCGTGCCAGGCCCGGCGGTCATGGGCAGCCTCGGTGTGCCACACACTGAGTGAGTCGGGGACCTGCTTTTGGGCAACACAGACGCAGTCGGCCTCCGAGGTGGGTCTGAACTTCCTCTGGTGAGGACTTCCAAGACATGCCCCCGCCCTGGCCTCTGATCCCTGGGCAGCTGGCGATGTTTCTAGACCCGTACCCACTGCTCTGTCCGGGAGGTCCTGGAGTCCTCTGCAGGAATGGATACACCAGGGTACCAGGTGCTGGCTGTGGGGGGGGGGGGCTCCCAGAGACCCCAGAGGCCTGGGTCGGGGGTGCCTGCCCTTGGAATCCCTGGTTTTGCGAAGTCTTTGCTTGGGAGCAGGAAAGACCTCCCAGAACCCCAACCTTCCTGTAGGCTCAGCTCTAGGTCACCTCCTCACAGAGCCTCCAGGATGCCCTGGCCCTACCTGTCCACGGCTCCTCAGTCAGCGGCCCACGTGTCCCCTCCCCTTGCACTGGGCAGCGGGGGGCAGGGCCTGCCATCAGATGTCTCCAGTGTCCAGGGGGAGCAACAGGGAAGGAGCCTGTCAAGGTTACCCAAATGTCGGTCACAACCAGAGACTTCAAAACAGACCATCCTGTTCCTTTGGGCTCTGGGACGCTCTAGTCACGCATCAGTCAGCCCCTGCTCAGTGACACACTGCGTAAGAAACATCCCCAATGCCAAAGCCCCGTGGCTGGTTTCCCAGGGTCGCCTGCCCTGCTCCTTGGGTCTTCTGGCCCTGGGCTGGGTCTGAGATGTGCCCTTTTCCTCCAGAGGGAAAGAGCCCGAAAACTGGTGGACACACAGGGTGTCTGAAATATTCTGCTTGGGTCAACAATCATCCCTTCTGCTCACCTTTGCTTGGCCACAGCAACCCCATGGCGGCATCATCAGGAAGACAAGTGCAGTCCTCCCAGGAGAAGCAAAGCAAGTCACCCGGCTCGGCAGCAGAACTCTGGCTGGTGTGGTGGGTCAAGTTCCCTCGAAAAATTTCACCAGATACGACCGTTCCTGGGCCCTTTGTCATCAAGTGGGGAAAGCTCACTGGGCCTCTGTAGACCAAGCCACGTACTGATGCCGCAGGCCACCAGCACCCGGGGGAGTGCCCGCACCCCTGACCCCATGGCAGGGAGGGGCTGGTGGGCCGGGGCACTGCACACGGCCTCGAGCCCCTGGGCCTCCCGTGGCCAAACCAGAGCACTGGGCCTAGCTCACTCCCCTCCCCAGCCATGCCGAGCCCATTGCCCAGGCAGGTGGACGGCCAGGCAGCTCGCAGCACTGGCCAGGGGTCCAAAGACCCCCACACATTACAAGGAGCCTGGGGGAGGGGGTGCATAGAGCCTCACATGGCAGGTGCGTCCCCCGGAGTCAGAGGAGCTGTTCTCTGCAGCCTGGATGTTCCCCACTTATTGGATCTTATGGGACAGTACACCCACCAGGCTAGGGCAAACACTAGGGTCTCCTAGACCAAGGCCCCTGCATGCCCCATCACTGGGAGAATGGGACAGGCCCCAGCGCTCTTGCCTGAGACCCTCTCCTGGCTGGGGTCCAGCCCTCCCCACCCTCGGTGCTCAGTAACCCCTAGAAAGCAAACTGGCTCTCATCAGAGGCATTCCTTCGCTGGAGGCAGAACGCTGACATCCTCCTCCGGAACTCGGGGGGCCCCCAGCTTCCTCCAAACTGTCCTGTCTCCTGGAAAGCAGGCCCCGCCCCTAACCGACTGCCTCAGTCACTCTGTGACCCACTAGGGGCCTTGGGACCTCCTGTTACAGGCAACCCGTGGCTGTATCCACTCAAGTGACAGGCAGGTCCTAAGGGCCTACGAGGGAGCAGACAAGGTGGTTCAAGTCAGGGAGCATGGGCCCTGCGCGCAGGGAGGGGCAGAGACAGCTCCACGGTGAGGGCAGCCCCTTCCATGTGGCCAAGGCCTGCAGGACACACAAGGAGAAAGGGGCACCTGAGGGGTGGACACCACCTGTCCCCTGGGGAGGTGCTGCCGTGGCACAGCCAGGCCCTCTGCCATGATGCCCCCACGACGTGGGGGCTGGGACCGGGTCTGGACGGTAGCCAAGAGCCCTTCTGGAAGCCTCCACCTGGCCAGTCCTGTCCCGTCTGGGAGCACAGTGACGGCCGCGGAGCAGCGGCCCTAACACAAATCTTTTACGTGGTGCTCAATTAGCACGTTTGGCTCGCAGTCAGACGCCCCCACCCCCGGGAGAGCAGCCCCCGGGAGAGAGCTCATTACCCACGATTGCACATCTGGGGCCCGCGCAGCCCTGGGGAATGAGCTCTGAGCTGTGATTTACGGCCACTTCCCTTTGTCCTTTCCTCAAGGAGACAAGATCCTTGGGACCCCGGAAGAGGGCTTCTGAGACGCGGTGTGACGGCCGCCGAGGACTGGCTTCTGCAGTCCTGATGTGGGGCGGCCCCTCCTGGGGGGCCCTCCTGTCACTGGGGCCTGGGCAGCTTTGCAGAGCTCCCCTGGCCTGGACCCTGTGTCCTCACGGCACAGGGGAGGGGTTGGTTTCCAGCATGGCCCAGGTTCCAGGGAGTGGCAGGTCCCTCTCGCTGGGTGCTGGGCGTGGAGAGGGGGCTGCAGCCTGACCCATTCTGGAATGTGGCACACGGGTGTGGGGGCAGGGGCACGGGGCTCTGGGAGAGTCGGCGCCTCTCAGAAGCACGACCACCGAAGAAAGCGGCAGGGCGGGCCTGAGGGCTCAGGTTTGCTGCGACCTTGGCGACCTTGGCGTGGACCAGCCCACCGGGAATCCCCTGTCTTGGGCTCCAAACTCCCTCTGCAGGGGAGCTCACTCCAGCTGTTGGCTGCAGGTGTCCCCTGGGCTGGAGCCTGTGGGGTGTCTCTGTGGAGTGTGTGGGTCCCAAGGGGGGCACCCTGGAAGTACAGGATGAAGACAGACCTGGAGCGGCCATCCTGACCGCAGAGGTCTGGAAGCCAAGAGTAAGCCACGACGCTCTGCCCAAGGAGGGTGGGGTGCCCCCCTCGTAAGATGCTCACGAGAGGCTGGTGACGGTGGCCGTAACTGGCTGCGTGTCAGCGGGGGAAGGAGGCACCTGTAGCCCTGAGATGTCTGTGGACTCATGTCCCCGAAGCAGAGGTGACCCTGTGTTGTATGGCCAGTCACAGGTCACAGCCTGCACGCAGCCCGTACCCGCCTGCGTGGGGAGCAGGTGTGCAGATGTGAAGACCCCTCCTGTCGAGCCCTTGTTGGGGGGGGGGCTGCACACACTCGCAGAGGAGGGGAGTGAAGCCCCCAGGGCAAGACACCAGGAACAGGCAGGTAATTCTGTGGACGGGACGTTTTTTCTGGTGGGTAGCTTTTAAACAAAGAAAGGCCCTGGAGTGAGGGGGAGGAGCTGGGGGTGCAGGGGGGCAAGGCAGGGCTCATGGGAGCACTGGGGGAGGTGTCCCCTGGCCATCCAGGTCCCACCCCCCCTTACTGCTGCCCAGATTCCTGGCCAAGAAGGAGAGGGCAGCTGGGGCTCCCCAGCACCCCAAGCCTGCTCCCAGTCCCTCGTCCCTTCCTTAGCACAAGTTTGGGACCCCCTTCCAAGGGCCTCTCCCAGCTGCCGAGGGTACCGGCCTTCGCAGACCCTGCCAGCCTCCTCCTGCCCACCTCTCCGTGCCCAAGGTGCCCTGCGGTTCAGGGCACCCAGGGGACCCTCGCTGGTATCTATCCCTGGGGAAGCCCAGACTCCTCCAGGACCCTGACACAGAGCTCTGAAGCCTGGGACCCAGATGTGTGTCCATCCCTTCATCCGGAGCATTTTATCAGCCCCCGAAACACCTGAGCAGGTCGAGTCCTTGCTGACTTGGATGCGGACAGGCCGCTGCACCCAGAGCCGGTCACTCAGCAGATGCTGCTGGGCAGAGGGGCCTTGGGTGTTTCTGGGACTGGATCCAGGGGACCCTGCTCAGCAGCGTGGGGGAGGCGAGCAGGGGGGAGGGGAGGGGTAGGCAGGATGACGGGGAGCAGCTAGCTCCTCCTCATGCCTGCCCTGCCCAATGCAGGACCTTTTAGGCAGCCCCTGGTCACTCCTCCATCAAGGGCAGGGGCAGGCTAGGTGATGTCTGCCAGCAGAGGCTCTTTGCATGTGGTGCTGGAGGGCGGGCAGTGGGGGCTCTTTTTGGTGGGGGAAGGGGTGGGATTTGCTCTAGCTCCTCCTTCTTGAGCAGCCACAACACTGTGGCCTCCTGGGCCTGGGCTCCAGGGTCCTGGGGCCCCCATGTCCTCCCTTACCCTGTGGGCTCTGCGGCTGCAAGGTCACATCTGGGTCACCTCAGTGGTCCCTTTCCTTCTTTTGGCTCACGGCCTCCTGGGTTAGCAACCCCTGAATCAGACCCCACTGCGGGGTCTCATCACGCAGGTGGTTGACAGCTGTGGGAATAAAGCCCTCTGCCGGGTGGGGGGTGGTGCTGTGGGGTTGGGGGGTGGCAGCTTCCAGAGATCCTGGCCCAGAGCGGTCATGGTTGGGGCAGGTGGCAGCTCAGGGACCTGTGATGTCCCCTTCACTGACAGAGTCTTAGAGGACTCACTGCTTCTTCACGGTGGAGCCGGAATCCAAGCTCCCACCGGTGTCCCACCTTCCCCCAAGGAGCCATACTGCGAGCACACCTGAGACCACCTGTGCTGACCCCACCTCCCGCAGGCTCTTGCTGAAGCTTCTCTTCTAAGGTTTGTTGCCCCCCCACCCCGGGCGCCTGCACTGCCTAGCGGGGCCCTCCCAGGGCACACCTGGCATACAGTAGGTGCCGAAAAAATACACGCGGGGTGCATAAAAGCCTGTACCAAACAGCCCGCTCTCCGCCTTCCGACCACGTGTAAGTTTGCAGGGAAAGCCCCATCTTCCTTTGTAGGACGTTTTCTAGACCAGAAGGTGGCATTCTCTAACCTCTCCGCTCTGGGGCGGATCAACGCTGGGAGCCCAGGGGTGTTTCTTCCCCGCAGGCCGCCTCGGACCTCCCCCGGAGGGAAGAAAGAACTGAAGGGGGTGCGGGTAGGAGCCCCAGCAAGCGGGTGGAGGGGGCGCGGGTCAGAGGTGTCAGGCAGGGAGCCTTCCACACCCGGGACAGGGGCACTGCAGGGAGTGGGACCCGAGGCGAGGGTCCAGGAGGGTGGGAACCGTCCGGGTCGCTGGCTTGCGAACCCCGAACCCCGGAGCGCCTGGCAAGGTTGGATGGCTGGGGAGCGCGCCGAGACCCGCACCGCGCACCTCCCTCCCCCAGCGCGCACTCTCTCTCCGGCCCCTGTCCTACAGCCTCGGCTGGCTCCCCCGGGGGCCGCGTTCGCTGAGGCCAGAGGAGACGCCGCCGCACTCGCGACCCCAAGCGTTCCCGCCGGGGCCCAGGGAGGGCGCAGCGACGTGGACAGACCCAGGGTCGCTGAGGCGCAGGACAGCGACTTTCCCTCCGCGGTTAAACAAAAACAAAAGCAAAAGCCGGCTGGCAGGCTCCCGCCTAGAGCGCAGCGGCGGGGTCCGCGCTCTGAGCCGGGGCCGCCCGCACCCTTTGGAAGGAGAGTGCGCCCCTGTCGTCCCGCCCCGGCGCGCCCCTCCTGTTCCGCCCCGCTGCAGCCTCGGGTCGCCCCCGCCCATCCAGGAGTTAGAGGAGCGAAGAGGCGGACCTGAGGAGGGACGCGACCCCGCCCCTACTCGGCTCCGCCCACTGGTTCCGCCCCCGCTGGAGCCCGGCCTTGGGCCACCAAGGGTCTGCGGGGGGTAGAGGGTTTGGGGAGCCCAGAGCGGCCCCAGTCCTGCGGGGAGAGTGTCCCCGAGCCCAGGCTGTCGGGGCGCACACAGGCTGCTGCTAGCTCCGAGGAAGTGGGGCGTGTTCTAAGCGAGACGGGCGGGTCTCGCGGCGGAGTGACCTGCCGCCAGAAGCTGCGCGGGAATCCCGGGAGTCCCAGAGGGGCGCTGCCAGTGTCCTGGGGGTCAGCCTCCGCCGGGACAGAGCGCCTGCGGGGCGGCCACACCGGGATGGGTCAGGTGCGGCCGGGGAAGGACGCGGGGAGAGAGGAACGGCACCGCACACGAAGCGGAGGGCCCCGCGCGCCCGCAGCCTCACCCCGCAGCACGGTGCCCCGATCCGGGGGTGAGCACCGAAGGCCCGCCCAGCCCCACAGGCCAGTGGCTGTCCGATTGGATCTGGCGCAGGGACCCTCAGAGCCAAGACCCCATCACTAATTGCCCAAAACGAAAACAGAGCCCCAAAGGACACCTGGGAGCGGACGCTGGGTGCCTGCACGGAGCCGGGACGCTGGCCTTCATTCACACCGTGCACGCCCCCGCGGGCTCGGTGAAACCGGAAAGTCGTTGCTGACAAACCGCAGGAGGCCCCAGAGAGGCCGGCCTGGCGCACTCTGCCCACCCCTGGCCAAGCAATGCCGTCTGTTCCCTGGCCTTCGCGTCCTGTCTCGAGCAGGCAGTGAGTAACAGTAAGAGCCCACAGGGTTTGGCGTGACACCCCACGCGAAAGGGTGAAGGCCCAACGCCCAGCATTTCACTCCGCGCCTGTTCTCTGCGGGCGCCCAGGGTCCACTGCGATCTAAGTTGAATCCCACAGCCTTGCGACGCGCTGGGGGGCTTTTCCTACCGGAAGGGAACAGCTGCCCCACCCCCACCCCCGGGCCCCTGTGAAGGCCCCCGCTGTGCCCAGTGCACTTGGAGAGCGCATCCGTCCAGGCCCTGCATGTGGCCGCCGCCAGCCCTGAGTCCTGGGCTCTGAGCCCGGTGGGTCCTTGCTCTGTGGTCTCGGGCGGCGCTCCACGAGACCGCGGCCTGTGGGCTCGGTCGCGGGGGTTCGGGTCGAAGCTTGAGGCTCAGGCTGCCTCCCGGGAGCCAAGCTGAGAATTCGCGACAGGGAAAGGCTGCGCCGCAGGCCCGCACTGTCCCCGCGCCCCGGCCGGGCAGAGGGCAGTGCCGCGGGCTGGGAGGGAACCGGGAACTGTCCGCCTGGCAGCGCCCGCGAGTCGCCGGCCTCGCGCGTGGCCCCGGGATGGGTCCCAGCAGCGCACCGCGGAGTGCTGGGGAAAGCCGGGCAGATTCGCGCTGGCCCTTCGGCATGTGGACTACGCGGTCCAGCGTCCCCCGCGCGTCTGCGTCCCACAGAAAGTTACCCCCAAATGTTCGGGCACTCCTGACACCTGAGCCCGGGGCGGCCGGGAAGCCGCCGGGGCGGGTTTGGAGGCTCCGGCCGTGCCCCGACGACGGCGCCGCCTGGCTCCCCGCGCCGCGCACCTGGGGCTCTTCACGGAATGGGGCGCACAGAGCGTGCAGAGCGGATCCTCAAATCTGCATTCTTTCGGGCGATAAAATATGTTCTCGTATTTTTTCCTGATTTCCCATTAAAACCTTTGCCTAACTAAACTCCCATCCAACGGGATTTATTTCGTCCCGGGGGAGATAAATCAGGGGGCAAATTTACAGCCGGGGAGGCACCTGCCTCGCTAATGGGCCCTTCATGGAGTGCGCGGCCGGCGGGGGCGCGCAGACGGGCGGGGCGCTGGCCAATGGCCGAGCCGCGGGCGCCCGCAGCCAATCAGCGCGCGCGCCGCGCGGGGGCCCCCGCGGTTATCAGCGCGTCCGGCCCGCGCGGCGCCGCTCCGATCGGCCCCGGAGCCGCCGCCGCCGCCGCCGCTGCCCCGCTGACCCCTGCGGCCGCCGCCCAGCCCGCGCCGGAGCCGCCGCCCTCGCGCCTCCCCGGGCCGTCGGCGCCCGCGCCCCGAGCGCCCCGCTGCAGCCGGCGCCCCGGGTTGCGCGCAAACTTCCTGGGCCGGCGGGCGCGGGCGGCGGCGGCGGGGCCCGGATGGGCGTCCGGGCCGGAGGCGGCGGCGCCCATGGACGCTAACCGCCCGGGCGCGTTCGTGCTGAGCAGCGCGCCGCTGGCCGCGCTGCACAACATGGCCGAGATGAAGACGTCGCTGTTCCCGTACGCGCTGCAGGGCCCGGCCGGCTTCAAGGCGCCCGCGCTGGGCGGCCTGGGCGCGCAGCTGCCGCTCGGCACCCCTCACGGCATCAGCGACATCCTGGGGCGGCCGGTGGGCGCGGCGGGCGGCGGCCTCCTGGGCGGCCTGCCCCGTCTCAACGGGCTCGCCTCGTCGGCCGGCGTCTACTTCGGGCCCGCGGCCGTGGCGCGCGGCTATCCCAAGCCGCTGGCAGAGCTGCCCGGGCGCCCGCCCATCTTCTGGCCCGGCGTGGTGCAGGGCTCGCCCTGGAGGGACCCGCGCCTGGCCGGCCCGGGTAGGTGGCGCGCGCGGGGAGCGGCTCGGGGCCTGGGGCGCGGGGCGCGGGGCGGCTGGCCGAGCTCACCCGCCCTCCTCTGCAGCCCAGGGCGGCGGGGTCCTGGACAAGGACGGCAAGAAGAAGCACTCACGGCCGACCTTCTCGGGCCAGCAGATCTTCGCGCTGGAGAAGACCTTCGAGCAGACCAAGTACCTGGCGGGCCCGGAGCGCGCGCGCCTCGCCTACTCCCTGGGCATGACCGAGAGCCAGGTCAAGGTGAGCGGCTGGTGCGGGGCGGCCTCCCGCGGGCCCCGCTACGCCAAGTCGCCTCGGCGCCCGCGTCCAGCGAACCGTGTGCGCTCGGCCGCCAGCCCGCCCTGGGCCCAGCCCCGGGGGCGCTGCTGCTCCGCGGCCGGGCCGGGGTGCCGGCCTCCGCCGCCCCTGCAGGCCCACGCGGGCGGCGGGGTCTCGCGTTGCACGGGCCGGGGGCGGCCGCGGTGCCGTCTGACGTTCCCCCTCCGCCGCAGGTGTGGTTCCAGAACCGCCGGACCAAGTGGCGCAAGCGGCACGCGGCGGAGATGGCGTCGGCCAAGAAGAAGCAGGACTCGGACGCCGAGAAGCTGAAGGTGGGCGGCTCGGACGCGGAGGACGACGACGAGTACAACCGGCCCCTGGACCCCAACTCGGACGACGAGAAGATCACGCGGCTGCTCAAGAAGCACAAACCCGCGAACTTGGCGCTGGTCAGCCCGTGCGGCGGCGGCGCGGGGGACGCCTTGTGAGCACGGGCGCGGCCGGAGCAACCAGGGTCGGGGCGGGCGGCGCCCCTCGCCGCCGCCCGCCCGTGTGTATATATATTTTTACAGAATAAGTTATAAAGCGTCCGGCGCGGGCTCGGGAGGGCTCGGGGCCGCGCGTCCCGGGCGGAATCACTTTGTATAATCAATAAATTATTTAACACGTCCCCGGTGGAGCCGCGGCTCCGGAGGCTGCACCGCGTGTGTCTTCCTTCTCGCAAACCCCGTTCCCACCTCCCCCGCGGGTCCCTGCCCACCCCTGCAGCAGCCTAAGTCCCCGCGGAGCCGGGCTAGCGGCGAGGCGCGCGGTGCGACCCCGGCCCGCGTGTCTGCAGGCACGGGCAGCGGCAGCTCGCAGGAGCGAGGAGACAGCGAGGGCCCAGCGCGGGGAAGGGCGACCCCGGCCCGGAGACCCCCTCGGCCGTCCCCGGAGCGCCGGAGGAGCCGTGAGGCCAGCGAGCGCCCAGCGGAGCCGATGGCCGCGGATGGAAACGCAGCGGGGCAGGGGCGCGGCGCTGGCAGGGGCGCGCGCGGCGACAGGTGCGGCGCCCTCTCCCACCCGCGCCCTCCCCGCGCCCTCCCCCGGGCTGCGGGACCGGCTCAGTGGCGGAGGTCCGCAGCAGGTGAGCACCCCCCGCGCGTCTCTCTTTTCGGAAGTCCCGGGGCGGGCGAGGGGCGGGTCCTAGGCTGCCGCCGCCGGCGCTGCGAGTCGCGCCGAGGCGATTACCCAGACCTTAAAACATCTTGGCAGCGAAAGATCTCCGCGGGCTCAGCGCGGAGATCGCAGATTTTAAGCTCCTCCGCAGCCCGGTTCTATAGTCTTTGATCTGCAGAAATTGCTGTTTGACTCAGACCGGGACACCGGAGAGAAATCCCCAGTAATCCAGCCCGCCCTCGGACGACAGCGCGCACGCCCCTCCCTCCCACCCGGAGGCCCTCCGCAGCCCGGCTCCCGGGGCAGGGATGGGCCAGCAGCTCTTCTCCACACTCTGGGGCTCTGTGGAGCTCATGCTCTGCGTGCGTGGTTGCACCGACTGTGCCCAACTCTTGAGCTTTAATTTTAAAAATTAAAAAGAAGTGATTACATTACTATGAGGCTTCTCCTTGAAGGCAGTTCCGAAAATGTTACAGAGAAACGTTAAAGCCCGACGTTTTCTGTTTTATGCCACGTGGCCGCACCATCAGTTTAAAAAAAGACATTTCTTTTGAGCCGCGGGCTGGTCTTTTTGATGGAGCGATATTGAAAATATTGAAATGTATTTTATTTCTATCAGTGAACCGTTCTCTGAGCTCAAGTTAAGAGCAAAGGAATTTCCAGTTCTAGAGTTTTGAGGAAGCCAGTGCATTTTTATAATCTCCTCTTAAATGCTGAGGGGCAGTTCCCATTAGTTACTGCTACACTGAAAAATCCAAAGGATTATTTTTCCGCACTTAAGTACTGGCTCGGTTTTGTGTAGCACATCTGATAGAATGACCTTCCGGGATTTCTGGTGAGCCCGATCTGAAGTCACAGCCCACAAAGGAGGGCCCTCCCGTTACTTAGCATTTCAAAGGAGATGGGACCCGGGAAGGCAGAGAAACAAAGCGGACACAGAACTGTTTTCACCATGATCAATTTTATTGCTTAGGAACCGGAGCGGTCATTTCTACAGGCCTCCACAGTGACCAACAGCTGACACCCCATTACACAGAAGCCGTGGGGCGGGCCTGCCGTGGGGCGCGTGGACAGAGCAGAGCGGCCATGGCCCCCAGCCGGCCACACCGGCCAGAACGGATTCGGCAAGCGGATGCCCGATCGCTTGCGACGGTAGTGATCTGCCCGAAAACGAGCATCTAAGGCCTCCCCCAGTCCAGGAGTTGTGTAGTGTTCTAAAGCAGATCAATAAAACACACGCTGTGTCCGACCCGCAGGCTCCGCATGGGCTAGTAATGCTGTGCTTCGTGCTGGGGGACAGGGTCGCAGCGGGGTGTCCCGGAGGCTGGCCGCGGTGGCGGCCACGGAAACTCACGGTTTTGCTTCTCTTAAGAGATCTACAGACAGCCTGTGTTAAAAGCGGTTTCTATCGGAAGCAGACTAGCCTATTTTGTTTCTCCCATGATATTATTGTTTTATGTTGAACACTTGGCACCATAGAACAGTAACAAAAGACGAAACAGTTTACAAAATTCTTCAAAGGTACACCCGAGCTAGCTATAAACTTCACATTCGGTTCTTAATATTACACAGAAGAAAAGGCATAGGAGTAAGGTCTGCAAGTGTAGCCGTGCTGTGGTCCACGGCCCCCAGGACGGCACCGTGTGGCCGCCTGGCCTGATGGGTCTGCGCGGACGTACGCGTCCCCGAACTCCTAGCCTCCGCCCCACCTGCCGACAGGACCCTCGCAAGCATTCATCCTGGAAAGTATATTTAGCATAAGTTTTGGTAAGATTTATAAATTATTTTTAAAAAGTATATATTTATATATATTTATATATATAAAAATGGAAAGCAGCTGCAGTGTGATTCTAAAACCATGTAACACGGCAGTAATAACGTGGAAGGAGCCGCCAGACGCGAAGACCAGGGCTCCTTGCCCTCCTCACAGTGGCCACACTGCCTGAGTCGCAAAGAGCCCCTGCCTGTCGCCTCACCCCCGGGCACTCCTCCAGCTGGCAGAGGGGCACGTGGGACACCTGTGGGGTCTCCACGCCAGAGAAGCTCTTCCCACGCTGACAGTGATTAGAAATGGAAACTCTGAACTCTCAGACTCCCTCTCCGGTCTATGGAGTTTGGCAACAGGACGGTGACTTGTTACAAAAACCCCATGTTTCTACCTAATGTCACATGAACAGACAAGACAGTGAGGTATGTGAGGCTGCTCCGGAACGGTCCGGAGGCTGAAGCGAAGTGTGGGGCCGGCCTTCTAGCGGGCGGCGCGCGGGCGGGTTTCCGTGGACGGGACTTCCACCGGCTCTTCGTGCTACAGGGGGGTCTCGCGAAGGGCCCTCTGGTGTCGGTGGCATCGCTTCCCTGCCGTGGAATCGGTCACTCGTTAAAGGAACAAACACACCAGGAAAAGCTGAGAAAAGGTGAAGCCAAGGGAAGGAGTCATATTTACCACACGTCACTGCACGACACAACACTTGTGCACATGGGCGTGAGGTTTACCTGCCCCGGGCGCGATGCGGAAGGCCAGGAACACGGGCTGCGGTGGGAGAAGAGGAGTCAGACCCCACGGCCATGCGCCGGCCCCGACCCCCCGACTCCAGATCCTGCCCTCCCCCGGGCCTTGTGTGCAGGACGCGGCACCCTCCGACTGGGGCTGGGGCTCGACTTCCGTGAAGGGCAGGACGTCCAGGCGGACGCTCAAGCAGACGACCGCGCAAACCCCAACCCGGGGAAGGACAGAGTCGGCCTGGTCTGCTCCCACCGGGCGCCCGTGCGGGGGGCCCCGCGTCAGGACGAGGCGCCCAGGGATCCTGGCCCGGAGGCCCTGCACGCCGGACAGCGCAGACGTCTCCCATCTGCCTGGAGGTAAGACAGGCGGGCACTGGCCTCCGTGAGGCTGCGGGGCGCCCCTGCGGATAAAGCGCGTCCGCACCCAAACACTCAGTGTCCACCCCTAAAGGGCGGCATCTGCGCTCGCTGCCATGAGAAGGCCGTCGCAGCGTCCCACGTGCACACTGGAAAAATGACCTTCGGAAATCGCCAGCTGTAGACGGTATTT
Source organism: Mustela erminea (assembly GCF_009829155.1). Taxonomy (NCBI): domain Eukaryota; kingdom Metazoa; phylum Chordata; class Mammalia; order Carnivora; family Mustelidae; genus Mustela; species Mustela erminea. Next base: position 91,389,673 of record NC_045627.1, on the reverse strand, counting down.
TGTTACAAATAGTAAAATTCTGTATTTTATTCTACTGTGACCGTCTTCTCTGCCTTCTTCACCTGCCCACCTTGTGGTATTTTACTGCAATTAAGTAAACACAGACCAACTCGGCAAGTGCTCTGTGGCCTTAGGAGGAGCACCAGCCTGGCCCGCGCCCCCCACCTTCCAGCCACACGCAACAGGGACACGTCACCTTGTGGTCCCCCATGCAGACGTTGGGCCCGATGTGGTCGTAGGTGACAACCTTCTCCTCGCTCTCCGACTAGAGAAACAAACAGAGAGACCCGAGTGGGAAGTTGGGAGTGGCGGGGCTTCCTCCGGGAGCCCGAGCGACCCGCCGCCCTCCCCTGCCACCTGCCGGCTGCTCTCCGGCCAGCCGGCGCCTCAGAGGGAGCCCCCAGCCAGCAGGCACAACGTTCTGGAAGCCCTGGGAGGCCCGGGCTCTTCCTGCTTCCAGACAGGAGTTGGGTGGGGACCCCCCAAGCTCTCCTCTGGCTCTCCGGGAGCCTTCTTGCCGGGCGCGCCCCGCACAGCCGAGTGGCGCACAGCGCCCGTTTGCGCCGTTCAGGCTTGTTTCGACAGCTGGTTCTGTCAGCCCCGAACTGTGTTCTCTGGAGAGCAGACGCCTCTGCCCCGGGCACTGTGCACGTTAATTAACGGCTGCGCGCGCCGGCCCCTCCCTCCCGGCGCCTCTGTCCCAGGCTCCGCACAGACGCCAGCTTTTTGGGTACGACTGGAGGGTTCGCTCCCACCGTCCGTCAGCTCCGATGGGGCCGGAAGGTTCCACCCGCAGCTGGAGCTCGAGACCATGACGTTAAAACTGAATTATCTTTAATGCGGTAGGAAGCTTAAGGTCAGAATAACTTTCCAGCACAGTTGCCTGCCAGGAGTATGAAAACACAGCCTTGGGCACCGCCTGCGTGAGCACTTCCATCCCTCATGGCCGCAAGGCTGCCTCGCGGAAGTGGGGGACATTCATCAAACGCAGCACGGTAATTTACAAAGGCAGCATAAAATTGTGGATTTCCAGCTGCATAATCTTGAGACACAAACAAACGACAGCCGCCCGCCACCGCCGGTGTTGTAGGGCCGGGGAAGCAGAACGGAACATGATGACGAGGTAGCGGACCGTGCCATGATGGATGAGGCCCGGCGGCTCCGGAGGCGTCGGCTCCGCCCGCTGCCCCTGGGGAGGGCCTGGGGGACATGGGCGGGGGGGGGAGGCCCTCACCTCCAGCTCTGGCCCCACCGCGTCTGAAGCTCCAAGACTGAATGAGCATGAGAGGGTCCCCGGGAAACTCCCCACCCCTGGGCTGCCCCACAGACACCGCAGGAGTTCAGCTCGGCCGCCTGCACTCAAGACCTTCCTGCAAAACGCCGTTTCCTCGGGTGCGGGTGCTTCCCCTGCACATGGTGCCTGTCTCTTCTCTGCCCCTGGGGGCCCCATTCTGGCTGTGGCTGTGCACCCAGCACAGACCCCACACGGCCGTCCCCAGAGCGCCAGCAAGCGGGCCTGGCGGAGAGGGCAGGGCTATGTCCAAGGCCGGGTGCCAGGCAGGCTCCCAGGGTCTGCGCTCATGGTCCTCGCCCAGTGTAGCGTCAGCCAGGGAGGCCCATGGGGAAGCGGCCCCGGGGGCTGTCCCAGCACTGGGCCCTGGGTACGAGGGTGTCCCAGGCAGGGGCGGGCCCTACACATAGTGCAGGGGCAGGAGTGCTGACGAGTGAGCTTGTGCAGACCCAGCGAAGGCTCCATCCCCAGCCCAGGCCCCCCATGGGCCCCTCCCCACGTGCCCACAGAGCTCTGGGCTCAGGAAAGAACACGGATGGCTGGGCCCTCGCTGAAGAGGCCGGCCGGTGCCCACTGAGTACGGGCTGTGTGCACGGCAGGGCTAGGAGCTGGGGTGGCATGTGGGGGGGCTCTGCCCTTCTGGCTGTGACCCCTCCTGCCCACTGTGCTCCAAGTCCCTTGCTGAGGACTCGGGGTGTGGCCCAAGGCCAGCCAAGGGGTCCTGGTGGGGGGTGGGGGCTGGAACCTAAAACAGAAAGAGCTCAGGTTAGGGTCCCCCGAATGCCCACGTCTTCTCTGAACACTGACCACCAGCCTGTGACCCTGCCCCCCGGATCGATCAATGTACTTGCACGTGGTTTCTCGTTGACCAAACCGATTCAGATACTGATTCTTCTGAACACATTCCCTTTTGTGTTAAAATGTGGGCACTGAAATTCTGGAAAATGAGCCACAGGAGACCTGAGCGCCCCAAGCCCCAGTGCAGCGTGAACGTCCCCGTCCGTTTTCACCACGTTGAGCCCAGATGTGAATCAGGCTCTTGAGTCACAACTCGGGGAAGGACGGACCCGTGTGTTCACGCGCTTTACGTCAGCGCGTTCGTGTTTAAGAGCACATTGGATTTCCGAGGACACAGTTCTGGAAGCACTAGCTGGTGACTGCGAATGCATGCTGTGGGTTCAGAAAAGCAGCGGGTGTCCTGGGGGCCCTCAGACCCGGGTGCTGGGTCTCAAGTGGCCGAGGACCCATCGCAGGAGGACGTCTGGGCCCGTCCCGGGGCCCCTCGTGGGTGGCTGGTTCCGGGGCGACTGTAGCCCTTACCTTCAGAATCAGCTCCCTGGCCGACGGGGACATGAGGACGCGGTCGCACCACGCGGGGCATCGGGTGTTCATGTACCGCTGGCCCTGGCCGGACTCCTCGCTGTACGGGTAGCTGGGGGATACAAGGGCGCCTGGTCAGTGGCCGGCAGCGGCCCCACCTCCCACTGTCCCCCGAGGCCCCGGGAGGGCCATGTGGCTCTTCCCACGCACGCAGAGTGGCCAGCACCAGGTAGGCAAGGAAACCACGTAGATAAGTTTCCAGAACACAAAGTCAAACCCGCGATCCAAGTTCTCACTTGAATTTTAGCTGCAGTGGATCTTGGGACAAACCAGTGGCATCATCTAGGACATTGTGGTTTTAGTTTTGGACGTGGCCAGCGGACAGACGGGCCTCCTTCCCCACCTGAGTCCTGGGATGGCCGAGCGCGTAGCCTGAGAATGCAGGGGCGCCGCTGTGGGACTCTCACCAGATGTCCCCTCATGGCTCCAGGGAGCCTCTGGAAGCGGGGGTCTGACGCGGGTGCGCGCCCCCTCCCGCGCCCCCTCCCCACGCCCCCACCCAGCCTGCTCCACCACAGCATCTGGTCTTGCCAAGTGCCTGGTGCCCGGGCCGGGGGTTCATCGCTGTGGCATGGCCTGGGACGTCCCGGACTCGCTGCTCTGGCCACACAGGCGCCCCTTCCCACCCCCCAACACGGCTTAGCCCCCGGGAGAGGCCCTGATCGTCGCCTGGGGACAGAGTCACCACAGCTAACCCCCTAATAGGCAAGTGACAGAAGCGTGTGAGAAGCATGTGGGGTGCCACCGGCGGACCCCCTCCAGGCGGCTTCCTCCTGTTTCCAGAACGCCCTGGGACCACCCTGTGGCCTCCTCGGTCCCTGAGAACCGCTGGCCTCGCCCCAAGTGCACGCGCTGGCACTGACTGAAGTGGTGGCCGAAGACCTCAGAGCCAGCCGGAGGGGGAGGCGCGCGGCGGTGGCTGCTGCGTCCACACCAGCGCTATGCATCTGCGTGTCCGGGCTGCGTTTCGCATGGCCATCCTCGGGTCTAAACTGCTCCTTGTAAAAATTTGCTTCTAGGTCCATTCCGAATTATATACTAGAATTGTAATTATATTATTATAATCAGATTGTTCTCCGCTTAGCTCACTGCTGGGGAGAGAGGGGCCGCAGCGGCACCTGGTCTGCGGGGGATACTGGCCTGTCCCGCTGCTCTGTGGCCTCAAGACCCCCAACCTGCTGCAGCTGTCAGGCTGCCCAGAGCGAATGGCTCCCGGCCTCGCCCCGTCCCACCGGGGTCCCCCACGTTCACCAGAAACAGGGGCCGAGGACCCCCGCCTCTCAGGGAGTCACCGCTTCACTTGATTAAAAACTCAAAGCAGCAAATATGCTTAAAAACAAAACCGACCCAGCCCCCCCGTCTAACGGCATCCTGCGTGGACAGAGGCGTCCTCTGCAGGGAAAGTGGGGCCGCCCGGCTCAGCTGTGACCGTGAGGGAGCGACACCGGCCCTCCGGGACTGCTGGCCTCGCACGCGCCACCTTGCCTGGGACACGAACCCAGGCCGGCGGCAGGCTGTCTCCAGAACGTGCTACCCGTGAGCCGGGAGTCCACACGGATCAACCCCAGTTTCCAGACAACGTGCTGAGCCATGGGATGAGAGCCCTGGCTGGGGGCAGAGGTCAGGGGTGAGGGCAGCCGCGGGCGGGCAGCTGCTGGGTGGGGGCCCTCTGCCAGGAGACAGCCAGTGGTCCAGGCTCGGGTGCAGCCCGGAAACGGGATGAATGCCACGTGCTTAGACGCCACCCGCAGCGCTCAGCTCTGCGCCCGATGCTGTAGAGAGGACAGGGGATGCCTCGGCGGGCCCGGCCCATCGTGCTGGCAGGACCCACGGCCACAGTCCAGTATGAGCACCGCTGACTCAGAAGGAGAAAGCGGCTGGTCCCGGGATGTCCTCCTGGTGGGGGCACTGCCCTCCCCCCACAGCCCCAGGGCCGGAGGAGGGGCCCTTCCCCCCACAGCAGACGCGTGGGCCCCATCGGCAAGCACAGGGCACCGGGCCCAACGCTGCCGGTCTGCAGCCTGCACACCTCCAGGTCGGACAGTGACGGACGCCCGCCGTGCACACACGCTTACCTGAAAGCAAACCCCGGCGGCCTGGGGACACGGGACAAGTACCCAGGCCGTGCTCCCACGGTGGGGGAGAGCCGCCGTAGCCGCCGGTGATAGAGTAACGATCGCCCACCTGTCCTCAAGCACGCGGGCCTCGACGCCACAGCCTGGGAGGCACAAAGCCCGGCTGCGTGTGCTAGCCCACGTCTACGGGGCCGGCCGCGGGTGGGGCCGCCGGGCGCAGGAGGAAGCGGAAGGTGAGACCGGCACAGCGTGCACCTGCTCTCCCCAGTGCGGGGGGCGTGGCAGGGGTGCTGCCCCAGGGTCGGAAGCCCCTCCTTGGAGCCCTGCCTGAGGACAGCGCCTGCGTGAGTGGCCACAGACCCAGGGCGCCGCGGTGTAGACTGGGCCTGTCAGAGCAAGAGCAGCTCAGGACCCCGGGGTCCCCAGAGGCCGCCCGTTACTGACATTCCTGGAAAAGACGGGAGGAGCCGAAGGACGGTTGGGCCAAATAAGCGGCGCCGCGGCGGCACTGAGCTGTCCGGGGAGGGGTCGGCGGCAAGGACGGCCCCGGCCCCTGGGCACAGGCAACCCTCCTGCCGCTGCCTGGAAAGTCAAGGGTCGTGACCCCAGAGCCGCCAACTGGTTCCACGAATGCAGAGGCGCGGGCGGCACGCACGCGTGGCTCCCCTCGGGCACGGCGTGACTTCAGATCTGCTCGTAGGACGCAGTCTGTGGCGCCCGCTGTTGTGTGCCACTCTCCTGCAGCAGCGAGAGCCCATGCCGCCACTCTGCACCTTCTGGCTCTTCCAGGTTCTGGCTGGCCTTGGAGTGTGCCGTGCGGAGCCCCGGGGTCCCTGGCTCCCTTGGCAGGGCTGGAAGGTGCAATCCCCTGACACACCGTGTGCCACCCTCCCGGCACTGCAGTTGCGCGGGCGGACGGAAGCAGCGCCCTGGGGCACGGGGGACCGTGGCGGGCTCACACTAAGAAACCCACGGCCACTGCACGGACTGTCCAGCCTGGGAGGCACGGCGTTCCGAGGCGCGGCGGGATGAGATGGACACACACCGCGCTCTGCTGGCCGTTCCAGCTCATTTCCGTGGAGTATCTTTGTTTTGCCAGAAAAGCAGAGACCGTTGTCACTCAGACCTGAACATCAGAGGGGAGTTTTCTCAAGAAGGGATGAAATGAGTCATTTTCCCTCTCCAGGTGGATATCCAAGCGTATTTGTTGTCAATGACAAAATTCAAGCTTTCAAGGAAAACCCACAGCTTTGGAGGATGTGCCTGGGCCCTGGGTGCCTGTGTGCCACGGTCAACGGTGCTCTGCTCAGTGGCCCCGTGGGATGTGCCGTCCGGCACACCAGCGTCTGGGACGTGTACCATCTGGCGTTCTGAGGCCCAGTTGGTGACGTGGCCAGTTGTGCATGTGGGCAAACGACCCCTTCCGGCAGCGGGTCACAGACACGTAGCAGCTCGTGCTCATGGTCAGCCGCTGGGGGCCCAGGGACACACCATCTGGCATCACAGACCAGCATCTGGCGGGGGGGGATGCTGTCCCTGGCCTGCTAGTGGGGACAGTGCCCCCATGGAGCGCAGGGTTGGGCCCTCCAGTTGGGCCCATTCCAGCCGGGCCGCGGCACTCTGCTTCCTGACCGCCAGCCCTGGGCAGTCTCTCTCAGGAAGGTGCCACCACGCTGAGCCCTTGGTGGAGAAGAACAAAGCTGACAGCTCCATAAACATCTGAAGTATTAGCATCTTTTCTAGCGAGTTATGGCATTAAGTTCTAGTCCGTTGGGAGTGAGGTTCTGTTAGCTGGCGGGGAATGGTGACCGATGTCTCTGTGAAGAGTCGCTTTCTCCCGACACGGCCCATCCACTGACGAAATGTCTGTGGGTTCACAGGTGCGCTGTACTGACACACTCCGAAACCCACTGCCTGGGCCCACTCTGGTCACGGCGTGCCGCCCCAGGGGACCGTCTGGCTCTGCGCGGTGCTATGGAGGCCTTCAGGGAGGCCCAGCCCGCGCCATCTATGTGCGAGGCCCTCGCCATGTGGACGGGGGCAGAAAGGCTCTGAAAACCAGGAGCGGCCGCCCCAGGCCCGCGTTCCCACCGTGCCCCCTGGACCAGGCGGGTGCCCTCGGACAACGAGCCCCGCGGCTTCTGCGGCCTCACCGAGACCAGACGCAGGACAGCCTGAGGCAGCCACGGCCCCAAGGGCTCAGCCCCCTTCCAGAAAGTCCTGGGAGCCTGGCAGCAAGAAGGGAGAAGTCTGTCCCGACACACACCCGAGTGCCGCGGGGCACGGAGAACACACAGGGGGCCTCGTCGGGCCTCATGGCCGACGCAGAGCAGCCCCCGCAGCGAAAAGCCGTTCTCTCAAAATGGAGGTGTGTGGGGTGGCATCTTCTGGGCCGTGCACACACCCCGGCAACACACACACACACACACACCATGCACACACCCCGGCAACACACACACACACACACCGTGCACACACCACGGCAACATGTGTCCAAGCACATGCCTGCACGACACACTCCCCACCCAGACGCACGCACGCCAGATGCAGACTCCGCAGGAACACACTCCCGTGCACACTTTTGCACATGCACCCATGGGCACGCACACGTGTGCCTCACCTACATCCCTGATGCACGCACACACCCTGTACCCAGATGTGCGCACACGCAGTCCCGCATGCACCGTCTGTATGAGCACGTGACATGCCCCATGTCCGTACACCCAAACCCAGGCGGACAGCCAGGCATGCGCAGACTCTGTACACACGTGCAACCCACGCACACTCGCTCTGCACACACACGCACATACACCTGTGCGTGAGCTCACACACCACTATGCACACACGTGCATACCCACCTGTGCACACACAGCACGCCCGAGCACTCGTCAATACCCGGCAGGTCCCGAGCCCCTGAGCACCCTCATCACTTGTCCTTTTCCTGGACTCTGCCGCGGTGCCCGCTCCTCCCACAGTCCGGGCGGCTCTCCGAGCCCCACATGACCACCCCCGGGGCTCTGGTCACAGGCATGGTTTCCAAAGACAAGAGAGTCAAAGGAGGGGCCTGGTGTGACCCAGACAGTGGGGGAGGGGGTGACCCGGACAGCAGGGGAGGGGTGGGTGACTGGGATGGCGGGCTTGGAGGGGGAGGGTTGGCGGCCTGGGCGGCGGGGGAGGCGTGGGTGACCCGGCAGCTCACCAGGGTCTCTGGAAGCTGGGCTCTGGTGGTCGAGCAATGCTGGTTTGGTTAGAAAACTTCCACCTTTCCTCCGAGGAATTACTCTTACTTCCTCATTAAAGGGAAAGTATTTGATGACTTAACCAGCCAGTAGTGCTTGCGCCCGTCAAGTCAGGACTGGTGAGACTTCGGCGTCCCCTCCTGTCACCGCTCCTGTCCCCAGCCAGGGTGAGTGCTCTGCTCCTACAGGCTCCCAGGACTCCTGGGTCTCGCCGAAGCGACCTGCATGGCCCAGGACAGCACTCTGCCGTGGGTCCCTGCGGCCACGGCACACAGGACGGGGCAGGCACAGGTCTGGGCCATTCTCCCACTGCCCGAGCCAAGCGATCCCCGCGGAGATCTGCGCGCAGCAGCTGTGTCCAGCACCTCACAGACCTCGAGGAGGGCAGGGTGACCCCCGTGCATACAGCCCACCTAGGGCATCCTGGGGAACACGGTCGGAGGTACCCTGATGCCCAGCACACACAGGCAGCTTTCTCGAGCACCTCCCCCATGGCACCAGGTCACCACCTTCTCTTGTCCACGGGCGCAAAGGACCCAACAAGTAGACAGGGTTTCATGGCCGTGGCTAAGTCACCGCCACCACACCAGGGAGGCCTGTGCTTTCTTCACCAGGTAACATCAGTCCAGGGACCCCCAAGCCAGGACCCCACTCCCCGACGTGGGTGAGGGCTGACTTGTCCTTCCAGACTCTTGAGGGGTTTGGGTACGGGCAGTCGGGTCTCCCTGCTGCCCGTGCTGGTGGCGGGCCTGCTGCTCACCCCCCTGGGGCACTGGCCACCAGGCCCCGTGGGCTCTGGCCTTGACCACGTCCTGCTGGCATCTTCCGTGGTCTGTGCCCAAGTGACATGCCAGGTGGCAAGGTTTAAGAGAAACTCCAGAAGCAGATGCCAGCGCAGGGTCCACGTGTCCATAGGGTCGTAGCCTCTGCCTGACGTGGGTCCCCAGGCCTCCGTCCTCTCCAGCTCAGCAAAGCCCAGAAAGAAGATCCTCGAGCTTTTCCAATAGGGGCTGCCATTCAGGACATCCAGCCTACCACACCCAGGGAGAGGCAGTTTCACAAACCCTCAGAACCTCTTTGGACCTCAGGCGGACCTGATGTGCGTCTGACTGCAGGTGACGACCTGTGAAGCAGGGCTGGGGCTCCGAGGGGGACGCCCTTGGTCAGTCCATGGATGGGAACCACTGGGGATGAGCCTCTGGTCCTGCTGTGGTCCTGGCTGTCCCAGACTCACAGTCCCTACCGGTCCGCCCCCTCACAACTCACGCTGCAGCCCCCTCGGCCAGAGCCTGGACCCTGAGGTCAGAGGGGCACCAGCCCATGCCCACGAGCAGCTGGAAGTCCCACGTGCCCTGGACTGGGGGGGTCCTCTGCCAGCCCACACACGTGTGACTGCTGAATGCGGCACAGGGATGAGACCCCTCGCGGAGCGCGCAGGAAAGACCGTCTGGTTTTTGAGCCTGTTCTAGGAGCAGAGCTATTCTGTCTGATGACGTGGTGCCACGTGTCCCCTGGACACTCCCACGCCTGTGTTACAGTTTCCTGGAACATGCCAGAGTGATGAGAATTTCCACCTATGATCTAAAAAAGGAGAGAGAAGTGGGGAGGAATCCCGTGATAGGGCCTCCATGTCCTTGAGGTGCCCTCCCCAGAATGCCTGGCACGGCCGCCCCAGTGACGGAAGCTGGCTGAGCCCCCGGTCCAGCCGCAGCTCCCGAGGCCCCCTCTGCCTGCTCCTCTCTGTCCCGAGCCCTCTAAGACCCTGGGGCCGCGTCTGCCAGGCTGCTCTGAGGGAACGGGCTGTCATGGCTGCACATCTCAAGATTCTGTGAACACCAGAGGAAAGCCCAGAAAAGCTTCCACACCTGAGAAAAGCCACCCAGAGCCCACCCCCGACACAGAGACTGCCCAAGATCCTGACGTTCCCAGAGAGACCCAGGGCCCAGAGTTCTCAGGCCCCAGTGCTAAACTGAGAAGGCAGTACTTCGCATATTTAAAGAAAAAAAATTTGTTTAAGAGAATCGCTTATCGCTCTTGGGTGGTGGGAAGGGTGGCGGGCGTGGTCTGCACAGGTGCGCGCGGGTCCTCTGAAATGAGAGTCAGCTGCTCATCCAGCACCGGGCGTTCCTTACCTGGGAGGGAACGAGATGTCCAGCTCATACAGCCTGTCCTTGAAAACAGACAGCTCCTTGTCAAACTCCAAGAGCTGAAGACAGAAGGAGAAGAAAACAATGTCACTTCGGTCCACTCACTGGGGACACGGGAAGTCTCTGGTGCTCTACGTGCAGCAGCGACCCCCAGAACTTCCAGCAAACACGCCGGCACACCGACGGGGCCATCTGTGGGCAGCCCTGCCAACACCTGCCCATTCGTGTCCCTGGGGAGATCCGTGGGCACCCAGCATGCCCTTCTGCCTGGGAGGCCACACGGGGACTCCGGCCCCACTGCCCATGGCTGACTGGCCACGCAGGGCCACGGTCCTCTGCCAAAACCACAAGGGGCAGCAGACCCAGCAACACCCTCCCACCAACGCACTGACCTTCAGAACAGACGAGGCTCTCACTTCTGCCCACGCTAAGTGAGCAAGGTCAACCTTGCAGGGCAACATGACTAAAAACGGCCTCCAGGACTCCAGCAGTAAGCCCGGTGTGAAGCCTCAGCAGCTCAGTGCACATGGGAGTGACCTGTGTGCCCGGCTGCCATGCAAACCACCCTCACACAGCACACCCCACCCCGGAACCCCAGTGCTGCCCAGGCGTGGCTCAGAGGGAAAAGAGCTCGAGTGTGCAACAGGATGGTCTGTGGGTTAGGAGGGTAAATGAATTCTCTTGCGTACACACCAGATGGGACCCCACACATGTCCTGCACAATCCTGGACACTCACAGACACGAATTTCAAAGAGCCTTAGACCTGCCTGGTGGAGCTCAGATGCCAGGGGTTGGGGGCCTGGACCCCACTGCAGCACTCGTGAGCTCACATCCGCTGGTGTGCAGCTGCTCAGCGCTGTCCTGATGGGCACGGGACTGCGGGACCCCGGGGAATGCAGGGCAGGTAGGGGACACATGGGGTGGAGGGCCTGCAGGGGGAGGGGGGGCACAGGGGGGCGCACAGGGGCTTGGCTTTCATGGCACCAAATGGTCTTGTTGCGCCCAGGGGAGCCTCTAGCTTCTCCAGAGTCCAGGGAGGGCTCCAGGCCAAACTGCTTCTGGCAAGTTCCTGAGTCAGGTCTTCAGTTGGGGCTGGGGATGGAGAGGAAATCTCTGGGAGGAGAGATGCACCCGAGTGTGTGTGGGGACTTGAGCAGGTCCTGCAGCTACCTGTACATTTACATGTATGTGTGTACTTGCACTGATGCGCACACACATGCCGGTAACGTGTTTCTTATCTAGATCACCTGGGGCTCGAATTCTCAGCCTTCCCAGATGGGAGACAGGCTCCGAACGGGCATTGTGGACTTGGGGGGGCTGCTGCACTACGTGGCTGTGCCCAACAAGGGCTGAGAAGAGGAACCCGCCTGCCCGAGGTCAGGGGCCAGGGCTTCCGGGAAGGAGCCCTGCGAGCATCGGGAGGCAAAGTGTGGCCATGGTGACCAGCGGCTTAGCGGAAACGGCGAGGGCGGCTCCCTCCGGCAGGATCACAAAACCGGGCTTCACTCGAGGCAGGGAGCGCACCTCCCGTCTCTCCGCAGTCCAGCTCGGACGCGCAAACAAACGCACACTGCAGAGACCAAGATGCCGCGGGGCCCTCGCTGTCCCATGGCGGCCACACCGTGGACTGGCGGCTCCGGGGGCCTGCACGTGCGTGCGTCTGCCCCTTCCACACACCACTGTGGCCACTCACCCGAGAGGTCCGTGCACTGCTCTGGGAGGGGGGCTGGCGCAGCACGGCTGGCCACACCTCCTCATGGCTTTTCCCTAGGGTCACTGTGTTGCCGCCTGGCGCCAGCGTCCCACTGGCATGGTGACTTGTCACGGGCCTCCGCTGCTCTAGGTCATGTCCTCTCTTTCCATCTGGTGTCCTGCTGTCCCACGTGGACACATCCTGGTCCTGAGGACTTGTCTCCCATGGGTCCAACATCAGCTTGCCAAATGTGGCCTCTCCCAGCAAGGCACTACGTGCCACCCCACCCCTGCCTCCTGCTCCGGGTGCCGCCCCCGGCACACTGGGCGCCCACGGTGGGCCCGCCACTAATTCACCCACCAGGACTTCACCTGCGCGGCAACATTTCCGGAGGTTCCGTGTGCTTCCGATCTGCTTGCTTCTTTCCGGGCATGTTGCTTGCTTCTGATTCCTCCATGTTTTTAATCCTTGGAAACACACTTGCTTTACGTGTCCTACCAATCATTCCAGCGCCGGCTCAGCGTTCTCAAGGGCGTGCCCTCTCTGTTGGCTCTGCCTCCTGGGTCCTCCACTTGGGGGACACGGAACGTGCCGTGCGCCCTCCATCTGGCTGCCTCTGGGTACGAGAAGTGCCAGCAAGGGGCCAGGCGCTCGAGTACAAATCCTCAGAACGTCACCCCACGCACTCTGAGGTGCTAGGACTTCACTCTCTTCCTTACACCAGGAAGGAAACTGGGGATAACCTGGGGTGTCTCCCAGGCCCCAAGTCCACAGCGGCTGCAGCATGCCTCCCGGAGCCTGGGCTGGAGAGGATGGTCCCTGCACCTCGGGCGCCCCTTCCGTGGGGCTCGGCCTCTAGACTCACTTGCATTGGACCCTCTCCTGTGACCAACAGCCTGGGAGCCCCATTGGGCATCTGTGTCCATCTGGCACCCAGAAGGGGGCTCCAAGCAGCACCCAGTTAGTAGCCCAGAACTCCGACAGAAATCCAAACGTGGTTCGTAAAATCCCCTCAGGAAACGAGACACCGCCTGTGCCCGGACCCCCCCTCGGAAAGGGGTTCTTCCGTCCTCACCTGCCGCCACACACCACCACTGTCCCTAAAGGACACACCACTGCCTCCAAGCTGCGGGCCAAGCGCTCTGCTGCTCTGCATGAGGACAGGGGCCCACCGTCCTCAGTGCCACGGGTGTCATTCACCCACATGCACACGTGTGTTCTCTTGTGTGAATACATTTCTGACCACGAGGATGCTGTCCACCTTCACTCCACTATGTATCTGACCCAAGGGGCAACCATGGGGGGTTCCCGGGTCCCCACAATCAGCCCTGGGGACACCGAGAGGAGCTGGAGGGGGATGTGACCGCACACGGACGTTGGCTCTGTGTGCGCGCGCCTGGGTGCTTGGGAGCACACCGTGTGAGTGTGAGGCTTTCACTGCTCACCTACTGACCACTCCTGGGTCCTGTGCAGCCTCAGATAGGGGCCCTGTTAGCCTCCCTGGGCCCCATGCTACCTCACGGCCAGATCCTGCCACAGGGCGCCCACATGGGCGGCATCCACGTGACGTAGTTTTGGAATACGGGTGAGGCTTGGCGTGGTCGGAGCTGCCCATCACAGAGTCGCTGGCGGGAGTCGTGAGGAACCGGCACTACCGTGCCCGCACGGGCTCCAGTGAGCGCGGCCTCGCAGCCACCAGAGAAGCTGGAGACTCTGGCGGGAGCCATCGGTGCGGCTGAGAGCGGGAGGGACTGCTCTGCCAGTGAGACACGGACAGCCTGTCTGACAAGCCAGCCTGGCCCGAGCAGCAGCAGCCCCGGGGAGGGGCCATCTGGACCCCACCATGACCCCACCATGCTTCTACTTGCAAAGGGTGTAAAGGAAAATTAAAGCCAGTAAGTATCTGGTTTGGAATGGGTGCGAATGTTCCAGCTGCGAAAACAGTAACAGAGCCACTTTGGTGAGGATCCAGGCGTCCAGGGTAGGTCTCTGTCAGTAAGGGCCCTCCTCCTGGGCTTGTCCGGCTGCACACCCACACCCCAGCCTGCATTCCCATGGCCCCAAGCCCCTGCCCAGAAACAGAGAGACACTCCTCAGGTGACACGGCCTGGAAACACGTGCGCACACCCCGCCCCCCTGAGCTGGCCCCTCGGGTCCCAGGCCCGGTGGCCAGTGTGCGAGAGGACAACACCCTGAGTTCCGTGAGAACTGTGGGGGTATGGGGGGTGCGGCCGAGGCCAACGCCAGCTGTGAAAGAGGTTCCTGATTAGAAATTATGTTGCATTTCTCTTGAAACGATAATTTGTTTCTCTTTGAGATTTTTCAGAAACATGATAACCAATTTCCCATGTATCTTAAACATTCTTCTTGATTACAAAGTGAAAAACAGCGCAGGGCGTGTGTAGACAATGATAAAGCGGCGGGCTGATCATACGTATCTGTCAGGAGCTGTCCCAGCTGCACAGATTCCACTGTTACCGCAGAGACACCACGCTGATAAAGAAAAAGCAGCCCAGAAAATCAATGTGCCTTGAGCTAGAGCAGTTGCTAAACACACAGAAAACATCTCTATCCAACAGGCCAAGCGCTGTGAAGATCCCCGAGCCCTGCCCTGGGACAGCCAAGGAAAATTTAATCTCTCCAAATCCTCACCAGGGCACTCCATCCTGCCGCCCTGACAGCCACACTTATAATTAATTATACAATTTCGATGGGAATATCGACTAAACAAAGCTATAAATCATAGAAAAAGTCAATAGGCATGGACACATTCAATCATGTCCCGGCCAATGATTACTACTCTTAAAATACAATAATTATTTCCAGAAGCCAGCTCGAATTAAATTTCTGTCAGACGGGTATAAGACCGAGGCTTGATGAAGGGCGCGATGGATTTTGGGGCCGCGTCTGGCGCGGACACATCCATCCTGCGGAGGGGGCACTTTGTTCCGGTGGCCATGGGGCTGCACGTCTCACCACCGAGGTGACATGGCTCGTCATACCATTTATCTTGTCCCCGTGGCCGCCGCGGACGACCCCGCTTCCTGTGTGTGACGGACGTGGAGGCAGCTTCTCAACGCGTGAGGTCGTGGCCAGGGGTGCGGAGCACGCGCCAGCCTGACCCTGCGAGGCGTCCCGGAAGGCACTGAGCGCCTGGGACCCACAGTGCCCGCAGCAGCGGCAGCAGCAGGAGCTGAGAAGCCGTCACAGACCCCCGGGAAGGTGCCAGGCCGGGCACAACTCTGCCACGTGAGGTTCTGGACACACAGCACAGGGGCACGTGGGTCTTTCCAAAACAGCCATGTGGAAATCTCCTCTGTAACTCTGTGCCGCGTTTCTCCGTCTCTGAACGAATCTCCAGCTGTCTCCCGAGCATTCAGACTAATTTTCTTCCATCTTAAACAACTTCATATGCCAGATAAACACAGAAGTAAGAACCACCATGTCCAGAGGCGACAGCTTTGTTATTTCTGATGGTGGTAGCACATGCTTCGTCCAGACGCTGAGAGACGGACTGTGACTGTGGGTCCGTGTGCCCTGGCTCCCCGTTTCCAGAACGCACAACTTCTCCCTGGCGGCCCTGTACCTCCCTGGCTCAGACCCCACAGCATGCCCAGCTCCCCCATGTTCTGCTCCTTCTGGAACATTCCAGGCCCTGGCTGCCCAGTGTCACTGCCGTGTGCACGGCTCTCCCCCTCTGTTATAGTCCTGGTGGTATCACTGTCTCTGTCAGGGAGCTGCCTCTGTACCGGGGACCCAGAGCGCCCACTCGACCTCCCAGTTCAGAAAGTCACACAGCTGCCCAGAGACAGTCTCCCGGGCACTTTGCCTGCAGCCAGTGCCCCCTGAACAGTCCTGTCCCCAAACCTGCCCCTCGGGCTCGCCTGGACCCCGAGTGCTCAGGCCCTGAAATCACCAGGCCGCTGCGCTCCTTGGCGTGGACAGCAGGTAGGACAAGTCCTTGTGCCAGCGCCTCCCACGAGGGAAGTGGGCAGGGCTGCAGGCACCCATGTGTTGAGCTGGCGCTGCTGGGCGCTGCTAGGGACACAGGCCGAGAGTCAGCCTTGCCAGGGTCTGAGGCCCTGAAGACGTGAGATGTGAACTGGCCAGGGCCAAAGGGCAGTGCCCACCGGGACGGGTCGGTGGGATGGGCAGGTAAGGCAGGTCAGAGCATCTGCCGGGGCAGGGTTAGCCCAGTGCCCTGACCAGGGGTGAGGGGTGGGCAGGCAGAGCTGAGCAGTGAGCGAGGCCTAGGAGCCCAGAGCAGGCTCCGGGCCCGCCTGAGGTCCGTGGGAAGTGGCTAAGGGCTCGGGGTGGAGGCCTGACCCTCTGTGCACATGACAAGCCCCAGACTGGGCCCCAGGCTTGGGGTACACCCATGGGGCATATGCGGTGAGGGAGATGCAGTGGCCCCGGGCTAGCAGACACCGACTCGGTGAGGACACAGGGCTGTGGAGGAAGGAGTGGACACGGGCATGGAGGCGTGCGTTCCTGGCCATCGGTTTGGAGGAGGGACATAGGACTGACAGAGTCCGCTGCCCGTGGGACACCTGTCAGCACCCCCTGCCCTGGGACCGGAGGGATCCTCCCACACACGGACCGGAAACTGAGGCACAGGTGCAGAGCACTCAGCACGGCCGAGGCCGCAGGGCAGGGGTGGCAAGACCAAGCTGGAGCTCCCGGAGGCACAGAGGTGAGGACACGGATGGCAGGGGCGGGGCCCGAAGTCCAGGCTGTGGGACGAAGTGTCCACGAGGTGGGTGACGGAGTGTCGGGGACGCGGAGACCAGCTGTCGGGCGTGGGGTGACTGGGAGGTGGAAGGGGGCAGGGCTGTGCACAGAGCCTCCCTGGAGCGGGGCTGGGCGGCGGGCACGCTCAGGTGTCCCCAGCTGCCGGGGTGCCCGCCCTCAGGGCAGCCTCCGGTTTTCGGCAGGTGCCACCGAGGACCTGCCTCTGTACCCTGCGGTCCGGGGTCCTGGGGTCAGGAGCTGTCCCCTCATAGCCTGGAACTGGCCACAGCAGGGACATCACACATGAACTGTTTGTCCACCGGTACGCTACTACCGCATGACTAGACACCCCAGAAACACACTCAAACAGGCCCAAATCCACGGCGAACGTGGCGGCCCCACGCTGCGTCTCCAGATTCTTGAGGGCCGGCCCGGCAGTGGGTCCAGAGAAGTGGCTCCCACAGGACCAGGACACAACCAGCACACAGTTCCCTTGGCTCACATGCACACTCACACGTGCACACGCACGCACACAGTAACACACACACACACACACACGTGCGCACAAGCACACACACGTGCACACATGTCAGACGTGCACATGGAGCCCAGGCCTGTGTCGGCCGCCCTGAGTACCTGGGGCCTGAGGGTCCCACCTCCCACACGGAGGGTCCCCCATGCTGCCCACCAACCAGACACAGGGCTCGGGAAGGGGGGCAGTCCCAGCTGCAGGTGTGTGGCTCGGGGGGGGGGGGGGCCCAGGCGCCTGCGGGCATCTGGTGGCAGAGCTCACCGCGGTGCCGTTGTTGTCGTGGAAAACCTCTTGGTTGAAGTAGTCAAAGAGTTTCTTTTCCAGCTGAAGCATCACCTGCAAAGTAGCATGGCCGTCAGCGTGGGCAGAACGGGCCACTCCTCAAGCGGTGTCCCTCCCCTCCCCGACGCCGGATGGCCACCGGAGCCTGCTGCGCTCATAGCCCAGAGCTCGGGGTTCGCTTACCTTCCGGTCATTGTCCGACTCACGGAATACCAGCTTCACGACCTCGTTGGTGTCGGCGGCCCGCACCGTCTGCACCGTGGCCTTTGTGCAGAGAGTCTGCAGACGACAGAGACGAGCCTCAGTCCCGGGAGAGGCGCCCGCAGCCCGGGCCCTGAGCGTGACCCGCACGCTGCCCGGTCTCCCTCCCTGACGCCTCCCCATAAAGGGACCGCGGACCCGCCCGCACGGCAGCAGGAGTGTGAGGGGCACACCGGCCAGGGCAGGAAGGGCTGCCCAACCGAGTGGGCCCTGGCCTCCGTGCCCGCCTCTCTTCCTGAGCAGCCCCGCCGCTGGCTCAGCTCCCACCCAGGACGGTCTGCTGGGGCGGCCCTGACGACAGCCCCGTGCAGGGAATGGGGGGAAGTCAGAGCAGCCTCAGGCTGTCCCTGGGGCAGGCTGGGGACCCACCACCAGGAGACCTGCCCCAGGTGGGTAGTGGCACAGGACCCGGAAGGCCAAACCAGGGAGAACGGAGGTCGCACTGGGTTCCAGGGGTAGAGACCCTGACCAGCCGAGGGAGGGAACAGCTGGACAGGCAGAGGAGGGACGAGGGAGCAGGGACAGCCGGACAGTCCTGGAGCCACACAGCGGGATGGTCCGCACGGCCCAGTTCACGGCGAGCAGGGCTACGAACGAAATTCAGCCCAGGTTTGCTGAGAAAACTCTTCCAGTCGGAACTGGGTGTGAGGCGGGAAAGGCTGGAGCAGGAGCCGACAGGCGGGGTGACCGGAGCCCCCGGGCAGCAAGCCGGCTCCCGGCCCCGGGAAGGAAGCACACAGGGGCCCCCCGACGACAGCAGCGCCGGGAGAAGGCAGATCGGCGGCCAGACCGGCGAGGACGGACGCGGGCAAAGGGCCCCCACCCCTGTTGCTGACAAAACCCTTTCCTTAGGAAAGGCCACACGGGACCAGGGTCGATGCATAGGACACGTCGAGAAAGTGCAGGCAGAGGCCGCCGGGGACTGAGGCTGGCAGAGTTTAGAAAACTAATTCTGACTTTTCAAAAACCTCCTCTCAGGCCCCTGTGAAGTTGTGAGCAGCCCCTGACCCCGGGGAGGGCGGGCGGGCAGGGCCGGTGCAGCGGAGATCCCCCCCTGCGCAGGGACCCGCAGGGCCACAGGCCGGGTTCGCGGGGGTCGGCCCCGCCCGGCGTGGGACAGGGGAGGCAGCGGCCGCCGTCCCCGTCCCCGATGCGTCCTCCACGACAGGCCATTGACATTCAGAGCACAGAGGAGCTAAGCGGGTCAAGCCCCGATGTGGCTTTTGGACTCATGTGTCACAAATCAGTCTGGCCGCCTTCAAGCCGCGAGGATTAGAACAAGCACAGGGACAATCTGGGGCAGAGGCGCCCGCCCTGCCCACCCCTGCGCCCCGGGGAGGGCCTGCGCCATCCAGATGCTAATGTGCTAAGTGGCTTAAGCGCTTCCGTGAATAGGGGAGGCTCGGCGGCAGAAGGCCATTGTGGCCGCTCTGGGACGCGATTCACGAAACTCTTGCTGCTTCTCAAAGGCATCTGCTAGAAACTTTAAAAAAAATTGCTTTATTTCGCCATTTCAGGCTCCCAAAGGATAAACATGCGATCATCCCGGGGGCTGAGAGAGGGGCCCGCCCTGCGGCTGGGTCTCTGCACCCCCCACAGAGCCACCCCGGCCGGCGGGAAAGCAGAGATCAGGCCCCAGCGCCCGGCCTCCGCTGCCTCCGCTTTCAACCCAGTCATGCCCAGTCATGCAGAAACTGGCAGGCCGGGCCTTTCCGCTCGCCTACTTACGGAAGGGATTTTTCTTTTGAAAGGAGAAAAAAAATACCCAAAATGCTATTTTTAAAGAGCCATCTAAGATGTATTTCATTACCAGCACCACACGGAGGGGCAGCGGATAGGATGGCCCCCACCTCATCTTCTTGGCACTCGGAGCGCCAGGTTTTTGTCCTGGAATTCCACAGGATCCTGTCCCCAAGGCTGTCCACCTGTCGTGTGGACAATGAAATTCCTGGGTTTCTTCCCGGTCCGGGTAGGTTCTGAGGCAGGCTGCTGGACGGGGTACCCCAGGACCAGGGCCCCAGGGTCGACCCAGAGGGCTACTTCCGGGGTTTTCTGCGGACCCTGAGGTTGACAGCTACAGCGAGACGGACACAAAGCCACCGCGGACCCTGCCCATGCAGCAGCAAAGTCTGTGCCAGTGCTCCCACTGAACGGCCACCACTGCCCCCCCACGGTGCAGATCGTGACCGAAGGCATGAGCACCTCCAGACTCTAGCAGCCTGCTCTTCAAGGTGCGGTCTCACAGACCCCAGCGTGTACCCTCCGCGGCCGAGAGAAGGGACTGTGGTCCCCAGCAGTGTGGACGGCGAGCTGGCAGGGCTCCGTCCCCACTGCAGAGCACACGCGGGCTTGACCGACACCTACCACGTGGGTGACAGAGCTGCAGGGGTCGGGGGCGCCTGGCCTCCCGGGGAGCTGGTGCTAGGTCAGACGGGTCTGGAGAGTCCTGGGTTTGAGCTTCCTTCTAGGCCTTATTGAACAAAGCCTGATTTGGGGGCAGCTAGGGAAGCTGTGTCCGTCAGGAAGCACATCCCCGAGTCCCCACGATGCACTCTAGTCCGTGTGGGGACAGGCACACAGAGCAAACACATGTGAACGTCCATGTGAAAGACCCCACCAGGGACAGGTCCAGGCAAGGCAGCTTTAACCAGAGTTTGAAAGCCCAGGAATGGGGAGTCCCGCCCCCGTCGCCCATGTGGGCTGGGAACCCGCGTTTGGCTGCGCTCTCCTGCCAGACTCAGGAGAAGTCCCAGCGGGAGCAGGGAGGGGTCGGGTCTCCCTCAGGCTTGGAAGAAGCCCACCCCCCAGGCTCACCCCCCAGGCCCACACAGGCTCTGCAAGTTCGGATGCACTCGGGGTCACGGCATGGGGAAGGACTGTTCCGGATGCAGTAGAGCTGAGTTGGGGCAAGCCTGGGGTCAGCAGGCTCTTTGCCGGGGCCCGTGACACCCCCTCCCCGGAGCCTGGGCCAGAGCCGTGGCGGCCACCGTGGCCGCAGAAGCAGAGCTAAGCTCCCGGGAACGTGGGTCCCGGGAATGTGGCCCTTCTGCTCCTGGGACACCCTCTCACTGCCCACGTCCCGGGTCCTGGCAGTCCGCACATCCTGTCTCTGTTTTGATGCAAAGTCACCTGTTTGTGGAGCGTGAACCCCCTTCCTGCCTCTGAGCCCATCTGTCAGTGATGGCCAGGTCTCCACTAAGGGCTACAGGCGCCCAGAAGCTTCTCGGCAGACGGTCTGTGTGACTTCACCTTCCAGAAGCATTCTGAGGAGGTCCTGCTCCTCTGGGAACAGGATCAGAGGTTCTGGAAGACGACGCCCTCCTGCCCACAGCACAGGGAGCAGCTGGGGATGCGCGAATTCATCCCTGTGGCCTCCGGGCCTGGCCGCCCGCTCCAGCAAAGCCGCCCAATCCGCACCTGGGGAAGGGGCTCCCGACACACGGCCAGCACCTTGAGGACACCAGACGCTCCCTGTCTGGCCCGGGGCAGAGCTTTCGGGAGGGGTGAGCGGGGCCATCATCCTGGGTCGCTGTCCCTCCCCCAGGGCCGCACAAAGAGGCGGGGCAAGGTGGAATCCCGACTTCAGTGAGTAATGAAAACCGGCCGGCCAGATGTGCGCAGCTGTTCGACGTGCGGGGAGCGCACGAGGGAGCCTGGGCCCGGTCGTCTTCAGGACGGCCTCTGCTTTCCTACCCTCACGGAGGGCCGCGTTCCACGGATCGGACGCGAGCCCCCAAGCCGGCCTGGGCCTCACGTCCAGACACAGCCGAGGCAGCTTCGAGTCAAACACCGGAGCGAATTCGTAAGGAATTAGGGCTACAGCCACAGGAAGGAGACTTTCCTGTTTTCGAACCAGGACCCCTGGAGGTGGCACTGGGGCCCGTGAGAGCCTCTCAGCCCCCATGGCGTGGACACGTGGACACGGGACACCCTCATCTGACCTCTCCTGCCAGGCCACCCGTGGGCACACTCCGGATGTCTGAGCTAACCCCGGGCTTTAGCTGTCCACGTGCCTCCCGCCCCCAGAGAGGAAGAACCCCGTCAGGGGAAGGTGTCTGATCGCTGAGCAAAGTGTGTCTTCACGCCCCAGACATCAACCCAGGGAGGGAAGAGGAAGCTTCTCTTCACTTGTCCGCCTGAAACACTCCCTGGGCTGCAAGTGCTTCAGGGGACAAGTGAGGGCGGCCCAGGGAGGACACAGGAGAAGGAGGAGGCAGGGAGAAGCCCCGGGCCCCGCCCCTCGCCGCATGGCCCGGGACTCCCGGGGACGGGCCCCTACTGACCCGTGGTCTGGCCTCTGCGGACTGGTGGGTGGGCTCGAGGACACATTTCCCCATCGCTCACGCCCTTCCCGGGAAGCAGGACCCTGCTGGGGGCCTTCACCCCCGACAGCTCCGCAGAACGGCACGCAGGCCCGCCGAGAGCGTGATGCTGCAAACAAAGGCTCTGGCCTAATTTCAGCCACAGATGCTTGCGGGGCCGACTCCGGAAAGGCCGGCGGGAAAAGCCTGCAGAAAAAATGGCCCTTAAAACAACATCTCCAGGCTTCAACAGAGGGGCCAAGGAAGCGGTGAGCCCAGCAGAGGGCCCGAGGGAATGGGGGGCTGAGGGACGTGCCTCCTTGATCCCAGACTCGGGAGGAGGACCAGAGCCATCCGACCACAAGGACCTTGCCCCGGTGCTGCCCAGGACCCGCCGTGGGACCCTGTGCCTCCCTCCTGGGACCTTCCTGATGAACCACTACAACAAAGTGGGAGCAATGCCATGCTTTTGCGGGGGGCTCCGGAATAAAGGGACGCAGCCAGCCCAGGACCGGCTGTCCAGGGAAGGGCTGCAGACACCGTTGAAAGCAGCGAGGTCGGCACCCTGGCCATAGCAGAGCACAGAGTGGGGACCTGGGGCCACAGGGATAAGCCGGCCTCTGCCGTCCAAGGCGGGGCAGAGCCATGAGCCAGGAGAAAGGCAGGTGCCCTGTGCAGCCTTCTCCAGTGGCCCGAACTCTGTGTGCTCATGCGGGCTTCCCGCCCAGGAAACAGCACAGCTGTCTCTGCCCCATCCGAGAGCAGGTCCCATGCGTGAACCCAGGCGCCACGCATCTGCTAGGAGCGGCCGCTTCTTGACGGACAAGAGACCCTGACCCCGAGCGGCCTGCGCAGCTCCACCTGCCGGCTTCACCCAGGCCCGGCAGGGATTCCCAGCCTCTCCACGGGACCGAGCACACGCAGGACGGAGCAGCTGTGGTGCGGGAACCAATCAGCTATGGGTTCGAGCCCCCTGCGGACCAGCCTCTCCTTCCCGTCTGGGTGAGACATGTGTGCAGCTCCTACGGAGAGCCGGTTCCGTGCCGCGCGTCCAGCAGGAGCCAGACCGAGGCCAACGGCTGGCACCCAGGTCACGGCCACGAGCTGTCCCCCAGCCCTGGGACACTCCGCTGCCCATCCCCACAAGGGGATCCTTGGGGTTCCTCATCCCATCTCTCAGCTGTGAGTGCCGTGAGGACTCTGCAAACTACACCAACAGCCCCTATCTGGAAACCACCGACCGACCGCAGGCCGCTCAGAAGCTCCCCTGTCCCACTGCCCTCCTAGTTATTCTGTAATTCCGGCTAAGTCCGACACGTACAAGTTCCGGCAGACGCCTTTGCACAGCAGTGACCAAAGAAGCATTTCTAACAGGTTCTCCTTCACGCAAGTTAGTGGAAAATCATTACCTTTTAAAATTAAAGTTTTTGAGCGACTCTAGAAGACACAGCTGGCTCCAGAGTAGAACAGCACCTGCTAGCCACAGACAAGCCTCTAGAGACGCCGGCCAGAAGGGCCCTCGCCACACCTGGGGGAGCACCATGCCCGCGGCCCACGCGGCCCAGAGTCCAGGGGTAGCGAGCACTTCGGAGCCCACAGTTGGGCCCACGGGTGGTTCCCTGTGAGCTGGGCTCTGGGGATTAAGTGCCAGGTTTTGAGCAGCAGATGCCCCAGCACTCTGGTCACCCACTGCTGCGCCGGGACACAAGCTAAGACCTGTCGGTCCCACGTGATTAGCACTCCCTGACGACCAGCATCTGCAGGCACCGTTCCAATCCTGAACATATGCAAAGGTCGTAACAGGGAGCCACCACTCCCGGAAGCCTCTGGAGGGGACACCATTGGCTTTAAAGCTCTCCTTGGTCCCCTAACCTATGTGTCCCAGGGAGAGTGCTAGGAGAAGAGCGTCTCAGCCGCCGACCATCACCTCCCTGCCTGCCCCCGCTGTGGGTCGGCGCACACGGCACTCAGACAGCTGCCCCACAGCCGGTGTGGCCACGGCCCTGTGGACGTGGCTGCCGAGCACGTCTGGGATCCTGGCACCCAAAATAGGACAGACACAGCCATGCACACCCAGCCTGTGACCGAAGCCCCCTTCCCTGTCCCGCACACACACACGCACGCTCGGAGACACAGGCTGCAGATGCACGTGTCCACACAGTGGACGTGCAGGACACACATGTGCACACACGGGCAGCCCGTGTACGTATACACACGTCTGACCCACACTCAGGCACACACACGTGCACACACAGCTCCTGAGACGTGTGAAGGGGTGCGGGTCTGGGGGTCACAGACGGGAGTGTCCTGGTGGGGACCCCCTTGGTTTGGGGGACCAGGCTGGTCTGCGCTCACACAGAAAATGGTCCTGAATGGGGCCAGGGGCCTGAAGACCAAGGAGGGCAGCTTCTACCGGGGTCTTGTCCTCCCTCTGGAAAGGTGCCCACTGCTCCAGCAGGCAATGCCCCCAACTGCCCCCAAGGGTGCCCTGGCCCGTTTACGTGGACTCCTCAAAGACCCTTCCCAAAAGCTCCAGCTCTAAGTTTCCCCCAAACCCTCTCAGTTGCCCTCTCAGGGGAATGAGATCTATTAATAAGCGTTGGGGACACACCACCACTGGGGACCCCAACGTGCCAATGCCACAGGAGGAAGGGCCCAGGCCAGCGCGCCGGGGGCCTGGGGGCGCCGCCGGCGGGTGAGGAGGAGGCACCATGACGACGGCCAGGTCCGTTGCCAGGGCAGCATCCCTGGTTCCGACTGTGCACTGTTCATCCACGACAACACACCGGAAAGACCCGTTCATCTCCGCTCCCAGGATGGCTCCAGCCAGGCCACAAGGGCAGGCGATTGGGGTACACGGGGCAAAGCCCAGCGGTGGTGGTGAGCCCACACGGGACCGTGCAGCAGGTGTTCCGGAAGAAAGCCGTGTGGGCTCCTCTCAGAGCGGCGTCCAGCAGGCGTGTGCACGCCCACAGCTCAGGCCAGCAGGAGGCCCTGCCTGGGGAGACTGCACGCGCTCTTGGGTTAGTCTCCTGAGAACACCCCAGGCTTCCACGGACACACCGGGTCTCCGACCGGGAGGAGTGGGGGGCAAGGGCACGTCCTCCCACCAGCAGCCCAGGCCCAGACCGACAGAGAGCCTCCCCACCGAGCTTTGGCACCAGCCCGCGTCTAAAATCCCCACGAGCGGCGCCGGCGCTGAGAGCAGGACAGAGGCGGCACGAGCCAGCGGCACACAGAAAACAGCAGGACAGGTTCGAGAATGGGGACCTGACCGTGAACCAGCCAGTCAAGCGCCCAGAGCAGGGCACAGGAGAGGGGAGTGTCTCCTCCCGACTTCTTGCTGTAATTGTGGGAATAACCATTTTGACGCCAATCTACCAATCGGAGATAGAAGCTAACGTTTGTAAGGCAACGTCTGAGAGAAAATACCCGGCATGTGAAACCCAGAGCTGTCATAGTTACGAATAACGTCTTACATTCTTAGTGAAAAAGAACAATTAAGAATAACAGTTTGCGGGCGCCTGGGTGGCTCAGTGGGTTAAGCCGCTGCCTTCAGCTCAGGTCATGATCCCAGGGTCCTGGGATCGAGCCCCACATCGGGCTCTCTGCTCAGCAGGGAGCCTGCTTCTCCCTTTCTCTGCCTGCCTCTCTGCCTACTTGTGATCTCTGTCTGTCAAATAAATAAATAAAGTCTTAAAAAAAAAATGAACAGTTCGCTTCAGCTTGATGCCACAGGCCCTGTAACAAACCAGACCAGAGAGAGGTCTCTTTCCTTCCAAAGCAATAATGAAATAAATGTAATGATCTGAATGAGAAAATCGGTTGTTCTCATACCAGACTCTCGAAGAGCCCCACAGAGACGCTCACGCCCGCACGCGCCCCGCCTGGGCCGCCGCAGACACCAGCGGTGCCCGGAGCACGGAGGCCTCCTGGACACGCGGCCTATCCACACGGGCCCCCAGTTCAGAAGAGAAACCCTCACAACCAGCAGAGTCGACAGAGAGGTTGGGGCTCGGGTCTGTGACCGCTCCATGCCCAACGAGCTTTCTCCGGGTGCCTCTCGGACGTGGGCTGGCGTGACCGACTATCCACCTGTCCATGACCACCAGGCTGCCCAGAGCTCCTGGGCCACTCCCACCACAGCACAGCAGAAACACCGCCTCCCTGCTGGGGGCTGTCACAGGCTGCTGGGGGCTGTCGGGGGGCTGAGGGCACCATGTTGGTGGTGGAGTATCTGGGGTGCGGCTGGCACGGCAGGCTACGTGGACACCAGAGGCCCCCAGTGTTTCCTCCTGCACTCAGTGGGGGCACAGTGACCTTTCTGGCCGGCTGGGTCCTGGGGGGCACCCGGAGACGCTGGGACAGGCCATGATGGGGTGACACCCCTTTCAGGCTGAGTGGGAGCGCCCTCCCCAGGACACAGGAGCACCTTGAAGGAAGGAGGCTGGCCGCAGTGAAGTCTGGCCTCTGGGGACAGGGCTCTGACCACCGGGGAGCTGGCCGCACCCCTCCTCTTGGCTGGGGTCTTTGGTGGTTTCGTGACGCAGGGAGCGTGCTCTGCCGAGGGTCCTTCTGGTCCGTTCCAAGGCTGTCTCTGTCAGTGCGGGGGGAGCCCCTCCCAGACAGGTCCCCACGGGCCCACCTGGCACCTGAGCACGGGCACGGTTCCGTCCCTGCCAACTGGGATTTCAAAACGGCCACCAGCGGCCACCACACATTCATCACCATCGCTGGCAGGAATGAAGACGGCAGGTGGGCGCGGCCGGGCCTCGCGGGGACCGGAGCGCCTGGCACGGCCGTCACTCTCTGTCACTGCGGCCGGCCGGCTGAGCGCCCAGCTGCCAGCTGCCACCGCGCCAGGCATGAAGCACAGCCTTGGAGCGGAGCCGCCCGCAGGGCTGAGCCGGAGCCTGCGTCAGAGACCGGCTCCGTGACACGCGGCCCGTCTGCTGGCATGTGACGGTCGTGTCCGTGTGTGTTTTAATGACGGCTCTGGCGCGGCCAAGTTTGCTCCCGGGCCGTCTCCCTGGCTCTGCCCTGCGAGCCCGCGGGTGTCTGCGCGCCTCTGAAACAGGAAGCTGCCGGCTCGCTGGGCCGGGGTCGTCTCTCCACACACGGCAGGCCCTGCTCCCGGCCCCTCGGCCACGACACGGTCTCCCCATCCTGCTCGGGCCTGGCTGACCCCCACGCTGGGAGACGCCCCGCCCCACCCCGCTCCGGCCGCCGGACGGACAATCGCTGCCTGTCCTTCACCGCGGCCGCAGCCGCGAGCCGCTCACTGGCCCCTCATTGTTCTGAGGCAGATTGAATTAACCTCTGATGACTCCTGCCGGGACGCCGCCCCAGGTCCGGGCGGGCTGACCCGGCCGCTCTAGCTGGGGGAAGCGGCAACCAGACCCAGAGCCGAGTCAGGCAGCGGTTTCTCAAGGCAGCGCTCCGTGGGAAGAGACCCAAGTCGCTGTCCAGCAAGAGGCCTGTGTCCATCCCAATGCCCCCTTCAGTCTTCCCACTCGCACACTGTCCAGGGCACTCCTGGTCACCAGCCACGCTGCCCTCAGGTGATCCGAAAACCATGTGTAGCCTCTTCTCCGGAACCAAGGGGAGAGGTTCGCAGGTCCTCCTCCCGTCCCCAGGACCCAGTCTGCAAGCACTGAATGTGGGCGTCCGCAAGCGGCTTTTCCAAGAGCAGTCACGGCTCCGGGCGGTCGGCCTGTCCACTCGGGTGGAGAGGCGGAGGCCTAGGCCCAGGCCAGTGGTGGGCAGTGTGGGTCCAGCCCCGCCGCCTTCTTCCGGCCAGTGTCTCTCCGTGGCCGTGCTGTGCTTCAGAAGGACAGGTCGGCGCCCCATTCACCTCCTTGGCACTGCAGAGGGACACAGAGCACCCCGGGCCCCGTGCCCCTCCTCCGGGCTGCCCACACCCCAGTGCCTGTCCAGGGCTGCACCTCCGACCCCGTCTGCACGCCAACCTCACTGATGCCCCCAGACTACACCTGAGAACCCGACAGGACCCCACAGCTCCCAGCTGTGCCTTCCCACAGGAGACCCCACCCCAAAACAGGCCCTGCTGGCGTCTGGCCCGCAGACTCAGTGGCATCCGAGTCTCCTGCAAAGAGCACACGGTCCCAACGAGCATGGGCGCCCGGGAGAACGCCGCTCTCAGGTCGCTGCTTCGACTCCCCAGGGCGCAGGGAACGGACGGGAAGGCACGTCAGGCAGAGCAGACGAGGTGCGGGACTCCGGTGTCCCCAGGCTGGCCAGGTCTTGGGGCCGTCCCACCACGAGGCAGACCCACCCCCACGGCCCCGCTGGCACCAGGCTGTCACCACAGGGCCAGGTCCTGCGTTCAGCCCAGACACGCAGCGGGCACACAGGAAGTCTCGCGCAGCAAACGAGGAGGGACGCCGGCTGGATTCCCTGCCGGGAATCGGTGACCCGCCACGGGTGTCTGTGGCCCAGAACCACCCACGCAGGCTGGAGAAAGCCAACCAGCCGCTGACGGCCCCTAGGACGGCCTCCCGCGAAGGTTCTGGAAACATGGCGGCAGGAACGGGGTCGCGGCGGCACCGCCCAGTCCGGAGCTCACGCTAGCCACCACGTCTGCGTCCCGTGGGGAGCCGTGGCTCAGCAGCGCCAGCTCGGCGGGCGTCCTGGCTGTGCACCTGCGGGAGCCCGTCCCCCGACCCCGCGCGGGCCGTGGCCCCCAGAGGCCCCTGAGATGCACGAGGCTCAACCTAATGCTTCTCAGCTCGGGGCCTGCGGGTCTGGGGCCCCACGGACGCGCTTCTGACACGCTCCCGGGGACACTGCCCAGCCGGAGGTGGTGCTCGACGGTCTCCGCACGTCCTCACTGGACAGTTAATTTGGAGCAGTGCAAAGTGCAGTGGGTCAGAGGCTCGACGGAGAGCCTGCCCCTCTGCGCGCTGGGCCCTGAACCCACCTTCGCCAGGGCCGGACTCAGGGTGCCCAGGTTTCCGGAACGCCGCTCCTCAACTGTCTGCTCGCAGGCCCGCCCGTGGGTACCTCAGGCTGACTCAGACTCTCAGGGTTCCCACAAAATCTCTATCAGTTGTTTTTTATAATTAAAGCCCCTTTAAGGGGCGCCTGGGGGGGCTCAGTGGGTTAAAGCCTCTGCCTCCGGCTCAGGTCATGATCCCCGGATCCTGGGACCGAGCCCCGCGTCGGGCTCTCTGCTTCTCCCTCTTCCTCTGCCTCCTGCTTGTTCTCTCTCTCTCCCTCTCTCTCTGACAAATAAATAAAATCTATTAAAAAAAATAATTAAAAAAAAAAACCCTTTTAGAAAGCCAAGCCATGCTAATAGCAGATTCTGATCTTCTAAAAGATGCTCATGTGGTATTTTAAAATTTGGTAACTACAGACGCCTTACCTCGCGCACTGAAATCAATCACCAGTGCAAGAGACTCGTTCTTTTCCAGTTTAACTTACGTTTAGATGAACCTCTGCCAACAAGCACGTTTGTGTTCAGCATTTGGCCTTTCAAGTGTTGTCCTGGCATCACGGGTTGAAGCAACCCCAAAATCCGTGTCCACCCAGACCTCAGAACACGACCTTATTTTGAAGGAAGGTCTTTGTAGACGTAATTAGTGAAGGGTCTTGAGATGAAACCAGGCTGGCTTTTGGATGGGCCCCAAGGCGAGGGGACAAGGACAAGGAGGAAGGGGCCGTGAAGACAAAGGCTGGGAGAGGCCACGTCAGGACAACGAGCTTGAGAAAGTGTCGTGCTAGCCCCACGCTACCATCGGGGCGCCTTCTGTGACCCTTTGAGGCCTCCCTGGACCCTCCCTGTCCACGCCAGGAGCCCTCATCCTCCCAACGACACACCCTGGGTGTCCCCGCTCGGCCTGATGTGGCTCGGGCCTCGGGTTCCTGAGACCTCCAGCCACCGACGGTCCCGTGCCTCCCCAGCACCACCACCGTGGGGCCTCCCAGCAGGGCAGTCAGCAGGGACCTGGAGGGACACGTGGAAACGTTTAAGAGAGGGTGCACCGGGAATGTATTTATTACGCGACCTCCTCAAAGGAGGGATGACACAACGGAAGACAGGTACCGTCTCTCCAGGTACTTAAAACCAGACTTGGTGCCTGACGTCACACAGACGTGCAGGGGTGGGAAGGGGCAGACGCTGTGGGATCGTAGCTTGTCACCATCTGAGCTCCGGAGATGTAGGCAGCCTGACCTCCCCACGTCCCCTCGCCCCTTGGCTGGTGGTGGGGTGTGGCCGACTGCCCTGGGGTGGGGGATGGGGCCAGGACCCCAAGATGCTGGGCCAGGGCCAGTCGGGCTGACAGGAGGAGGGGCCCAGTGCAGGGGCCTGTGGGCTCGGGCAGGGCAGGCACGTGTGGGCTGCTCCACCTCTTCTACAAAGAGCATTTCAAGACACTCCTTCTCTAGGTCCGTAAATCTGACGGGAAAATCGTCAGAACCAAGACCCTCCTCTGCTCTCCTGCAGGACGGACTTTCAGACTTGGCAGCCCCTCCGATACGGACGCTCACGGATCCCGGAACCGTCCGGGTTACGGCAGCTCGAAGACTCCGGAAGCTCCTCAGCGACCTTGAGAAACACGTCAGCCGTGAGGAGAACCGACCCCGGTTCGCAACAGCCCCTCCCACCTGCCGGGACCAGCGTGCACAGAAGCCCCTTGTCGTAGGACACGGGCCGAGCTGCGAAGGCCACGGAGCAGGGGAGAGGCATCAGAGAAGGCACCTTGAGCGTGAGGGCCACGTTACGTGACAAACGGCACGCAGCGTCCTTTGTTAACCCTCTGAGTGCTGCCCGCCCTCCGCTGTCTTCCCGGAGGGCGTGCGGCGCAGGAGCCCCCCTCCACAGGTCTCAGCCCGGGGTAGGCAAGTGTGGTTCTCAGGCAGGAGGCTCTGACGGCACCGGCACCCGCGCGACCGGCTCCCGCACGACCGGCTCCCGCCACCCCGCGGCTCCCGCCCTCTGCAGGCCAGCCTCCTGGCTCAGCCCCTGCGGCGAGCCGCCGCGCCGTACACCACGCACTCCTGGGGCAGCCCTGGTCGCGCGTGGAGCAGAAGCCCCCTGCTGGGGTCTCTGTTTCACGGGGAAGAAAAGGCCACATTCGACTGTCCTCGGACCTCCCCCAGCGCACAGCCTGCTGGGTTAGGCCAGAGGGGCGAGGAGGGGCAGTATGCCCAGCGGGCTCACTGTCCCGCACGCCTGTCAGGAAGGACCCCTGCGTAGAGGGTCAGGATGTCACAGAAGTGTGGCTTTTCAACCCCCAGTGGCCTGAAATTAATGCTGGTGGCGGCCCCTGGGGAAGGACCCTGGGGCCCTAACAGCGTCAGACACGGGGTCACGTTTCCACAAGACGGACAAGCTCCCGGGCTCAGCCTGGGCCCCGACGGACTCGCCCCCCACCCTCCACACGGGGAAGGGCAAACTAGCAACACCATGTGCAGGACTTCAGAGTCCTGGCGGGGCTCACTGGCCCGTCCAGGCGGACAGCCCCGCGCCGCAGCACCGGTACCCCCGCCCCCTGGCCTGCCAGCACCTGCAGTGCGCCCAGATGCGCCCGCCTACTGCCTGTGGGCCCACCCAGTGGGGCACCATCGGATCAGCTGCATCACGAGAGAATTCCCACACATCCCTCATCTGTCGCCCACAGGGAGCTGTACCGATGGACAGCCCGCCCCCTCTGACTTCCAGGAACAACTTCTGCAGAGACAGACAATGGACGCGCAGTGGGGTCTGTGCCCTGGGATCCCAACCGGAGGGCGATCGCTTGAACAGCCCCCGTGTCTCCACCGGGGGTGCGCTGTGCCCCTGCTGTGGGCTGCCAGCCTCCCCGTGCAGGCCTACTGGCGGGGTCTGGGCAGACTCCCCTTGACTGCCGCTGGCACTGGGGCTGTGGTCCCTGCTGCACAGGCACACGGTGGACCCTCAGCCCCGAGCCAGAGCCCCAGGCCCCCTCCCCGGCTGCGGAGGTGATGCTCTGAGGTCCCACAGCTGGGACAGTGCAGGGCCAAGGCCGTCTGTCCACACCTGTTCCTAGTGGAAGGTCCTGCCGGGGGCCTGTGGGTGCATCCAGGAGACACAGGCCTCCACGCCCCAGGAACCGAGTGATGTCCACGAATCTTTTGGTGAAAGACTGGTTTCCCGCATTCTCAGCGAAGTGGAGGGAGCAGCCCCTCCAGCCACGTCTCCCCACCGGCCTGTCTGCTTTTCAACAGCGGACAACAGAACCATCCCAGCGGGATGTGACGGCACGCCGTTGGCAACCACCACCTGAGCACTGTGGAGGTCGGCGGGACTCTGTCCCTTTCTGGTTCCAGTAATGGCCCCTTTCAACTCTAAAACCTCCTTATGAGGAATATTTGCCTTAAATACCAGCAGTGAGAATGACAGAGCTGACCCTGCCTGTGAGGGCCCTGACCGTGGGCTCCCGGCGAGGCTGGGGCAGGTGCCTACCTCCACCACGGACTTGGAGTCCAGCCGGAAGTTGAAATCGCCAAACACGAAGTAGGACACTTTCTCGAACCGCTGGTCGATGATTCTGGGAGGAGAGAAGGAGACAACATGACCGTCACACCAGGCAATCAGCCTCTGCTGCCCCACGCCCCATGCACGCACCTTCCACGTGCTCGCGAGCAGCAGGGACCGCGACACACCCACCAGACGCACGCGGCTCTCTCCACACGGACACGCGCGAGCCACCTACGTGTCCTGCCCAGTGGGCCTGCGCAGCGTGGAGACCGCATCTGGTGGGAAGTGCAGCCTGTGCGCGGGAAGAATGATGGCCGGGCGCGGGGCTCTCGGGGGGAGCCGGCTGGGGACGCAGGGGCAGGTCTGCCGGCCGGGGCCTTGGCCTGGCATGTCCACGACCCCTCCCAGCAGGACGGACCCCCGTGTCGGCTCTGACGCGTTCAGGTATCGGCCCGTTTCCACATTTCCGAGGCACAAAAGCACGGTGAGGTGTGAGGTAAGGGAGGCGCGGGCTGCGTCGTTTTCAATCGACCGTGGTCCCTCCTACCCTTGCTCTGACACTCGCACACCCCAAGTGCGCTGGCCTCTGCGCCAGCCAGCGGCCTCCACCCAGTCACCTCTCCGCTCACGGCGAGGCGCGAAGACGGCCCCCTCCACCCGCCCCAGCGTTACCCAGCGCGATTAATGACCACCGTTCGCTTCTGGCGGCAAAGCCGAGCGCCGGTTACTTTCACGGGACGGCAGAACGCGAAACAGACGGCCGCGGAGCAGAGCACGTGCTCGGTGCAGGCGGACGGTCGGGGGGCACGGCTCTACTCTCGCACCTGCTGGGACAGAGCTGTGGGGCTGCAGGGGCACAGGGCGGAGGGCACATCCCCGGATAGACTAAAACCCAATGTCGTCAGCCAGCAAAGGCCAGGGGCAATGTCTTACCCAGATTTACTTGGAAACCTTCTCTGGTTACCAAGAAATCTGGTGCATTTCCAGTCCCTCAGGTAATGCCTCTCTGTGCCCGCGGGGCCTAGCATGATGCTTGGGCGCCCTGTTCCCTGCCCCGGCCCCCCGGATGCCGGCGCCGTGTCCCCTGCCTCGCCCCCATGGATGCGGGTGTGGTTTCCCCTGCCTCAACCCCTGGATGCCGGCACTGCTTACCACTGCTTTGGCCTCCTCAATTCATTAGCTTGAGAGACAGAAGGACGGACAGAGCACAGGAGTACATGATGCCCTGCCCAGCTCCGTGATGCTCTCCTGGGTCACAAGAAAGGTCTCCATAGGCCGTGACTGCTCGTACCTGGCTTTGAGCAGTGGGGGGCACGGGGGGCACGGGGGCACGGGGGGTCCTGGTGTCGGGAAGCTCACCAATGCCTCATGGCACTTGTCGACACTCTGCCCACCCGTCCCGTCCGGGGAACGAGCTGCACTTCCGCTCCCCCCACCCCTGCGCACGCCCCACACGAGGCCGCCTGCCTGCTCGGAACGTGGTGAATCTGCATTTTCTGTCCTGACTTGTTTCCACCCTGTTCTTCCGTTTCTCACTGCGTTCCTGATGAGCTCAGGAGCAGCCCTCGGAGCCGTTGAGAACCCACCCTCTGGGTCTGTGGCTGGCATCTGGGTTCGTGGGCCTCCCGCCGTGGCTGACCTCGGCCTCGCACGAGCGGGCCCCTGTCCGGGCATTGGGAAAGGCCGCGCAGCTCCGGGTGCGGACGGCTCCCCTCTTCCCACCTTCACGGCAGAGCCCCGCCAGCCTCCGGCCCGTCTGGCACCGCGGTGTGACGCTGGGCATCTCCACATACCGATTTTCCCGGCGGCCAGCTGAGCGCTGTGTGTTCCACGCTCCATCCTCTTCCCGGTCGGTTCACGGAGCACAAACCCCCACATCACTTGGCCTCTCGAGGCCCTGCACTGCTCCCCTGCAGACCGCCACCGACCCCGCAGGCTGGCTGGCGGCGTGACTTTCCACAGGGACGCCCGTCCTGAGGACGATTCCTTCAAGGACATCGCGGCTGTTTTCACATTGCCCTCCTACTTCCATCACTGTATCGTCTCGTTACAGTCCACAAACACCCTGCTTTTCTTTTTAATTGGAAACACTTTCCGCTCCTACATGCATTTGAAAAGGAAAGATCACTGGTGAGTGCAAACAGCAGGTTCCTTCACTTGTTTTAAACTCTGCTGCCGAGGAAACACTGTTCAGAAACATAGGGGCATCTGGGGGGCTCAGTGGGTTAAGCCTCTGCCTTCGGCTCAGGTCATGATCTCAGGGTCCTGGGATCGAGCCCCGCATCGGGCTCTCTGCTCAGCAGGGAGCCTGCTTCCCCCTCTCCCGCTCCCCCTGCTTGTGTTCCCTCTCTCACTGTGTCTCTGTCAAATAAATAAATAAAATCTTAAAAAAAAAAAAAAAAGAAAGAAAAAAATACACGTGTCGGGGTGCTGGTGGGGCGCCTGCTGCTCCAGCCCAGGGTCTGCCCCTCCCCCAGTCCCGCGTGGACCCCCTCCCCCACCCTGAAGGGACGGAAGCTGCTTCTGCCATTAAACAGCTTCAGAAAAAAAAACTCTTCAGAGAACAAGTATAGGGCACCTGGAAAGGTCTCCGACGTCCCATCAGGACACTTGAGCACGGCCTCCCGGTCCCCGGCCTCACGGACACAGGGTGCAGGTCGGGTGCACAGATGCCCCAGCAGCCTGGGAGGCGGCCTCAGCCCTGAGAACTCGGGCCCTGCACACGGTCCCGGTGCTGCCACGAGCAGGCCCTCCGGGGCCGGGTCACAGGGACAGAATACAACCGTTGGGCTTTAATCACATGATTTTAAGAACCCAAACCAGCATCATTCACAGCTTTTCATGGGGACGGATTTCTGTCTTCTGAGGTCACACTTGTTGCCCCCCCAGGGCACCTGTCCCCAGGGACTCCCAGAGGCGGCACAGGGTCGCCTCGGCAAACAGCTGCTCCCGCCGATCCGGCCTGCCTTGCCCCGTCTCAGGACCCCGCTGCTCCCACCACGCCGCTCCCCTCCCCCGCAGCCCACACCCGGCCGGGCTTCCTGACCTGGCCAGGGTGGCTCCTTGAGCATCATTCCACCAAGGTCTGGACACACAAAGGCCAGGTGGGTGCCATCCGGGCCGAGGGTTCTCTGAGGTCGGGACTGCTGTGCTGGGGACGGTTTCCTAATGCTCATCCGCTGCCGACCCCCGGCACCGGCCGGTCGCTGGGAGCAGGCGAGGACGGGTGAGTAGAACGTCAGCACGGCTCCTGGACCCCCGGGGGCCGCGCCCCAGCCTCCCCACCAGCGTCCACGGCCTCGTGTCTCACAGACGCATTTCTCTTTCCTTTTTTTGATTTTTATTTTTTTGAGAAAAACGAAACCAAAGCACATTCCGGCTGGCTCCTGCTCCCTCTGCGTGTCGGAGAATCTACGTTTCTGATGATCCCTCAGCTTCTGTCCACCAAGAAGCACTGAGCGGCGGCGCTCCTGGGGGCGGCTCACGGGTCAGACTCCTGACCCCGCTCTCTGCACACGTGCTCCTCCTGGGACGGGGACCACGGAGCTCAAGACTAGGTGTGACCGCAGACACATGACGCGGGTGTGCTGCGTATGTGGTGTACGTGCACGTCCTGCGTGTGTAACTGTTGCACACGTGTGGGCGTGTGTACACACATCACGTGTGTGCAGAGTCTGTTTCTTACCAAGGATTCTTCCTCTGTCCCCACGGCTCTCAGAGATGAATCAGAGCGGGAAAGAGAGTGAACACGGGCCCGTCAAATCCCGTGTGCTGAGCCCACACCGTCTCGTAAAACCTCCGCCTTAAGAAATGCCATCTGTCCCGTGTGATTTGTGGGACGTCCCCATCAAGCCCTGGGCGGGAACAAGGCAAGCACCTCGTATTTTCTGAGATCAAGGGACATTCAGAAGGTGTGTGAAGCCACTGGAGTCACTGGGCTGCTCTGAGTCTCCGGGACACGTGGAGGCCGTGGTGGGAGCGCCAACTGTCCACAGACAGAGGGACAACAGGAACCACAGAGGTCAGGTCCAAGCCTGGGGTTCCAGCGAGCGGGAGACAGCACCAGTGAGAGGGTGTTCCCGGGACTGCAGAGAGCCTGGGCTCCTGCATGCACTGGCCATGGGCCGCCCATGTCCCCACAGGTCCCGGCCTGACGGGTCAGAGAGCAGCAGCAGGACGCCGGCAGTGGCGCTGTGGGAATAGACCACGGAAGCAAACAACTATTGGCTCATCGGACGGTATCAGGCTGAACAGACTCCACAAAGCTCCAGGGCGTCTAGCAAGAGAAACGCTCGCTGCCGCAGGTTCTCCTGGACCGCGGGCCCTTCCTGCCCGCACGGTGCTCAGGATGCCCACGGCGGCGTCTGCCCTGCCCCCGAGGGAGCCACGTCGTCTACAGGGAATCGGTCAGCAGGGCCGGATTCTTGTAACACTATCATTAAAAATCTAAGTTTTATCCCATTTCCATGCCCTGCTCCTCTTGATGTAATGGCCTGTGTTCATTAATAACAAGCGCCGTCCGCAGCGCTGGCGAGACGGAGGCTGTCAGGGCCGAGGCAATCGCCTGAGTGCCGGGCCCGCGGCCCTCACGGCACTCACGGCTAATTTCAGTATAGAGCCATTTGGACCAAGAGAAAAAAGTTGTTTTAAAATTAATTACCTTGTCAGACGCTATTATGATTAAAAAGTAGAACCACATCAATATCCTGTGCCTAATTCAAAAAGAGAATTACAAGAAAAGCCATAAAAATCCATTTTTTAGGCCTTGAAAACAGAGTCTCGTTCTGTTTTGACAGGTGATTTCATCATGGGACAAGGCCCGCTGACATGCCTCGTGTGTCGAGGACGAGGTGTTCCCTGGGCCGAGTTGGACACTCCGGCGTTCCCGGCTGGTGGCCTTGGCCTTGGTTGCCGCAGCACGGACAGCACCAGGAGCACACAGGCTGCCTGTTGCCCCCGAGAACCTGGTGTGGCTCGGAAAGCCAGAGGGGCACGGGCGGGACAGTCACGGGCGCGGCAGCGGCCAGCACCAGGGAGCCAGGGGAGGACTGTCCATGTACGACGCGTCTGAGGCGGGGACAGGGAAAGGGATCTCAGAAAGCATGAAGGGAGCATCTGTTCACAGGGCCCGGGTCAGCGTCGGGCAGGCAGACACCTGACTGTCCCTCTGGTGTCAGGCGACGTCCCCACCGGCCGCCTGAGGGGCCTGAGTGACGGCCCGCAGACCGGCCGGCTGTGAGCGCTCAGTGCACAACACACTCCCCAGGGCCAGGTGTCTCGCGGGCCTAGTGACAGAAGGTGTGACTCCTGAGGCGCCGGAGGTGGGGAGCGGTGCAGCTCGGCAGTGGGGCGCGGTCGCAGGCCTGGCAGGCACCCTTGGGCGGTGGGACGTGTGTGCTGGGACCTTGACGCGTCCCTCGCTTGAGGGCACCTTGCTGTTGGTGCTGGGGGCGGGGGGCGCACAAACCGTGGGCCACAGGCATGGGGTCAGCTGGAGGGGCCACAGCACAACCCGGCAGCACCGGGCCGGGCAGAGCTCTCGTGGCTGCGGCAGGAGTCTCCAAGTGCACCGTTTGCCCGACCCCTGCCGCAGACCTCTGCCGCGTTTCCAACACCTGCGTCTCGTCTTCACAGCGGGAGTCCGTGAGGCCCTGCTGAGCCCCGCGGGTGTCCCTGTCCCCTGTCCTCAGGTCAAGGCCCCCACCCCCGTGTGGCTGGCCACGGCCCCGACGCACCCCGGGAGTGATGCAGGTGAGAAGGGTCCGGAGGTGGGGCGTGCCTAGGAGCAGAGCCTCCGCGCTCTCGGCCGGTGCGACACGGCGGCCAGGCTGTGGCTCCTCAGCAGGACCCGGAGA
This sequence comes from Mustela erminea, assembly GCF_009829155.1. Lineage (NCBI taxonomy): Eukaryota > Metazoa > Chordata > Mammalia > Carnivora > Mustelidae > Mustela > Mustela erminea. The sequence goes on along the minus strand of NC_045627.1, from coordinate 91,351,420 downwards.
GCTGGTGTGTTCTTGCGCTGTGAGGAGCGAGCGCGTGTCGTCTGAGCCACGGGTTGCGGCACTGCAGCATGAGGACACAAGACGACTTGAGCCACTGGGGCAGTCCCTGCCCAGGCCTCAGGGTCCTTGTCGTGCGCTGCCACGGGGCTGCTCACGCCGGCATTTCCCAGTGACCGAGGCCCTGCTGCTGCCACCCACTGTCCTCCAGCAGAAGCATGCGGGGGCAGGCCCAGGATGGCAGCTCCCGGGAGCCCCAGGCAGTGGGCTCCCGGCTCCAGGCCCGGCCGCAGCCTGCAAACAGCAGGAGGAGAGGGAACACGTGTTTTCGGCACTGACAGCCGCTCTCCGACGGCTCCACGAGCTGCGCGGTCACAGCAGCTCCTCGAGTGTCAGGCAGAAGACACAAGAGTCAGTGTCCTGGAAAGCCGAGGGCACCTTTAAAACCTCCACTGCCAGCGAGCCCAGGAAACATGTGGGACACACGCCACCCACAGTCCCTGGACCAGCGTGAGCACGGACGCTGGCCAGGCCGAGGACGCGGGCAGGCCGCCCGTCCAGAGTACAGAGGGGCCAGACCACAGCTCGCCACGGCGTCCCGTCAGCAAAACAAAACAGCCAGACGCCAACAAAGCAGCGGTCAGTGGTCAAGACGCGGTGGGACGGGCCAGACGCCGACGCCGCGGATAGAGGCGCTCAGCGGGACGCTCAGGAACACGCAGCGACGGGGCTTCCGCGACGCGCTTACACGAGTGACGGCGCGACCCTGCGGGCGTGAGCGCCACAGAGAGAGGTCCGGCCACGGAGACCACTCGGACGGGGGCGGCGGCAGACACAAGAGAGTTGGGAAAGGAGGGTGGGCTCGAGGACGCCGTTGTATGTCCTAACAGAAGGACACACAAGACCAGCATGGACACACGGCCATGACCAGCAGACCGCGGGGCACACAGTCTGGACGCTTGAACTTGTTTTCAGTGAAATAAAGTCTGTTTCACAGACACCGTCCGTCGTGAGACAGAGGAAGAATGAGCTCATGTTGTCGGGACGGCGACTGGACTTCACACGTCTTCACAGCCGCTCCCACTGGGTGTCGGGAACACGCTGGGGGCCCAGAGACCGCAGGCTGAGCGGGGCGAGGACACGGGCCTGTGTGGCCCCCGAGTCCACGCCACACAAGATGCACACGACAGGTGCCCTCGACCTCCGGGCTGGCGGATTCCCCAGAGGACATGTGCACGTCCGGCAGCCCACGGGCACTTGGGAGCAGGAGCTCTGCGGCTGGCCACGCGGAGGGAGTGTCCCGAATGACCCCAGTCTTCAGCGCTGGGCTCGCCTCTGCCTAGAGACGCAGCGGCTTTTCTTCTGCCCGCTGAACAGCCCGGCGATTCTGGGAACTGCCTGAAGAGAAACGTTTAGGTTGGAGGGTCTTTGAGCAGCTGACAGCTGACTGATGGCCGCCCAGGAGGCCACAAAGGGGAGCGGTGTGGCGGCCGCATCACATCGCCTCTCCCTGGGAAACTAATTGCTCCCAATTGTTCGGAGCAACATTATTTTTCTGGCAATCATTTCCTTTGAATGCCCAAAATGAGCATGAAACAGCTCTTTTGCCTGGACATAAAAGTTAAATGTCCCAATGTTGATCAAATTAACTTGAGCGCCAGGACAATGGACTGTGTTTCTGAGGAAATAATGGGGGACAACGGGGCGCTTCATGCCGAGATTTCACAGTTGTAACGTAGAATGTTTTGTTGGACTAAGCCAGGCCACGTTTCAAAGGGGGGCACAGAAGAGCCTGTCACTTGCGCAAAAAATCTCATTTCACAGCCAAAAGCTTGGGGAGCCGTCAGGAAGCTGTGGCGCTGGCGGCTTGGGAGGGACGGCGCTCCAAGCTCCCTGCCCCGTTTCAGCCACAGAACGCGCCCGGAGTGCTCAACCGTGCGCAGCCGTTGGCACCGGGGGCACGCGCTCCCGCAGGAGGACGGGTCCCCAGGTGCACCCAGGGCCCAGGCGGACGCTCTCCGTTAATCACGCATGAAAAGCAAACTATTCATGAACCGCACAAGAAACATTGAAATTATCTGTATAAATCCCAGACGGCCCGCGGCCTGTGCTTTCTTAGTGCTGACGTCGCAGCCAGGGGTCCCGTCCCGGTGAGCCCGGCCGGGGTCCGCGTCAGCACAGCGGTCACATCCTCCGCAAGGCGCCCTGTGGCACTCGCCGAGGGCACTGCCGGGGGCAAACGCTTCCCAGGAGTCTGCACGCTGCAGACAAACGCTTTGCCTCGTGGGTTTCCGTACACTTTGTTTTCGTTGCGGAACAATCTTGGATTTACAGAAAAGTTGTCCCCGTAGTGCTCGGTGCCTCCGGGCTTTCACCCAGGCCTCCGTCCGGCGGCGCGGGGGGACGGTATGCGGGGCCGCTGTGCCACTTCTGGCCGGGTCTGACGCCACGGGGAGACGCAGCCGGAACCAGGCAGGCCCCCCTCGCAGGAGCCTCCTTGCTGTCTCCCTGCGTCCCCCCAGAGCACGGCGGACAATGCTCCCTTAGGTTCCCAACGCCGTGAATGGGGCACTGTTGGTGGCAGCGTCCATTCAAAGGGCCAGCGTGGCATTGTCCTCCCGATCGGCGAAGCAGAATGCAGTCTGCTGGTGGCTGCCAAAAGGTTAGGCGCCCCGATGAAAGGACGGCCCGTCAGTCAGCGCCCGTACAGAGCTGCCCTTTGTGCGGGGCGGCCCGGCCCTGCTCCGTGGAGGTCCGGCTCTGCAGCAGGCTGAGCTCCGCACAGAAGCGATTCATGGGAACGCACAGTCGCAAAAAAGTGCCCCCAAACCCAATGGCTGCTTTCCTGGAGGCCGCGAGGAGCAGCAGTACAGGGTGACGACACGTTGTAGCGGCCGGCCCCACGGACAGCCTGGCTGTAGTCACCCAGACCAGGCCGTTCAGGGGTCCATCCTGACCCCCAGACTCTGCGGGAGGTGCCGGCGGGTGGGCGCACAGAGTCCAGCCGGCCGGAAGGCCCACACAGGGCTCCCACCCACCGGAGCAGCTCAGGCCGGGGAGATGGCCCACGGTTCTCCCGAGGTGTGCCCTCCCCTGAGGGTTGCTCCCTCGCACATCCCTGCCTTCCTGGCCCCTCCGGGAGATGGCTGGCCAGGGCCCACCCAGGTGTCCTGACCGGCCCAGGCAGTGCCGGTGTTCCCCTAGCACAGATGTGCGGCTGTGGAGCCCTGCATTTTGGGGGCCCTCCAGAGCGGGTGTGCGTGGGAACGGGACGGGGGACCTCCGCGCGGGCGGCCATGGGCTGGGACTCAGCTGCCCATGCCCAGGCTTCGGGCTGGCTCAGGCCACCAGGCCCCTGCAGTATCCGAGGCGTCCAAACCGCCTCTGAGCCTAGCTCAGCTGGGGCTTGGGGGGCCGACACAGAGCCTGCTCTGGGCTGACGGCCAAGGCCCTCCACACGGGAGCAGCAGCAGAAACAAACAGACCTGAGTCTCATATGCGGTTCCTCCGAGTGGACCTAGTAGGGGTGGCAGGAGCCAGGGTCCCCGGATGTGACCCGACAGCCACCGTCCCATACCCGAAGGCACGAGGCTGAGAGCCGCTCCCTGTCCAGAGCACGTCCAGGCTGAATCCCGCGAGCAGCCCTGGAGGGCCGTGCATGTGTGGGGTGGGCGGCCGGGGCCGGGGCGGTGCTGGGTGCAGGAGGGAGGGGTCAGCGGTCAGAGTCTAAGTTCTTGGCACACGTCCGCGGACGCCCAGCTCCGTGCCCTGGGATGGAGCAGAGGTGGGGTGGGGCAGGCCCCCAGGGAAATCTGAGGTTGCCTGAGCAGAAATGGGGACAGGTCTCCGAAGGCCCAGTGGGTCGCTGACATCCCCTGGGGCATGGAAGCCCGCAGGACTATGACCTGAGGGTTGACCTGAGGACTAGCCAGAACCAGACAGCCCCACGGACAGTCCCTCAGCAAGCCAAGAGGGATGCTGGCCCAGGACCAAACAACCCCCACTGTTGGTCGCAGAGCAAGGGGCTGTTTCTCTTCCCAGGTGCTCACCAGTCCTGACCGCCAGCACGGTCGCAACGAGACCACAGACACACAGCGCGGGCATGCGCAGGCCGCCGGCCACGTGCGGTCCAGCCCAGCGGGATCGCGAGGAGCGGACGGAACCAAGACAGGCCTGTAGGAGCCGGGGCAGGTGGGCTGCCAGGCCTCCAGGCCCACAAACCCGGGACCCCGAGCCCAGCGGCGCCATGGAAAGGCCCGCCTGCGGTCGGCAGAACATCAGCAGCGTCCCCGCGCCCTGGGCTAAAGCGTGGGTGCTCCAGTGGCCGTCTCTGCACGCTTGCCTCGCTCCCCGGGAGGCAGCCCCCGCCTTCGGGTCTGTCTGGCCGAGCCTGCACAAGCCTTGGGACTGGGGCTGGGATGTGGGGCAACATCCGAGGGTGGAGGCGGCGGGCGGGAGGGGCGGCGGGCACCTACCTGTCGAGCACGTAGCCCAGGGCCTTGTGCCGGATCCCCGAGTACACCGAGGGGCTCGTCTCCCAGGCGACCAGATTGGAAGCGTCATGAAAAAGATGGATGTTGACCAAGTCAAAGGCACTGCAGGGACAGAAGGACACATGGTGACAGACGGCTGGTGCCACAGGCCACGCGATGTGGCCCAGCTCCCCAGGGTGTCGTGGGGCCCGGGCCGGAGGGTCACAGCAGGCAGCACCCCCTGCGCCCAGCCCTGTCCTCCTCGGCCACTTCATGTCCCCCCCAGAGCACATCCCCTGCCTAGTCAGAGCAGGGCACACACGACCTCACAGTCTTTAAAGATATCGGGCCAACAGGGAAGGGGCTGTTTCAAGTGTCCCCCACCAGGCGGGAGCAGGAGGACGAGAGCAGGAGGGCAGAGGGAGGAGGAGGGGGAGGGGAGGAGAACGGGAACGGAAGGACGTGGGGGCGCGGAGGAGGGAAGGGCAGGAGGCAGCAGAGACGGGCCGAGACCCCAGGCAGGGCAGCGGGCCGCGCCGTGTGGGGCCGGTGCCTCGGGGAGCTGTAGGCCACTCCCCTGAGGCTGTGACCCCGGAGGAGGGGCACAACTCGGTTCCTTCTAGGTGAGAAGCCCCAGGCCCACAGCGGCAAGAAGGCCCCAGGGAGACCCCGCAGCAGGCGGTGCCCGCAGCGGGGAGTCCCCACGGCAGGGAGTCCCTGAGGCAGGGACACGCACAATGAGGCCAGATTCTGGCCATCAGCCCTCCCGCTGCACAGAGACCCCCGGGCATCACGGGAGACGTGGGGTCTCACAAGGAGGTCAGCGTGCCCACACGTACGCCGCGGTTGTCACCGTGCCCGGGCCGCAAGGCTGAGGACCCCATGAGATGTATGTGCCAAGCTCACAGCCATTTCCCGGGGCGGCGGGCGGCCGGGGGAGGCCAATCCTCGGTGTCCACACTGTGCCGCAGCGGCCAGTGGCGCATGAGTGAGGGCAAAGGGCACTTGCTGAACCGTCAGAGTCTGCAGCTCCTCGTCCCCCCTCCTTGCCCCCGGCCCCAGGGAGAGGTGCCCAAGGGCCCCAGGGAGGGCACTGTGCCAACCACAGGGGTGGCTGAGGGCCTGCCTGGGACGGGGCACCTGGCAGGCACTCAGTGCCCCCACCCGTCTGGACGTGCCCTCAGCTGACTGAAGTCCTCTGACAGCTGCTTATGGGACACACGCGGCTCTAGGACCTTAAGACCCATGGTCCCGGGGGCTCACATGAGGAGACCAGGTGTGGGGTTTCCGAAGCTTCTACTGGGGCAGCGGGCAAGCGGCGGCTGCAGACAGAGAGCAGCCCCGGGCAGGCCAGGCCCGAAGGTCGGCTTGGGGGGTCTGCCTGCCCTGTGCTCTGTGCCATGGCAGCTGACCGTGGCCTGTGGAGGGCTGCCTGGGGGGCACTTGGACACCGGTGCTCTGGGGCCTGTGTTGGGCCTGCACCGGGACCCCAGACTCGGGGACCAGGCAATGGCACCGTGTCACACCGAGTATCCGGAAACAAAGCGGGCGGGCAGCCTGTGACGGGACGTGCGGCCACACCACGGGTGCAGCACACAAAGCCGGGGAAGCATCCCGAAGTTTGTGAAGGAGGCAACAGTCCCCACGACAAACGTACCAGTCCGCGACACACCACCGCGTCCGAATGAAGCCTTTCCTCGACCACTTGCACTGAAAAACAAACAGGTGCACAATAAGCCGCCTGAAAGGGGACGGGGACGGACACAAGCCGGGGGGGCACCCAAGATGCTTCTCAGTCAGAAAAACCAACGTCCATCCGTCCACTGGAGGCTTCTGCTCAGCACCGGGGGCAGGCATCCGCACGAGGCTCGCCCAGTGCCTCATGCTCCGCGCCCGGGAAGGCAGGTTCGGAACCACCGGCCGGCGCGATCTTCCCGGCGAGGGTGGCCCGGCTGAGCAGAGGCCGGCCTACCCGTGCCCAGCGCCTGTGCCAATGTTGTCCTCGTCCGGCGTGGGTGACTGTCTCCTGCACCCTGCTCACGCTGGCAAGGAAGTGGGTGTCGCGCCGTGACCTGCTGCCCCACACGGGAGCCACGGCTAGCGGGGCCATGGAGCGCGGCACACGGTCGTGCTGTCTGGATTCGTCCCATTTCAACAGCCACGCCAGACGGGGCAGCTCACAGCCCCGGCCGTGAGAGTGGGGCTCCAGCTCCCACGCCCTGTGAGCCCCAGGAGGCACTGAGGACCCCCTGAACCCCCAGTTTGCCAACACTGTGGGAAGCTGGATGGAAATGTGCAGTCCCCCCGAGCCCCAGGGGCCTGTCCCTCCGCTGTGTGGGCAGGAGCAGCTGCGGGGGCGGAGGGGGAGGGGAGGGCAGGGGAGGACGGAAGGACGGCTGTGCCGACCTCAGGGGCCTGAGCTCACGGTCCCCCTGGTAACCGCGTGCACCCGCAGCAAAACGCTGGCGGAAAGCGCTCCCCGTGTGAGTCCAGAATCGGAGGCTCTAGACACCTCAGTGGCGATTCTTCACTGAATCGAGTAATTCAGCAGCTGAAACCCCTGCTTGAGCTCTCATTCCCCTCAGCCACTGTCCTGCTCCCTCCCTTGGGACCAGCATCACAAGGTGCACAGCCTGGTTCCTCTGGTGATGCCCTGCTTGGGGGGGGTGCTGTCTTCAAGGTCACCATGACCTCCAGGTGCAAATCCCGAAGCTCTGGAGTCTCCCACGGCCGAGCATCCACTGCACATCCCCTGGCCCCCACCAAGCTCGCCAGGCTGAGCCCAACAGCCCTTCCTGGCTCCGGCCCGGGCTCTGTCTCCTCTCTTGCACAATCACAGACGCTCTGCGGCACGCACGCTCTGTGAGGCTGCGGTCCTTGCCCTCCCGACGCACCCACAGGACCTGGTGTGGTTGTGGGTGTCAGAGGAGAGGACAGGGTGCCCCCCCACCACTTCCACAAGAGCAGCAGGGCTGTGGCCGGGACACGGGAGACCCCCACGCCCCAGCCTGGTGCCGAGCTCTGCCGCTGAGCCCCCAAGCGGGACCTGACCTGACCACCACGGGTCTTGCCCATTAAAACTGGAAGGCATTTGTGAGTTGGATGTAATGAACCAAAAATTAATGATTCTCAATGGTCAATTCTGAGTTAGCTAAGGTCTCCGTACGCACCCCACGTGTGCACCTTCAATAGACGCCACGTGTGTATCGTTTTTAGACATTTAAATTGTCCACAATAAGGGAACGTTGTTTAACATTATTAGGAAACACACATAAAACACAACGTGTGTTGTTTTTTCTAATATAATAAAGATTTGTAATAGCTGTTAAGTTCAGAATTCTAACTAAATTTAAGGTTTTGAATTACGTTGCAAATAAATCTCAAAAGAGTTTGACAGTAAAACATTAATACTCCCAAATACCCTAACTAAGAGTTTGTAGAAAATCCTTCACTTTGAGGTGAGTTCATCATGCGTGCGCTCGGGCTGCATTTCTGAGTGATTTCCCGGACGGAAACGTGGGGCTACTCCCCGGGCCTGCAAGGCGCTGACCTGTTGGTGCCTGGGCTCCGCGGTGGATCGCGTGTCCGTGGCGTCGCTGGGCTGCACCAGGAGCCCTGCCGGAAACCACCGTCCTCACCCCTGGTGCCCCCTCCCCCTCCCCCCCGGAGGGCCGCGGTGGTCGTGACAACGCCACAACAGTCACCGTGACGGTCACCGCTGACCGACGGAGCAGAGCCAGAGCTGGACATGGTCACCCGCACGCCGCCGCCGGTTCCTTGCCGGGAGAACCAGGACTGGGATCCCCACAGCCTCTGCTGGGACTTCCCTTCCCTACCGTGGCTGAGCCCCAAACCAGGGACGCTCGCCCGGGCCGCGCAGGGGCAGGGCAGGGCCGGAACGCACCCCGTCCTCAGGGGGCACACGTGCCTGCCTGGGGAGGCTTCCCTGCACAACATCCCACGGAAGTGCACACGCACACGGCTGTCCTGCGCCCGCAAGGACCTGCACCGGGGAAGCCGGTGCCTCCGTCACAGGCCGGGGCTCCCGCAAATGCAGAGGGATCGGTTCCATTCCATCCACGTGCAGGAACTTTCCGGTCACCAGGCACCTTCCGAAACTCCCGGCGGGCGACCACGCACGGGCAGCAGGGGCCGGGTGCCCACCCTGCTTGCTGAGAGGCTGTCGCCGCGGAATGAAAGCACGTCACGCCGGGCTGGGGGGCGGGCTGCGCCACATCACTCACCTTGCGGAATGAAGTCCCCGCTCAGACCCTGTTAATAGGATTCCTTTAGCCGGCAGACGGATGGAGAGTGCAGGACGGTTCATCCACTAAAGGACGGCATAAATCAGCGTGGAGAAAAGGGAGGCTGTGGGGAGGTTATCAGCACGCAGCCTTGCCGGTGAAAGCCCCGCTTTGGAGCATTAGTGAAATTAATCCATCTTTCATAAGAGCTCGGAGCAGTCCCTGTGATCTATGGTAACAACCAATTTCTCACTACGGGCGAGAGGGAAAAAACGCCTCGGCCCTGATCGACTACACAAATCTGCTTTTTAAAAATGGTCTCACATTATCTGGAGTGCAGCTCCCAGAGGCGGCATTTGAAATTCATGCCGAGCCAAACGCACCCATAAATCAGCACAGAAAGTTTTGTTAGTTTTGCGCGCAGCGGGCTGTGGTTGTTTGGGATTGCGCTTGCCTTCATCGTGGTAATTACACTTAGATCACCCTTACGCGAGGGTAATAGAAGAGAAATCAGGCTCAGACTAATTCTCTCCCCCAAAATGTGCTCCAGTAAAACTAAAGGATTGGCTCAGAGGCTGGAGAGCAGGGCCCCCGCCAGGCAGGCACACGCCCTCCAGCCCCGCCCACGTGGCACCCCCGTGGCACCCCCAGCCACGGCCCCAGGGAACACACGGACCGCTGCACACAGGAGAAGCGCGGCACCGACATGACGCGCGAAGCCTCAGTATTTTGTGAAAGAAGCTTCTCCTTCTGTGCACTGAGCCACGCTCGCTTCTGCTTCATCCGCGTGTCGGCGGACCGCACACACCAGACGCAACTTCTCGTGCGGCGATATCCCATCAAACCAAGGAAGGACGCTGACCCCAGGAGGCCAGGGCCACTGCTCTGGGGCTCGCCAGAGTCCCAGCAACACGCTGCTCTCCAGTAGAGAGACTGGGGTCTGCCCAGGAACACCCCACTTTTCCTTCCAGAAAATGTTCTCTTGCCTGTGCATGGGGCCATGGTCACCCGGGACCCCCCACTTCTCTCACGGGAGACAGGCGGCCACTGGCTGTCATCACCCCCACGGAGCCACGGGCACCTCACGGGCACAGATGCCCCTGGGGGCGTCCGCCCTCGGGAAGGTGTGCAGGACGTGGGACAGCGTACCTGAAGCCTGAGACTACATCTGACCCACACGCACGCCAGCCCCAAGCCTCCTCCCGCACAGGGCCTGGGCCAGCAGAGGGAAGAGTCGGGATCCGGGCCGGGCCACAGGGTCCCCCATGTGCACAGTCTAGGAAGCCGGTGTTTGCAGACGTCGGGCCCAGAAAACAGCCTGAGGGCCAGGGAGCAGGGAGCCCCTCAGGAGGAGGCCTGCAGTCCTGCAGGGACGGACAGAACTTCGGGAGCCGGGGGCTCCGCAGGCGTCCGACTTGCTGTGGGCCGTCCTGTGTGGGGGCACCGCCAGGCTCTCGCCTCCCTCTGGCGTCCAGAGGGACGTGGCACCGGCCATGCAGTCCTCTTCCCTGGTGGCATCACAGCTCACAGCTGACCTCGGGGGCCTCTAGGGACCCGGGCTCTGAGCACAAGGGGGCCCAGTGCCGGGAGGAAGAGGGACCTGGGAAGTGAGCCCGCGCACAAGGAGTCACGCAGGGAGTGATCGGCGCGTGTCTCGCCCTCAGGGAGTGAGTGTGAGCCTTGCGGCAGACGCCACGCCCCCCACTGCACGGAGCCCGGCCTGGAGAAGCCACTTCCGGGTGCCTGTGAGTCCCCTGTGCTCGCAGAGGCACTGCTCAGCTCTTCCGCGTAGCGGCTGGGAACCGAGGGCCGCTCACGCCCCAGCAAGCGCCGGTCCACAGCCTCCAGGCGGCAAGACGCCATCGACAGACGCCCGGGGGTCTGGGGGGGTGGCCTCAGACGCATCCCTACCTGTCCCCGGGTCATCACACCGGCACCCCCCACCCCGAGTCCTGCCTCTCCCAGGTGCACGGCCCCTTGTGTCTTACCCTTTGGGGGTACACCCCAGCCAGCCGCCAGGCACAAGTGAGTGCCGTCCTGGGCCAGTCGGGCTCTGGGCTGAGGATGGAGGAGCCAGGCGGCCCCGAGGATCAGAGCTGCCGGAGCAGAGAGGAGCCTGGGGGCTTCCCAGCCGCTGTGCGCCGGGCGGCACCCCGTGGCGAAGACGCAGGGGCGCCTGCTCCCAGGCCGCCCGAGCCCGTCAGAGCTGCTCCTCTCCCCTGCTGCGGAGGCCCCGGCTCTCTCCAGCCGCTGTCTCCACTAGGGCCCGTGGTCACTCTCAGTGGCCCCGCTCGGCTCTGATGCCGACTCGGTGACCCTCGGCGTCTGCAAGGGGACAGCAGCCCCGGAGAGATGGGCAAGGAAGACGGCCAGGATTCACTCCACGGCTTCGGAGCTTTCTAGCCGCATCGCAGTGTCAGGAGGAGAGGGCACTGTGGGGGCTGGGACAGCCGGGACAGAGAACAGCCCCCAACACTGCCTCCTTGGCTCAGGGACGCGTGACGAGGGATTGCGTCCATCCCTCACGGCAGCGGCCGCAATTCCTTCACCCCGGACCATAAGCACGTTAATACAGCCGTGGCCTTGCTGAAATCAGCTCCAAGTGTGGGTGGGCGTCTCCGCGGACGGCGGGCAGGCCTCGTGCGGACAGACCTGGCGGGGCGATCCTGCTTGCGCTGAGCCAACCTCCGCTGTGCCAGGGAGCCCACCGTCCCGATGCTTCAATCACAGACGCACGCGCCCCCGTGATTTCAGATGATGGAAGGACAGGGAGCAGCCCCGGGGCAGCGCGTGAATCACAAGGGCTTAGCGGACCCCAGACCGAGAACACCTGAGTCTGAGATGACCTGTGCCGTGTGATGACCGCATGCAAGTAACAACCCCCACAAAAACGCACTGAAACCCGATGGAAATAGATGAGCACAGCGGGTAATGGTGTCGAGGCCTCACCCAGCCTTCCCGGGGGGGACACCCTGCCCCCCAGCGGCCCGCCCACAGCAGCGTCCCTGGCCAGCCGCACCTGCCCCCTCTCCAGACCCCACAACCAGCGGATCGTGATTGTCCCACCTCACACGGGGAGGGTTCCTGTGCCTGGAAATGATGGTCACAGGACGTGGTGATGCGTGTAAACATGGTGGTTCGCCCCTCGGGAAGACCACCACATGGACCCGCGCGGGCCCGAGAAGCCCCGGGAAGACGGCCTGCGGGAGCACGTCGCCAGCCAAGAATGGGACCCTCCCCGGACCCACAAGGCCTTCGCGCCCACGCTTCCTCACTGAGGCGCGTGCTCTGAGGGCGAGCGGGCCGGGGGCCGGCGGCTGGGACGCACCTCGGGAAAGTAGTCCTGCGGGAACTTCTCTTTCTCCAGCATGGGCGTGCTCTCCAGCGTGTCCGAGTAGATCTCTTTGCCCGTGACCTTTTTATACTTCTTGGCTGGAAAAGAGCAGAGCGGTGACATGAATGACCTCATGGCCACATCCCACCCAGCCCGTGCAGCCCCACAGGGAGCGCAGGGGGCACCTGGGGAGGGGAGGGTCCGCTGCCCTGGGGACGCCGGTGGCTCGTAAATCCGCACTCCACGACCCGGAGCCCGACACGCCGCTTCATTACCCTCTCAGACCTTCGGCCGCAGATTTACAAGGGCTAATTGGCTTCCTCTGTTAAAACCGTGACTATGTTTAGGACAGCTGCAGAATAACCCTTCGCTCACACCGTCATACGAATTTACTTAGGGACATCGATTTCCTCCTCACATGCAGCCGACATCACTCCCGTCCGGGAGGAGTTTTTCTTGAGGCGGAGACGGAGGCAGGACAGCGTGGGGTGCTCCCTGGACTGCATGCCCGGGCCGACACCCCTGTGGACAGGGCGTGGTCTAGTCCTCTCATACCCAGGCCAGGCCCCTTCTTTCTGCCGACGGGTCACCCCACGCCCACAGTGGGGTCTCCCAAGGGGCCCCCACAGGACGCCATGCCGGGAGTGTGGCGGCAGCGGGCCCAGACGGCTGCCCCTGTGCCGGGGACCAGGTGACGCTCTCGGCCGTTAGGAGGCTGCTGGAGGACAAGGAAGAAGCGTGCTGTCCACTTCTGTGGGGTCGCGGTCCCTGTCCCCTGGCCCACACACCTGCAGCTCTCGGAGCACACAGGCCCCACAGACCCACTCGTGGGAGCGGACAGCAGGAATGACATCCATGTGCAGCATCTGGGGACAAAGCTCTGGCCACTGCGTGTTTGGGGGGAGAGTGAATCCCAGGTCCAAGCAGAACACTGGCAGGCAGGGGCTCCAACGGTCAGCCACACCGGCGCAGGACGCGGTGAGACAGATGTTTGGTGAAGGAGGGAACTCAGGACAGAGCAGGGACACGGAGCTGTCCCCAAACGCAGAGCTGCGCGCTCACTGGTCTTGTTCCCAAACACGGGACGGTCACCGAGGTGACTGCGGCCTGCGGTTCTGTCCCCTCACCAATCACCATGGCCTCCAGAGGCCCGTGGGGGGACACAGGACAAACCCCATTAGCCGGGGGCAGCTGGGCTTGTGTCAGTGAGAAAGTGACCACCACGTGGCCGTGCTCCCGTTCCCGACACCCACCGCCACCGGAAACGCCGCAAAAGCACGTCCAACGCGGGAGGCCCTTCCCGGAGCCGCCGACCCGTGTCCGTGCGTGGTGCGTGGACAGCAGTGACCGCCGTTGGCACCCCGGGAGCTGGCAGCGTAAGCGTCCACGTGAGGAGGCTGGGGCCACACGGCCCAGCACAGGGCAGCTCCGCGGGGCTGTGAACCACGCCCGGGGAGTGCGGGCCGTGTGCCCCGCCTGCGGTGGGATGGTCCTCCCGTGGCCTCGGCCTGCCGTGTGGGCTCCTGACCTGCCTCGCCCCCTCCTCCCTTCACACCCGGGACCTTCCCTCGCTCCCTCCTGGCACCGAGCCCCCAGCAAAGGCCCGGCTCAGCCCGGGCTCTCCTGGGCTCTTCCTCCGGCTCCCGCAGCCATGCCCGCCGTCATGACACAGGCTGCCAGCCGTGGGCGCCCCCGGGACTGACGCCCACGGTCCTCGGCGGGGCACGCAGTCCACAGGGCTCCGTGCCCACCGAGACGGGGAGAGGAGACGGTCGCGGGGAGGCATTTCTGCTTCGGACAAAACCCTCATCGCCTTAAAGAGGCCCGGCTTTGTGAACAAACAGACTGAACTTGCAGAGCAGTTTCGGCAGCACGAACCCCCAGCCCGGCTCGGCAGCGACGTCCGGCGGGAAGCACGCCGCCCCCCCAAGTCTGTCCCGCGGCGCGGCCGCTCGCTGCTGTCCACACGGGCGCTCGGTGTCGACGCCGCAACCTGCCGGAACTGGACGGCGACGGCAGCGTCTCAGTGGGCCCAGCAGGGAGAACCTCACGCCGACAAGGTTGTGCCCTCCTGCCCATGACGTGGGACAGCGCTCGGTTGACTCTGATCGTCTTTGATTTCGGCAGAGCTCCGCAGTTCTCCTCATATTAATCTTGTCCTTATTTTGCTAGGTTTATTTCTAAGTCTTTTATGCGTGTGCTATTGTGAATGGTTTTCTGTTTGTAAGTTCGAATTCCATGTCTTTGTTGCTGGTATAGAAAAGCCACTGGCTCTTGTACGTTAACCCTGTATCGCGCAACCGCGCTTGTCTGTCCGGTTTTCGTCGTGATGAGTCTTTCAAACGTCCGACATAACCGTGTCACTGCGGACTAAGCGTTTTCTTCCTCGCCCCCCATCAGTACACCCTCTACTTCCTCCTCTTGTCTTCATGCACAGCCAAGACCTCTGCTGCAATACCGAAGGGAAACGGGCAGAGTGCACGCCGTACCGCAGACCGAAGCGCCCAGGCTCTCACCGTGACGTGGGATGTGAGACGTGGGTCTCCCCAGCTGCTCCTTACCGAGGTCTCCCCCCGGCTCGCAGGGACCCGCTGTGGACAGGCGGCAGACTCACACAGCCAAGCGCTGTTCTGCGTCTGCTGACGTGGCCGCGCGGCTTCCTTCCTCGGCTGGTTGACGAGATGTGTCACGTTAACTGACTTTGAGACGCGGAGCCGGACTCGCAGACCTGCGTGACCTCGGTTGTGGCGGTACACGACTCTCCCGACAGGCCGCTGGACTCAAGCCGCTGACCCTACGTGGAGGGTTTCTACACTTCATGTTCAGGAGAGATACTGGCCTATGGTCCTGTTCTTCTGGACTCTCTGGTTTCGGTATCAGGGAATTTTGGCTCTCAGAGTGAGTCGGAATGTTCTCTCTGCTTCTGTTTTCTGGACGACGTTACCGAGAACGGGCATAATTTCTCCCTTTAGTGTTTGGTAGAATTCACAGTGAACCCATCAGACCTCGTGCTTCCTTTTTTAGGAGTTTATTAATTATTGATTCAATTTCCTTAACAGATAAAGGCCTATTCAGATCACCGAGTCCTCCAGGTGTGACTCTGGCCGCCTGCGCCTTCCAAGGAACTGCGTCACTCCACATCATCGAGCTACGGGCACGGACCTGTTCCCCACAGACCTTCATCGCCCTTCGACGTCACAGCCGGTAGTGACGGCCCCTCCCTCATCTCTGCCGCCAGCGATTTGTGTTTTCTTTCTTTTCTTGGTTAGCCTGACTACAGGAATATCAATTTTATTGATCTTTTCAAAGAATCAGCTTTGGGTTTTGCTAATTTTCTCTAGTGAGTTCCTGTTTTCAATTTCATTGATTTATGCTCTAATTTTTATTATTTCTTTTCTTATGATTTGGATTTATTTTGCTCTTCTTCTGGCTTCCTAAGGCAGACACTTCGATTAGCGATTTTAAATCTTACCTCTTTTCTTTTTTTTTTTTTTTTTAAAGATTTTATTTATTTATTTGACAGAGAGAGATCACAAGTAGACAGAGAGGCAGGCAGAGAGGGAGAGAGGGAAGCAGGCTTCCTGCTGAGCAGAGAGCCCGATGCGGGACTCGATCCCAGGACCCTGAGATCATGACCTGAGCCGAAGGCAGCGGCTTAACCACTGAGCCACCCAGGCGCCCATAAATCTTACCTCTTTTCTAACACACACATTTGATGCCACGAACATACTTTCACCACATTGCACAAATGCGGATAAGCTCTATTTCATTTTCATTTAGTTCAAAATATTTTCAAAATTTCTTGAGACGTATTCTGACTCATGTGCTATTCTGGAAGTGTGTTGTTTCACATCCAAGTGTTAAAATAAGAAACAAAGAGAGACCAGGCTTTAAAGTTCCCTGAACAAAGCCAGTTTGGTCATAGAAACAAAGCGGAAATTAGCTTATTTTGCAAGACTAATTTAAAGTGGGTCATTCCTTTAGATTTATCTAAAAATCATGATGAACGCTTACACTGTTTCCCAGTGTTGACACGAGGTAACTGCGAACCTATTCCCATCATTTAAGAGAGTCCTAATACCATAACCAATCGCTGCTATGAATAAAGCCACTGCCTCCACGCGGCACGGGCTGTCTTACACCAAAATACACCCCAGAGCCCCACTCCGTGTTTTGGTTTGAATGCTTGAGTGTGCAAACTGTCTTGTTGATGTGTGCACAACAGACTTTTACTCATTATTACTTCAATGATTCACTGGTTTTACTTCTGTTACTTCTGAACGTCGGACACAAGTATTTTGGGGTTTTCTCGCCGTCTCTCTGTTGCCGATTTCGTGTGAAAGTCCGAGGGGTCCGGAGTGTCCTTTGCATGACGTCGGTTCTTCTAAACTTGCTGAGTAGTATTTAGTGGCCCAGAATGTGGTCTACCGTGGTAGCCACTCTGGGGAACGTGAGGAGAATGTGTGCGCCGCTCTCGCTGGGAGAATATTTCACGAACCCCGGCCGGACCCTGCGACCGGTGGTGCTGTCGGGTTGCACTACGTGCTCGGCCATCCCGCCTGCTGGATCTGCCCGTCTTTGGCAGAGGAGCCCTGAGGTCTCCACCTGCAACACTGGATTCATCCGTCTCTCCCGGAAGCTGTCAGTCTTCCCCCGTGGGTTGGGATGCTCTGCGGTCCGGCGCGTACACGGTAAGGCCTGTTGTCTTCAGAGATCCGACCCCTTTATGGTTGTGTAACACACAGCCTTCTCGGTCCCCGGGCACTCCGGCGCTGGGGTCTGCTGTGTCCGGAAGGGCCGCCGCTCCTCTGGCGTTCTGACTCGTGTCCGTGCGGTCCCGCGGCCTCCATCCCGACCTTTCGTCTTCGGGTCTGCGGATCCTACGCGGGCTGCCGGCAGACGACGCGTGGCGGGGTCTTACCGTTGGAACCGCTCGGACCGTTTCTGTCTCGTAGCCGGTGGACTTGCTGCGCTGGCGCCTGCGGGGAGCCCCGCGGGGGCTACACTGAGAAGCTCCTCGTGGGCACCGTCTCCACCGCTGCCGTTGTCACCCCCTTTCTCCGTAGACCGCCGGGTCTCATGGAGCATCTCGTGGGACCCCACCGGCTCTGCTCTGTTGTTAACAGGCCGGCTGTGCTCCGTGTGAACAATTCTCAGTGGTTGCCGGCGTCTGCGATATACGCTTACCGCCCGTCCCGGTCCCCGCTCACGCCGCGCCGCACCCCTGCACGGAGTGCGGGTCCCGGAGCCTCCCTCCCGCCTGCCCCACACCACGCTTACTCGTCTCACTGACCCACAAGCTACGGTCACCCCGCGGCGTTGCTAGGGACGCTCCGAACAGAAGGTACATCAGA
The DNA here is from genome assembly GCF_009829155.1 of Mustela erminea. Lineage (NCBI taxonomy): Eukaryota > Metazoa > Chordata > Mammalia > Carnivora > Mustelidae > Mustela > Mustela erminea. The sequence continues at coordinate 91,334,019 of NC_045627.1, read as the reverse complement.
TGAAGGACAAGAAACAAAATGCTCTACCTTCACTCATTCCTTCCTTTACACTTTCTCTTTCCTTCTTTCTTTCTTTTTAAGATTTTATTTATTTATTTGACAGACAGAGATCACAGGTAGGCAGAGAGGTAGGCAGAGAGAGGAGGAAGCAGGCTCCCCGCTGAGCAGAGAGCCTGATGCGGGGCTCGATCCCAGGACCCTGAGATCACGACCTGAGCCGACGGCAGAGGCTTAACCCACTGAGCCCCCCACCCCCCGGCACCCCCACTCTTTCTTTCTTAACATAGATGTACGCATCTGACCGGATCATTTTCCTTTTGTCAAATAACTTTCAACCTTTTCTGCATGACGGGTCTGCCGGAAACAAGTTCCTGCAGCTTTTGTTTGAGGAAATGTTCTTTTCTCGCTCACTTCTGAAGGGGAACTTTGCTGCGTACAGAATTCTAAGTATCTTCTTCTACCAACGGAAATACTTCACACCCCTACTTTACCTCCACGGTTTCTGAAGAAAAGTTCAATGTTTTCTCACCCTTGTTGGTTTCTAGGTCACCTCCCCACTCCCAGCCCTGTTCTCTCGAGGTCTCTCTCCGTCTTGGACTTTGCGCGGCTCGTGTAGACACGCTTAGGTGCAGGGTGTGGCATCTGTCTGCTCAGGCACCGGTGAGCTTTCTGGACCTATGACTCGGGGTCCGTGATGAATTCTGCAAAATTCCGGGCCATGACTGCAAACATGTCTTGTTCCTCTCTCTCTCGGTTGCCCAGCTGCCGTCCCCTCGTGCACACCCCTCGCCTTCTGTGTGTGTCCCGTGGGGCTGGGAAACTTGTTCTGCTTTTGTGTCTTGTTTTTTTCTCTTTACTTTTCAGTTTGGAAAGTTTCAAAGACGCCCTTTTGGCCCCATGGCTCTGTCTTCAGCCGCGTGCAGGCTGGTGAGCCCATCGGAGGTCAGGTGCATTTCTGTCCACGTTCTGTATTTTGAGCTTTCCCTTTTGATTCACAAGCTTCTGTTCTGACTCTGGTTACGCATCTGGTCTCGCGAGCTTCTGCTTCCCCTCACACCCTCGTCACAGTCGCCGCGGTTCGGAAGACGCCCGGGCGGGCGGCTGCACATCGCAGCCACATCCCACTCGGGCTCCAACACGCACCTGCTCCCTGCACACGGTATCTTCTCCTTCTCAACTTGGCTTATAACCTCTGGTTAAAAGCAAAACACGAGGAATTGGAAAAAAGAATGGAGGTCGACGGGACTTTCCTTCGAGGCTCTGGTGAGGAGCTGGGCTGTGTTCCGGGAGGGACTCCGGGGCCGACGTCTCTGCCCATGTTCTGTTCTGGTCTCCCCTGCTGACTCTGCGCGCCTGTGAGACTCCTTCGGAAGCAGACGGTGGGCTTGGCAGGCTCTGCCGTGACGTCTGCTGTGGGGATAGGCGCTGTGGCTGGGGCAGGACGCTGCCCTATCGTCCCGTGACCCTGCTGTGGTCCTTCCGCCAGCATGAGCCCAGCCTGCAGCCTTCTGGCGCGCTCGCAGCCCTACAGCCCCTCGAGTAGCACAGAAGGCCGGGGAGGCTGAAGTCACCCCCTGCCTCCCCCAGGCCTGCTGGGCAGCTCTGGTGACCCGGCTGTCCTCAAGGGCAGGCCTTTCGGGAAGAACGAGCCCTGGCACCCTTCCGAATGGCTCCTTCCCTCTTCCCCACCAGAAGCACGAGGGGGTTTCTCGGACCTTCCCCAGGACGACATGGTGTGGCTCCTGCAGCCGGTGCTCACCGAAGTAGGGGGTGGCCTGGCGGGGAGTGTCTCTCTCAGCCTCCGGCCCTCCGCGCCGCCTCCCCCCAGCAGCTCCCACCAGCGCCAGCTTCTGGGGGCTCTCGGGGTCCGCCCACCTGTCCCTCCCGTGTGGGGACGCATGAGCCCTGGGGCCTCGCTTCTCTAAGGGATCGGAGAGACTCGGCCCCTCCATTCCCTCAGCACCGTCCGCGCTGTCCAGGCGTCAGACCAGAAATGCACGTCCCTTTCATCCACACCTCGGGGGAGTCCTCAACTTCTAACTAAGTACTGAATTCAAGCTATGTCTTCTTAAAAAGTTCATTCAAGCTTCTCACAGATGTACGACCATTTCTGCTGTAACTTAAGTCAAAGCACGAGAGTGAGCCTTGGCGAACCAGGGCCACGACGCAAGTGGCGGGCGTTTCCACTCCCCGAGACCTGGTGCCGCTGGGTCCCGCACCTGTGCTGTGGACGGCGACGCCACGTCCGGCATCGGAGCACCACCGAAGCAACACATACGCCGGCCACCGACGTGCTCGGGGGCACAGTCACCACCACCGTGTCTGCCCTCATCACCGACATCAGCGACATCGCCCTCGTCATCGTGGGGGCCGTGCAGGAGGCTTGGAGAGTCAAATGTACATCTCCTCAGTTTCCGAGAAACCCCGGGCCGGCCGGGTGTGTCACGACTGATCTGATCTAGTGGCACAATGTGCAGGGGACTGGTGACTCTCAGGAAGGGAGAAGTTCAGGGGCCCGGCTACGTGCCAGAGCTCGGAGGAGCGGAACCCCGTTCTGCTTCCAGCTCCGCCTGGGGCACGCGGGGCCTGGAGACCTCCCCTCTGCCCACTCTCGCCCACAGTCCCGCTGCTGGAGAACACAGCCCGGGCACCCAGTGTCTAGTAACATCGCGGGGACCATGGCCTCTGGCCCGTCTCCCGCCAAGTTTGCAAGGCTACCCCAGCAAGTTCCTCGGTGGGAAAGCCACAGGCTTGGGTTCCAAACTGCGCAAAGAGCCCTCAGGGAATAGGGCCAATGAAAAATCATCCTGCTGGCTGGGATCCTGTTCCTAACGTCGACGAAATCACTGCCCAAGCAACTTAGGGACGACTCTGCATCTCCCTTCCAGAAGAGGCGATCGGTCTCCTAAGTGAGCGGAGATAATGAATCTGAGCGACTGACATAATTAGTTGCTCTCCACGGTTATTACAACTTCAGTGACACCTCGGACTAATGGGATCTGCCTCCGGGGCCGAGCTGGAGGCCGAGGACTCGCGTGTGGCGTGAAGAGAGGGCGTCGCCTCAACACCCCAGCAGAGCAGGACGACACGGGGGCTGCTGGGCTCCGGGCGGCAGGGCTCCCGTGTGCAGGGACCCGGGGACCAAGGCCGGCTTTAGGAGCCCAGGAGCCCCGCACAGCCCACGTGCCGGCCCGAGCGCGCAGGGTGGTTCTCCCTCTGGTACTGCCGCCTCGTGTAAGAGACACCGCCCAAGCAGGCCTTCATTTCCTCCATTTGATTCGGACACAAGGCCGTTCCCTCCTCCCTACACGGGTCTGCAGGAGATCCAGCGTCACTGGCCGGCCCTGCCCTGGGAGCAGGAGGGGCGCGGACCGGGGGCTGGGGGTCCAGGGCAGGGTCTGGAGTGTGATCCAGGTTAGGGTAGGGGGTCTGGGGCAGGGGTCCAGGGCAGGGGTCTGAGGCAGAAATGCCATGTGGATTCCAGGGGACCAGAGCACCAGGTTTGCACAGGAGGCCCCTGGTCAGCAACTGTGCCCCCCCCACAGGGACGCTGGGTGGGGCGGGGGAGCCCAGCCAGGGAATCCCGGAAGAGTCTTACCTTTAAAGTCAAACTGGTAGATGTTTTTTAAAGATTCATGAAGAAAATAAAAGCTTCCTAATGCCTGCAGAGCAAAAAGAGAAACCGCGTAAGAGCAGAACAGCTTGAAGCAGGCTCAAGTACTGACTCAAGCCCTTGTGAACGAGGACAGAGCTGCCTCCTCAGGCCCGCCCCTCCCCCGGCCGCAGGGATGAGACGTCAGTCACACTCAGCGGCACACACAAGGCCCCTCCCCCGACACGGGCGCCCACCCGAGCGCAGTCTCCCCTCGGCGGGAGGCTCCCGGGGCCCGCGGGAAGGGCTCTGACCCCAGCGCCGTCCTCACTGTGTGCTGCACCCACCCGGGGCTCCCGGCAGCTACGCCCGTGCCGGCCTTCTGGGCCCCCCTGTCCCCCCTCCGCGGAACTGCCACCCGCTCCCCGCAGCCACCGGACCCGCGGTCCAGTCCCATTCTGGACCCCAAACTGCAGAGGCCAGGCCGGGGTGCGGTGACCACCAACGGAGGCCGCATGGGACACCTGACCTTAAAGCAACCTGTTTCTCTGAAATTCAAACTTGGTGTCTTATATGTGCCTGCGCACACATATATGGACACGTGTATTCCTCTGTGAGGCCGTGTAACCTGTGTGCGCGAGCATACGTGTGTACAGATGCAGGCCTGTGCCTACGTACCCATATGCATGTAACACACATGTGTGTCCACGTGGCTGCTCACACCCATGTGGACGTACATGTGAATGTCCATGTTTCACGTGTGTGCATGCACATTTACACGCACACATGTATACACACAGAGTGTGTAACACGTACGTGTCCCTGTACCCACGTTTTACTCCTCGGCTGACCCTGGCCACCCAACAAGGTTCCTGGGGAGAGGGGTTGCGGCGGGAGCCGCTCTGCAGACTTGAGCCCCCGACAGGCTGTGCAGCTCCGAGAAGGCGCCAGGGGGTGAACGTGGCAAACCTTCAAGTCCCCTCACCAGGCGTGACCGCGCCGACACGACATCACGAAGCTTACAAAAGGATCCAGAAAAGAGACTGTAATTCACAGAGCCGGACACCCGTCACTGGCTCTAATGGATACTTAAATCAAAGTTGGAGCTAACTTTCTCCCCGGTTAACCTGCTGGGTCGGTACGTTCAGGCCACGCTTCGGTCACAGGACACGGCGACGTCCGCACAGAAGCGCCCAGGCCCGCAGACGGGGAGCCTGGTGCTCGCCGGTCCGCTCGGTGCTCGACTCGTCTGAGAATACGGGCTGCTTGCCTGTTTTACTGAAAACAATTAAAATACTTTCTACGTATTTATAAACCTGACTGTCAAGGGCGGCAATTAATTCTCCATCAGTGACAGGCAACCCGGTCGATGCCGTACTTTTGCCAGAAAAGCAAATGCAAGGTGGGGGCCCTGCCCTGCCCGCATGGGGCCAGCCTTTAGGCGTGGCCTGATGTGCGGCGTGCGTGGTGGGGAGCCGGCGTCTCCCCGCACAGAGCCGGGCCCCTGGCGCTCTGCAGCACGGGTCGGGGCGGACCAGGAACCGACACTCCAGCCCCTGTGCTCCGTGGGACGTGGCAGACGACGTGTGTCCGAGACTGGCTGTGGCCTGACGCTCGCCGCCGCCATCCACCTGGGCGGAGAAGAGGGAGCCCTCCACAAACACGCTCCCGCGGAGCAGCCTGCGCAGGGCTGCGGTGGCCGGGGCTGCGGCAGGAGCCAACCGGGAAGCAACACGAGGCAGCTGGTTAGACATTTGCAAACAAATCAGAGGGCCAGTAACTTATCATCCCTGCAATTAGGTTAGCAGCCAAAGTACGCATCGTCAGCCTGGGCCTGCGTCCGGCTTGCTCTTCCAGAAAACTAACGCTCAAGCCAGAGCAACAACAGTGAGGGGCTCTCGGGGACACGTTCTGCAGACACCACGGAACGCATCTGAGCGTGACGCCGAGGGCAACAGTGCCCTATGTCCTCAACCGTGTTGTGGCCACCTTCCAACAGCCTCTGGAAAGCCCCAGGGCCAGACCCATACCCGCCTCTCCTGGGGGGGGGGGGAGGTGGTCCTGCCTCTCCCAAGGGACGGGGCTGGATGTGGGGGTGGGGAGGGCCCGGGAAGCCAGCTGCAGGGTCGGGCGGGGGGTCCCAGCCTAGTGCAGCTTGGGAGGTCCGACCCGCCCCAGAGGGCAGCTGCACTGCACAGGTGCCACGGGGGCCTCCGGAGTCTCTGCTCCTCCAGGACGGCTCACTCCGCTGTCTCTACAGAAAAAGTGTCTGCAACTTGTTAGTTTTTAAAAATAAAAAAAAAAAGTGGGCACCTGAGTGGCCCAGTCGGGAAGCGTCTGCCTTCAGCTCAGGTCACGATCCCGGAGTCCTGGGATCGAGTCCCGCATTGGGCTTCCTGCCCAGTGGGGAGCCTGCTTCTCCCTCTGCCTCTCCCCAACTTGTGTGCTCGCTTTCTCTCAAATCAACCAATCAATCAATCAATAAAATATTTTTTAAAAGCAGAAAAAATAAATAGATCTAAGAACAGAAGAAAGAATTTCATGAGATATTGTCAATAAGTTTATAACAAATTCGAGAAACTTAGTTGTTCTAAGTTAAAACTATCAGACTTGAATGAATGATGGCTGGAGAGTGTGATGAAGCCCCTGGACCTGGGCCCACTCTGTCCCAGCGCGGGCGGGCAGCGTGGAGGACACAGTGGGATGCCGCGGCCTCCCCCGTGCGGTGGGGCGTGCACCGAGCAGGAGAAGCTCCTGGAGGACGGCGTCTGCACACACGCCGTCTGAGCTCCCGGCTGAGATCAGAGAGCGGCTTCGCGTGTGCAGCCCGAGACACACACCGGACAGGCAGGCGGCCCCGAGTGCCGCTCTGGACGCTGATCCCTTGTCCAGATCCGCAGCGACCCCTGTGCACGGGGACACACGTGACGAGACGGGCTTGTGCTACAACTCCCCACAGCTCACGCACACGGGACACGCACGGGACACGCGGCACTCACTCGGGGCCCCGGAGCCCACAGGAGGCGACACTGTGTGCGGCGGCATCCCAGACCCTGGCAACTGGACGCTTCGCTATGTGGAGGCGGGTCAGCGACGCCTGAAATACTCCCGGATGGCGGCCTGTGCCACAGGGAAACGTCACACGCACAACAGGCGGGCCTCGCAAGGCTGAGAAAGGAGGCTCCTAAAACTTCACAAAAAGCTAACCAAAGCGGCTGAAAACAAAAAAAGGTGGCGTTATTAAGATTATACCAAAACAGGAATAAAACCGTAAATACAAAATTCAGAGCAGGGATCACCTGGGGGATGGGGTGGGGCAGGGGCGCGCAGGCGCTGCGGTGACCTGGGGACTGCGGAGGGTCTGCTGTGCCCCGCAGGCCCGACCCACCGGCCTCGCCCCACGGGTCTCTCCTCCGCGCCCAGGTGTCGGTGCAGGTGCCGTCAGCCCGCCCGACGACCCTCCCGCCGCTGGCGCCTCACGCACGCTGGGGCCGCACCCCACCCCTGCACCATGGCTGGCCTCAGGCGGCCGCGGTCTCTGCCGCTCGGGTGGGCGGAAACGAGCACGTGGCGCGTCCCCGGAGCTCGGGCTCCACCGCACCCCCGCTGAGCATCCGTGCCCAAGGCCGCTGGCGACTCAGTCTTCCCCCGCGAACTCCTCACTCGAATCCTTTTTCTATGTGTCTTTTTCTCATTTTACAAGGTCTTAAATTTTTAAATATGATTTAACATTATTTCTTCATCTATTACTTGCATTACAAGAATGTTCCCTCTCGAGCTTGTCTTCTTAGAGCATCTTTCATTAAATGAAAAGTTTTTATTTTTAAATTAATCACGGCCCCTGGGCGGCTCCGTCAGTTCAGCGTCTCACTCCTAATTTCAGCTCATGTCATGCTCTCAGGGTCCGGAGATCCAGCCCTACCTCGGGCCCTGTGCTGAGCTTGGGGCCTGCTTCCGGTTCCCGCTCCCTCTCGCTGCGCCCCTCCCCCCATACACTCTCTCCCCCTGAAATAGTCCAATTAATCATTAATCAATATTTTCCCTTACGGCTTATGCCTTTATGTCTTATTTGGAAATAGTTCCCTAATTAGACTCCACAGTGGTATCCCGTTCTCATGGGCAATCAGTAAGAGTGTGTTCTACCCATTTAAGATTTTAGGGACCAGAGACTTGCTAGTGGGTGTGGCACAAAGCGAGTTCCAGGGTTCTCTCCCCTCTGCGGAACGCCCCGTCTGCCCCCCACGACTGACACGTCATTCTCATGGTCCACATGTCTGTCCACGCGTGGGGATCTGCTCGAGAGTTCTTGATTCTGCTCAACTGATTTCTAGCAACAATGTTTCCTATTTTGGCTTATGACACGTCCTGATATTTACTAACGAAATGCCTCATTTGTTTTCCCTCCCACATACTTCAGATATTTGGGGCTCTTCCTATTTCCACCGAAACTTCAGAATGGCGGCTGGTCTGCACCCTCACACCCTGCTGGGCTCCGACGACCGACGCGGAGACTGCAGGCGACGGCGACAGTTTGGGGGTCCTCCGTTTCCTTCGCATGAGTGTGATACATCCTTAAACATACATTCCAGGTCTTTTAAAAAGTCTTCTAACAAAGTTTCATAATTTATTCCGTAAAAGTCTTAAAGGTCTTTTGTTACATTTACTCTTTGTTATCTTTTAGTTTCTGTTACTATTAGAAAGTGTATCTTTTTAAAAAGGTTTTATTTATTTATTTGACAGAGATCACAGGGAGACAGAGAGGCAGACGGGGGCGGGGGGCGGGCGATGCAGGCTCCGCACTGAGCAGAGCGCCCGATGCGGGGCCCGATCCCGCATCCCTTGAACCCTGGGATCATGACCCGAGCCGAAGACAGAGGCTTAACCCACTGAGCCACCCAGGCGCTCCAGAAAGTGTAATTTTTAAAACCACTCTCGGTTTAGAACCATTTGCTTCTGGTGAATATGAATACTACTAGCTTTTGTACATTAATCTTTTATTCAGCAACTTTGCTCAGTTTCCTTTCCATTCCAACAATATGGGTTCCCTCTGGTAATCTGAAGGACCTCTGGCTTGGCTTTGTTTCGTCTTCACAATGTTTCCACCTTTTCTTCCCTTTGTGTTTGCTCTGCCTTGTTGCAGCTTCGGGGGTTCTGGGCCCGTGTGGAACAAAGCCTGGCCCTGCCTAGGAACTCGGCGCGTGTGTGGAGGGCAGCAGCAGATGTGCCCAAATCGCGATCTTCTGAGAAAGGTGAACGAGGGTGTGTACAAACAGCGAGGCCGAACACGCCCCAAGGCTTGGGGAACGGCACCGGAGTGGGCAGTTTTCTGGTGGAGGAGACTGGAGAGGAGAGGGGTCTGGCGGGAACAAGAAACCGCGATGAAAGTGCCACGCGGACGGCCCGCAGGTCGATGGCTCGTGGGTCTGAAGCTCAGGGTCCACGTCTGAGCGAGAAGCGACATTTAGTCATCTGTGAAGACTGAGGAACACCAAGGGAGAGAAGCCTCCTGAGCCTGAGCCGGCAGGGCGCACTGGCCCGAGAGAGACGCACCGGCCGGGCTGAGGGAGGGACGGCCACGGGCACCTCTGGAATTCGACGGACGGAAGCCGTGGATCGCTGTCAGACTTGAACACGTGGAGCCGACCTGGCATCCGCAGCGGCCAGCCCCAACGCGGGCTTTCACCCCTCGCTCGAGTCTGCCCCCATCTCCGCGCTTAGCAGTTCTGGCTTCCAACCTGGTCTCTCTTCTCGGCTCCCCAGGCAAAGGAGTCTCCGCCACGTCTTCAGGAACGTCCCATGCACACGTGCACACGATACTTGCCACGACATTTGTGTTCTCAGCAGCGGTTCACCTGCCCCTCTGTCCCCCTTTCGTTCCGGGTTCAGGACTCACATCTGCGTCTCTGGGCACTCCTCCTCTCCCAGGGGACGACACACGGTGTCTGCTTGGGATCCCCCAAGAAGCCTCTTTCCCCTCCCATTTCCAGCCGGCAGCTCCCACATGCACAGCCCTGGGCCTCCCCTCCACAGCCAGCCTCGGGGCCGGGGGTACGTGGCTCCCCTGTGGATGTGTCGCACCGAGCCCGGAAACCGGGGTCTCTCCGGAGCCTCCAGCTGCTTCCCTGCTGCCTCATCTCTCCCACACACACCCCTTCCGCGGGATCCGCACTTGGCCTCCCCCTCCCCTTCCTTCTGCTCTAGCAGCCCCGAGTGCAGCCCATGACCCCGGTCCCCCCCACGGCGACTGTCCCCTCAGCCTCTCCGCCCGACGGCAGGTGACCTCTGAAGACGACGACGTGACGCCGTCACTGCTCCGCTCCTCGGGGACCGCCAGCACACGGGGCCGCCCCTGCTCCTGCGTGTCCCGGGCCCCAGCCCCAGCTTGCGCAGCTCTGGCCACACGGGTGCCCGGGCCTGCCACCATCAGGGCCTTCAGCTGCTTTGCCTTCCCCGTTCCAGCTTCTGCTCACATGACGCTCAACCCCTGCAGGCTGCCTCCTCTGAGCTGCCCTCCCAGACTGCTCCTGCACAGCCCTGGCAGCCCCAGCACAGCCTCACCCTGTTGCAGGGCTGCACACTCTGGCCACGGGCTGGTTTCCCTCGCACACCTGCCTTCTCTACCAGAAGGGGCGGGAAGCTCCCGGCTGGCGTTCTCGTCACCTTGGAGTCCCCAGCTCAGCACCTGGCACACACCAGGCACCCAACAACGCCTGGTCAAAGAGAGGGACGCAGTGACGTGCCTGAGGACAGACAGGTCAGCAGTTCAGGACCCAGCACACAGGACTGCTGACTCGGGTTCCAGGGGACGCGCCAACACATCGCTTCCACCACATGGCCGCGAAAATCAGGCTTTCTACCGACAAGGGGCACTGGCCTCTCGCGAGCCTGCCCACGCTCCCGGCTTTACAACAATTTAGTAGACGCAGCAAGAAATCAGGATGAAACTACTGTGACACTCAGTAGATTACAAACAATAATAAATGAAATGAACCTTTCGTTTAAATCAGCGCAGAGCCTCATTGATCTGTCCCCGTGTAAGGAACTTGCCGGTAGCCCGTCGAATCGGATGACGCAGCCTTACCCGGCAGGCAGCCCGTGGGAAAGGCCATCACGTCACGGTCACCAGCACGGCCCTCTCCCAAGGCGGCTCTGTAACCCGCTAAGATGAGAGCCCACGTAGGTACTAAGCCCCGACTTTCCCACTTCAGCTCCGGGGGCTAACCGTGAGCTGACGGCACAAGGTCCCCCCGTCTGACCCTCACCACGGCCCTCCCCAGGCGGCGCTGGCTCGAGAGACGCACGGGTAATTCCATTTTGTCTGCCGTCCCACAGCCAGCAGAAGTTAATTAAATTGGTTGTCCATTGTGCTCATCTCCTTACAAAGTTAATGCTATTCTGCTCCTGAATTAAAGAGCATTTCATAAAGCCTGCGCGGTGGGGGCCAGTGTGCTGTGTGTGCACCAGGGACCGGGGTGCTGAGCCCTGTCACGGTCCCTGCTTGTAGTGTCCCCAATCAGGCCATCTCGCGAGGGGCCGGGCGAAGCACGCATCGACCTGATGGGGCGGGCGAGCGCTGCACGCGACCTCCCGTGCGGCTACGACACACCCCCAGGTTAGGGCGCCTGTTAACGTCTCCTATCACCGCAGTGAGGAGCGACTCACACGTAACGAGATGGCCTTCAGCAACAGGCCGGTGGACGGGCTGCCCGGCGAGGGCGCCGCACGAGGGCACAGAAGCCAGAGCGAGGGTCACGCCAGACCCCCGCAGGCAAGGGACACCTGGCAGCACAGCTGACCCGGGAGGCAAGGTCAGCAGCCGGCACAGCGAGAAGCCGCCACAAGGACTCCCGCACCCACTCGGGCCCCCAGTCCCTGAGCAGATGGTCTCCGGCACCTTCTCCACGGTCTTGGGCACCTGACAGGTCCCGAGGAGAAATGGCCTGAAGCACGGGGGCAGTGACAGGTGCTTCACACAAAGGCCAGCTCCTGACCACAGGGGCTCCGTCCACGGGAAGGCCTCCCACAGCAGCGTGAGTGTGGGGGCTGCCCAGGACAAGGCCAGGGAGGCAGGGCACACGCCTGACATGGGGTCTCTGGAAAGAAGGGGTCCAGCTCGAAATGGCTGTAAGACCCCCCAGCAGACACCAGCAGAGGGCTGGATGCTCGGGCCTGGGGTCCGGGACAGAGGTCTGGGAGCAGATGAAAGGCGGAGGGCACGTGACATGGGGTGGTCGATGCCACAGATGCTGCGCTTGCCGAGGAGGGACGAGAGCCAGAGCAGAGGACAGAGACGGCGAGTGGACCCAGGACCGCTCTTAGGGAGGGGCTGGGAACAGAGGAAAGAGCCAACACAGAGACGGCCAGAAGCTGGGGTCGGTGAGGACTGAGGACCAGGGGGCAGTCGTGGGGACAGGGAGAGGTCAGTGGGGACAGGGTGTGGACAGAGTGGTCAGTGTGGGCACCAGCAGCAGGTGCCGTCTCAGAGGTACGGGGGGAGGAGGCAGCAGCCACAAGGCCAGGTCTGCCGGCGCACGGAGCGCACGGGGACTGACCCCCGCCTCCACACTCGGAGTTCGGAGGTGAAGTGCGCGGCCACACCTGGACGGGTGACATGGAAGGAGTTCTGGCTCTCGAGGTTCCTCTTCTCACAGGCGGGAGACGCGGGGCCCAGCCTCAGCCGCGGGAGCTGCCAGGTCCCGGGGTGAGAGCAGCGGAGAGCGGCTGCAGGGACGTGGGAGCGCCCGTCACACCCCGCCCGGCCTCTCGGCGGCCCGCACCCGGCGGCCGCGCTGACGGGGACACGCCGCCCGCTCCGGACGCAGGAAGCGCGCTCCGAGGGCACACGCAGACCTCCCTTCACTGGCCAATCCTGCCGCCTCTCCCGACAGAACAGCTCTCACACGCTCCTGCCCACGCCGCGCGGGGAAAGCCAGCCGGGTCCTCACGCGGTCTCTTCTGGAAGGACAGCGGATGGGCGACAGAGCCGCACCGTGAGCCCCTGCGACGGCCATGAGCACCCTGGGCGCACTTCAGTTCGCCTCACCTCCGCACTTCTCTCTCAAAATGAGATTCGTTTGCAATATGGATACATTTCTCGATAATACGTAGTTTGGAAACTGAAAGTTTCAATAACGAGCAAAGAAAAACATCAGTGCTAAAAGAACCAACTTTAATTACAAAATTTATTAGGTCATTTTTTTCATGTCTAAGTGATTAGAAATATAATCAATAAACTTTTATGCCAATTAAGTTATGGGGAGCATTTGCATCATAATCAAACCAGCTCTGACTTTTATCTTTTCTCTTCCAGAAATCATTAGCTTTGCAATTATAATTTCATCCTTACAAGCATTCTGGAGAAATCGGTGACGTGCATTAGGGACAGAGCGTAATTACAGTCAGATGCACTTTAAGACTCAAACACAAGCTGTTTACAAAATGCTTTCTGCCATTAGGGAAGCTTGGGGCATATAAAAGGCTACTAAAAGACTTAATTGATTTTTAAATTTCAATTATATTGCAAACGCCATCTACTTCTGTTTCAAATCATTTAACGCACAGATATGCTGACCGGTTGTGCTCCGCGGAGAATGTGCCGTCCCGCCGGCCGAGGCCTCCAGCCTCACAGGCCTCACACCTTTGCGGCCCTCCGCGGCCCTCCACGTCACAGAGCCCTGGGAGCACGGATCCCGCAGAGTCGTGCCGCGCTGGCCGACTGGCGACCCCTCCCTTCCCTGCGCTCTGGGCCCGCGTGGGTCTCCGTCTCCTCAGACTGCTCTGGGCTCCCTCCTGCGGGCCTGCTGCCTCCTTGCGGGTCTCACAGCTCCGTATGAATCCACATGCGCACGCACGCATTCCCAGCGGACATGTGGGTGGGACGCAGAACTCAGGGTGGCAGTCACCCTCCCTGGCCTCCGGGGCTGCCGCGTCCGCCGTCTACCTGGCATCAATCTTGCTTCCCCTCCCCGTCACAGCCTGTACAAGTCCTGTGCGTCTCTGGTTGTGCCCAGGGCTCTCCCGTCTTTCTGGGCCATCAGGGCTCTTGATCTGTGTGTTGAGACCTTTCACACACTGGAAAACTGTCACTTATTATCTCTTCAAAAACGACAGCTTGAAACAAACCAGACTCCTGGTTCATCTCTCGGGTGCGACCGTGCGTCAGGCCGTGCTCTCCACGTCCAGTCACCGCTCGTTTTAGTGCTTCTTCCTGGCCCACGTGTGGCTCACAGCTTAGCGTCTAGCTCGCCCTTCCGCACCGTGGGGCTAAGTGTCCAGCTCTCTGCACACGAAGGTCACGAGGGACAAGAGTACCAGTGTCTGTCAGAGAAGCCGCCGGCACACGGGGCTGTCCCATGTCCCTCCCCGGGTTAGGATCGGCTCTCAGTGAGTCACCGTGTTTACTCAGCCTCCCTCTGGATCGACATACGTGGCCATGATGGTCACTCCGTCTTCCGACACTGGGTCCTCTCCTGGCTGAGCAGGTCCTGGGGCCGGGGCGTGGGGCTCCCCACCCCGGCGATGGCCTCTTCCTGGTCTGGGGGCCTCTGTCAGTCCCGGGACTGCTGCATACGTGGCACAGAAAGACAATCGTGGATCCCAGGGTCACTCAGAGTAGCCAGGACGGGGGTAACAGTTCCATGGTAATGAGCATTCCTAACAGGTGATGCCTCGCCTGTTTCCTCTTGACCCCAATGCCCTTAGCACACGCAGGAGAAGAAGATGGCTTCCCAGGGGCCTGGGCTGACGCTGGACAGAAAGGCACAGGTGGGAGGGACCTGCCAGCCACCAGAGGCTTTCTGCTTCCACGGAAGGGAGGCCGAAGCCTCCGTGTTCAAACACTGTTCAGTGCCCTCCCTGGGTGAGTCTGCTGCCCCTCCCTTGGCCAGGCAGAGGCCTCGACGCGCCAAGAGACCTAACTGAGCCCCAGCCACCGTGCGCCCCTGTGGCCCCCCCAGTAGAGGTGGGTGAGGGGCCGGACGGAGCACCCCCCACCCTTCACATCGGGGCGGCCAGCCGGCCACTCACGTGTCCCACGGTCTGAAAGACAGAGCTTTTCTCCCTCTCTCTTCTGAGGCCAAATCACGGAGGCGCTTACGGGAAAAGCTACCCCCCACTAATGGCCTTGATATAAATTAGGCCTGCGGACAAAGCCCGCGGAGCCGTGACGCCCACCCCAGCCCGTGTGCACGTCCTCCGTGCTGGTGCTGCAGCCTGGCCAGGGAAGGAGCCGTTCCTTTCCTTACAACAGGAGAGGAGAAACCAGGGTCTCCTCGGGACAGTGAGTCCAATGGCAGGCATGGTGTCCAGAGTCTCCTCCGGAAGAAGAGGGGCACGCTGGCACGTGTGTCCGCTGTACGGGGAATCTGCACAAAGAGCCACCCACGGCTGGGGACACGCCTGATGGAACCCTCTAGAAGGCCAGGGAGTCCAGAAAGGACGTGAGTCGTACACAGCTGCCAGCGTGAGGTCCCTCCCCGCACGGCCGTCTTCACGGACCACAGACCCAGAGCACTGAGCTGTGCTGGGGGGAATGACGCCAGCCAGGCGGGCCGGACACAACCCCACAGGCTGGGCCGGCAGGGGACACGGAGGCTCCGTGGCCCAGGGCCAGCAGAAGACAGATTAGAGAGGAGCGGGGTTTTCCAGGAAGCATTCGTGAGCCAGGGAAATAGCTGACGGAGGTCCAGAGACCCAGCAGGGGTCAGGGGTCAGGGCCGCAGAGGCTGCAGAGGCGGCAGGCACCATGGGACAGAAACAGGGGCTCAGCACAAGCGCTGGGCTGTGCAGACAGGAACGGGGGCCCGGCACTCGGGGACACGGAGGGCAGAGCTTCCTGTGCAGGAAGGAGCCACATGTGGTTCACCACACGCAGGGGGCCACATTGGGAACCACACCTGACGAGGAGTAGGGCAGGGGTGGGAGCCAGACCCGGGTGAAAGAGGCAACGCCACCGTGCGCAGCAGGCCCGCGGAGAGCACAGGGAGGAGACCGCACCAGGCCAAACCCCCGATCCTAACCTCCCTGTCCCGACTGTCCCAGTGCCGGAGGCCCACAGCCGCGTGCTGGCCACTCCGGATGCCGGCCACATGGGCCGGGCCGCACGCCTCATGCTGCTTGAGTCCCGGCCCAGCAACATTGCTCTCCTGCAGCCCAGCAGCCTCGGAGAGCACAGGCCGCTCGCTGTCCCCCGGCTTCCATGGAAAAGGCCAAGCCAGACTGGCACAGTCATCTGTCCCCCGGAGTGGCTTCCTCCCTACTTCACAGAACAGGGGTCACTAAGGCTCCCTCTCGTTCTCTGCGGAGATGTGCTGGCAGGCCTAGAAGTGCAAGGTCAAGAAAAAATTCAAGTCCATTCCCCTCCCGTCCACCCGCGAGGGCAGCAGAGGGGCAGCCCCGGGAAGGCAGCTCCCGCTCCTGTACTCGCCAGATGCCGCCGCCCAGGACCGCGCGCCTCGGGCTCCCCGGCCGCCACCCGGGCGATCGCGGTCAGGTGTGCAGAGCAACCCAGCTGCCCTGGAAAAGGGAGTCGTGCTGGGGACGCTTCGGAGCCCAGCCGTTCTGAAAGGACTAACGGACATCGCCAACGCCCGGGGAGCACGGAGCCGCTGGAAGAAGGAAAGGGCCACGACGCTGCGAAGTCTCGGGGAAGAGAAACGGCGGGGCCCGGCGCGGACCCGCGTTCCAGTCGAGGAGCAACCCCAGCAGGTTTCCATTCTCCCGAACGTGTCTTAATTGAATCTCCAGTCGCCGCGCACAACGAGGCCATTGTGGACGGTGATCAGGAATTTCATCGTTCTCCACTGAGCGATAAAATCAATCACCTCAGCTTTTATCCTGTCAGCTCCACGGACTCAGCGGTCTGAGGGGAAGAGACCGAACGCGCCGCGACAGGAGCCAGGAGGGCTGCCGGCCACGCGCCCCCCGTGGTCCGGCCGCTCACGGGCACGCTCTGCCCGTCCGGCTGGGAGGCTGAGGGGAGCCCCGGAGAGGCGGAAAGGTGAGCTCCCGTGTCGCTCCAAGGAAGGGCCCGGCCACGTGTAAGCCCGGGATGTGCCTCTGGAATTTTTCAGGAGTGAAGTGAGGCGTGGCCGGGCCCCCGCCTCCTGCTCCCGGTGCACGGCCGCCCCGAAGGGCCCACCAACGCCAGTGCATTAGGAAAACAGAAAAATTTTGTTTGATGATACCTAGAAATAAGGAAAAATAACAAACACTTACAGAAGTTACACCTGAAAAATGTGCACTCAACTTCTGCTCAATGTACTTAGCGAAAAGGTCAACGCTCGGAATTTGCTGGATAAATACACGTCGGTTCGGCAGGCGAGTCGCCGGAGAGCCGGCGCATGGCAGCGAATGAATGAGCCGCGGGCGCTTCCCAAACCCCATTATTTCCCCTTCTCCAGGAGCCCGAGATTCATGTCCCCGCATGCCGCCAGTTCATTACCGAGAAATGCCATCCCTCTTCCGGCCCTCGCTGGGCGGCACGCGGCCCCTCGAGGACCCTTAATGTTTAATTCCCCATCATCCGCTCCGCTGAACAGCTTAATCTCTGCTTGTGTGATCAATACTGTATCAGTGTAAATTAAAATGACAATTTTAAAGTAATTAAGCCTGTTAATGCTCGATTCAAATGTCATTATTTGCACAAGGGATTGAGGAGAAATTACACGGCGTCCGAGGTGACAGGAAGAGCTCTGTGTCTCCGTGCTACTGTTGCGCGGGGCCACGCGGGGCCACCGGAGGCTTTAGCAAAGCGGATTAGCTTCTGCCTTGCCCCGCCAGGGCACCTATCCAATTTCTAAAGAGGATAACGCAATTTGATAAATTTAATTCCAGCTACAAACTCGGTTACCGGGATAACACATGAAAACGGGGAGACTCGGAAAGAGGCCCACATTTCTAAAAATACACTCAGCTCCGGAAGGACGTACGACCGTTACAGTCTGATTCGATTTGCTCTCTCTCTTTCGAAAACCCTTTAAATAATTACGGTGGCTGGAAGAACAGCCAATATTCATTAAACAGCCCCGCGCTAACCCGAGGGGGGCTGTGGCTCAGCCGCCACGGCTCGCCGTGGCAACGCCTGCCGTGCGGAGCCAGAGACGCGCACCGTCACACCGCTGCATCCCCGGATCTCCCAGACAGACCCTAACCCAGCACGACCTCAGCCTTGGCAGCTCCGGTGGGTCTGGCCCCAGCTGCGAAAGCCTTGTCAGCAGTTGTGTTTCAAGCTGCAGGGCTGGGGGAAAAGGGGAAAGACAAGGAAGCGTCCATCGATGGCCCGGACCGTCCTGCGTCCATCGATGGCCCGGACCCTCCTGTGCCCCAGGCGCCACTGCTGGATACGGGGCTGTCAGGCCGTGGGAGCGGCACTCCCTCCCAGGTGCCCGTCACCTGAGCCCCTTGCATGGGGCACGTGCTGCAGACGGTCTGCACCATGGCACGCGTGGGACCAAGGGGCAGCAGCAGTGGGGGCAGCAGGACCTCGTCCATTAGATGTGCAATAAAAATTGACAACCCAACATTAATTTCAAGATGAAGAGCAAAGTGTAACAATTTCCGTTTGAAAGATGTTTCAGGTTGTGTGGCCAATCCTTCGGGGTCTTCTGGACCATAGGAGACCCCATCCCCCTGCAGAAGGCCCGAGGGAGCAGGACAGCCGCCCCAAGGGCCGGAGCCCAACAGCCTCCTCCTGACTTGCTCTGGGGGACTTGCTCTCAGTTTTCGGAATGCTTCTGTGGCACAGATGTCATGTCTCCTGCAGAGGAGGGCGGCTGGAGGCCGGCAGGGCTGCCCGCGTCATGTGCGCACGAGTAGGCTGTCCCCGCTGCCCCTCCCCAGTGTAGCCAAGTCCATGCCCCGGAGAAGGCACAAGCAGCGGCGCGTCCAGGCTACAGGTCAGGGGGGCCGACGGCACCTCCGGGCCCTGGAGACGACACGCGTGAGGGTCAGCCACGTCCCACGCTCACAGACCGGCGACGAGACAGGACGGACGCTGTGTTAACGGCTCATCACAACACGGCGGAGAACAGGGACCAAAACCAGGCGCACGTGGCCAGGGAAGGACACGGTCGTGATGCTCCGCTCTCCCAGTGAGGCAAGAAATCCCAAATCCCGACATCAGTTTTCTTGGTAATAATTAAAAATCAGATCTTCTCCTAAAAGGTGACAGACATGAAACAGGGGGAAACGCAGACTAAGCTGACTGGGCCGAGGTGGTTTTCCTGCGTTCTGGAGACGCAGGTCCCCTCAGGACGTGAGCTCTCTGGGCGGATGTGTCCCAGGTGACAGGACACCAGGTCTGCTTTGTCAGCCCTTCTGGGAAAACACTGGAAAATGCACAAAGAACACAGCAGTGTCTACACCCGGCTTTCCGTTTCCTCCTGTCCGAGGGGCTGGCGCTCATGGGGCCATCGTGGGGACTCACGGGAGGCCACGTGGCCCCGAGGCACTGGCCGCCGCCACCTGGGGGAGCTGTAGGCAGAGATGGGCACTGGGGCTGTGGGGCCCTTGACCAGCACCAGCCTGAGAGCGACGGCCCCCGCCCCACAGAGAGGGACGCGGACCCGCGCGGGCACCAGCACTGGCCCCGTGAGTCGGTGCGTGCCCCTTCACCGACACGGGTATTTCACGCAGCAAACAGGAAGCAGCAGAGCCCGGACGGGGGCCCGCGTAGCAAATCCAAATGGGATGTGGTCCAAACAGATCACCTGTCGGGCTTGTCCCTGCAGATGGAAATCCCGCGCCACTAAGTGTTTGCACGAGTGGGCATTGGATTCAGCAGGATGCCCTGCACAGGCCAGCAGCTCCCAGGACCGAGTGCCAGCGACAGGGGCCAAATGCACCCGTGTGCGAGCAGCGGGGAGAGAGGGGCCATGAGCGAAGCCATCCCATAGGGCCCAGAGCCCCGCCGACCCGGCCCTCGACTGTCCACCTGACGGCTGGCCAGGGCGTCCATCGACCTGAGTGTAACTGGTCAGCGCCGTCCCCGGAGAAGGCCTCGCCGGGCGTTGCTGCCGGCCTCCGAGCGCAGGACGTCAAGCCCCTTTCTCCTCCCTGGGCCCTGGGACTCCCCCTCGGGACCTGCCTCCTGGCCACCAGGTCTGTCCGAGCACGGGGCAGCCTGGGCTTCTGGGAAAACCCGCGTGCAGGATGCCCCTCTCGTCCCCGCTGGGCAGCGAACACACACCTGTGGGGAGGCCCGGGCCGGCGCGAGCAGAGGCGAGAGCACCGCGGAGCCGGCGGGCGCCCGGAGGGAGACGCTGCTCGAGGCCAAGCGAGCGGGACAAGCCAGACCGTGAATCACCACGACTATTTTGTTATGTTCGCTGCTCCACTGATTTTCTGTCAAAAAATGCTAACGAGCAGGAAAGTCCTTAAGAGCGTCACAATTTTTCAGTTTGTCCAGCGGCACATTTCGTATTTGTTTCTTGGGCCGCGCGACACGGCTCTCCATCACCCTGTCGGCGTCTGATGGATCGGCCGGCCATGGGGCGCCGGTGCCGGATTCCCACGGGGAGGCCAGACACGCTCAGAGGAAGGGGCCACTTGGACGGGCAGGGGACCCCCAGGCTCGTGCTGCCTGGGCCCCGTGGGAGCCGCACTGGCCAGAGGGAGGGGAGCCAGCTGCCCCGGCCACCACGCTCAGAATGACCGTGGCCGGGCCCCGGGAAAAGGATAAGGGACCGCCCCACGCTCGGAGGCCCTTCACCAGGGGTGCCCGGCAGTCCTGCCGCGACACCGGCACGTGCAGGTGTCTCGGAAGGGGGGCAGCCTGGGACGGCAGGGCAGCTGCGCGACCCGCCTGTGGGGGTGAGGGAGCCCTGCCCGCAGTGTCCCTGCCCCTTCCCTGTCTCTTCCCACACCCTGCAGACCCCGTGCCCACTGCTCACCGAGAGAAGGCCATGGCATGCGGCCATGTGCACAGACAGGCAGAGGAGCAGGTCAGGACACTCATGGGACTGTCCGTGGAACAGAGTGGGTGCCCCGTACCCGAGCACCCAGCCCAGCCACGAGTCCCGGTCCCAGATATGGGGGGTGCTCTTTCGGCCCCCTGCCCCACAGGACACCGGACCCACCTGCTGGCACCGCCCTGCTTCATGCTCCCCAGAGAACTGCTCTTGGTACTGGCAGGCTGCTGGCAGGGAGGTGGGGCTCCCAGACGCACAGGCAAAGCCAAGGCCACCCCCGGGATCATGCACTGAGAGCGGGACGCAGGAAGGCAGGAATGTGGCCAGAGACATGCACACTGTGTGCCCAGCTGGGCCCCGAGCGACACCTGCTGCACACAGCGCACCCCCCAGGCCCGCAGACAGACAGAACAAGATGGCGGCAACGCAGCAGGTCTGGGTGGGATGGGGAAGGCGCCCACAGAAAGCCGGGAGCTAGATCGCTCGGGACGGGAACCGAGGGGTGTAACCGGCCCCCGCGCAGGCACACGGCACATCTGGGAGCCGACTGGCCAGCCGTGAGCTGGAAGACGCTCCCGCCCCATGTGCCTGCCCCAGCACACAGGAGATGGGCACTGACATCACCCTTCCATCCACATTAACAGGGCCTTATTTCAGCAGAAGGAGACCTTTCGAACTTCACACAAACGCTATCTGCACAGCATGTGTAAAAGCCAGAGCCTGCGGCTGCCTCTCCCGGAACGACCTGTTTCCTTAAGCGTAAGACGCGAGGAGCGTCCGCTCACAGCTTCCAGGTCAGCCCCTGATGCGGACACCTCCCTTTCCAGTCAGAGCCTCCGAAGTCCGGCCACCCAGCCGCGGCCCACGCGACCGGCCTGCAGCAGTGTTCCTGGTGCGCGGCTGCGTTCCCGGAACCGCGCAGGTTGTGCGTGTGCACGCAGGTGAGGGCTGCCGCGTGTGCACACCTGCGGGGCGTCACCGGTCGGGGCGCCGGCACATCCACGGCTCCCGGAGTCCCCGTCCGGGAAACCACGGGTCTGCTTTCGGCCAGCCCAGGTTTGTTTGCGTTTTCAAGACCATCACGTCGATGGCTTCCCACAGAACGAAGGCTGTGCTCTTCAGCCCGTCCCCCCGACTGCTGAGCAGGACGGCGACGTGTCCACCGGCCCGTGGGTGCGTGTCCTCGGCCGAGACGCGCTCTGCGCGTGACGACTCGTCTTTGTGGGACGGGTTCCCTCACTGCTCTTGGGCAGGCTCCTGGGAGCGGACGGGCCGGCTCAGGAGGTCGGTGTCTCTTAACTTCCTAAGGAAGCGCCGCAGTGTCTCCCCACGTGGCTGGGACCCGCACTTCCCCCGCAGCCCCCCCAAGGCCCGGCTCTTCCTCGCCCTCCCCAGCCCCGCCACAGCCTTCTGCCGTCTTGCGGACAGCCAGCGGTGTGGCGGACCTTTTCATGTGCCTGTTTGCAGCTTCCGTGTCTTACGTGGTCGAGTGTCTGTTCCAATCTTTCAAAAATTCAGTTGTCCGTCTGGCTAGTGCTAGGTTCTAAGAGTTCTTGTACGCGGTACCCCGGCAAAACCCCTTTGTCAGATATAATTTGCAAACATGTTCTCTCGGGCTGTGAACTGCCTGGTTTTGTGTCTTTTGAAGAACACGTTTTTTTTATTTTGCTGAACTGCGACAGATTAACCATCTTCCGTAGCAGTTGTATGTTCTGTGTCGTATCCACAGCAAAGCTGAGGTCACGGAGGCTTCTCACCTGCATGTTCGTGCTGGAGTTTGTGGTTTTAGCTCTTACGCTGGGTCTATCGTCTGTTCAGAACTGGGTGTTCGTAACCTGTGAGATAGGGCTGACTTTCTCCGAGGTCATCTAATCGCCATAGTTCCTGTTGGAAAGGGTCGCGCCTGGCCCCGACACCCCAGGCTGCCTGACACACCCCGACACCCCAGTCCTGGGCCTGCTCCCGGCTCCCACTCCGGCCACGGTCTGGTGATGTGGCTTTACATCAGGCTCCTCTGTCCTGACGACTACAGACTTACAGCAATTCTGCATCGGATGCGTAAGCCCTCATACGCGCTCATCGAAGGCCTTTCTATGCCCACCTGAGTAGAACCGGTGTGTCAACATTCACCAAGAAGCTCTCAGATTTCCACTGGTATCTTCACATCAATGTGGGAAGAGATGACATCCGAACGGTACCGAGTCCCGGACCCTTGAACGGGGAAAGCTCTCCGTGTACTCAGATTTCCTCTGGTTCCTCTCAGTGACGGGTTGTAGCGCTCACGACACAGGTCTTGCCTATCTTTGGCCTAATTTATTCCTAAATGCGTTTCATCGTGAAGCTACTACAAATGGTAGTTACTCAAATCCCAACTGAGACCTTCCACGCCGACAGCATTAAGCCCTCACTGCGGGACCAGACTGTCCCGGCAGAAACGAGCCGCTCCTGCGTGAGCCGATGCCTTCTGACGCCGCGGAAGCACCTGACTGGCGTTCTTCCCTCCCGAAGAGGACTCCGTCTTTGTTAACTTTCAACGTAGTCCCTTCCATGAAGCCGACCCGAAGCTTTCAACAATTTGTACTAGACTCTGGGCTGTGTTTTTAACAGGGACAGCACAGAGGGGCGCCGACGCACATTTGGGGGCACGGTGTGTGCAGTCTGGCTAGAGGGAAAGGGCAGACTTTCCTCTAGGATGGTCCGTCCTGCTGAGATACAGAAATCCCCACTGTCTTCTGGAGTCTGGGTTTGGACCCACTTCTCTCTAGTGGTCACGGGCTACACCCGCCAGGCGGCGCGAGCTTACGGGGCGGACGCGGTGGAGTGTGGTCAGCGCGGCAACGGTCGGCACGGCAGCAAGCACGCAGAGCCGGAGCGGTGGGGCTCTTGAATCCAGAACAACCATCTCCCCTTCTCCATCTTTCCGCAGCTCTGATAAACTCACCTCTTTCCCCAAACTACAATGGCTCCGCAAGGACCATCTAATCCTCTAAGTCCTTTCCCTGGAGCCCACATTCGTCAGGCTCCGTCGCCGCCCATCTCTCCGACAGCCTGGCCCCGACGGTGGAGCCAGCCTGCGTCAGCGCGCTGGGCCCGGATGCACACGCCACCGCCTCCTCTCCCCTCCCAAGTCTTCTTTGAGGTTCCTCGAAGACAAGGAATCTCTGACTTCTAGGGTTTTTTAAGTTGGTAAAAAGAAAAAAAAAATCCCAGTCCTGCAAGTCATCCGATCACTTTGACGGTCTCCTACCCAGAGAAAACTACTTTCTTTTACCTGTTTTCTTCCCGTATTCACGTCCGGGTCGCTAAAGCTCATCACGCCATTCCTGATTTTCTAGTTTTCAACATTCACTACGGACTTTCCTGGGGGAGAGAAAGACTCACTTCCCTCAGCCTGGTCTCCTCTTCACGCACGCGTCACACACACGCGGCCCTGACCCCCCATCCTCGAGACGCAGACCCGTTCTTACCTGAACTGGGGACCAGCCGGCACCGTAACTTCAGAAACGTGCCTCTCCTTCTCCGGCGGCCGCTGTCTGCCCTGCGGCCGCTACTGCCGTCCGCCACGTGCGCCGAGCCTCCGGCCGCGACCCGGGCCCACCCGCACCCCTGCTCGTCTCACCGCGGGGCGCCGCAGCGCGTCAGGAAACCCATCACGTACCACTTCTTGGGGAGCCTCTTAGAAGCCGAGGCAGCTTCAGTACCTGCTCCCCTGCCTGGTACACAGTCCCCTCCCGGGCTCTGTCTTCACTACCCGTGGGGACTCCCTTGAGACCCGGAGCTCAGGCCTCACACACCGGAGCACACTCTCGTGTTTTCAGAGCCGGATGGGAAGGACGTCGTGTCCAAGAAGCAGAGGAAAGCTCTCTGCACACGTCTGGCCGCGGTGGAGACGACCCCCACGCGTGCGTGAACAGTGCCACACACCTCAAGGGACCTGCCGTGTTCGAACCTCCTCTGCTTTCCGTGTTTCCCGATTCCGTGCCCACCTATTTGGATACAGTACCACACGACACAGCTTCCTGACACAGGGTGCTGGGACATACTTTTCCTCAGACTGTACATACCTGATATACTCTTCATTTTTGCATCTGTGCACTTGCAGACTGGCCCGATGGGAATCTCCCGTGGTCAGTTCTGGATGCCAGATGTTGAGGACCCTGTTCCTGTCTGGCATCGGCTTTCCAGTGTGGCCCTGGAAAGGGGGTCCCCCTTGGGTCCAGACTCCTTTGGCTAGAACTTGCCCTTCCCTGTCTTCCTTCAGAGCTGCCCTACAGCTGGGTCTCTGTGCCCCCAACATGGCCTTGGGGGTGGCAGGGGAGGGGGCATCGAGACCGTGTGCTCGCAGTTGGCAGCAGGCCATCCCCAAAGAGGCCCCGGAGGTGCAGATCCACGTCTACGGTGGCCTCCGCGTGCACGTGCCCAACCGGGAACGTCTTCTCCTGCTTCCTTCCGTGTTGGCTTCCGCTCACCCATAGCAGGTGCAGATGAGACATCAGCGCCCCCGAGCAGCCCGTCTGTGACTCCCACATCTGGGAGGCCCCGGGGTCCTTCTCACGCTTGGAAACGACAGAGTCGCGGACTTGGGCCCTGAGTGTACGTGCTCCACGCGGACGGAGGACTTGAAGGTGCGTCCCATCGCATGTAGCGTGGTCACAGTCGCGCGTCGTGTGTGAGCGTTGGTCCTCGGAGTCCGTCCGCTCAAGGACCAAGGGCACGAGGGCGCTGGGAGTGGTGCGTGGGGAGCCGGCACCGCGTGTCGTGCTGTGTGGAGCCCAGACGCGGCGCAGGACAGAGCTCTGACCTGCCCGGCGGCGGGTGGGAGCTGCTGGACTTCCCTCCTCCTGCTTCCCCCGATTAAATGAATCTAAGGACAGGCTGGCCACTGGGAGCTGAGTCCGGGTACCCACGTGGGCACAGAGGTGACCAAGTGGCCTGACTTCTCGACGGCCCAGGTTCCGCCTCATGCCTGCCTGTAGGCGTCCTCTCTCAGGAGAAAACGAGTTCCTGTCCCGTGTCTGCCACGTCCCCCTGCAGTGCAGAACACGTGTGCCCATGGCAGGGCCTGATCTGGGCTTGCGGACGGAGTGAACCTGTGTCTCAGCTCACTGCCGCCGTGGGGCTGCAGTTCCAGAGTTTGGCCAAATCTGAGCACGGCTGTCCTTCAAAACTCAACTTTTCATCGGCACTGGGGACACGCTGCATGCGGACGGGTCAGCTTGCTGCTGCCCAGTGCCCTGCCTTCCCCATGGGGGAAGGGGACTGGGAGCACAGTCCACAGCTGGGTGGCCGTACCCGCCCCTGGGGCTGAGACCGCAGCAGCTCTCGGCCTCTCCAGTTCTGGATTCTTCCAAGAGAACGCTTTTATTTATTTACTTATGTATCTATTTGAGAGTGCACATGGTGGGGCCGGGGGAGGGGCAGAGGCGACGAGCGCAGCCGACTCCCCGCTGAGCACAGAACCCAACGCGGGGCTTGATCTCATGACCCTGAGACAATGACCCGAGTGGAAAACCAAGAACAAGAGGCTTCACCGAATGAGCCACCCAAGTGCCCCTAAGGGAACCCTCTTTTTTAGAACTGTGTGTACCTAATGTGTAAGGCCAGAGGATCTGGGGTGCCCTTCTCAGCACCTCCCTATCCTGCCTGAGGGCCCAGGCCTTAATGGAGACCCTCACTGTGCCCATCAGCCTAGAGCGTGGGCTCCCAGGGCAGAGGTCGCGCGAGCACCCACGGGTGCCAGCCCCGCATGGAGAGCAGCGCGCCCACGTTCCCGCAGCCAAACGGAAAGGCTGTGAGTCACCTGCACGGCAGGGAAGCCAGACCAAGCCTCGGCGGAGAAGAGCAGACCCCGGTTCGTAAGAAGGAGGCCAACTCGTGGCCTCAACTCCCCGTATCAGCCGAGGCACAAGAAGGACCCTGGCCTGGCATCCCCCCAGCGGCCTGCTCTGGGTCCCTGGGGAGGAAACGGGGTGGCAGCACCCTCAGACCACTTCCTGCTGGCAGCAAGCCCTCCGTGGACGTTTAGGGGGACGCATCATCCTTCTAAAATCCGTGTCCTTGTCTGAAACACCGTTTCTAGAGGCAGATGCAGTGCCCAGAGCAGAGAGAAATGCCAGGAAATGGCGTTACAGTCAGAAAACAGGACTCTGGGACTGGACGCTCTGGATATCTGACAGTCAGAGTTGAGCTCTCTGCTGGGGAGCGGCCACCTCCGCTGGGGGCTGGCCCGGAGCACGGGGCTCCTCCTACCTCCGGCCCCAAACCCTAGAGCAGGTGACCGTCCCAACGGGGCCAGCACACCACACAGGGGCTGCCCCCACACATGCATCCCACCAGCGTGGCCGCTGGGGAGCACGGGTCACCCGCAGGTCCCAAGGGGTGCCTCCTGCTGAGTGCTGACCCGAGCCGGCCCAGGCCCCGCAAGCCTCTTGCTATGACCTCCCAGCATGAGCGACAGACACGGCACGTGTGGAAAAGGGCGGGCCGTTGCTTCTCACGGTGTAGGAGCAGGGCACCAAGCAGGGGCACGCCGGGCCCCCCCGGAGGAGGACGTGGGGCACACAGGGTGCGGAGGGCTGGCATCCCCCGAGAGGTCCAGGAACAGACCCCCCTCTTCCTGCCGCCTCCAGGGTCTAGCCCGCGGACCTCTGTGCCTGGCCGCCTCTCACTCCGGACACCACTGAGTGGGAAATGGTCATGGGGAGCCATGACTCCCAGGGCAGCAAGATGTGCTATCGGCCGTGAGCCCTGTTTTAAGTCCTAAGTCTTCCCACAAACAGAAGTGGCCAGCCCCCACTTCCTGCCTCCCTGCCATGCTGCCCCAGGCACCGACTCCTCCCACTCGCTGGCGTGGCCACGGGGACCAGCCCAGAGCTCTGGGATCTCCCCCATGCCCACCAACAGCCATGACGTCTGTGACTCCGGGCTGCCCACTACGTCTGACTCGGCCGCGGGCTACCGGTGCAGGCCCTGGGGGTACGGGGCTTAGGGAGGCCGGGGGTTCTGCTGTGCCCGGACACACCTGTGGTGTGGACACACCCAGCAGCTCCTCAGAAGGCACGGAGCCCGATAAAATTAACCTTGTGGCAGCCACCCGCCCCCGCTCAATACCCTGCGTCACCTCATCTGTTAGAGGCAAATAAAAAAGTCAAGCCTAAATGTATAAAAAATTATGATAGAAGCCCTAAATAAGGCAGCGACTGCAAGCTTATTGAGTCAAAAATCAATCAATCAATGAGCGAGTGGGTCAGGAGCAGCTCATAAGCCCCAAAGAAATAATTTGCCCAAACACTGGGATTTAACAGTGGAAGACCAAATTTCAACACTTTTAGGAAGTAAATAATGAAAAATCAATTCAGAGGAAAAACAGATCAAGAACCCTGGACCTGACGTGCCGACACATTTATTGCCGAGACGGCTCCTCGGCGACCCGAAAACTTCAGGAGGTGCGCATTTACTTCCAGTACCTCCCAGAGATCAATATTTTTAATTTGGATCCGAGTTATTATTTTTCACATCACAGCAGCGGGGAGCAGAGTAAAGTGGCTCATATTTTAGTGCTAAAAAGATCGATATGACAGCTTCACCTTCACCGCGGGCCCCGCCGCCGGCCGGCCGCCCATCACCGCGTCCCGCGGGGCTGCAGGTGCCGCCGAGGGGAGCCGGTCGTTACCACCGGCAAAGCAGACAGTGTGATTTAGCTGAGCGCGGAGGGCCCGGCGCCCTCGGAAAACCAATCTAGCTCCTTGCACTCCATCAGGTCTGTCTGGTCCCACCGGCAGGGCGCGGAGGCTGGGCGCAGCCACGGGAGGGCCTCTCCCCGAACAGAGCGGCTCCCTCATCAGAAACGCCTTTCCTTCCTTCCCCTTCCTCGGACCAAAGAACATCAGTGAACTCCATTAATTTCCCATAAACTTCCCCAAAATCTTACTCAGGAGAGCAGAGATGGGACGAGGGGCTGGTCGTGGGGGCACACCTCCTCCAGGAGCACACCTTCCGGCCGCCCCTCTCTGGCAGGCACTAGGGCCACTGAGGGGGCAGGGAGGGGCCTGGACTGGAGGGAAGGAATACAGCAGCGGCCACACTCCCCTGCCCCCCACCCCCCGAGCCCTCCAGCAGACCCGGGTCAGATGGGAGGCAGGCCTCCCAGGAGGGAGACCCAGACCCTCTCAGAAAAGCGAGTCCAAGGTCAGCACAGGGCCCCTGGGGCCTGTGCTCCCGCGAGAACACCCTCCTCTCGGTGGTGCTACCATAGCACAGGGCTGGACGTGAGCACGGGTGCCCCAGAACGGGGAGCGGCAGACAGAGGGAGGAGCACAGTCTGGGGGGGACCAGGAGCCCTGAGCAGGGGCACCGGAGTGGGAGTGGGGGAACGTACCACGAGGCCAGGGGCCAGCCCCTCCTAGGTGCAGAGAGAGCCCTCCTGGGGTGAAGCCAGGGCCCCCGGGGCAGGTGGGGCCCTCCCAGGGTGGACGGAGCCCTCCAGGCCCCAGGCCTTCCCCCCAGGACACATGGTCTGAGGGCAGGGAACAGAGAAGCAGCCTCGGCACATCTCTCGGACAGGGGAGCTTCCGAAGCAAAGCTTTAGGCCAGGGGCGGGCAAGGGGTCCCCTGGAGAGGAGCCTTCGGGGGCACCTGACGGTCTCTGGTGTCCTTCCTGCACGCAAATGAAGCCAGGCTCCCGGGATGCCGTGGCGTCCTCACAGAAAAGCAGCTCAGCCGGGCACCTCTTTCCAAAAACCAGATCCGCGAAAGGCTGAAGGCGCCGGCTGGGCACAGCGGGCAGTGGAGGCGTCTGGTCTCCTCACTGCAGGCCAGAGCCCACGGCTTCCCCTGGGGCCTCTAGGTGATGCCAAGTTCCCGGTGCTCAAGGACGCCGACACGGCCCTGGCTTCAGACCCCTCTGCCCAGAAGAAGCCCTGCTCCGAGAGCTTGAGAAGTCAGCTCGCATGCGTGAAGGCAGGCCTGCGGTCACAGAAGTGCTCTCCACTGATCCCATGTGCTCTCGGTGCGGCGAGGTCCAAGGACGAGGGTCCGGCTCTGGCCTGCCACTGCCCGGGGGCGCTCAGTCTTTCAGATGCTCTAGGGGCCCACAGCTAGGGCCCTCACAAGATGGCCTCCCTCCTGGGCCACCAGCAGTGCAAACACCAGCCCAGCGCCAACGAAGATGGCTGTGCCAGTCCCGCCAGCCCCTGCCCGTCCCACAGGACACGTCGGGTCTGCTCGGCAGACACAACACCTGGGCTGGGTCCGACTGCTGTGCACACATCTGGGGTCGCCGGCCACACGCCAGGGACTAGCGAAGGTGCCATCGTGGGCTGCCTTCCTGTGGCGGACGTGGCCAGGCCCGCCTGTGGGGACAGGGCCACAGCAGCCGTGACCATGCCATCCACACTCTGAGTCAAGGGCCAGCCCCGCTCCCTCCTCCCTGCCTGGCCATCTGCATATCTGGGCTCTCAGAGGCCCCACGGGGTCCTGCCCTGCGGCGTGCAGGCTAGACCAGGGCTCCCAGTCCTCCAGCTTCCCGACCGCACACACGGCCCGGCCGGCGTCTGCCACCGAGCGGGAGCTGCAGAGAGGAAGCCACCGGATGAGCCCGTATGTCCCACACCCCTACGTTCCAGAGCGCTGCTGTCCCAGAACCCCGAGGCCTCCCCGGGTACCTGGCACCGGCCTGCAGCGTATCGGAGTGGCCTCGACACGGCGTGGGGGGTGCCCAGGCGGCCGGCACGTCCTGCTTTGGGAGCCGGGTGCCCCCATCCTCCTTCTGCCAGTGGGGCAGGATGGGGTCGCCGGGGCAAGGGAGGGGCTGTGGGGGTGGCCTCTGGCCGGAGGAGCCTGGAATTCACCCGCATAAACGAGCCTGTCCACCCCACCCCGGGCCTGCCCGTCACGCAAACGAGCAGCAGGACAGACGCTCACTTCCGCACTGAAGCAAGACGAGGCAATTATACCAAAATGAATTTGCCATTTCTTCCTCATGTAGCCACTTCTGAAGCCAGAGTCTAGGAAAGCCGTCACCTTCACACGCCCTATCGACGTTCAGCTTTTCGCGTGGTGAGTGATGTGTTTTCTGCGATGTGAGACTCCTGTGCTCTCCCGGCTCCCATCGACAGATACACAGAAGGCCTGGAAAACGTCCCGGGCCGCTTCCTCTGCGTCGAGGTCTGCATGGCCGTGCCCTGCTGCAAAGTCAACAGCGACCGACGCAGAACGCCTGAGAACGCAGGTGGAGATTCCTGGTAGGCCAATCCTGGCAGGCTTCCTGGGGGAAGCACTTCAGAGCCTTTCGGGAACCCAAGCGCACCCTGCAGCGGGGTGCTCGCCGCAGTCCAGACGGGAGCAGCTCCCTCCAAGCAGGTACAGAGCTCCGTGTGTCCTCTGGGGACCCTGCCTCCTGAGCCTGCACAGCCCCGCATGCCTCCTGTGCTGCCGGGCCCAGCACACACGGTGGGCCGGGGAACCCGAGCGCCCAGGTCCAGGAAGCCGGCCGGGCCTGGAGAGTCCCGCCTGCCCTGGAGCCCATCCCCGTGCCCGAGCAGGTGTGCGGATCACCGTCACACGTCACGTGCCCGACTCTGACTGCTCCTCCACACAGACCCAGTCACTGACCCGGTGAGGTGCAGACGGGACAACGTCCTCGGGGGGCGAACAGGACAGCAGGGGCGGGGGCACGGGCAAAGGGCGGGTGTGCTCACGAGCGGGGGGAGGGCCCCATGGGAGAGGCGGAGGCCGTGAGCAGCAGGGAACGGGGGTGCACACGGAGGGCAGGGCCGGGGGGTGCCAGTGAGCGAGGGGGGAAGAGGCAGGACGTACGGCAAGGTGGCTGCCGCCTCCTCCCAGAAGACGGGCACCGCTGGGCCTCCGTCCACGGGGAGCAACCCAGTGACCGCGATGCCTGCCTCCACCTGCCGCCCCGGTTTATGCATGTTCTAGGAGGCGGGGGCGTCCCATGGACCCCGGGATGCTGGGGATCAGCCCAGGGTGCCGAGCGGTGGCCGCTGGCTTCTCCACCAGATGCTGCAGTGTCCCCAGCGACCTCCGGTCTGTCCCCAGCGTGAACTGCAGGTCACGTGGCATCCCACCTCATAGCGCGTGGGAGAGACCCGGGAACAGGCAGGAGGTGGAGGGCCAGGGGAACGGGGAGGGGGTGCCCAGGGGCCCAGTCCCACTTGGAGGGGCGTCTCCTGCTCTCCTCCCCAGCCAGTCCTGGTGCAGCACCAGCACTAACCTGAGGGCTGTCACACGTGGCTGTGCGGATGCCCGGGGCTGGGGCCCTAACCTGTCCCACTACCTGGCGTGCTTTGTCCACGTGGCAAGAACAGGACAAGTGTGCCTTCAGACCTGCCATGGATTGACTCTGGAATGTCTGTGTTCTTTGCGGGCAGATCCAAAAGCCTTAACAGGAGGTTACGAGCTCAGAGCCTGCCGGGATGCGGAAAGACTCAGCACTGAGGCGCGGAGAACACCCCCCTCGTGGAGAGGGCAGCCGGGCTGTCCACCTGCTTTTGCGCAATCCAGCAGCGGCTGGCAAGGTCCGGTCCTCTCGGGCAGTCCAGGCAAGCGTCCAGGCTCGGGCACCTTGGGGGCAAGCCTCTGTCTCGTGGGGTCTTTGCTGTCCTGTGGCTTCTAGCACACCCTGCCCCTCCCCTCCCCGCATCTCGTCCCCTGCCTTGCCCTGGAAGAGTCCATCTCCAAATGTGGGGGCCCCAGGCCCGGCCCATGGTCTTAAATCTAAACCGCGTCAGGCCTCCATCCTGAGCTCACGCCGGCACAGCCACAGCCCTGCCCCCGACGGGGAGGGACGAAGTGCACCACGTCGCGCACAACGGAGCTCGGCGCTCCCATTGCTCTCTCGGACGCAGAGCACGCCCACTGGGCACCCGGGATGGTGGCCGGACCCCAGGCCCTGGGCCAGAGCAGGCGGGGACAACCGGGGCTCAGGGGTACGAGGCAGGGGAGTGCCAGAATTGAGAGGGCCAGCAGGGGTGCCCCCAGGGCAGGTGCCGCAGGAGGCAAGGGCCTAAGGGCACCCAGGGGCCCCCACCCCGGACCAGAACGCGAGCCCCAGCCCACCCGTCCAGCTCACACGTGGCTGTGCGGACGCCCGGGGCCGGGCCCTCAGTCTGCCCCAGGGACGCCCGCGCGGTCCATGGACAGGATGGGGCCCTGCCCTCCAGAGCCCAGCTGCGCCCCGAGGAGGCTGACCTCCGGTGTTGGCGTCCCGGGAGAAACGGGAGCAGGCACTGACCCCGGTGGCAGCCCCGCACGGACAGCTGGTCTCAGGGAAGGGCCCGTGTCTCTTCCGAGCAAATCTAACAGGATCCTTGTTTTAAGTCAGAAAAGTCTCCGGAGCGTCTCCTGGACCAAGTGCTGCTCTGGCGCCACCTCCTGGTGATGGGAAGCATCGGCCCCCCCAGCCCCCCAGGTCGAGTGCCCCAGGTCGAGTCCCGCAGCTCAGACTTCCTCCAGTCCACAGCCCCCCGCCCCAAGGCCCAGAGCCCCCTAGGTCCAGAGTCCCCCCAGGGAGACCCCCGTGTCCGGCCTCCCCAGGCTTCTGCAGCACGGCAGACCCCCACGTGGGGTCACGCTCACAGACCCGGTGCTTTGGGGTCGCCCTCTTTCTGGGAAGAGACCACTATTTTCTGATCCTTATTAATACCTGTGACAGCATTTATGTATAAGATAAATTCATTTCAATTTCCTTTTCCAATTAATGGCCTATTATTTGAACCACACTCAGCTAAAAATATTGCTCCGATACTATCAATCTTGTAAGAATTAAATTTTCCTCCCTGCGACAGCCAGAGGCCAGCAGGTGCAGGTGAGGGAGTGGCCCCAGCCGACGCAGCCCAGCCCTGCCCAGGACTCGGGGGGGGGGGCAGTCCCCGTACCAGACCATGCGGAGAACCCCAGCATGCGGCGCGCGGAGGGACGGCACACCACGGGCCCCAGGTCAAGCAGGATCTCATGGTGAACCCTCGGCATCTTGGTCACAAGCCGGGACGGCACACGTGCACAGACCTCTGTGCCCACTCCAGGAGGAGCTCTGTGCGTCTGGAGCACAGGCGCCCCTTTCCCACCCGCCCAACACGGCTGTCCAGTAACCTAGTGGCCGTTAATGTGCCTCCCACGGGACTGCGACTGCGGGAGAGGACCCCCCACCCCCACCGGAGGATGGGGACCCTGGAAGGAAAGCCAAGTCACAGCACTGCAGGTCAGAGAGCGCTTACCCCCGCTGCCGGCAGGCCAAGCCCTCCAGCCTGTCCCCTGACACCGTGCAGCAGCTCCCCAACTGCAGCCGCAGCCACAGGGGCTCAGACCTGCGGTCCCCATGTCCCCGTGCCAGGTCAGTCCAGCACAGCGAGGGGCCGCCCCCAAGCACGGTCTCAGGCTCGAACCAAGCACCACGGCCGTGATTCTTGCTGATGCGTCATCTCTGCATTTACGACCAAAAGAGGAAAGTGCTGCCAATTTTAACAGAAATGCCATGGATCTTGGATGCACCTGGTCTCAGATGCTTTAAATTTGGAAACGTGTGGGCTGAAGAACAGACCAAATGTAGCCTTACCACGAAGTATTTCCACGCGCCAGCTGGACGGCAAGATGCCAGCGGGGTGAGAGCATCGGCCGCGGGCTCTGTGCTCTCTCTCGGGCCGCGGGCTCCGTGCCCCCTCCTGTGGCTGCAGGCAGGTCCCCCAGACACGGTCTGCCAGGCCATCGGCCACACGGCCGTCCCGCAGTGGGAAACACTCGGGTATTTAAGATTATTTCCAATTTTTGACATCACGTAATCTTGGGGGCTTCAGACACCGCTTTCTGCGGAAAAGGTTATGTTTTCAAGGAAACTGCTGAGTTACGGGACGGCCTCTTTCCAGGCGTTTGTTTTCCCACCGCAAACTGCAGAATGACGTTTTGAGATAAATCTCAGGTTGCTGGGAAACCAAGCAGTGGCTCCTGGGCCCGACAGCCACCGACCCCTTCTCAGCAAGCGAGCACTTCTGCGGAAGAGAGACGCAGCTGTGTGCGCACGACAGAGACGCGGGGCAGACAGTGGAGAGCGCCACAGCGACCACTTCAAGAACATTCAGGAAACTTCCAGAGGCAAGCGTGAGAGAGACAGACGGACGGCAGCAGGCACCAGGCCTTTCCGGGAGGACCCTGTTTCTTCTCTCAAGTTCGCCGGCCCATCTACTGAGCACTCATGAACCCCCCCTCGGCCCCAAGTGGCCCCAGCCTGGCCTCTGGCAGGTCCCGGCTTGGCCCCGGGGAGCCTCCTGACCCCGATGGCCGCAGCCTCGTTCCCTAAACACCATGGCTCTGACCTGTGGGGTGAGGCTCACTGGACGTGCTGCCCTGCTACGGTACCATCTGACTTTGCTGGTTTTGCTTTCTCTACCCTATTTCCTTTGTCACACATTAATGCTCTTATTTTATGATTTCCTTCCTTCTGCTTGCTTTGGGTTAATTTGCTCTTACTTTCAAAACTGCCCACGCTGAGCATTTAATGCCACAAACTCCCCTCTATGGACCCCGCGGGCGCAAACACCCCTCTGTGGACCCCGTCTGTGGATCCCGACGGCTCCTGTTGGTCTTCCAGGTCACCGGACCCACGGTTCAAACTGCTCCGTGACATTCTCTGGACCCGTGTGCGGTGTGTTTCCAAACACCTGGGAGTCTTCCAGACACCGTTTCTGTTTCCTTTGCGTCTATCTACTCCGTGCTGGGGCGACAGGTGTGTGACCTTGGCTTCACGCCAGATTCCCACACGCGTGTGAGCAGCTCCTGGACGTGCTCTGAGGCCGGGACGGGAGTGGCTGGAGCCAGGCGGAGCCCTGACAGGTGCCCTCGGGGCGCCCGCACGCCCGTGGGGCTGCGCTGCACCTGTCTGGAGAAGCTCCCGGCGAGCCTGCCTGGGAGTCTTCTTCAAGTCTCCTTGACCCTCACTTGGAAAGACGTTTCTGAGGAAACGTACGGGAAGCTGACCGGGACCTGCCCCGTCCCGCAGCAGCCAACCGGGCCACGGTCTGTGACAGCCATTTCTGTGGCCGCTGCTCTAGTCGGTGTCCCGCCACGGCGGTGGGGTCACACGGGGCCCACCGGTCTGTGAGGGGAGGCGTCGGAGCCCGAGCCGCTGCCCATCTGGTCTCAGGGCCGTCGGCGGTGTCGTCCGCGTCCGCGAGTCTGACACGGGGCACACACACCCCGCCCGCGGCGTCCTCTTGAGGACGGACCCCCATGTCCCTACGACGGGTCCTGCTGCCCGCGGCGCTGCTCAGGCTGAGGCAGACCGTGGCCCCGACACACTTTCGCCTCCTCGCGTGCATCTGCAGGGCGCCCCCCGCACGGCTCACTTTGAAACACCAAGTCTCCCGCCGAAAGGAGGCGGGTCAGACGTGAGGACATGTCCCGCGAGGAGCGGGGGAGCAGGGACCGCCGCGCGACGTGGCGGCTTCGCGGCACAGCAGAGCGCGCCTGCACAGGCCAGCGCCCCGGAGGACAGGGATGCGGCACACGCAGCCTGTTCGCAGGGACGTCGTGAGAATGAGCCTCGGCGGGGAACGCCGCCGCCACCGCGCACCTGTGACGGGAACGGACCTGCGCCATCTACGCGGCTCGTCTGGTTTTTAAAAGCCTCGGGCCGCCCCCGTGTCTGCCCACTTCCCGTTTCCGCTCCTCCTGGGGTCCCCGTGACGCGCGTGCCAGCAGCCCGGACGCGCCGTCCCAGGCAGGGACATCCCGATGTCCTTCCGCGCTCTGTCCTGAAGGGCTCCCCCCGCCATTTGCCGCCCGGCTGCGGTGCTTTTCGCGGGAACACGTTCCGACAGGACGCGGAACTAGGTCCTGCCGCCGGGGAGTGTGAGGGTCGAGGGTGTCTCTGGGTCAAGGACCGGCTGAGAGCCAGCGGCCAGTGGGCAGAGGCAGGAAGGCGGGGGGTGTGCGGGCAGCACGGGGCCCACGCCGGCGTGGCTGACACGGCGGGCAGGAAGGCCGCGCTGAGCGTGGCAGAGGGTGGCTGTGCGTGGGGACAGCGGCAGAGGCGTGGGGCAGCCGCGCGGCGACGATCACGTCAGCCACGGGAGACACTGCTGGACTGGCACGGATGCCCCAGATTGAAAGGCTGAGAACTGACAGATGCCTTTCTGACCGAAGGGCCATCTCCCCATGCTGCTTCCCGCGGGGGACGTGGCTCCCAGCCCTGCCTGCCCCTGGCACAGGCACCCGCTGCTGCACACAAGGGCCGAGCGCCTGCTCTGGACCCAGCACAGACATGAGGCGACGGACTCCGGGAACAGAACGCGGAGGAAACCAAGCTAACCGAGCAGCCCTGACACTCCCCTAAAGATGGGGACCGTGAGGCCACAGTCCTCTGAACCAGCAGCCAGCTACTCCAACCCTCCTGACAGCTGCTCCTCCCAGAAGCCCTAGCCCTCCCTATCACCGGGTTCCTCCCGCAGCCGCAGCACCCCAGCGGGGCGCCCTTTCCAGGTGTGCACTGCGCCCTGGACCAAGGACTCGTGCAGGGAAGGGGCAGGTCTCCGTCCCGCTCCCCTGCCGGGGAGGGCGGCTTGGGCAAAGTAACTGGCCTGTGCCCTGTAAGCAACTGTTCAGAGCAGAGCCGGGAACAGGACGGACCCTCACCTCTGTGAAGAGCCCCGACCGGCCCTCCTCAGCCCACAGGCTGCGCCCTGGTCCCCGTGTTGGTGGCCCCCGCCCGTGGACCCCATCCAAGCCACTGACATACCAACTCGGGCACGGCTGCCTGTGCGGCCACACCGGCAGGGCGGCAGCCCCGCAGCACACGGTCAGCCTGGCACCGACCCCGACCCCGGGACACGGACGCGCACTCACCGTGAAATGCTCCTGGGACCTGAAGTTCTCGTCCAGGTAGACACGGGCGCGGCTGTACTCTTTCATGGCATCACTGGACAGCAGCTCCCTGCGAGGGAAGAGGGGCCTTTAGTGCACAGGCCGCCTGGGACGCGGCTTCCGACCCGCGGCTGTTGGCAGGGACGCCGTGTTGCATGCCACCCTGTCAAGGCCCCTGACTCACAGTGGGGAGGGGCGCAGACTGAGGCCCACCACGTGCCCCGGGCAGGTGAGGGCTGCCCGTCATTGGCCGGGATCCCATGATGCCCCGGGGATGCGCGAGACCCAGCAGCGTCTCAGGGACGGGGACGCAGAGGTGCGGGGACCCTGGGGGCTGGGCCTGGGCCTCACACCACCACAGCACGACCCCAGGGTCTGGGGGGCATCCCAACTGTTTGCGCCGAGCCGGCACGGGCAGGAAACCACGCTCCCAAATGCCCCGAGCCCAGGCAGCTGCAGCGCCCCCGACCCTCTGGGAAAGGGCTGCGCTCACAGACTCCTGGTGCTCCGCGACACGGACGAGGGAGGGGCTCTGAACACTGGGGACAGGGGCTCCACAGAACACCCGTGCTTCTCACTGTCTCCTTCCACGGCCAGCAGGAGCTTGCGTGGGCACCCGTCCATCAGCTCGGCAAACGGCTGGGAGGGAAGCCACTGCGCCCGGAGCCCTGAGAGCTCCCCAGAGCCGCGGCAGGAAGGGGCCTCCCCCTCCGGCCCCACCGCTGAGGGACCCCCCGAAGCCCTCCCTGGCTCTGCAGCAGCAGGGGAGGGGGCGCGGCACCCGGAGCCGCCAGCACACGGGGCCCACGGAAGCAGGGCTCTGGCTGTAGGACGCAAACCGGAGCGCACGCGGGAAAGAAGAGGACTCGAGCGGCCCCCACCGCCCGCGGGAAACCACCTCGGCCGCGTCCGCAGCAGGACGCCAGGTTCGGACGACGGTTGTTACGTCTGGCGCCGCGTCAAAAACTGACTCGGGCCGCAGAGTGGCAAAATACGACCCACAATCTATGAAAGATTGGTCAACGGGGACGGGCAGAGAAACTGCCCAGAAGCAGGCGTCGTGAATGTGGTCAAAGACGTCAAGAAACGCAGACGCGGGAGGAACGGCCGAACTGAGCCACACGTTAGACATTTCCGGCCAGAGGGGCGTAAACGCAGCTGAGACAAAGGGGTGCTGGAACCAGGCCTTGAGGAGGGGACACGGGACACAGGACAGGGACGTGGACGAGGACGCGGGGACGGGACGTGGACGAGGACGCGGGGCAGGATGCGCGGTGAAGGAGCAGGACAGGAAGGAGCGCGGGGTGGGGGTGACGCACGGCAGGCGGCCTCCCTCCGCAAGCCTGCAGGCCCCTCTGGGACAAGCCTGGCTCTTCCCCCGCGGTCCTTCTCACGGCTCCCCGGGGCGCTCTGTGCTCTCAGCGCTGGACTTGGGGACTCGGGGTGCGGCAGGGCCCCCCTGTGTGTCTTCTGGTCATTTCCACATCGTTGTTCATTGTTTAACATTCGAATTTCTCAATCTCCTTTTGTAGGCGGCGCTTTTGCACCTCCCTGAGAAGCCTGCCCCTGCCCCAGAGCCACGCCACGTGGTCCTGCCTTTCGTCTCGGTGCCGAGTGACCCCGTGTGTTACACCTACTCCGTGACACGACTGAGACTCGTCCTCATGTGCAGCGTGGGGGCGGGGGGGCTCGGTGTCCCTTCTCACGCAGGGACACCAGCGATGCGGCTCACGGCTCCGCAAGTGGCCCGGCGACACGGGGGGGGTCCCCCTGCAGTCTGTCCCTGTGACCTCACTGCGCCCCAAGGTCTGCAGCCCAAGCTGGGGGACGCCCATCTCGTGCTTCGTCAGGGTTACTCTGGCTACTCTTGGGGTTGAGCTACACTCCCCTGCTCGCCCACGATAATCTGAGTATTAAAATTAAGTAAATTTTTTTTATTAAAATTGCCTTAAAATTACATTATTTTGGGAAAATTTGGCCATTCTTTTAAAAGATATGCTCTTCAGCAAATTACCCCCCAGTCTAACAACTGAAAACATGGATGGCTTGTGTCCGTCCACAACATCAGGGATCCGAGCAGGACTGAGCGTGGTAACGGCCACTGAAATAGCCCTCGGGCCACGCGGCAGGTGCCAGGCTCTGAGCACAGACCCAGAGGCCTCTGTGGGCATGGTGGCCTTCAGGGACCAGCCTTGGAAGTGAGGAAGCACCATCTCACACTGCTGGCAGGAGTCGTCTCAGTGCCCAGAGTCCACGGCTAGGGCATGGACAAGGCCACATCTAGGACCCACGGAGGGCAGGCGCGGTGCTGCCCGAGGGCAGAGAGAGTAGAAGGCAGGCAGGTGCCGCAGCCGCTCCTGCTACCCACAGCCACACAGGGACCCCACTTCTCAGCGTGGGGCCTCACAGGCCTGCTTCTACCCCATGGGTCCACCTCCCAGGACCGTGCAGACATCTTGGTGCCACTCCCAGCAGCACCGGGAAGGCCTGTCCTCTGCGGGGCCACAGGGCGCACGTGTGGTGGTCAGCACATGCCCGTGGCTACTTATTCCCAGTGACAAAGATTTCACCCCCACAGATGTCCAGCCCCTCCACTGTGACAAACACAGCTGAGAGCTGCAAAGCGTCCATGTGTCCATCCACCAAGGGCAGGCCGGCAGCCACCACACCACAAAGATGGGAGGGACGTGCCACCTGGAGCCCGGGGCTGAAGTCTCGAGGCCCAGGGGACTGCTGTCACCTCACAGGTACACACCCCAGGGGCGCGCTGTCACCCTCTGCGCCACCTCCCCCCGCCGGGGGTCCGCTGTTACCTCCTGTCCCCCCGCACCACCGAGCACGGGCACACTCTTACCTTCTGTGCCCACCCCAGCAAGGCAGCTGTTACCTTCTGTTCCCGCAGGGCACACGTCACCCCCCGGGGCGCCATGTTCCGGGAGCGGCACGGCACACAGTGCCGGGACTTACTTGACGAACTTGTCCACGTGGGACATGGAGGCCTCGTAGTTCTTCCCTCCGAACTCCTGGCAGTGCAGCGCCATGAAGTGCGGCTTGTGCGTGTGCACGACCTGGGGAGGGAAGCAGGACAGGCCGTCAGGGGCGGGCCGCACGGACACCCCGTGTGGGAGGCGGCTGCCAGGGCAAAAAGCCCCACGTGCCCGGTGAGGAACAGGAAGCACTGGGAGGAATCAGACACCTCCGTGCGGCTGACCGCTTGGTTTCGAGCAACCTCCGCTCTCCCAATCCCCAGCACTCAGAATTTCTCCGAAACGTCTTCAAAAATTCAGAGGTAGGGGCGCCTGGGTGGCTCAGTGGGTTAAGCCGCTGCCTTCGGCTCAGGTCATGATCTCAGGGTCCTGGGATCGAGTCCCGCATCGGGCTCTCTGCTCAGCGGGGAGCCTGCTTCCTCCTCTCTCTCTGCCTGCCTCTCTGACTGCTTGTGATCTCTCTCTGTCAAATAAATAAATAAAACCTTTAAAAAAAAAAAAAAATTAAAAAAAAAAAATTCAGAGGTGTCTCCCCCCAGTTAAGAAAACTCCTGTGTCTCAGCACGGAGTACCCGTTTCGCCCCCAAGGAACAAGCTGCCCCACGTCAGCTCGCTGCCGACCCCCGGGAACGTCCTCCATGAAGGCCGTGAGCCCCGTGGGCACCCACGTGTGAGGGCGCGTGCACACGTGTGTGAGCACGTGTAAGCCAGCGTGTGGCACGCGCACACTTCTCACTGGCCTGGGAGTCAGCAGAGCCCACGGCGCGCTCCGCAGGGGCTGCCGCTGCCCGACCCACAACTGGCTCAGGACAACCCGATGCCATGCCCGGTGCCCGTGTCCCCGCAGGCCGTGGGGCCCCCGCTACAGCCAGAGGATCCGGGCCCCGGTGGCGGCTCTTCCGCGGGCACGGCATGCTCCGTCCCCAGGGCCGCTGCGAGCCGCAGGGCCTCCCTGCACTCTTGTTCCGGAAGACGTGAGTGAAGCTCCCAGCGATGCCGCCGGGCAGCGGGGTCCCGTCCGGGAGCCGTCCAGCCGCCCCACGCCCCACGCGGCCCAGCACCGCGGTCCTCCAACCGCCTGCGTCTTCGCTCCCCGGCAGCAAACCACGCTGGGCATCCCGGGGTGACCCACGGGTCACTGAACCTATGTTGACCGGCACCTGCTCACAGAAGGGACAAGGCCCTTGCCGGCCCCACCCCATGGGCACAGGGGGACGGCACATGAGTACGGGCCGGTGAGGCAGCCGACCGCGACAGCCCGGGACAAGGACAGGAGCTGCCTGGGGCCCACGGGGACCAGGGGGTCAAGGACATGGAGCAGACATGCAGGGGCCTGTCCCCACGTCCCCAGCTGCCCGTCACACACACCGCACCCACCCACGGCCACCACGCACCTCTCCCAAGCACCTCTTGACTCAGAGAAGGGTTTGCCAAAAAACTGCAAAATGACCTTCCCCTGCCCCAAATGCAGCGTCGCAGAGGCAGGTTCCTGCACAAGCGCTCTGATGTCACTGGCAACTCAGCCTCGGACAGCGCTTCCTGCCGGGACCTGGCGGCCAGCGAGCCATCCACAGCCTCAGGGACGTGGTGCTGCTCTGGGCAGCCCTGACAGAAAGCAGCTGCTTCTAGGACACAGCCAGGCGGAGCCCACGGAGCGGCTGGACGGCCGGCCACAGGGGCCGAGGACGCGAGAGCCAGGCCTGTGTGCCGTGCCTCGGGGGTGAATGGCCCCAGCGCAGCCAGGAAGCAGCAGTGGCAGCCGCCCCAAACTCACGAGGGTGCGGGGAC
Organism: Mustela erminea; assembly: GCF_009829155.1. Taxonomy (NCBI): domain Eukaryota; kingdom Metazoa; phylum Chordata; class Mammalia; order Carnivora; family Mustelidae; genus Mustela; species Mustela erminea. The sequence continues at coordinate 91,291,876 of NC_045627.1, read as the reverse complement.
CCGGGAATCCGCGCCGTGCGGCTGGGGACGGAGGCCTCCCGGGCTTTGTCACTGCACCTTCCAGCGGGTCCCGACGCACCTCAGCCTGCAGCCATGCGGACCACCGCGCCCTCCGTTTCTGTCTCCTATCTCTCCGCTTCACTCCAGGTCTTAAACCCCGACCCAGACGCCGGGTGACCTGTCCTGGGACGGCTCACCTGGCCCACGCCGTCCCACAGTGCCACTCGGGAGGCCACGCTGCGGTCCGCTGTGCTCCGCCGGGCCTCCAGGCGCTGAACCAGCCCCACACAACACTGCACCCCAAGCTGGACTTTAGGGAAGGAAAGACCTATGTTCGACGCGTTTTAGGTGGAAAAGATAATGATTTTCCAAATTAAATTTATCATATTTGAATCTAAATTTTAACTGATCACACAGCCAAAACAGTGACTCCCGTGATTTTCTCAGGGACCTTAGTGGACTGTGACAGCTCTGAGCAGTGACCCGACGACACTGCGGACGGCGAGCTTGACTCGGGTCTACAACGCACCCCTGCACCGTGTCTCCACAGCGGGCTCTGGGCACCGACCACGAACCATCCCCGCTGGGCTTCGTCGCTGGGCGTGACTGGCCCCTGCGCGTGCAGAGACCCATGTCTGAGCCGTAAACACACTCTGTTCAGCCACCGACACGAGGTCCCGTCCATTTAAACCCGGGCCTGGACTCCTGCGGAGCCGCGCCGTGCTCCAGACACACCCTGAGAGGCGCCGGGCCGGCAGGCGGCAGGCGTGGGGCAGGCAGGGAGGCCCGGACACACGGCGGGGCGCGGCGGGGCCGCAGGGAGCGCGCTCCCAGAGGCGTGAGGGCCCCGCAGGAACCGGGCACTCCAGGGAGCTGTCCCAGAGGCCCGGCTGGGCTCAGGTTCCAGGGCTTCCAGTTGTGGCCCACAGCCTCTGCCCTGCGTTACCAGACGGCTCTGTACCCTGCACCCCGACCTGCTGCCCCAGGCCCCCAGGGACGGCCCCTCCTGCACACGTGCCCTGCGAAGCCCCCAGGAGGCCACCGATCCCCTGCTGGACCCCCAGGACCCTTCTCCGCCCTCCTGCCCCGCTGGGCTCACTGGCCGCCCTCCACACCCACGTCTCCCAGGACGACAGGCCCGCGCCCCACATCCCACGCACCCCACGCTGGAGCAGCCCAGGTCGCTCACCAAGCCCCGGGCACGCCTGGCCACACGTCGGGATGGACCAGGCCCCTGGGGCTGCCTCCAGCGCAGGCGATGCCCGAGGGTGCAGCGGCCCCCGAGGTCCGAAGAAGTCACGCGGAAAGAGGACACGCCCAGACGAAGGGTCGCGTGTCATTCGGAAGCGGTTAGCAAACGGATGCGACCGTGGAAAGTTCTAGAAGAGAAGCAACGAACGACCTTGCACAGAGGTCGGCTGTGAGTGGCGTCGCTGGACACCAGTGGTCACGCCCTGGCCCCCGCAGGCCGCGCTCCCTGTGCACAGACCCCACCGAGACAGGTCCCGTGCACAGGGAGCTCGCCCGGAGACACCGCGCCCTGCCCTCTGGCTGCCGCAGCCGCGGTGGCCGGGAGGAGCCTGACTGGTCACCCCGCCGTGTGCGGTCCCTCCCTGCAGTGAGCAGCTGCGGCCTCAGCCCACAGCAGTCCCCGACCATGCGAGGCGACGGGCACCTGCCAGGGACCCCGACAAGCACATCTGTGCCTGTGGCTCACGATGACACGAGAACATCCGCGTGGTGGCCGTCCCGGGCTCAGGATACTCCTCTGAAAGGGAGATTTTTTTTTTTTTTTCATTCAAAATCAGCAAAAACAACATTTAGCTGTGCACTGCACAGGTGTGGGCAGCCTGTCCTCCCCTGGGAGTGACCAGCGGCCATCCGGAGGGAAAACACCCTGTTCTTCCTGCAGACAGGCTCCCGCAGGACCCCAGAAGGCGGCCACTCGGGGTGGAGGGCGCACCCCGTGGGAGGGGGCTGCTTACGAAGCAGGGAGGTGCACAGGGTGTGCAGACCCTCAGGTACTTCCCAGAGGCCACACAGTCCCCTTTGCGCCGCCACAGCCAGCTCTGACTCAAGGACAGCCAGGAGCTTCCTTCAGTCCTCGGTGCATGAAGACACGGACGAGAGAACCCACACGGCTGTCTCGTGTGGGGAGGGTCTCCAGAGACACGGAGGAGGACGAGTCTGTCCTCCAGGAGCTTCTCTGCAGACAGATGAGGAGCCACGACAGGACCAGGACAGAGGCTGCACCGCAAGGGCGTACCGCTGAGGGGGTGCCAGAGACGGGCACCGCGTGGTCTCAGCCACGTGTGCCGCCTGCGGTCACCAAACTCCCGAAACACGGAGCGGAAGGAGGCCACCAGGGGCTGGGGCGGGGACACCTCGGGGCAAAGGACACACAGGCCTGGGACCCAGCAGCCGGCAGCCCGCGGCGTGCCGCATGCCTGCGGACCCTGGGGCCGGGCCGAGGCCGGCCTGACATGCGGCCGGGGAGCCCCAGGTCTGCAAGTCCTGGAAAAGCAGCGGCCGGTCAGAGCCCACGGCCAGGAGGGACAGGGCTTATGGGACAGAAAGGAGGGGAGGCGGCCTCGGGGAGCAGCTGGCGAAGGAGAAAGCAAGGAAAGGGAAACGGGCGTGCCGACGGAAGAGAGCCAGGAGAGCGCTGCGGTCACCATCGCGGATCCGGGGTCACCGGGACCAGATCTCCAGGTCACCACGGGCAGAGATCACTGGGGACAGACTGGGGCAGCCTGCGCCGCACTTTGCTGGGCGGACAGAAGGGGGTGCTGTCGGGCTGGGATTCTGCACAAGCCTCCTCCCACGGGCAGCACAAGGTCCAGCCCAGCCCCGGCACAGGACCCCCGGGCACAGCGGGCCGGCCCACACTGCGGCAGAGTTAAATGTACTCAAACCACCATCGAGAGCAGGAGTCAGAAGCACAAAACTCCACCAGAAACGGACCAAAAACAAAAAGAGAAAAAAATGACATGAACCTCAAGGAAGAAATGGAAAAAGACAAAATCCTCATCACAAAGAGGAACCTACGACAAAGCCCCCAAGAAGAGCTGAGTGACAGGAGAAGCTGTGATGAAGGGGAGGGGGGAGAGGGGCAGGGGAGGGGGGAGAGGGGCAGGGGAGGGGGGAGAGGAGACAGGCAGGGCACTGGCAGGGGGAATGGGCAGGGAGGAGGGGAGAGGCTGGGGGGGATGGTGAGCAGGGGATGGGGGAGGGGGGTCGGCAGGGGACGGGAGAGGGCTGCCGGGCAGGACAGCCACCAGTCCCTGCGGGACGAAGCATCAGATCAGGACTAATGTTTAAAATCGTCATCCAGGGAAACGTCCCCAGAGTAGAAAGAGCTGAACTTGTGCCTGGGAGGGCGCCCCGAGCCCGAGAAAGCTCACCCACACGGCCCGGCCGCGACACAGGCCGGCAGGTCCAGGAGACCCCAAAGGTGCAGACCCAAGTCTCCAGGGACAAAGATCCACGAGGAAAACCAAGAGGTCACGGTACACTGGTCACAACCAACACGCAAGCCGGGCAGCACGGGCACAGCTTCTCTGAACACGTCGGCGAGACCAGGCGCGAGCCAAGCTCTCACACACCGGCGAGCGTCCTTCACGCATCGGAGGCAGAAACACAGGCTTCAGTGGACGGCAATTGAGGGAGTTCGACCGGAGCGCGCGTGCCAAGGTCTTCGGTGGAGAACTGCGTCCGTGCTTTCAGCTCTGCAGGCCGCACTGTGTACACAGCAATGGCTCCAGTGTGCCAGTGTGGACGTACACACAAGTGCATGTGCACGCGTACACAGGTCCCCACAGACAAGCACACACGTGTGCCCTCCCGCACGTGCACAGAGACACAGCGTGACCCCGCCAAGCGCCCTGACGGGACTGCCTGACCCCAGAGTCTGGGCCGGCCGCAGAGCACACGCGGCCCTGTGCACGATCCAGAAGACGCTGGTGCTGGGCCCCCACGGCCCCCTAGACAGAAACCCGCAGAGCTGAGTGACGGAAACCTAGAAAATGCCGACCGACGGACCACGAGGGGTCGAGAGCAAACCAGTGGGCGCCCAGCACAGGGGCCGCAGTGCAGCCGTGTGGACACGCGAGCCTCCAGAACACGCCACGCCGCCCACCTCGAGCGTGCCAAGTCCACTGTGTGCCAACGACAGCCCCGCAGCGTTATGAAAACGTCTTAACTTCCACCAAGATGCACCGTGGTCCACGAACTGTATCAGGAGACGGCGGGAACATCGGAACGCAGAGCCGATATTCAGGGACGTGCCAGAGCGCCTGACCATCTTCGTGGGGGTCACAGTGACACGGGGACGCTTTCAATTCTTCCAGAGACTCAGGCTGACATGCTGACGCGTGATGTCGTGGTGCCTGGATTTTGCCTCAGTGACTGGGGCGGACGCGGGGCACGTGACAGGCCTGGCTTTGAGCTGGAAACTGAGCGAGGGTAGCAGGCACCGAGGGACAGTGTCCTGTTGCCCCTGCTTCATGCATGTTTTGAATTCACGTGATACTTCGCCCGCCATGCTCACTGCTTAACTCGGTGGGAGCAAGGCCAGAAACCACCCGCCGCCCAGGGCCCCGGAGCTGGACGGGGACAGGGAGCCCGTCGGGATGACAGGAAATGCGTGCATCCGACCTGCGTCTTCCCTGGTTCCTTAACGGCAGGGCAAGAGGGAAACAGGCCCCAGGCCTCTGGCTGGCAGGCTCTGGGGGAGGGCAGGCGCCTGAGTATCCGTCAACCCGTCACTCAAAGACCCAAGAACTTCATTTTAAAACAGATGTAATTACGGCACATGGTGAGAAACTCAAAATAGCTCGTTAGGAATCCTAATTTTAGTGACACACTGTGGAAAATTTCACCAACAGAAAAACAATGTTTCCTTTGCCAGTGAGCGAAGCTGTGGGTACTTCAGGAGGCGAACGTAAGGGTTCCGCAGAGCCGTGAGTGGCCCTGGCTGGGACGCAGGCGGAAGCCGGGAGACGGGCTCTGCTCAGCCCAGGGGACGACGCCAGGACACGCCCTCCGTCGTGTGCTCTCACCGATCCACATCGCAGGGCCAGGGCCACTGCTGCTGCCACGTCCTCGTGGGACAAAACACACCCCAGGAGCCGGTGCCCTGGGGGACACGTGTGTCCTCGGGGTCGGGCCAGCAGCTGCCCGGTGGCCGACAGCAAAGCCCCAACTGGTGGAACGTACCCATTTCCACGGCATAAAGGCCCCCCGTGGCCTGAGCTGAGCTCCTGACGTGACGGCACTGAACGTGGGATCCGGGCGATGCTTGGTGACGGGGTTACGTCCCCTGCTCCTGGGTGGCAGCACGTGCAGTAGGATTACCAGGATGCAGAGAGTGGGGGTGGCTGCGACCTGTGGTTGGGGGTCACTGCCTCAGTCCCGGGGTTTCTGCTCATGCTGCGTGGGGCAGCCGGGCCCAGAAGCAGCCGGTTCTCCGCGGCCTGCGGGGCGCAGGGTGCGGTGGCGGCGTGGGCTCTCCAGAAGGCCCACCCGCTCGCACGGAGTCCTGCTCCATCCTTCCCGGCACAGACCCCGGGCCTGGTGCCCTGGGCTGCTGAGCATCCACCTCCTGGACGGACGGCTCGGACAGTTGCTCATGTGGTCCGTGAGGGCGCCGGGAATGGACACCAAGCACAAGCCAAACACAGACGACAGGTGGTGTGGGTTCGACCCCGCCACACAGGCTGCGGGCACAGAGCTCTGGCCCTTCCCCACACCCCTGGCAAGGAGCTCAGGGCCCTGGTGATTCCAGGCAGGGACCCCTTCAGGGCCGATGACACGGGCACCTTGAGGACAGGCAGGAAGAGCCCCCCCACGGGGCGGGACAGAGAGCTGTGTTACTTCTGGGCGGAAACATGTCTCGGTAAACAAGCTGGTGGTCTCCAGGCCCCAGGCAGGTCCGAGTGAGCAGACGCGTGCCCCAGCCCACAGGGCCTCCACTCAGCCGGGGCCATCCAGCTGCTGGGGACACCGGCGTGTCCTTACCTGGGACAGCCTCAAGTCATGGCCTCAAGTGCATGCTTGCTTCGCCAAAACTGTACCCCCCAAAAAAGCCTCTGATAAAGATACACACATTTTTTCATCAGAACGATCAAGGAAAATGTTTTGGAAAAGAGTGAATTAGAAACGTGAGCAAGAAAGCACCTAAGGCATCGCCACGTGCACACGCACACGCAGCCTCTTCCAGCCCTCCTGACGCCGCACAGGTGACCCGGGAGGAAGGCGGCCTCAGGCCCAGGAAAGCCTTGAGGCGGCCGCGCCCAGCCCACCGGCCCCTTGTGGGCCAGGAGTCAGCGCCAGAAATAGCAGCAGCCGACCGCGTTCGGCTTTCTGTGGAGAGAGCATCTGAGTGACCTAAAAAGGAATTACATCCTGCACACGGGCCGGTGGAAGCCCGATGGCCAAGATAAGAGCAGAAAGGGGACGAGAGAACGCCTTGAGAGAAAAGTTACTGCTATTCACCAAGTCTACTTGCCAACACGCTCCTCCTGAAGACCGGGGCGGCAGGGGCTCGGCCTCGCCCTGGGCTCGGGGGCTGCACTGGGCGGGCACAGGGCAGGCCAGGGACGGCTCCCAGGAGGAAGCCCAGACTCGGCCTCCCGCACCCTGACGGGCTGCCTTCCCACGGTCCACAGCCCGCACACAGCCACCGGCCGGACTGCCAGCAGCCAGCTGTGCGGACGGCAGGCTCTTCTCCCCACAAGCTGCACACAGACGGCCACACTCCGTGGCCCCACCGGCCGACCGGCGAGGGGTCTCCCGGAGCCTGTGTGGGGCCGGACCCAAGCTCCGCGTGCGCGATGGGTGCAGCCCGGCTGCCGACCCAGAGCTCGGGGCTGAGTTCCCTCCATGCCTGGCACCGGCCGGGCCGCGCCCACAGTGGACCACAGCGCCGACCTGTGGCTCCGGGACGCTGGACAGGCCGTTGTGCCGCACACACGTGTGCCTAGGTCTGCGCAGCTGGGCAGGAGACCGCTCCTGCTACAGACCCAGAACAGGTCCATGCTTCAATTTTAACAAAACTTGCTGCTTTAGGACATCAAAGCTCTACTGGTCAGTTTTAAGCTAGAAAGCACTTTCACCCACCCGAGGCAGGAGCAGTACCAGACCGGGTCCTCGGCAGACGCGGTGAGGATTCCCGCCTGCTTCACACACGCTCACTTGGCTTCACACTGGCCAGCAGTGGACACAGCCCCATGGTCACCACTCGAGACACCTCGGCACCCCTCCTGGAAACCCCCTTCCCAGCACCACCCACCACTTCCACAAGGCCCCTTCTTTGAGCCATTTCTGCTTGCAGGAGACTGTGATCCCAGGACCTAAAAGACCCCCAGGGCCCACACCTCGCTCTGGCCTTCCCAGTGAGCCGCCCTCCTCCCCGCCCGGCCCCCTAATGATCATCTCCCCTCCCCCCCAACCTCCCCAGTGTCCCCCAAGCAATGGTAGGCCCAGAACACCAGTCCGTACCCTCCAGAGCCCCCCCGGGTGCCAGCTGACTCTGTGCCTCCTCTCCCACCTGGGGAAGGACTCACTTCCCACCAAAGCTCCCATGGGTGTTGGCACTAACGCAGCTGGGAACCCTGGATCCCGGATCCAGGCAACTGAGGACTCCCCTCTCCTGACGGCTCGCAGGCCCCACCCCTGCCCACTGGTCCAACCAACTTCCTCCTTCCTCTGCCCAAATCTGCCCCCGTCCCTGCGGCAGGCAGCAATCCGCCCTCGGCCCACATGGCCCAGTTCCCTCCTCAGCCCCCTGCCTACTGCCAGGAAGCCACACCCCAGCCTCTTCCAACGGCTGCCCTGTGTCGCGGACCCCTGCCCATCCGTCCCTAGCACCCTGCTTCCTGCCCCTGTGGGCTGGCGTGCCCCTCACCCCAGGCCTCCCGACTCAGCGGCCAGCTTGGCCTTCAGCACCGAGGGGCTGGGGCTCCTGTCCTGCGGCTTTGTAGCCTCAGGCACAGCTCCTGACCCTGCACACCTCAGTTTTCTCATCTACAGAGTGGGCCTCAGGGGAGTAAGTTCCTAGCCCAGCCGGCGACCTCCTGGTCAGGAGATAAGACCCAACTCTGGGCAAGCCTTTGAGACGGAAGAGAATGGAGGTGTGGAAGGAACACAAACTTACCGGTCACCCGGGACCCCGCAGCCACCTGTCATCCGCACGTGGGCACTGACCACAGCTGCAGAGGCCGGCAAGGGCCTGACATCACGAGCTCCTTCCCACGCCCCCACAAGTCGCAGTGGGCACCAGACCACGTTCTGTGGGCCTGAGGCCGAGAGGTGGGGTCTGGCAGTGCCGAATGGGCCCCCAAGGCTGTAAGTGAGGGTCTGAACTCACTGGACCCCCAGGCAGGGAGAGGGCACCGGGGTCGGGGGTCAGAGCAGCTCCGAGATCCCCGCATCCACGGCCAACCTGCAGCCGCGTCCATGGGCGGCAGCAGCCAGGCGGGGCCTCTGTCGCGGCACAGCAGCCAGGACGCAGGAGCCCGGCTCTGCCCGAGAGCGACAAGGGGCAGCTCACCGCCTCTCTCCCCCCGCATCTGCCACGGCGTTGCTCAAAATGCACCGGGGCAAACTGCAACGGGCCGAGGGGGTCCAACCCGCCAGGGCGGCACGCGGGACAGGTGGGAGGAGTCCACTGACTGCCCGGGCCGCGGGCCAGCCCTGAACGCGGCGACACGCGGGACCTGACGTGCTACTGACCCAGCTTCATCGCTTCCTTCCTCCTGTTCCTACGCGGCTCCCAGAAAACGTGCTCTCGGGGCACTTCTGGGCAGCGCAGGCTCCGTCCGCAAGAGGGCCTCTGCTGGCCTCTGACGGCGTCCTGCAAACCCGTCCTCATTTGTGAGAAATCCTAAAATCCGCAGGACCCGCAGCTCTGCAGAGTCCTCTCTGCAGTGAGTCCTTCAACGACCTGGAACTTTGAAGAGCCATCCCGCGTAGCACTCTGCCCCCCAGTCCACAGCCCACGCAGGACCGGCTTGGGGGGTGGGCAGGGCCACCGCTCAGGGCACGGGGGTCCAGGCGACATGTCGGTCCATGGTTCACGGTGGCCGGCCGTCCCGAGCCACGGGCCGGGCAGCATGCACCACACGTCCCCAACAGTAACCCTGCCGTCCCTCCCAAGATCTCGGGGCACAGCTGGCTCGGTGACGACCGCCGCCTGCCCGGAGCCACACAGCCAGGTCGGGGCGGCCCGCGGAGGGGCCTGGCTGTCAGTCCCCGCCGTCTCATCCCGGGGACGTAAGGGGGTCACAGCTCCGGGCTGTGTCCGCAGACGCGGCGCCGTCACCGGCCCTGCTTCCGAGCTTCTATTTGAGAGTAACTTCTAGAAAAGCACCGTCCTCGCTTCCAGAGAGTGCCCTGGGACCCGCGGGAGTGTCAATCCGCACCAGCCACAAAGCCCCCAGGCCACACAGACGGCGGCGGACCGTCCCTCCTGCAGACCTGCTCCCGCAGGCCGGTCCTTTCCTTCTCCTGTGAACGGGCTTTAAGGGCACCCAAGAAGTCTGCCTGGTTCGAGGTCACAAGGACTTTCCCCTAAGACTTCCAGGACTTTTATCATTTTAAATCTTATGTTTAGGTCCACGGCTTACCTTGATCTTCGTGAAAGGGGCAGAGGACGGACGACGTGCGTCCGCGCGGGGAAGGACACGGCCGCTCCCCCGGCTCCGTCCGCTCAACGCGCTTCTCTCTCGCGAGCTGCGGCCAGCCCGTGTCCGTCGCTTGGCCGTACTCCTGGCTTATGTCTGCATCTGTCTTCCGTCCCACTGACCTGTCGCTGCCCTGCTGTCCTGCTGTCCTGCTGCCACTTTACAATGCGTCTCGGAAGGAGAAAGTGGGAGCCCTACACGTCTGGTTCTCCTCTTTCCTTAGTTTCCCTGTATAAAATGTCAGATGTATTTCGCAGACTTCTGCCAAAACGGCACGCGGCGATTTCGAGGGGAACGTCGGTGAACGGGGTCTCCGTCGGCGGGGAGCCAGCGCGCCCGTGTCAGGGAGTCTCCGCGCCACGACGAGCAGGCCGCGCCTCTCCGTCTCTTCCTGTCGTGTCCACGGGTCCCGCGGGTCCCGTGGCTCAGCGCTCAGCGGCTCACACGCGTGGCATCTGCACCACAGCCCACTCCGGCGTGACCGTCATGTCCCATGTGACGCGTCCAGCTGGTCCCAGTAAAAAGGAAGATGCTTGCGCACAGCCCTGGACGCTGTTGTCCACGCAGGCCACGTCTCTGTGGTGTCCTCACGGCCCTGGCAGCTGGGGGGCGTCACCCGCACGAGGGGTCTCACCCCCCCCCCCGTGTCCTCGTCTCGCCCCTGCCCCTGCCAGGACCCTCGGGACCACACTGGGCGGGAGAGGGGACGCCAGGCGCCCTTCCCTCCCCGGCGGCTCTGCGGTCAGCTGTGGGCTCTTCGCAGGCTGGGGAGGGCCCGTCGGTCCTCGGTTCGCTGACGGTCTCCAGCGGAAAGTTCCAGGATCGGGCCTGAGGCTTCGTCGGCGCACGCGGAGATGACGCGACGGCTCGTCCCCGTGAGTCACCCACGGATTTTACGGACCGACCCTGACTTCCTCCGCGGGTGACGAAGCACTAATGCTGTGACGTGTGTGTGCGTGTGCGCTGCTCAACGTGGCGGTGTCAGAGCTCTCTGCTCTGTAGCTGTCCCGCGGGAGACATGGGCAGGTACTCACGCCTCCGCCTGCCGTGGTCTCGGGTGAGCGAGCGTCCCCGGGGCTTCCTGCAAGTTTCTGAACTACCGTGACTGTTTCTTGCTTAAATGTTGGACAGAACTTCTAGGGGAAACCACACAGTCCTGGAGGTTTTGTCGGAAAATGTTGGCAAATGTTAGTGGAGCAGAGAGTTCACTTATCTCTTCTTGACTGTAAGCTCTGATGCTTCATTTTTCCAAAAATATGTTCCTTTCCTGTAAGTTTTCAAGCCTATCAGCATACAGCTGGCCCCCACAGTCCCTCCGTATCTCTTTAACACCTGCCAGATTTTTAGTGATGATGCCCCCCCATCAGACTTCTGAAATGAGTGCTTTTGTCTTCTACCTTCAGAAATTAGATGTAGAAAAGCAAGTTAAACCCAGAATAACCAAAAGAAAGGGAAAACTTAAAGAGCAGAAGTCAGTGAGTGAGAAAACAAACACAACAGACATCCTAAAACCCAGAGCAGGGTCTCCGAGATCCACAAAACTGAATCCTGTAGCCACACTCCTGTCTGGTTTTCTCCTCCACAGGGTCCTCTTTTCCTGTGTCCTTGCCCACCTGGTGGTCTCTGGTCGGTCTAACAGTGACCCTGCAGCCACCTTGCTAGGCACCCCTGGCCAGGACACCCCCTCGGGCAGCAGGTGGGGTGGCCCCAGGGCAGCTTTGACCCTCTCCAGACTCACCATGCAGCCTAGCCTGGGGCCTGATGTTTGAAGACCACAGTCTCACAGGTATTTCCCAGTTTTAATTTGTTTAAGGTGCAGGTTTGGTGCCCGTTCCTTCAAGCTGCCTGGAAGACAGCACTGTTTATCACATCACTCTTACCGCCAACAGCAAACAGACAACATGTCTGCTTGAGACCCCTGACCTTTCTTATCACTGAGCTGTTCCACAATTCAGTGAATCCTTAAGGCTGATAACAACGCAAATACTCCCACTGCGAGAACCCTGAGTCTGGTGGGAAGAACGGATTCCTGCTGCCTGGTGTTCCTTTCTTAGGCCAAGTCCCTGGATGCTCGGAGAGCCTGGCTTTGCCCTGTGGAGTCTTGTTTGAAGCCGGTCTAAGGTCTTACTTTTTCTACTTCTCTCACTAATACTTACTACGGGATTCCAACACTTGCTCGATTTAGGTCTGTAGGAGAGATGTGTAACCGCCGTAAAATTTATCCACGGCATCTCAGCAGACTCGAAACCACCCGGGAGCCCGTCGACAGAACGACAACTTAAAATGACGGCCTGTCCAGCTAACGGCACACTCTGAAGCCAATGAAACAGGTCGTGTGCACTCATTTGCACAGACGTCCCAGCTTGCCGAGAAAAGAGTGAGCCGTGAACATCCCCGTATCCGTGACCTGCTAGGGGCTGCCCCACTTCCCCGGGCATGTGCCAGTGAGACGCGCCGGACAGGGAGCAGGGTGCTGAGCTGTGTGCTCTCTGCCTTGCGCAACCGAGAAAGACGCGCTGACCACACACCGTGCGGCACACGCACTCGCAGGTCTCGGGCAGAGGGAGCAGGACGGGCTGCCGCCAGGACCGCACCTGCGAGCACGCCACCGCCACAGAGGGAGAGGAGGCCCACTGACTGCCGGAAGCCTCACCGGCGGCTCTGAGAGTTCAGGGCAGAGCCGGCCCGCAGGACGGCCGCTCCGTCAAGAGCCGCCCTGAGAACCAGCCCCGGGAGGCCTCTTCCTTCCCAGCACCGCCCCTGGGCTGCCCGGGGGCCTCCGGCTGTCCCTCGTGTGCGACGGACACTCCCAGGACAGGGGGTCTGGCTCTCCTGCTCCTTGCCGGGGAGGTGCTGCCATCACGGGGAGGGGGTGCCTCACGGCCTCGTCCAACCCTATTCACCCCCAAGAGGCCCCACTTCACACCCTTCTGCGCAGGAATGTGGCGGGAACACAAAGCTTGAGGCCCAGGCAGCTGTGGAGCCCGTGTCTCCGGGGGAGACGAACACGTCAGTACCCGACAGACACAGACTGTGATCCGGACGGCGAGGACAAGTGCACGGAGCACAGTGACAGTGGGCGAGGCCAGGAGAGGGACCAGGAGGGGCCTCTGTTGGGGAGGGTGGCAAGGGCAACGCTCGGGAGAGTGGGGGGGCGGGGGCCTGGGAGTGGGAAGGTGGGGACGTCCAGTTAGAGCAAGCACAGAGGACCGAGACACCTGGCGCGTCTGGGGACAGAGCAGAGAAGGCCACAGACGGACCCTGGGCTCTCACCCAGGGGACAGGAGCCCGAGAGCCACCCGACCTGAGCTGTGGTCTCGGGGAGCACCCTGCCGCTCGCAGAGCACAGAATGGGGATGTGGCCGGGCCTTGGGGAAGGTTCTGGGTGGACCAAGAAGGGGGCACAGAAGGGCCGGCTGGCATGGGGGTGGCGAGCACAGGGCCTGGCTCCTGGACTGGGAGCCTGTGCTCCCCAGCAAGGGGAGAGTCGTGTCACCGGCCACAGGCCCAGGGGTGTCTCGGGGAGACTGGACAGGGAGGGGCATGGGGAGGCCAGCTGGGTGACACCAGGCTGCGACCCTCTCTGCTCTCTGAGCCACAGCGGCCCTCAGGACTGAGTCTGAGAGGCCTGGTCATCAGCAGCGTCTGAGGCTCATCAGAACTAACGGTGGAAACCCCAGCAATATTTTCTCCCATTCCCTGCACTTTTATGGAGATCGGGGGTTACAGAAAAAGCAAAAATTAGTCCCTGGGTTCTAAAGGCACGAATGCTGGGTTCAGTTCCTGTGTCTATAAAAGCAGCGTATCAGGCGCTGTGTCGAAAACAACATAACTGCGTAATGGGAACTCTAGGGTTAAACATTCTCTTTAAGAAAGCAGGGACCCGCCCTGGCCCCCAGCAGACCCGAGCACTCTCTGCTCCGGGATCAGCGGCCTGATCACCCCAGGGGTCCAGTCAGCCCCACGCGTGTCAGGGGACTTGCGGTAAATTCTTACAAGAATCATCCCTGAAAGTTCTCTTCCTTCTACAGAGACTTCTGCTTATAAACCAGGACAAGCTCCCCCTCCAACCCGCACACCGCCACGCATGGTCCTTTCGCTCAGCAAAGGCTCCATACTCCAGGAAGGCCTCCAGGAAGGACACCCGGGGCTCTGGGAGCCTGAGGGAAACAGCAGGCCGTGTGCCCCTCTGGGTTCCAGGTTCTGGAAACAGCCTGACACAGCTCGCGTGCAGCGGGAAGGCTCAGGAAGGGGGGACACCTGTGGGGTCAGAGTCATAGAAAGCCCACCTGCCCAGCCTGGACTCACTCGCAGACCACGGGTGGCCTGGCTGCCTCAGCACACCCCAGGGACCACGACGTCAACAGAAGCAGAAAAAACTTGCAAATGTGCACTGACCTTCAGCTTGGGGCTGTCGGGCACTCTGCACACCTCCCAGCACAGGGCCACTCATTGGCCCCTCCAAGACGTGCACCTAACAGAGATCTCAATCTCTGCCCCTGCCTTGGGGAGACCAACAGGGGCTCAGCTTCATGGGCAGCTGCTCCAGCCCAAACCGACAGGCCCAGGGAGCCCGGAGAGCAGGATGGGGGGCGCCACAGGCAGAAGGGCCCCTGAGCCCATCCAGAGCCCGAGGCTGGTGCTTGGCCAGGAAGGGCCTGAGCCTTCACCCACTGGGCCGGCTTCCTGCCAGCAGCTGAGCCGCATGGGCCGGGGAGCCCTGGGCAGGGCAGAAGGCTAGCGGAGGAAGGGCTGAGAGCCCACCGGCCTCTGCCACGAGCCTCCCAACAGCCTTCCATGTGCCCATCCCAGAAGACGCTCCCCCCAGAACTTCCCTCACGTGTGCAGGACCTGCCTCCTGTACCTGCCAAGAGCCAAGCACCACACCTGGCAAACAGTATGTGTGGGACGGGCGAGGGAAAGGCCCCACCTCCAGACAGCCCGGGAGGGCACACCTCGCGGGGCACAAGGGATGGAAGCGTCTGCCCGAGGCTCTACCCTCTGGGTGCCTGCTGTCCCCCGCAGAGTGGGACCCGCATCTGCCCCACCCGCCCTGCACTCTGAGCCTCTAGCACGTGGGTCCCACGGCCGCCCGGGACCCACGGCAGGGACAGCAGGCCCTGGAGCAGCCCACTGGCCTGCTTTCACAGGCCCAGAGCCTGGACATTGCCAGGAGCAGGCAGGACACAGCTCAGTGGACCCGCTGCTACGCCGGCCCCTCCGCCCCTCAGACCTCAGCTGGCCGGACCTCGAGGCCAGAGGGAAGGGAGGCCCAGGCCTCCCCCAGTATCTCCTGTTGTGTCCTGCTGCCAAAACATTCCCACGGGCTCAGCAGAGATGCCAGCGGGTAGGGGTGGCCCCGCCGCCCTCCCCCACCTGCGCCGTCCTCTTCCCGGCCAGGTCCGGCCCCTCTGTCCCGGCCACACCGGACGCCCGGCCACTGGGCCCCTCTGTCCCGGCCACACCGGACGCCCGGCCACGGGGCCCCTCTGTCCCGGCCACACCGGACGCCCGGCCACTGGGCCCCTCTGTCCCGGCCACACCGGACGCCCGGCCACTGGGCTCCTCTCTCCCACAGGTCTGCCCGCGCACCCCACCCCCACCTCAGAGCGGCCTCGCCGATGCCCCCCCGAGGGTCCCAAACACAGACACGTCCCGGGCCCAACCCCAGCCACCGGTCACCGTGCCCGTCCCACAGACACGTGACTGGCCTCGGCTGGGGCCTCGGTCTGGAGCACAGCTGTCTGACCATGGCCCTCCGTGTGGCTTTGCCGCCTTTAATACGCATCCACAGGACCATCCGGAAAGGCGTCCTCGGGTCTCCAGAAGCTTTCAGTGCCCCCCCGCAACAATGCAGAGACCCCTGCCTGGGGCCTTGGAATCTGGGCCGGAGGAGGGGGATCTGGCAGGAGCCTCGGAGGAGGAATGTGACGCCCATCACCGTCAGCCCCGGGACAGCCCAAGCCCAGACAGTTTGGACAAAACGCGGCTCCCACAGAAACAGAGCCCTCACGGCAGAAACAACGGGTCTGAGAGAGCAGCCACAAGTAGTCCTTACCTGATAAAACTCCCGAAGCCAGTTCTTCTGCAGGGTTTCCGGCTGTAAATCAAGAAGGAAAAGACACAGTCAGACCACTGGACAGCCCCGAGGAGCCGCAAGCAGAAGCTAATGGTCTTCACCGAGACCTGCCGCAGGCCTCACAGCGCGGCACACCCCACGGGGGGACCTCCCGCCCCCAGGAGGGAACCCAGCTCAACAGGGCAGGTGCTCCCAGGCACAAAGCTGTCCGAGCGACAGGCAGGCCCCGCAGCACCCACCCCTTCACTCTGCTCTGTCCCCACGGGGGTCATAGGAGGGACACCCCACCACCAGGCCAGGGTTTGCCACGGGACGGCACAGTAGGTACTGGCCTGAGGGGAGCCTCTGTCCTTAAGGGGCAGGGTTCCAGCCGCAACCCTCGGGCCGGCTTCCAGGACGAGGCAGACAGCAGCAGGGACCCGGGGGGTGGGCTCCAAGCCCCGGGTGCTCTGGGAAAAGAACTGCCCAGAACGCCCAGTGTCTTCCGGCGGGCATCCCCGCTGCGGGCTGCGGACAAGCGGCCACCAGCCGAGAGGGCACGTGCCCACCCCACCCCACCCCAACCTCGGACACGGCACCGAGATGAAGCACAGGGTGAGGCCAGGCAGGAGCGTCCGACGGTCTGTGGGACGGCTGCTCTCTGAGGCCCCGCGCACGTGACCCAGGTGCGCCGACGCCCGATCGTGCCGGGACACTCACACCACAGTTCAGAGCACGGAGCCGGCCTCAGCCCAGAGGTCTCTGCTCGGAGCCCAGATGCCCCACAACCCGGAGGGCAGCTCCTGTGGCTGAAGCGCAGGAAGACGGAGCTAAAGACCGGGTCGCGAGGGGACGGAACCCGGCCGCGCAACAAGCGCCTGGGGGCCACAGGAGGGGACTGCAGAGGCTCGCCCACTAGAGACGGGCCTGGACACCCACCCACGGATGAACGGATGAAGCGAGCATCGTCCATCCACACAAAGGACGATGACGGGACCCTAAAAAGGAACAAAGCCCTGACTCCGGCCACAACATGGGTGAGAGCACCGTGAGAGCAGCTGGACGCAGGCAGGACCGTGGGTCCACGCTACGGACAGCCCACGCAGGCAGAAAGCAGACTGCTGCAGGCCGCCAGCGCTCCTTGGGAGTGACAGAAACGCTCTAAGAAGGACCACGGTGGTGGCCGCACAGCTCCCCCACGGGCAGCACCGGGCCACAGCCTGGAGAAGAGCAGCGCTGGCCCACGGCCACCAGAGGAAGAGGACTCCCAGGGCCAGGGACACACACCCAGGAGGCAGCAGGCCCTGCCCAAGCCCAGCCCAGTCTTGGTGAGGACACACCAGGGTGACAGCCACCTTTCACGCCTCGAGACCAAGGAGAAGAGCCAGCTGCGCGACTCGCAGAGCAGGACCCAGCTCCCGCGCCACAGCCGCCGCGGCTCCGGACAGCACCTGGGACTGGGGAGCCGACGCGTCTTTCCCGCCCTCCCTTCTCACAGGCTCACAGCCGCCGCACTGACTTCCACGTGTTTAAACTTAGTTTTAAAGCTCAAGCCAGAGATCAACAATGAAAGCGCTGCGCACACCGTGACGACACGCTCACCGCCGTCACGATGGGCACCGGAGAGAGAGGACGGGCACGGAAAACGGCTGTGGGCTGTCCGACAGCTGCAG
Source organism: Mustela erminea (assembly GCF_009829155.1). Classification (NCBI taxonomy): domain Eukaryota; kingdom Metazoa; phylum Chordata; class Mammalia; order Carnivora; family Mustelidae; genus Mustela; species Mustela erminea. The sequence continues at coordinate 91,274,462 of NC_045627.1, read as the reverse complement.
GGCAGCCAGAAAGAGAGCCACGGTTCACACGCGCCCCACTGCACGCACGCCTCGCGCACACACACACGCACACACGCATATGCACACGAACACACACGCACACACACACAGAGGCACACACACCTGCTCAGAAGCCCCAAGGCCCCGGGGCTGGACAGTGCAGATTTCAGAACGTTTCCACCGACACAAGGATCAGCACTGCGGAGCACGCCCCTCCGTGGGGACAGAAACGCACTAGATCTGCGCGGTCCAGTCTGTGCTTGCAGAGCGGCCAGTGTGTCTGAAGAGCTGAGTTTCCAAAGCGACTCAATTTTAAGCCGTGACGTAGTCGGTGACGTTCCCGACAGCAGCTCTGGGGAAGAAGAAGGGAAGCTTCGCGGTCCCTGCCACGAAGTAAACGGGCCGCGGATCATAAGCACGGCGAAGACCACACCCACAAAAGGGGAGCCACGTCCCGCCTACGCCACGTACAGCGTCAGTGCAAACACAGCACGTGAACGACCGACTCGCCACAGCCGGGCGGGCCGCTCCACAAATGCACGGATGGTCTGACGCCAGGGCAGCCGGAGATGCAGCTGGCTGTCCTGGTTATGGCTACAGGTCACTGAGAAGGTCAGGACTCCGGTCACAGCTCGAACGGCGGCGGCGTGTGAGTAGCACTGACTTCTCCCACATCTGCCAGGGAGCGGGAGCAGCCTGCAAACCACCGCCCCGAAGTCCAGAGACACGGAACACGAGACTGGCAGCCCAGACCCGCTCTCCTGGAGAAGACGCTGAGCCAACACCCGGCGGGAAGACACCACCCGTCACTTGAGGAGCGGCCGGGAGCTGAGTGCGGACAAGGGCTGAGAGGCTCCCTGGGACCACGGCTTCCAGGACGGCCCCCCGTGTTGTAGGTTTTACCCCCAGGCATCTCAGCAGGAACTCACTGTCCAGATCAGACAAGGATCCCTGGAGAAAGACCCTCTCTTGGCTCCGGCAGGGGGACGGGAGGAGCAGCCACAGGGAAACACCCTGGGAGCTCTGCACACCACAAGCCTTATGGGGGAAGAGGCTTCACCAGCACCTTAGCCCAGCCCTGGAAAGGGTGCTTCCTCCCACGCTGCCTGCCTGACATGTGGAAAGGATGGACGGGGGGGAGCCACGTGTGGGGGGAGCCACGTGTGGGGGAGCCACGTGCGGGGGAGCCACGTGCGGGGGAGCCACGTGTGGAGGAGCCATGTGCGGGAGGGAGCCACGTGTGGGGGCACAGGACGAGACGCAGGCGCACCAACCCTCCAAGCCTTAGTCACAGACTGTGGAGCACTCCCTTCCCCCGTGCCACACCCCCACACCAACAGGACACTGGTGCAGTGGGGCACGGCACAGACCACCCCCAAGGAGTCTTAGGGATCATGTCCGAAGACGACATGAGGACCCCAACACCGCAGCCATAGCACACACCGAGCACGGCCCAGAGCCACGCCACATTAACGGAAGGCCTCCCGCGGCCTCAGCAGCTCTGACCTGATTCTTTGGGTCCAGCTTTTGGCAAGAAATTACAAGGCAGACTAAAAGGCAAGGGGCAAGTAACAGTATAAAGACAAATGCATCGGTTATGACCCAGATTTGGGACTGTCAGAAGGGGATTCAGAGCAGACTACAGGCTCCGATGGAAATCGTGAACAGCACAAAAGGCAGGTGAGCCACACAAGCAGTGCGACAGAAGCTCTAAGACAGAGTCCAGAGCAACTACTAACATCAAAACCACGGTAGCAAGAATGCCGCCGACGGGCTCATTAGCACCCTGGACACGGCCCTGGGAACAACCAGCGAGCTTGAAGACACATCAACAGAAACTTCCAAGACAAAAACACTGAAAAAGCTACAGGACATCCAAGAACCTAGAGACAACCTCACGTAATGCAGACGTCAGAAGAAGACAAAAAACTGGAAAACACTGCTGAGGTACTCAAGGCGGAGAGTTTTTAAAAATTATCGGCAAACACAAACCCCAGAGACAGGAAAGCTAGAGGAACACTCGGTGGCTTAAATTCCAGCAAAGCTCCTGCAGGCACACAACGTTCACCTTGAGGAACGGCGACAAGGCACGTCTGGGAAGAAGGAAAAACAGAGGCCCACCGAGGCCACCAGGAACAGGGACAGGTGTTCCGGCACCTTCCGCAAGCCACGCAAGGAAGGACAGAGTCACCGGGGACGGGGAGGACGCCCGCCAGCCCAGGATTCCGCATCCCGCCAACGATCTCCCCAGAAGTAAGGAAAAATAAAGACATTCTCAGATAAACAAAACTGAGGAAATCCGTCACCAGGAGACCTGCCCTAAAAGTAATGTTTTAAAAAGTTCTTCGGAGACAAGGAAAATCATACAGGTCAAAACCGCAGATGTGCATGAAGAAAAACGGAGAAGAAATGAATGCAAGTTCTCCAATAAAAGTCTGCGACCACGGATGATCAATCAACCAACAGGGAAGTGGCTGTCAGGTCCCGCGGCCGCACACACGCCCCACCCCGTGTGCACAGAGAACCCCTCCCCTGGGGTGTGGGCGCCCCTGGAAGCGATAAGATGTCACTCCCTTGATCATGTCCCGTCTGCGGCAAAGGTGGAAGGACTCTGCAGACGTAATTAAACCCCGAGAATAGCTGGTCTTAAGCTAATCAAACAGGGTGTTGTCCTGGGTTGGTCTGACCTCACCGGACGTGAGCGGGCACCTTACAGGAGACTGGAAAGGTCGCAGATGAGCAGGGACTGGCTCTCGCCTGCGGGAATGGCCTGCCCTTGGTCCCACCTCGGCAAGGAGATGACATGTGCCAAACCCAGGGGCGCGCAGGGACTCACGGCCTCCTGAGATCGCAGCCGGGGGGGCCCAGACGTCCCCCCGCAGAGGTGAGAGACAGTGCTTGTGCCGAACCACAGCCTGCGGGACTCGGTCCCACGCGCATAAGCGAGCACGTCCTTGGCCTCGGACGCAGGTGTGGGCCAGGTGCAAGGGAAGAAAATCTCACGAGAGCAGCGATCACAGTGACACGCTTCACCCTCGGATTTCCCTGTGGCGTAAGGTCTCCGGGGAGGTCCAGTTCAAAACCGTGCCCTCGCAGTGAACGCGCCGTCCGACAGGCTGTGGAAAGTCTGGGACGACGGCCCCGCACCACACACCTGCGGGCAGGTCCCCCAAGCTCGGCACAGCCCCCCAAAGTTCACGCGGGCAAACCCGGACTCAGAGTCCACACTGCGTGGCTAAGAAGGACACACTCAGCCGCAGTGGGGACCCCGCGCAGGACAGGACAGACGTCAGAACAGAGCGAGAACGCGCGTGCGGTCAGCCCCACGAAGAACTGATCTTCCTAACACCGGACAAGTCCTAAAAGATTTGACAGAAAACAGCAGGAGAAAAGATCTCCAAGTGCCCTGACATGCGTGAGAACACGTTCACCTTCTTTCCAGACCGGAGCCGGCCAGCCGGGAGTCCTGGGTGGGGCAGGGAGCGCCCGGCGTCTTCGCTGGGCACAGCCGGCCACATCCAATAAGACAGGCAAGCAGAGCTCCCGGCACCCTACAGGCAGGTGGTCTCGGCACGCCGCCGGGGGCCCGTGGAGGCAACGGGGCGCCGTGACTGCAGACAGACGCAGGCGCCTTTGTTCCCAGGGAGACGCCGCTCCAGTGACAGCGGCAAGCACTCGGTGGGGGGGGGGGGGGGGTGACCTGCTTTGTGACACCTTTACGGCTGTCAGGACGCTCCTACGACCTGCGAAGGAGCCCTCCCCTGCCGCTGGCCCTGCCTGGTGGGGGGATGGGGTGGTGCGAGGCCCCGGCAGGACGCAAGCGGGGGCCACAGTGCAGCCTCGGGGTGCGGCCCCGGACCCCCAGCAGCCGCCTGGGCCTCTCGGCAGACACGCCGCTGCTACCTCTCTCCGTACCCGGCCGGGGCCGAACCCACAGACCCTGCGTCTCTCACTGTGCCTGCGTCTCTCGCTGTCTCTGAGTCTCTCACTGTGTCTGCGTTTCTCACTGTCTCTGCGTCTCTCACTGTCCCTGCGTCTCTCACTGTCTCTGCGTCTCTGTCTCTGCGTCTCTCACTGTGTCTGCGTCTCTCGCTGTCTCTGCGTCTCTGTCTCTGCGTCTCTGTCTCTGCGTCTCTCGCTGTGTCTGCGTCTCTCGCTGTCTCTGCGTCTCTGTCTCTGCGTCTCTCGCTGTGTCTGCGTCTCTCGCTGTCTCTGCGTCTCTGTCTCTGCGTCTCTCGCTGTGTCTGCGTCTCTCGCTGTCTCTGCGTCTCTCGCTGTGTCTGCGTCTCTGTCTCTGCGTCTCTCGCTGTGTCTGCGTCTCTCGCTGTCTCTGCGTCTCTCGCTGTCTCTGCGTCTCTCGCTGTGTCTGCGTCTCTCGCTGTCTCTGCGTCTCTGTCTCTGCGTCTCTCGCTGTCTCTGCGTCTCTCGCTGTCTCTGCGTCTCTCGCTGTCTCTGCGTCTCTCGCTGTCTCTGCGTCTCTGTCTCTGCGTCTCTCGCTGTGCCTGCGTCTCTCGCTGTCTCTGCGTCTCTCGCTGTGTCTGCGTCTCTCGCTGTCTCTGCGTCTCTGTCTCTGCGTCTCTCGCCGTGTCTGCGTCTCTCGCCGTGTCTGCGTCTCTCGCCGTCTCTGCGTCTCTCGCCGTGTCTGCGTCTCTCGCCGTCTCTGCGTCTCTCGCCGTGTCTGCGTCTCTCGCCGTCTCTGCGTCTCTCGCCGTGTCTGCGTCTCTCGCTGTCTCTGCGTCTCTCGCTGTGTCTGCGTCTCTCGACTCTCGCTGTGTCTGCGTCTCTGTCTCTGCGTCTCTCGCCGTGTCTGCGTCTCTGTCTCTGCGTCTCTCGCTGTGTCTGCGTCTCTCGCTGTGTCTGCGTCTCTCGCTGTGTCTGCGTCTCTCGCTGTCTCTGGCTCTGCCCCCGTCTTGCTCGTGTCTTCCCCGCCTGACCCTGCGGGCAGCGAGCGCCGGGAGGCCCACGACGCCGACGCCACAGGCGGACTGAGAACCCGCAGCGACGTCGAGGGCGTCGTCCTTCCAAGAAGCCAAGGCCTGGGCTGTGAGGGAGAGAACATGCTGGAAGCAGGAGCGGCCGTCACAAGAGGGAGACCCCCACCCACTGCGAGCCAGAGTGGGAGCAGCCCCTGGCAGGGCTCACCTCGGGGGGAGGCAGGGCCATCAGGCCAGACCTTCCAGCAAACGGAGCGGCGGGGCAGCAGGACACTGGGAAGCCCCACTCTGAGCCCCGTCCAGGCGGCCGGTGTCCACGCTGCCGGCTCGGCTCGAAAAGGACTGCGCTGGGGGCCGGCGTGACCCCTGCTGGTCCTGCTGGTCCTCCCCGACCAGCTAGCGCGACCCTGGCCAGTGGCGGCGGCTCCCGTGTTCCCAGACCAGGTCTGCCAGCCCAGAAACTCATTTTTCTCAAATACTGCCTTAAAACTTTCAAACACGAGTCATTTAAAATAAACGAGTGCCAGGGGCTCCCTAACCCTGTACACACAGCGGGCCACGCCCTCCTGGGGACGCACCCATGGGGTGGGCTCTGGTCTCCGCCGCCCGATCCCCCGGGAAACCCTGCCCCACGCCACACGCTTATCCCTGCAGAAAACCGTTTCCTCTCCAAGAAAGGAAATCTTGTCTGTGCGTTCACGAACACTCGGAGGCTAAGAATAGTCTGGTAAAAGGAAGCAACGGTGGGCCTTCCCCGAGTGAGGACAGCACAGGGCCCGGGGCGGGGCGCTCGGGGACGCCCTGGAGAGCCCAAGGAGGAGGGCCGCCTGTGGCCTGCACGCGCAGCCCGGGCCTCCTCTGGGGGCCGCTCCCCCCAGCGAGGCCGCTGGAGCAGGACCGTCCACAGGACGGGACGAAGACAGCAAGAGTCTCCCGTGGGGCACAGCGCGGAGACACTCCCTTTCCAGTAGGACGGCAGCCAGCTTGGGTGTCTACGAGCCACGCTCGAATGTGGGACACACACACGTGTCCCCTCGAACTCACCCACTGGGAGCAAGAGGTCATTAATTTGAGCACAGAATGAGCGTTACCCCTCAAGGGTGGCCTGAACATAACATATTCAACACGACAACTTACGCTCACTCAGGGTCAGCTTCTAAGGAATAAAGCAGGTTGACTCCGGAATGACGGTCTGCACGAACCCAAAGGCCCGCCTTGTGGGCTCCGGCCACACCGGTGACATCGGGGCCACGTCTCTCAGCAGAGACCTGCCCAGCTAGGCCTGCCCACAGGATGCAGAATGAGAGGGTTGGACGGAGACCGCGGGGCACCACCGCCCGTCAGCACGGGGACGTGCCTGGTCCTGGCCCAGCCCGCCCGCCCGCGGACACCGGCTCCCCTCACCGGCTGCACCCGCCTCCATCGGGACGCCGGTCGGGATGCCCCGCGTGCAGGCAGGTGGGCGCCGAGGCGGCCTGGGGCCCTCGCCCCATAGTCCGCGTCGCTCCCCAGGTGTCGGCCCTGCCGCCCCCGTGGCAACTGGGAACTTGGCGGGCAGAGGACTGGGACACCGACGTCCTGCCGTCCTGTCCTGTCCCTCCTCCCCGCCGCCAGCAGCCCACGTGCCGCTGCGCTCACGCGGCCTCTCTGCGTTCTCTTCCAGCGGGTTAACAAAGACCGAGAACTGAAGACGGTTAAGGTGCCCACGACCCCACGATGTCACACCTCGAGGCAAAGCCAGGCCTGTGCGAGGCCACAGCGGGCAGGGCCGGAGAGGGGGTAATGCAGGCGCATTGCACGTTCGCCAACGGCGAGACCTGCGCCTCCAACTCCAAACTGTGCGCCTGTGTCTGGAAACACGAGGAACACGCGAAGACGGACAGAGCCCAGGGATGCCCGGGGCGGGGGTGGGGCACCACTGCTGGGGAGGGCCCGGCGGCCTCAGGCCCGTCCACAAGGACGCTGCTTTTCAGCCGTGACCCAGGCTCACCGCAGACACCGTGGGAAATCGGCACCTGAAGCGGAAGATAGTGATGGTCTCCGGTGCCATCGGCAGGGTCCCCGCTGCCAACCCCCTAACGGCTGTGCCGTCACCGTCACCTGCCCCTGCACCAGGTCGGCCAGGCAGCTTGCAGGGCGTCCGTGACAAGCTACAGGGTCAGGGGCGCCACAGCCCCATGTCCCCCACGAGCAGGTCAGCCCCGCAGCTTGGCAGGGGACCCAGAGCCCCGGGCCCCTCCTTGCAACAGAGCAGACGAATGCTCCCACTTCCCTCCACGACGGCACTTACTTCTGCTGCAGGAGAAACCCAAAGGCAGGGACTAGCAGTCAGAAATGCTGCTTCTTCCCAAGGGGTCACCCTCTGAAGGTCCAGAACGGGGAACACAGGCCCAGCCACCGAGCTCACTTTCCCTTGCCCGGATCCCAAACACCACAGTCAACTCCAACGTGCTGTGTGATGGGTTTTCCATACTCCCACGGGCCACCGCTCGTCCCAGCCCCTTGGGTTTCAAGAACATGGGGCTCATCCCCTGCTGTGATCCCCAGGGAAGGACTCGAGGTTGAGAGGGCTTGGGCACAGCGCCGCCTCCCCTGCCGCAGGGTGGGGCCTCTGGTCCCGCAGCCGGGGAGAGGTGTCCTCCGAGACAGAGCCACACTCTGCGCAGGTCCTGGTGGGTCAACATCAGCTGTGCGGGGGACGGGAATACCCGGAGATAAAAAATGCCATAAATGCAGAGTTTGGGGGAGAAAAGCAGTGTGGTGTCTGGAGAACATGAACACAGCCCGACGTCCATGAGAAAGTGACAGAGACGCGTCCCCACACAGGTCAGAGCCAGGTGCCACGTCAGTGCCCCCACCGACCTCACGGAGGGTCATGGGCGGAGCCTCGAGCACAAGCACAAGCAGCACGAGCTGAAGAAAATCCACAGCAGTAAAAGCTCTTTGACAGACGGACGTAACTGAGAAGCCCCCAGGCAGAATAATCCGGAGGAGAAAGGACACAAGTGACCACTGTCAGGAACCGAGGACCGTGACCGACACAGACGTCCGAAGAACAGCGAGTGCAGACGAGCGCAGACGAGCGCAGGCCAACAGACCCAACAACGGCAGGTGCACAAATCCCTGAGGTCGGAGGGCACACGCTCAAACGGAAATGTCCCCCTTAGAGAAGGTGGCTTAGTACCCAAACCCTCCTGCTGGATGCTGACGGGCTCCTGGTGAACATCGGCCACGTCAGGAATGCCACCAACCCCACACGGCTCGTTCCGGCGTGCTGCCTGAAGTCGGCTCCGTGCGAACACCGAACTCCGGCCAAGACGGAACATTCCAGACCCACGTGTGTGCAAACCATGCGCGGAAGCACAAACGAGAAACAGCCCTGTGGGACCAAGGGAGTCCTGGTTCTGCCTGACGCTGGAGAAATCAATGTATTCCCAAATTTGCAGACTAGTGAGAAGGCGACGTGGTCATTTCCACAGACGCAGAGCGTGCATCTGTCAGCGCTCGACCTCCCCGGACACGTGAAGACAAGCAAATCTGTGGCCAAGTAAGAAAGAGAAGGAAATATCCTCCGCCGGAGAGAAGCGATCTACACAAAGAGACAGACCCCAGCCAGTGGCTCTGGCCCCGCCGCGTCCCTACGAGAGGAGCACAGGCTGCCCACCAGGCCGTGCAGCACCCAAGGCCCCGGCCAGGACACGCAGGCAGAGGGCCGAGACCCCAGAGCACAGGCGACACTGCGTGGCTGGCGGTGTCTGCCACCCGACGGAGGACACGCGGGCCCTGGGGACCCCGCCAGCGGAGTCACAGGCTACGAGATCAATACAGGAATCTCACTTGCACGTCCGTGCAAGAGCAGACACGTAGAAAGTGAAATGTTTAAAAACAGTATTTACAATGGCACAAAGAACACAAAGTATGTAGAACTGTCCTTAACAGAAGACACGCAGACCTCCAGGCTGACCCCACAAAACGGCTCAGAGAGGTGAAGGCCAGGTAAACGCGGGGACCCGTGGCCTTCATAAGTGGGAGACCTAGCACTGCCAGGACATCCGCTGCCCGCACTCCCACGTGGACCCATGCAGCCCCAGCCCCAAGTGCAGCAGACTTTCTGCAAGACAGACCAGTGGACTTGGAAGCCCATGCGGACACAAAGCCGGCCGAGGATACAAGGCAGGTGGAGACTGGGGCAGAGGCCAGGCCTCCCTAAAAGCCATCACGGTCAGGGAGGTGGTCCTGGAGTTACAGTCAATGAACAGATCCTTGCAACAGAACCGAGTCTGGAAAGAGATGCCGCCTGCACAAGGACTGACTTCAGCAGGTGCCACGGTGGCCCGCAGGTGGTGGGCTGTCAGGTGCCCACAGGGAAAAGCACGCCCACCGCTACCTTGCGTCATACATGAAACTGAACCTGAGATGAACGAAAAGCCAAACGATAAAGGAACCATAAAGCTCAGCAGCAGGCATGTTTCTGGGCTGGAAAGCAACAATCACTTAAAAAGTGACAATTAAGGGCTGCTGGTCAGGGAAACCAGCACTAAGAAAGCGCACAGGGAGGCCACGGTCTGGGAGAAAGCATCTGTGAAACAGACGGCTGTCAAAGGACTGCCCAGGACACACAGCCTGCTAACTCAAACAGGTCCATAAAAGGTGGGCAGAACACAGGGACAGACAAGCGCTTGAAAGCAGCTCCGCATCCCCAGTCGCCAAGCAGACGCTCCTCAAAACCGCCGGGAGACGCCCCAGCGCGCCCACCAGCACGGCTAAAATCTCCGCCAGCGGCGAGGGGCCGCCAGGGCTCCGGACACCGGTGGCGGCTCACAGGACAGCGTCAGTCGCTTTGGAAAACTTTCCACCCCTGGAAACGGAAACCGGTCGGCACACAGATGTGCATGGGAACGTTCACGAGCCTTTGCTCACAACAACCAAAACGTAGGAAGACCCAGTGTGTGTGCATTGGCGGGAGAAACGCTGGACGAGCCGCGGTGCCGCCAGAAACGCGTAGGAGCACCGGTCTCCAACGTCGGCAATGGCAGCAGGACCCACCGACAAACCCGCGGGACAGACGGACACAGCAGAGCCCACATGGGACCCCCATGTCGGGGGGGTCACCCCCGGACGGCTAACCTGGGCTGGGGGGAAACGGGGCCCTGACTCCCCTGGTGGGGACGTGGGCGGGGTACCTTCCGGGACGACAGTCGCCCTCGGCCCTTCGATCAAGGTTTGGGTCAAACAGAAACACGTGTCCAAACTCAGCAAATGTACATTTAAACCTGTAGATGTTCTATCGAAGGAAAAATCTAAACCAAGGCTGACTCTGAGTACGTGGGGGGAGGGCGCGGGCGTCCGCGGTCGCCTCGGAGCGCCTGGAGGACGAGGGTGTGCGAGGCCGGAATACAGCGTCGCAGGACGAACGCGGGAGCGCATTAGCGACAGAACCCAGGTGGCTGATACACAGGATTAGTGGAAAAATTCTTCCGAACTTCACTGTATGCTGGAAACTTTGTAATAAATGTCGGCAAAGACGGAAAACAAACAAGGCCTGAAGCTGACGGTCCTGGAGGCCCTCCCAGTGACTCTCCGCGGAGCACGACTGGCTCTAGGAGGCAACAGGTTTGCGTTTCTCTTCTTCTGCCAGAATCCGGGCAGGCGGCCACGGACCCGGCTCTCAGAGCCACCGGACGCAGCCCGCCAACCTCAGGAAAAGCTGATCCAACCCAACTCGCAGCCGCTGGTGAGCCCCCAGCCGGAGACTGTGGCCAGGGGGTCTGGTCTCTGCGGGCAGGGGACCCTCCCCCGCAGCCTGTGCTGGGGACGGAGGGAACAGGTCTCTGTCACCCGGGACAGCTGTAGGGCCAACGGGGGAGACCGAGAGGAAGCACAGAGAGTCAGGGTCAATGAAGCGGTAAAGCCCCAAAGATCCTTTCTCCAGCATTCAGACACGCCAATTCTGACTCTCGGATTTTTTTAAATCTTAAAATTCAAGTCCAAAATAACGTAAGTCTAAAAATAGGGCCCCTAGAAAATAAACACATGCGAAATGCTTCCAGCTCCTTCCTTTCCAGCGAGAGCACAATGGCCACACCCTGAGCCGGCCGAGTGTCACCTCCCCACCCAGCCTGGCAGGATCCCAGGGCTGGAGGAGAGGGGCAGAGCTGGGCACTGGGGATGTGTGCTCAGCCCCCCGGCTGCCGGCAAGCCCAACTCACACCCAGAGCCAGCCCCAAACCCCATACGTCCCAGCAGGGCACGAAAGGCTGGACTCGGGAGGCAGAGCCAGGGGCTCACATGCCGCAAACACCCAGGCCGGCGAGCAGTGGGCGGTGCAGAGACAGCATTTCCCGGGGCACAAACTCTCCCTCCCCATGCCCCCTGGCCGGCACCCCGGCCCTCACCTCACTAAGTCGGGGCCCAAGTGCCTCACACTGTGTGGTGGGGAACATCCCGCTGGCCTTCAGCCACACTCGTGGGCACAGGAAACGGGTCACCGCCGAGTCGCAGTGGTGGCCCTGAGGGAGGGAGAGGCGGCTGCTGTGCAGCGGGAGAGCAAGGCAGGCAGACTGCACATAGGCTCCCACTGGGCTGAGCCCACCCCCGGGTCCTGGGGCTGCTCTAGACCAGCTGGGGGCCTCCGATACCTGGAGCCTGGGCTGGGAGTTGGAGGTATGAACACAGGGTTCCCAGGACACGGGGTCACCACACCGGGCCCGTGGAGTACAGGGTCGTGCAGCCATGCCTGTAAGGCACAGGGTCATAGACACTGGACCTGTAGGTCACGGGGTCATGGGGCCACTACGCCTGGGCTGCAGGGCACGGGGTCGCTGGCACTGGTCCAGCAGGCATGAGCTCCAGGCCGGAGGTCAGAGGCTCAATGACAGCCCTCCCCCCCCCCCAGGGAGCCCTGCAGGGGACACCTGCTCCGATGGGGCTAGAGGAAGCAGGACAGGGCCTGGGCAGGGACAAGGCAGCACGGGACGGTGGGGACAGAGACGAGGGGCCAGAGGAGAGCTGAAGGGGTTGATATTCTCCAAAAACCTGCAACACACACTTCGTGCCAATGAGATACCCAAAGCGAAAATTAAAAAATGTTTTCCTGGGAAGAAATTACACATGAACACGTAAAACATGCCCTTTTCCAAAATGACTATTAAGGAAAAAGAAGGACCGGCAGTAAAGCATGCGTGGGCGCGGACAGGTGCCGGGGACCTTGCGTGCAGCACAGCGACATGGGTCACATAGGGCAGGCCCCATGCTGAGCGAGCCCCGGAGGCAGAAGCTTCCCAGACAGAGAAAGACTGAAGCTGTGGAAACGTGACCCCACGCTGGACGGGCGGCAGCCGGAGAGAAGCCCCGAGCAGCTTCCTGAAATGAAGCTGTCATTCAAGACCAGGAAACCCGTTCCCACCCCCGCTTCTGTCACGAGTCCGGCCGCCGTGTCCCTGTGAGGCGGAGGCTTCTCTGGTGTCCATCAAGATATGCAGGCCCCGCGGGCACCAGCTCTCACAGGGGGCCCGGGACCCAGGCAACAAAGGACACTTCTGACCACCCTGCCACGGAAGCGACTGCACCGAACGCGGCTGTGCTTCCTGCTCAGAACAGCCGGTGAGAGCGGCCCCGGCACCCTCACCACGGCGGCACGGGCACACCTCTCGGGATGGGGAGGTCAGGAAGACGGTCATGCAGACTGTGGATTCTGCCTCCTTGCCACCCCCCCACGCCGTACACAGATTCTGGAAGCCAGGTCAGGGCAACCTGGAGCCTGGGGAACCCACAGCCTGGAAAGCACAGGGCCACGAGGGGTCAGCTGGGCAGGTCCTGATGGCCCACAGGAGCCACTCTTGCCGGAGAGCACAGGCTCAGGTCACTGGACCCAGGGTCGGGGCACCTGCTTCTGCTCCTTCTTCCAGACGGTCCTCACGTCCAGGCCCTCCTCCCACTCCGTCCAGCATCCCCACGGCTTCCACGGGACTCACGCCACTGGAGCCACTTTCAAACAGGGGAACGTGCACAAGGACCTTACTTCCCAGCAGGCACTCCCCCGTCAGGGGCACCGACAGCCCCAGCTGGCCCCTCCACCCCGAGGACTGTCCCACCACCCCTCCGTCACTAGCCACGTCTGCAGCATGTCCTCCTGCAGGGTCCACCACCGGGGGAGCCCCAAGCAGTGGCTCACAGCTGCCTGAGGGGGCAGGTCCTGGGGCCAGCGCCCGGTCCCCAGGAGGGAACAGGGATGGGGACAAGTGGCTTGCCCCAGGTCACAAAGCCATAAGACACGGCGGCAACACACCACGGCCAGAGGTGGGCCCCGGCTCCTCAGCAGGCCTCATGAGACCCTCCCCACGATCCCTGGCCCCACACGCAGGCTGTCCTGCACCAGGCCTCACCCCCCCGTATGTTCTCCCACACCCACCCCTGCCCCCGGCCAGGGCTCTCTCCTCCTCCAGCTCCCGAGACCAGGAGGGGGACAGTCATCATGCGGTAGACAAGCAGCTGGAGGGCTCGTGTGCAGCTTTTGTTCTCACTATGGACCCCCGGAACCAGGTGACGCACACTTCACAGCCACGCCCCGCTCCAGAGTGGGGTGAAGCTGCCCGATTTGGGTCCTGTACAGGGCCACGTGTCACAGCGCCAGAAACGGGCCACGTGTCACAGTGTCAGAAACGGGCCACGTGTCATAGCGCCAGAAACGGGCCACGTGTCACAGCGTCAGAAACAGACACAAAGTGAGGGTCTTGTCCACCGTCCCTGACGTGGAGGCACTGCCGGGAGACAGGTATGGGGTACAACCCTTTGTCCTCCTATTTCAGGGTCAGAACCCTAGTTTTCTTCTTTACATTTAAGTTCAACACCGAGCCAGTCTCAGGACATCCTGAGCGATGTCTGCCAAACTGTGGACATCTGACCAATGAACCCAGGAAACTCACAGTCACGGCTCCTCAGAACTCGGCCTGAGTGCGGCCAGGGAGCCCCCTCAAGGACAGGGAGCAAATGTGGCTGGCCCGAGACACAGAGGTGACACAGGAGGACACAGAGTGCTGCCCAGTGTCCAGACGCGCTCAGGAAACCGCCACCACCCCTTCCTGCAGCGCCAGACCGTCTTCAAGACAGAAACGGCTGCACTGGGCCGCCGCGGGCCCTTGGTGCGTCGGTTCCTGCCCACCAACCACAGCACCACAGTCCTGCGGCCCCTCCCTTGGGTCCCTGCCCCAGAGAGGTCACTACCCTCCAGCCGCGGCCCTGAGGCCAGCCCGCAGGTCAGATGCACTCTTCCCACAGAAGCACAGGCTTCTCATGGTCACAGGCACCCAGGGGCTCAGGCCCCAGATCAACATGTGATGGGCAAAGCTGCAGACCCAGAGAAAACACTGGCCGGAAGTCAGGCTCCCGGCGCCTCCGGGACCCCAGGTCCCTCACACATTTCCGCTTCGGGGCAAATCTGAGTAAGGCAAGGCGAGTGAGCACGCAGGACGGCCCGAGGGCTGTAAGCAGGCTCTGAGGCCCAGCTCCAGCAGCAGTTCCGGGGCCACCGCGGGCAAGAGGCCCACAGAGCTGCTCCCCGCAGCTGTTCGCCCTGTCTGGAATGCCCTCGCACCTTCCACCGTGCCGCTGTGCTCCCGCCTCGGCCAGAACCCTACACAGACACTTCAACGCCCTTCCAAACCTTGAGGGCCACCCCCGGGTCCCAGAGCCCCACAGGGCCTGTGGGTTGCATGACAGAGTCTCCACCCCGACTGCACATCCGGGCCCGCTGGTGAGCTCACGTCCTTCGGGCGGCGTGTGGGCAGCAGGCAGGAGACAGCAGCCACGGGAGAGCCCATCCCAGCAGCGTGCGAGACTCGGGTGCGGGCCACGGCGGGCAGGCGGGCCCACCTCAGGCCTCAAGACAGAACCTACACTCGGTGTGTGCACCCCTGGGCGCTGGCAAGAGTGTCATCGAGAGATCGATTTAGTTTGGAGCAAACGCTTAATGCTGAGAAACAGCCCACACAAGCTTTGTTCCAGGAGAATCTAGAACACGCTCACACACACACCGCCAGTGGAGGACAGAGGGACACAGCTGCACCGAGGGCACTTGAGGCCCCTAGAGCTGGGAGGGTGTGCGAGGAAGAACGCCACAGAGGCAGAAGACGGGCCCCCGGGGAGCCACCCACGGCCGGCGGACTGAGGCAAGAGCTCTCACCTCTTCATTCTGAACCGACCCTTCACCCTGCAAATACAGCCAAGCCTACACACCGGGGGCCCCATCACTGGACAGCACAGGACACATGCTGGTCCTCACGGGGAAGGGACAGGACCCTGGGCACCTCACCTCGGCCCTGCAGCCCGACGCCGTCCTCAGCTGCGCACACAGCCTCCGCGGTCATGGCCGAGGGCGTGGGGAGGACAGGCACCGGAGTGCCGTGGGGTGAGAGTGGCAGCTGGGGAGCCCCGTGCGTCTGCGGCACGGGGGGCCTGGGCGTGGGCGGCTGGGAGAAAGTGTTTCCCTAGGAAGCACCGTGGCCCGGGGACAGAAAGGAGCACAGGCTCTTAAAGTCACAAGGGCCACCAAGGTAGGCACATCAGAGGCTCTTCTGCAGCAAGTACGAGAAGTAAGCGGTTGCACAAGAAAAGCCAGAGAGAGGCAACACTGAGGTCCTCCAAACCCCGAACACCCAGGGCCACAGCCGCGCAACCACTGAGGCTTGAGGCCACTGGACACGCGCAAGGCCGGCCGGAAAGGCTGCTCCAGGGGCCGACAGCAGAGGCGCCCAGGGGCCGACTGTTTAAGTTCATACTTGATTCCTCCTTGCCAGTGTAAACATGGCTTACAGAATTTCAAATAAACGGATTTCTACCCAGGAAAGAGACGAGAAGTCGGTGCGTTCAAGTGCTTGTGGTCTGGTCGGGGGAGTGGGGACGCTGCCTGCCCCCTCGCCGGTGTCCAAGTGACTGTGGGTGTGGTTAGATGGCTGCTTACTAATTTTACAATTTCTAGCCCGACGGACGCTCTCCTGCGGGCAACAGCCGCCGGGCACCTCCTTCCTGTGGGCTCCCCGCCGTCCAGTCTGTGCGGCCCCTCCCCCACCAGCTCCAAGCAGAGTGAGCTCCTGGGGGTGAGAACCGGACCCGGGACAGGGCCACCCACCGTCAGCCCTGGGCCGTGCGCGTGTTGGGTAGAAGGTACCAACATTCGGGAGGAAAGCAGGCGCTGTCCTAACACCACAGCAGGCGGGGGTCCGGGCACCTTCAGAGAGGCGCGAGCAGTGGACCGCCAGTGCGGAGCGCGAGTTACACGGCGCACACGCGTCGGAGCAGCCAGCGTGAGCCTGGAACCCCAGCCCTGCCAGGACTTTCGCCTCCACTTCGTGCTCCTGAAGTCAGAGTTAAAATTGCCTAATGGGCTTTTAAAATTCCAGGGTTCAGAACCACTCCCACACACGTGTCCCCAGGAGCTTTGCTGTCACAGTGCAGACAGAATGAGGCCTCCCCCTCTCGGAGGCCCCCGAAGGCCAGAAGATAGGGCAGGCCCTGGAAGCCCAGAGAAGGGCCCCATGAATGCGCCGGCCCAGGCCCCCCAGCTCCCTGGGGGGACGGAGCTGGAAAGGAAGGAATGACAGCCTCTGGGAGCCCCAGCAGCGTGGAGGGGGGGCTGTACCACGCGCTGCTCCGCCCCGTGGGAACCCCACACACAGCAGGAAGGAAGGAGCCCCAGCAGCGTGGAGGGGGGGCTGTACCACGCGCTGCTCCGCCCCGTGGGAACCCCGCACACAGCAGGAAGGAAGGAGCCCCAGCAGCGTGGAGCGGAGGGCTGTACCACGCGCTGCTCCACCCCGTGGGAACCCCACACACAGCAGTAAGGAAGGAGCCCAGTGCCCAGAGCTGGGCTCGAACCTCCGCCTCCATCACGGTCCGCTGTCCTGGGGAAGCGGGAGCGACACAGCACGCGCTCCCCGGGGCTGCCGGGAGGAGGCGCTCAACACACTCCGCGCTCTCCTAGGACGCGCACCTCGGCTGCTTCCGAGGCACCCGCTGCGTTCCCTGACAGTTCCGCTCAGGGCCACGTGGGTGACGGTCTCAGGACCACATGTGGTGGCAGTGGGTGGGGAACAGGCCACCAGCGGGCAGTCGGGGCAGCACCCAGGAAGCCAGGGACGGGGGCTGGCCAGGCAGGCCTCCATCACATCCCCTCCACACACCCCTTCAGACCTACCGGGCAGGAGCCCGGTCCAGCCTCCGCTGTCCACCGTCGCTCTCTCCCGCCCCCCATCCCAGCGGCCTCCCGGGGCTGAGCCTCCGGCAGGCGGGCTGAGCAGATGCGTGGCTGGACCCGGACAGGCCGGCGTCCCCCACACGGTGGTATCTGGTCTCCTGTCCTCGGCCAGCCCAGCCAGGACAGCCTCCGGAACGCTGACGTGCTCCCCTGCGGTGGGAGACGGCCCGGCGCGCCCACCTTGAGGAGGGCCTCCGCCTGCACGTGTGAAGCCAACGGACACCCCTGCCGTCAGGCACAGGCTGGGGGCTGCCTGCTTCCCGCCGTCCCGAAGGCTGACCAACACCCGGGGGGGTCAGCCGCCCTGCCCCTCCGGAATCACCATGCCCGTGTCCCCGGGCTACAGTGACGGACCCTCCCCATCGGCTTAGCTGGCTCCTTGGTCCATCGTTGGCACGCTGGAGTCCGTGGAGAAATGCATGCGAGAGAGCTCGCACCGAAACGCGAGAACGTGCAACGGAGTGTGGGAAACACACCCGGAAGATGAAGGGCGGCCAAAGGCTGTTCCAGGCGAGGACAAGGTGAGGCCCCCGCAGAGCGAGGCAGGGGGCGTCAGGGCCCACGAGAGATCCAGAGCTTCTGTCCCACGCCCGTGGCCTCGGACACTGCAGGCTAACGGGATGGGAAACCTCCGTCCGCCCAAGGGACGCCGTGGCACCATCGTGTGCTCGCCATGGAGGCGATGCTTAGTGAATCCCCCAGGTCAGCCATGGCATAAGACACTTTGCGCGACTTAAACTGTTACCCGGGGCGAAGTGATGACAGTCCTAGAGGGAGAGGGGCCGGGGCCGGAGTCTGAGGCTATCTTTTGTGAGATCAATCCGGGCACAGGCCTGACGTCCCAAATTTAAGAGAATTTCCAAAAAATACAAATATAATTATTGTAATCTATACGTAGTGCCTCACTCGTTCCAAACACATGTAAGCAAGTTACATGGTTCCGGCAACAAAATTTCAAAACTGCCGCCCGAGGACTCTGCACGATGCGCTTGGAATGGAAACGAAGAACTTCATCAAACACGGTAACTCTGCTGCTCTCCGCACGAGCCGGAAACCGGGGCTGAAGCATCAGAACAGACTCTGCCATCAGAACCTGTGAGGACGGTTTCGTCGAGAAGTCGGCGTGCGAGCTCCTAGCCGGACCCTGCACGGTCGGTCCCGCACGGACACTGGGAGGAGCGGCCGCCGTTCAGCCCAAACCTCGCCGTTTTCCAGATGTGCTGACAGATGTGCTGACAGCGCCAAGTTCTTGCGCGATGATTTAGAAAGTGGAAGAACTACTCGTGCTGTAGAGCGCTTCTCGATCAACTTCGTGTTGACAGTCAGTTACGTTATTTAAATGCCCAAAGACGTTAGGAACGAAGCTGGGAGGTCAGCGGGGCCCGGGGCACACGAGTAGCAGGAGGGACACACCGCGCCCTGTGCCGCTCCCCCCACGGCCACGGCCACACACAAACGCGCGCTTCAGAAAGGAACGGCGCATCCTGGGAGGCCGGGCGGAAGGGCAGCCACCGCGTCCTGCTCCACTCGGCAGCGCCACCGGAGCCCAGCCCGGCGCCCCGAGTGTGACAGACGCGCCGACATCCGTGGCACGGACTGACCGCGGGCTCGGACTCTGGATTCCATGGGTGCGTGGCCGTGGGCACGTGTGTGAGGACATGGACTCTTCCTTTAATGCCCACGGCGCCGTGTCTCTTTTCTATATTTACGTGGAAACCTTCCGCGTTTCTGGAACCAGGACCCGCCTCACCACAGAAGGCTTCCTGCTTCTGTGCTGGGCCGGCTTCTCCCTTTTCCGTGCGGTACAGACGACAATGGCGTGTCCTACAGAGACGCGCCCAAACCTGATGAGACGTGGCGACACGCTGACCCGTGGCGAGCCCACCTGCTGCGGGGCCGGAGCGGGGCCGGGTGCGGGCGTCCAGCCGCACTTCTCGGCAGGCTATCGGGCCGTCCACGCCGCTCCACCACCGCCGAGCTGCCCGGCTCCCCTGACAGACACCACCCTCGTCCCGTGCCACGCGGTCGGAGGCTTCCAGGCCTGGCCCATGCTCCTCCCGTGTCCCGCGGAGCTCTGCTCTTCCCCAGCCTGAGACAGAACTGCCACCGACTACTGCGGAAGGTGAAGGGGTGCGGCGTGACCTGAAATGTCGCGTCAGGCTCGTGGACACCCGGCACCTCCCAGGTGCACACACTTTCCCTCATGGTAAGAACTTTCAAGGCCCCCTCTCTCGGCGACCTTCAGGGGCACCACACAGTGCTGAAGTCCACGCCCGACCACTCCATGCGTCACCTCCAAACTGCTTGGCCTCCCCTGCCTCATGATCCGTCCAGAGTCCCTGCCGAAGCAGTCCCCCGTGTCACTCTTCTTCCTCAGAATTTTCCTGGCTGTCACTCACGTGTTCCCTCGTCTGTCAAACTCCAAAGCAGCGCAAATGGCCTGGGGCAGAGGCGCAGGTGTCTGTGGCTGTGAGCGTCCCCCACTCCCCCCAGAGTGACCGAGGCCTTGTGGGAGCCGCACAGCCGTCTTGCCTTCCTCCGCATCTGGCCAGGGCAGGCAGAGGGCCCAGCCCGGACACACCCCGGGGGCCCTGCCGAGCCTTCCAGGACGATACCGTCCCTGACAGGAAAGCTGCGTGGGAGCCCCCCGAGGGGTGACGAGCACGCACACACCCAGATCCTAATACCATCGTCCAGTCAAAGAACCAGACTCCTGAGAGAACCTGTGGACCCCAGGGCGGGGGCGGGGAAAACAACAGGAGTCAGGAGGTGCTCAAGAAAGCCAGCAGGACGGGTGTGTGCCGGGAGCCAAGCGTGGGGCCATCGGAGCCCCTAACGCGACAGCACGGGACTGCCCCCGGGAACAGAACACCCGCGAGTCCCCTGAACAGGAAGAATTCCAGGAGATTCCCGAACAACACATGTATGTGTCCCCCGAAGTGCAGCCTGGTGACCGGCCCCAGCTGCAGCGCAGGAGGGGGAAGCGGAGCGGCGGGCACTGCTTGGACTCCTAGGTCTTCCTCCCGAAAGCCCATACCCGCAGGCTAATCATGAGAAGGCACAGGCCAGACCCAACTAGAGGGACACCCACAAAGCACCTAACAGTGTCCTGCAAGTGTCAAGAACGCGGAAGAAGTGTGCGCTGCTGCCAGGGTCCGGAGGGGACAAAGGAGGCAGGGTGACCAAACGCACAGCAGTCCCCAAGACCCAGGCGGGGCAGGAAGGACATGTCTGTGCAAAACCTGGGGAACCCCGGAAAAACCCAAATGCAGTCTGCGGCTCCGCCGATGGTGCCATGGCCACGAGCTTCTCAGCTTGACAAAGGTGCCATGTCCCGGGGGACGCTGGTCGGAAGGGACGCACAGGGACGCCAGCGCCTCCTCTGCCACCTGTAAATCTAAACTTGTCCCAAATTTTAAAATATCCGCAATTATACAAAGTGGTATAAAAGCTGCCTCCGGGGGCCGTCCAGCGGCTCAGTCGGTTAAGCGACTCGGGGTCGAGTCCCGCAGGGCTCCCTGTTCAGCGTCTGCTTCTCCGTCCGACCCTCCCCCGCTCCTGTGTTCTCTCTCAAAAAAGAACAAATAAAAATCTTTAAAAAAAATTTTTTAAAGTTTCCCCAGGAAATGTTGGGGTGGGGGCCCTTCCTGGTTCACCCATCCCCTCAAGCCCCTTGCCCCAGCGACCACCGTCTGTTCTCTGGGCCCGAGTCTCTTCTGTTGTGTCCGTTTGTTTTGATTTTAGACTCCACGTGTAGATGAGATCATACGACACTGGCCTCGGACTCTTCTCATCCGCATACTGCTCCCTAGCTACCCGCGTTGCAAGATTTCCTTCTTGTTCGTGGCTGAGTAAGATTCCATCGCACACAGACAGACACATGCTTCATGCCCTCATACATCCACGGGCAACGCTGGGTCTGCTTCCGTGTCTCAGCTGCTGTGAACGGTGCTGCAGGGAACATGGGGTTGCAGTTCGTTTTCTTTGGGAAAAATGGGGTTTTGTTTGGGTTTTTGGAGGGGATATGCCCCACCCCCACCCAGTGTCTCTCCTTCCTGCTTTTGCAGAACGCGCCATGAGCGTCTGATGGCGGCATCCAGTCTTACTGGAGGTACAGGGAGGCGGCAGAACGGAGACGGGGGGAGCCGGTCCCCAGATGGCGCGTGAGCTGCCCGGCCTTGCTCAGCCCTGCCCGGCCAGCTTTCCGCTACGTGTGCGATCCCACAGCAGCCTGTCAGTAAGGGATTCTGTTCCCCGCAACCCTCAGCATCCCAACCGGCACAGTGTGCTTGCCAGCAGATGAGCTAGCTTTAAAGATGAGCAGAAGTTACTAGTTCTGAGTAGGTTAAATCTTCCTAAATCTTCGCACTTTTAACAGGGAACACTGTTTCCAGTGACTCCCTGGAGACAGGCCAGCACCGTCCTCACACAGGGATCCTGGCTCCGAAGTTCATGCCCCTGTGCTCCATTACCATCAGTGGGATGTCTTCTGTTTACTGTCTGGATAAGTTAGGGTGTTATTGACCTTTACGTACTCATTTCATTACTAATGCTTTTATTCCGTATCACAGGCTTTCAGTAAACTCACATTTTCCCAAGTGCATAACCACATTTATAAATAATTCTCTCTCCATTCTAATAGTTCAGTATTTATAGTCTTTTCTTATTTAATTAGTGATTACACTAGCTAAAGCTTCTAAAACTATTTAAGTAATCATCTTTATGTCAAATATTTTTTGTCTTGTCCCTGACTTTAACAGAAATGTTTTATTTCCATGTTTTAAAACAACGTTAAGGAAATATTCACCTATTTGAATTTTATTAAGAGTAACCACTGCTTAATCAAAAGGTGTTCGATTTTATCAAATATATTTTTAGGATCTATAGAGATGACCAAAAAGGAATAGTTTACTATTGATAAATTATTCACTTATGTTAATTATGTTAACCAATTTTTCCAAATGCAAACCTACGCTTATACACCTAATACAATACTGTCGGAAAGCTGATCTAACTTTGGCAGGTTCCCCCGGAGAACCAGGGAGCGCAGCACCCATGGCCAGCGGACAGTCGCACCCTGAGGTCACTCCTGCGGCCCGAGCCCGGGGCCTCAACGCCCCCTGCCCACGTGCTGCGGCCCCTGGTCCGTGGATGCATCAGGCAACGAGGTGGAGGAAAGTCCACGCCAGGCCCTTCTCCAGGATGGAAGTCCCAACTCAGAGGCTGGCGCAGGAGGGGACGGCCACCCACATGCCCACATGGGAAAGGCTGCTGCACTGGCCAAGGTCGAGGCCGAGGAGGACTGCTCCGGCCCCAGCCTCCTGCTCTGACCCCTGATCCAGGCCGCCGGGAAGGCTCCTACCCCCAGGGGTCTGATGGGTCGTCCACACTGCAGGCTGCACTCCCACTGTGCTAGGTTCAAGGTGAGGAATGGAGGAGGCTTTAGACAGTTTTTGGCGTCTTTCTTTTCTTTCTTTCTTTCCTTTTTTTTTTTTTTTTGGCTTACTTCTTAAGTGGTTTAGGTTTGGAATTAAATTTCCAGATGTGCGCCCCTTCAAATACACTCTAAGACGAGCAGCGACCTTTCTGCTCAGCACGCGAGCTGTAAAGCGGCACCGTGGAAACGGCTCGCCGCTGTCTTTACTGCGCCGGCCAGAGGGCTCCTGGCAAGGGGGGCGCCCCCAGGGACGGGGCTCCAGTGTGGGTGCTGAAGGGGCCCCCATCTCTGGGTCAGCGGTGGCCAGTTCCTGTCCCCACGAGGCTCACACCAGGCTTATCCAGCTGGCTTCTCCCACCCCAGCTCAGAGCCCAGAGGTATAGTCCCACAGCCAGCATGGGGCCAGGCATACAGCAAGCACTCAATAAACACTTGCTGCAAGAACGAGGAAACCCCACGTGCAGCCACCGTGAAGACTAGAACTCTCGGGCCACATGGAAAGTCCCAGCACTGCCAGGAACTCTCAGTGTACCCGGAATCACAGAGGTCCCCACTGCCTTCATCCCACTGATTTTAATGTGAAGTTCTTGGCCACTTAAAAACCACTCCTGAGATACACATTCTCCTCCAAGAGAGACTAGAGCATTTGGATCCGGCTCTGCGTCACCAGGACTACCTCCACACCCACTGGCTCGGGGGAGCCAGAGTCAGACACTGGCCGCGGCCGTCATGGAAACCCTGGGTCGCACACCCACGGAGACGGGGTCAAAGCCTCGGACACGTCCCACTTCACAACACACAGTGGCAGAATGGGGCCCGGGAGGACGGCCTGGGGCTTTCGGGACAAACCACGTCCCCGGTGGCCTGGCACTTCAAGGACCCACCGCAGCGTTCCCGAGAAGGACAGCAGCCGCAGTCCCAGGAGCCTCCCCGCTTCCAGCCACGCCACGAGGACAGCACCAGGTGGGAAGAAGTCAGAGCGAGGACGCACGAGAGGGAACTCCAGATCCAAGCCGGAGGTCGGCACGGTCGGTGGTGGCGGATGGCCAGACGCTGAAAGCTGGGCCTGCTGGCCCAGGGACAGGTCCCAGGATCCCTCCTTCCTCCTGTTTGCTGGCCTCGGACACCGGCCGGTGGTGGGGATGGAGCCTACCTCCCCACGCGTGCATCACCCTGATGACAGGCCCCAAACGCAGAGCACTAAATGCCGGTTACTAACTCCCGACTAGCTCTGCGCCGGCAGCAAGCTCAGGACAACCGGCAAAGCCGCCGTGTGTCAGGGGACGCAGATACTGCTTTCCCCTCGTTTTTCTGTTTGTTGTTCCTGTGGGACACCCACTCAACACCTCACGCTCAACAGCAGTCCTGACGAAAGAACTGCCTTCATCTGGAAGTTACTCGGAACAGCAACCGTAATTACGATCTCCGCAAACACACAGATACGTTCTCCTGCTCGCGGCAGCGCAGACCACGGCCACGTCTGAGGAACCCGCCGACGCGGCGCGATGAACGCAGAGCCCCGTCCTCCCTCGGAGCCACACGGTCATCCTGGAAAGGGTGGGGACAGCGCGAGCCGATGCAGGATCACTCACAGCCCCACAGGCTCCGGGCCGGACCGCCTTCCGGGGGCCACCTAAGCCCCCGGGAAAGGCCAGAGCCAGACCGAAGGGTGGAACGCACTCTGTGCCGGGTGTGACCCTCGCTGCGCTGGGGAGGCCGCTCCCAGCACCCTCCGCTTCACGGCCCTGACTCCGAACCAAATACCAGCCTGCCTTCCCGTCTGCCCGATTCCCAAATTCAGCGACTCTGAAGACAACGTGAGGGTCTGGTGAAAGTTTTAGATAGAAAATCACAGAACGGGTGTCTGGGTGGCTCAGTGGGTTAAGCCTCTGCCTTCAGCTCAGGTCATGATCTCAGGGTCTTAGAACTGAGCCCCGCATCGGGTGCTCTGCTCAGCCGGGAGCCGGCTCCCTCCTCTCTCTCTGCCTACTTGTGATCTCTGTCAAGTCAATAAACAAAATCTTTTAAAAGAAAGAAAAGAAAAGAAAAATCAGAAAATGAAAGGACAAGGCTCCGGATCATGTGCACCCCCCGCCCCCCCCCACCATGGCATGGGGCCCTGGAATCAGCGGGTTGCCCAAACCCAGCTGGAGCCCCGGGCCCCCTTCCAAAGCCCCCTCCCAAAGCCCCCTCCCAACTCCAGGATGCAAAGAAGCCATCAGCCCTGGCATGCTGGCGGCCCAGTCTCCCCTCCCTGGGGCCAGCACGGTCTCCCTCACAGTCCAGCACCGCACACCCTGCAGGCCTGCCCCCAACACGGTCTGTCCTGACCTGCGTGCCCTCTGGCGCCCTGCTGTCCCCTCCTGTCTTCCGCGCTGGTGGCTCTCCCACCTCCGGCAGGGGGACTCTCAGCAGGCCCTCACTCGGCTCCTCCACCCCCAGCAGACCCCTGCCGCCCGGCAGGTCCCAGCACCTTCCTGCCTCGGGATCGAGTCCAGCTGGCGCTGCCTCCGCATGCGAGCGCGCCAGACCGCGGACTTGTCGTGACCCCCGCTCAGAAGGGGTCCCAGTCCAGTGTGGCCAGCACCACATATTTAAAACATACAGACAGCTTCAAGAACTACATAGTGTTCGAGTCTGACACCTGCTCCTTCGAAAACATTCCACAAGGTTCTGCTTCATCTCAGTGGGTCTGGGCAGAGGGCAGCATGAGACAGAGGACGAGGTGGGCCCCAGCTGAGCTGGGCCCGTGCCACACAGAACTAAGAAGCCTGGGGTACCCTACCTGGGGCGATCAGGTAGGAGCCATGGCAAGGCCAGTACCCTGAAGACAGGATTCGGAGCAGGCCCTCGGGGCCCGCAGGCCAAGGAGTGGGCAGCGGAGGACAGAGAGAGGGGAGCAGGCGTGACCAGCGGCTGGCGCTCTGCCAGACCCTCCTCCACCGCAGCTCCTCAGAGCACGGCTCACACACATGCCAGCGCTGGGCCTCAACCCCTCCCACTTCCCCCACAGCGGTGGGAAGTCGGCCACGAGTCAGCGGCCCCTGATGTGCCATCTGACGTCTCTGATCGGATTTCTCTTCTCATGGGCAGAGACGATACAGAGGGACAATACGGCCAACCTCTGAGGCCTCCCCTCTTGTAAGGCGAACTCTAAGACGGGTCCCCAGGCCCCTGGTGCCAGGTTTGCCTGTGAGCTCCCGAGGACAGTGACGCAGGAGGCAGGCAGTGCATGGCCAGCCCTGACGTCACTGGGGTTCCCTTCTGCAAGGGACACACCGGACCAGCCGAGACACTGACACCAGGTCCCATGCTGTCCTGGGAGGGAAGCCACAGTCACGGCAGAAATGGCTCATGGACCCTGCGTCTCGGTAGGTCCAGGGAGAAGAGGGCCCACCTGACTACCTCGGACAGTGGCCCCGGTGGCCAAGGGTCCCAGGCACAGGACAGCTCTGAGGCACTCCAATAAGAAGCGGGTGCCGGGGTGAGAGCTGCGGACCACATGCCTTCCACTCCTCTGGGCAGGAGTCGTGGGTACAGCACAGGCTACATGCTGCTGGACCAAGCCCTCCAGTGTGGGCTGGCAGAGGTGTCCCCAGAGGCGGGGGACCGTCCAGCCGGAGCCTGTGAGGTCAGGACGGGGTCAGGTGGCAGGGGGGCCACCCCAGGTACTGCCCTCCCGTCTGTCCAGGAACCTACCTCCAGGAGAAGGGGATGAGGAACAGTCGTGGGGTCGGGGCGGGGAGAGGCAGACTGACCACTGGGCTGAGGCCCCACTCGGGAGGCAAGGGGCGGGGAGACCAGTGCAGAGGGGACAGTCGTCCTAGCCCCAGGTCAGCGGGACTCCCCTGGGACACGGCAAGCTCTGCAGGCTGAACTTAGAAATGGAGACGCAAAGCATTCAAATCTGCAATTTGTTCTCTAAAGAAAAAAAAAAAAAGCTGTGGGGGCGCCTGGGTGGCTCAGTGGGTTAAGCCTCTGCCTTCGGCTCAGGTCATGATCTCAGGGTCCTGGGATCGAGCCCCGCATCGGGCTCTGCTCAGCGGGGAGCCTGCTTCCCTCTCTCTCTCTCTCTGCCTGCCTCTCTGCCTACTTGTGATCTCTGCCTGTCAAATAAATAAATAAAATCTTAAAAAAAAAAAAAAGGTATTAAAGAAAAAAAGAAAAAACCAGCTGTGACCAGCAAACAGAGCCAGGAGTCACTCTCAAGTTCCCACAGCCCCAAAACCAGCTGGCTGAGCCCAGCATCGGCAACCTGACGGGAAGGACAGCGGCCGACGTCCCCAGACGGGCCCAACCGTCCTTCCGGCCTGGACAGCTGGTCCCAAGATGTGCGAGTTAAGTCCACCGATGTCCCCAGATGTGCGAGTTAAGTCCACAGATGTCCACAGGCAGGAGAGCTGGTCACATCCACGAGTGCAAGTTCATCTCCTGTCGCATGCTACCACGATTCACATCCACCTCAAACGTCAAAGCTCCCGCCCTCACAATACTGGGCAAAACGACCCCTTGGCCTCTACTTGGAGGTCACCCGGCAGTGTCTCTGGGAAAACCCCTGAGGGCTCCCCAACTGGCGCTTGAGCTCACCAGCCAGCCACCCCCAGAAACCGGGGCACTGGTCCCACCAGACCCAGCCCACAGGCCTGAGCTCTTGCAGCTGAGTGACACGTGGGAAGAAAGGCCACCCCACAGTGGTGTGGCTGCCGTGACAGCTGCTGGGAGCACCCTCCCTCCCTGGGGACATCACTCCTCGACCCCTCCCATGTCCGCGGGTATCAACACCCTTTACCTGGAGGTGGGGAGTGGACGAGCCAGGCCAGCCAGCACACGTGCCCTTTTCCACAGCCCCTGATGAGCACAGGATCCCCAACAGGCAAGCACTGATGGGCGTCCTGGCGTCCTTGGTGGGCACAGGCTGGGACGTGTCAGGCGGGGGCGGGGGGGCACGTGGGCAAGGTCTCCCGGCGTGCGAGCAGGGGGGCACAGGTGTGGTGCGGAGGAGTGGGAAGACAGGCATGGGAGCCGAGCCCCGGGCAGCCTCTGGGATGAGCCCAAAACGGAAAAAGTGGGGCCCACAGGGAGCAGCTACCACTCCTGCTGGAAGGCAGCTCCTCAAGACACAGACAGCCGACGTGGGGGGCTCTGCACCTGCAGCCTGGGAGCAGGGGCCACCCTTCATCCCTCTTCCGGGCCACTGCCCGTGAGAACAAGTCCCAGGCCTTGTCCCCTGGACGGAAGCCAGAAACGACGGCCCTGTGAGGCCGGCAACACGGCTCCCTCCTGGCGCGCAGACTCGACGTGGGGGACGCGAGGTGAGAAGCTAACGCTTCCCGCCGTCTGGGCCCCCGGAAGCCGCACGCACGCCCATCAGCACGACGCCCTGTGTCCCTCCTTACGCTACAGAGAACCTCACGGGGTCCACCTGTCCGCAGCGCGCACGGCCGGGCCGTGGCCAACACGGCTTCGAACGCGTGGATTCTGGCGAGTGCGGTGCGGCATCACACACGCGCTTTCTCTTTCTCGCCTCGGTCCCGACGACACTGCCCCCCCCGGACCCGTCAGAGCGCAGCACATAACACCTGCACGCGGACGTCATCTCTGCGGAGGCTTCCGACCAACAGTGCGCCATGAGCGGCGAGTCTGGGGGGTCCGAAGTCACCAGGGGCCTCTGACCGTGTGGGGGTCACGCCCCTCGCCCCGGGCTTGCTCAAAGGCCAACTATGTCCTAAAGAGTGACGACTGGAAAGCGGTTTATGTTAAAACACAGATTTACACAAGGACGTGAGATTTACACGCCAGCACACCCAGACACACACATGCTCACTGGCTGTTCGTCCTGGAGCTACAAAAATTCTAGCAAATGCATTTTTAAAAATCTCAAGGCACATGTAACTACGCTGCGTTCCATCGCAAAGCCCCGGCGAGCGAGGCCGCGGCAGGGGACACGCTCGTGACCCGCCAGACCAGCCCAGGGCGCCACTCCGGCCCCACGCGGGGCGTCTCAGCCAGTCACGGAAATCAGTCTGCACACCCGTTCTTCCTACATTCCAGGTTAAAATGTCTGTTTTCAGGCTGCTAGTGGCAGCTGTCAGAAGACTAGACACAGAGCTAAGACTGACCTTTAGAGTTGTCAGACTTCAAAACCTGGGGGTGCCTGGGGGGCTCCGTGGGGGAAGCGTCTGCCTCCGGCTCAGATCATGATCCCAGGGCCCTGGGACCGAGTCCCGCACCGGGCTCCCTGCTTCTCTCCGGCGCTGCTGCTACACGTGGGCGTGCTCCCCCCCACCCCCGTCTCTGTCTCTCAAATAAATAAATACAATCTTTAAAACAAAACAAAACAAAGACCTCCAACTGGAAACGCTCGGCTGGGGGAAGGGCTCAGTCTCACGCCCAGTGACAAGGACTGGGTGAGGACGGCGTGGCGCCTCTCAGCCCCTCCACGTGCTGCGTCCCGGCAGCAGGACCCGTGTCACCCCGGTCCTCTTGCTGTGAGCTCCCTGGGCTCCAATTCCAGCCCATGTGCGTGTTGGAGCCCTGGACGCCAGGGCAGCAGGAGGCTGTCCGGGCACCGTTCCTGGCAGGGCAGGGAGGTGGGGAGATGCTGTCAGAAGCCGCCGGGCAGGTCCTCAGCCCAGGAGCAGCAGCGAGGGCCCCTGAGGCACGGACGCACACAGCCACCCCGTCCCTGGGTCCGCCAAGCCTGACTTCCGGCCCTTCCCAGGCGCCGCCTGGGGTTTGTGTATTTTTAAGATTTATTTATTTATTTATTTATGGGGGGCTGGAGGGAGACAATGCGCAAGAGCCCGGGGAGGGCAGAGGGACAGAATCTGAAGCAGTCTCCTGGCTGAGCCCAGAGTCCGACACGGGGCTCGATCTCATTACCCTGAGCTCATGACCCGAGCCGGAATCAGGAGTCAGACACTTAACTGACTGTGCCACCCAGACGCCCAGGAGCCCCCTCTTTTTAAAAACCTTGTTTTCTGCTTCAGCCAGCAAGAACGTCTGTCTACCCAGAGTGCTGAGGCCGACCAGTAAGATGCCGCTGTAATCTCGCCGTCACCTTCCACACCAAACGGTAACATCCCCGAGGGCGGGGCTCACCCAGGACCTGGCTCGGTAAGGACCATGCCACCCCCTGGAATGACCCTTCATCCCTGAGGCCAAACTGGCCCGTCTTGAAGAACATTTCTTCCCAACCCCACTTCTGAAGATATTCTAAGTACTTGCCGCTTCTTGCAGTCAGCCACAAGTGGTCAGAGAGAAGGGAGCGCACCGGGGCCGGTGAGACGTCACTCTGGCTCTCGGAGCTATGGGCCAGTACCCAGAGATGTCGGACGGCTCGCAGGGGCGTCGGGCTGGAGGCTCGTTCGTGCCTGCTCTGTACTTAGTCAAGCAAGAGAGTCAACTGATCCGCTACAAGGACCCCCTCTCCTGGGACCTGGTATGTGGCTCGTGGGGAAAGGTGGTACCAAAGCTTGGTCGTCTGGAGACAAGACCCTAAATCAGGGCCAGCACCGGGGTCCCCGGCACAGGAGACTCAGCAGGCTGTGGAGGCCTGCCTCGGAAATGCTGCCTCTGATCCGGAAACGGCAGGACGGCTCGGTGCCAGCCACAAGCAGACCCGGGAGAAGGCGGAGAACCAGAGTCCGCCACCAGCAAGTGAACCTCAGGAAACGCTCCTGTGGGATTTAGCGCTGAACGCAGCCAACACTGAAAACAGGAAACAGAAAAATCAATGAACCAAAAAGATGGTCCTTGGAAAAAAGTCAACAGAACTGACAAAGCTTTAGCTAGACTGCCAAACGGGAGACTCAAAGCGACCATTCCTGCCCACGCGACAGACACGGAAAGACCCAAAGGCAGAGGGTGAGCGGCAGAGGGTAACCTGCGCGGAAGACGTTCCCGGAAGACGCGCGCCCGAGGGAGAGAAAGCTCCAGCGGAGCGACCGGGGACGAGCTAAACTGAACGAGCGCCGGAAACCTGCGTGTCGTCGCCGGGAGAAACCGCAGAGGCCCCGAGCGGACAGAGGGCGCCCGTCGGCCGGACCGGGGCGCCGCGTCGGGCGGCGCGGAGACACATGGGGCCGTCCCCACCCGGACCGCGGCTGGCGCCTTCGCAGAGAAGGACACACTCACCCCCGCCCCCGCGAGGCCGTGGGAGACACCCCGAGAGCCAACGGCCAGGACGCCGCTCCCCGACCTCCGAGCCGTGGCGAAGCTCCCGGCGTCGACCCGGTGCGGTCCCGGCGCGAGGCGCGCGAACAGGCAAGGGAACAGCACCGGGAGGGACCTCCGCCGGACCGTCGGGGGCTTTTCAACAAGGCTGCCGAGACGGCCCGGGGGCAGAAAAGTCTTTCCGGCAAACGGTGCCGGGACAAGTGTCCACAGGCCAAAGAGCAGGGACGAACCCCGAACGCACAGTGTACGTCACTAGTAAGTCGAAGCAGACGAAAGACCCAAACGCGAGAGCCCGGGAGCCGAGACGGCGCGAGTCCGTGACCGCGTGGGCCCGCGCTCGCCCGGGCACAGCACCCGGAGCACGAGAGGCCGGACGGACACACGGACTCCATCGACGCTGGAGACGTCCGTGCTTCAAAGAACGCTGGCAAGAACGTGAGACTGCAACACGCGGGACGGGAGAAAACGTGTGCCGACCACACACCCGGGAAGAACCTAGGACCCAGACAAAACCTCAACAATTCAAAAAAAAATGTTTCAGTGGGCGAAGGATGTGGATGAAGTTGCTGCACGTCAGACCTACAGCGGCCCGGCGAGCACGAGGACAGACACGCGCTGTCGGCCGTCAGGCCACACACACGGAAACCACTGGCTGCCCACCGGGAAGTCAGAATCCAGAAGATGGACCACACGCACGTTTAGACGTGGAGAAGGCGGGGCCCTCGTGCGTGGCCGCTGGGGACACAAAATGGCGCAGCCGCCCCAGAGACGGTGGCTCCTAAACTCCCAGTCACCGTATGACCCAGCAATGACTCCCAGGTGTGCGCCCAAGGCAATTAAAAGCAAACATTCACACAACAGAAACACAAATGTTCCAGCCGCACCGCCAGTAATGGCCAAGTGTCCATCAACAGACAAGGGAACAAAGCACAGGCCAGCCCCACGACGGGACAGCATCCAGTCCTCAGAAGGGACGGAGCTCTGACACGCGTCGCCATGCAGACGAGCCTTGAAGCTGGACCGAAAACAACACGTATGTCTGATGCCGTTTCTAGAAAACCCCCAGAACAGGCCAATTCACAGACACAGAAGATAAGCGGCTGCCAGGATTCGGGGTGACTGCGGCCGGGAACCTGGTCTCCTGCAGGGGATGAAGATGTTCTAGGACTGCGAGGCCCCTGTGCATACATGTACGCACTGAGCGACACAAACAAAGAGCGAGTCTCAGGGTACGTGGCTTCTGTCTCCCTCGTCCAGTGACCGACGCCACAACCAATGCAGGCAGCGCACACCTCCAGACGCAAGTGATTCTCCGGCACCGCACAGCTGCGGTCAGCGGCGCCCAGGCCGCAGGAAGTCTGGCCCTGAGGGAAGACACAGGGGAGACGCCTGCCCACCACCGGCCCTCCGGGTACAAGGCCGGGACACACTGCACGTGGCCAAGCGACCCTTCCCCTGAGGCCCCTTCTCCTGACACTTGGCGGCACCTTGTCCACTGGTCACCAGGAATCCACAAGATGCCAGGTCCCCGCTCAGGGAGCTCAGACAGAAGCAAGAGGACTTGCCCGGTGACCCTCCCTGCTCACGGTCACGCCAACTCAGACAAGAGTGAGAAAAACCTACGTGACCCTCCACGAAAAGTACTGATGACTGTCCTCAGACGCCTGCACACAGGGTCCCTCGTTCCAACCACGTTGCTTACAGGGGTTCCGTGAGCCCAGGGCCACCCACCGCCAGCGCTTCGCTGGGGAGAGGTGTGCTGCCAGGAGTGACCCACGGCCCCACGTCCCCGGGGCTCCACGCACACTCGCGTGCCACCCAACCGGAGGCAGAGGCCCCTTCCATCCCTGAGTGCCCACGCCTCGTCCGCACTGCCCAGGCCCGGCTCTGGCCCAGCTCGGGAGCAGTGGGGTGCCGACCCCGCGCGTGCTGGGGGGGCACCGACACGTTTTGTGAAGCGGAGGAGGTCGGCTTCTGTGTGACAAGGTGGGGCCAGCGCAGGCTCCGTCTGCCCTGGGCCCTGCCCCCTGCACACGCACCCAGGCCTGACGGCCCCAGGGGCGCTGGCAACGCAGACCCCCCGTCGGGCCCCCAACCTGGAAACCGGACTTTCTCCATGGAAGGCAGCACAGCGCTGGAGGCCCGCGTACGCCCAGCAGGAAAGGGCGCGTCCACTCTCACAAAACTCTGTCCCCGTGCGCAGTGGCGATTCCTAACGCAGCCGTCACCACAGAGCACTGAAACCAGCCGCCGCTCCGTCCGTGCTGCCGGCATGGAAAGCCATTCCAAACGGCACGCAGGATACGGATCATGCGTGGCAGGAAGCTTTTTGGGTCACGCCACTGACTTTTTCCTTACAGAAGACTAAAAGCTACCCAGGTTATCAAGGCTCACAGACATCCGTTTTCTCCCAGAATCTAGGCTACGTCCCAGAGTCCCTGGTAGAATTTTCTGACCCTGAAAACAGATGTGGGAAGCTCCCTCCTCAGTGCCTCTCCGCCTGCCCTCCCCGGCCCCTCGGGAGGCACTGGCCACAAGCCCTGTCCTTGAGGGGCTCACCTCCAAGGGCACGGACTGCCCCCACTGCATTTCCCTGGGCTATCTGGAGCTCCTGGCTCTTCCAGCCTGGCTCTGAGCAACCCCTTCCTCCCCTTCCGGACTGACTCACTTATCAGGAGTGCAAACGTGGACTGAGCTCAGGGAGCTCCAGTGGGCCCGGCGACCATACCTCTTCAAGGCCAGACCCGGGGATGACCGTGGGGCCAAGGCGTCTGCCCTCTGGGTCTTCCCGCCGGGCCGCAGAGGGAGGGTCATCGGCCACAGTCCCCCGTGCGCTGAGGGAGCAGGGCTCAAGCACATTCAGACCCAGGCCACCACTCGGCCCACAGTGCCTGGTTTCTGCGACTCACTGGCCACACCAGACCATGCTGACCACACCGCCCACGCCAGCCCCATGGCTTCCCCAACAGGCCTGGCTCCTCATTTCCTGCCTCTGCTCCCGCCCTGCACAGGCCCCAGAGGCCACCTCTCCCTTACTTCTCCAACTGGCTCCCATGCCCCAAGAGCTCGGGTCCAGGCCCTGGCCGCCTGCCCAGGAGGAGGTCTGTGGTCTCAGGGCCTCTCGGGGCCTCCTAAGCCTCCCTCGAGTCCCTCCCCTTCCACAACAGGCGGCCGGGGCAGCTGGGGGCCCCGAGGGTGAGCTGTGCGCCAGGCTGCCTGGTGTGAGGCACCTCTGCCCCGAAGGTGGGCTGTGCATCATCCCAGTAAGACGGGAGCCGGAACTCCTGCCTCGGAGCGGGGGAGGCCCTGACCCAGTGCAAAGGGGGCCTCAGACAACGAGCCCCAGCTCCTGCCTGCTGGCTCCCCACATCCCAGCACACCTGTCCTAAAATGCTCCTCCCCCCCGACCCCTCCCAGGCCCCCTCTAGCCTCCTCAGTCCGAGGACCCTCGCTTCTCTGTCCGTGCTCACCGCGACCCACAGCTTCTGGGCTTTATCCCCAGTCCCCTATGTCTCGGATGTGAGCGGGCAAGATGGGTGTGGGGGACGGGCAGGAAAGGCGCACGCAAGGGGCTGAAAGACGGCCCCCAGGTGCCCTTGAGACGCCCTGGCCTGCAGCCACTATGCCCCGCCAAGGCGAGAGCTGCCCCCAGAGGCAAGCAGGGGGAGAGCTGCTGGGAGCACTGGTGTGGGCAGAGCTGGGGTGCTCCCTGCCAAGGCTCCAGCCCCTGGACAAGGGCCCAGCCCTGAGGACACCCTTACTAAGCCCGGGGCCGCCGGAACCATGCTATGCACAGCCCCTAAAAATGAGCTCCAGGCCCTCGCAGCAACACACCTGCGAGCACGGCCAAGGCTGAACCCGGATCAGAGCAGAACCACCCAGAGCCCAGGAGTCCAGATCTCCTGCCCCAAAAC
Organism: Mustela erminea; assembly: GCF_009829155.1. Taxonomy (NCBI): domain Eukaryota; kingdom Metazoa; phylum Chordata; class Mammalia; order Carnivora; family Mustelidae; genus Mustela; species Mustela erminea. Next base: position 91,239,749 of record NC_045627.1, on the reverse strand, counting down.
TCTTCGCTGGCAGCACCAAGCACGCCTGGGCTACTTCAGAAATGTAGGCGAGACCCCACCTGGCCCCGGTGGCCGTCTCGGACAGTCCCTGAATCGGCCATTGGGGCGCTGCTCTGGTCTCCGTGGCCGGTCAGCCCCTGCCGCTCACCCACACCCAGCGGCGGCTCCGATGAGCACCGCCCCCCCAAGCAGCCCAGCCGCCTGCCCTCCACCTGCACGGCGTGCACAGCGCGAGACACAGCACGGAGGGAGGCGACGGCGTTACAGCAAAAACAGGAAGTTGCAAAAGATCTGAAAAACCGTAAGTGATGAAGGAGAAAAAAGCAAGACACGCGTCCCCACTACTTTGTTTTCTTTCTTAACAGAACGCCTCCAGCAGAACGTAAGTCCCCCAACGCCCCGAATTACAGTTCAGCGAGGGGCACGGTCTGCACGCAGGCGCCGGGCGACCACTGGCTGAGCCGCACAGAGGACGTGCTGCCCGACGCCCCCCAGTTAAGCCCAGGGCCCAGAACTGGTACGGGACCCCGAGAGCGCGTGGAGGGCACCCAAAGGCTAACTGGGACGGCGGCTCTGTCCGTTCAGCCCCCAGTGGCCGCCTCTCGGTGCCACGCCTCCCGCAGGCTCTGCACAAACATGTCTCGCCGGGGTTTCAAAAGCACTGACCCGCAACCCAGACCTCAGCCCCGTCCCAGCAGGCCTGCCCAGTGTGTCAGAACTGTCCCCAGCCCCACTGCACCCTCCTCTTCTGGAGACGGCAGGAGCCCACCGACGGGCACAAGAGCCCACGTGCTCAGAGCTGGGGTCAGGCTGCTGCTTCCTGTCGTTCTGGTCCATGGACCCCCGGCAGGACCCCCGGACTGAGGAGGAATGTGGCTAAAGAAAGCCCCTCATCGGGACGGACCCGGTGCAGCCCCTCCCAGGCAGGCCGCAGGCCCTGAGCACAGGACGGGCCTCACGTGAAGCTGTCCCTGCCACGGACAAGCATTCTGGGGCAACTTCGGGAACACAGCGGCCCAGTCCCCGAAGCTGTCCACCGGAGAGTGTCCCGGCTGAGCAGCTGGGTGTGCCGTGGGGTAAATGACATCCCCGCCTCAGAGCTGCAGACCCCGATGCCCCGGCACCTCGGAGAGAAAGGTCAACAGGGCAGGGACTGTGTCTGAGGGGCCGTGACGCCCCGAGCCTGGGAGAAGGGAATTGACCCGCCAGAAGCACTGCCCCCACGGGGGCCGGTGTCCTCCGCATCCACAGCAGCAGGAGGGGAGGCCGCGGAGGTCACCACCGCTTCCTCTTCCAGACTGACCCCTGACCCCGGGACTCAGCACCAGCCCCCCACGGATGCTCTGCCCACACACGCACCGAGCTGTGGGCAGACAGCTGAGTCCCGGGAGCCAAGGGCGGCCCAGGAGGCCCCCGCACAGCTGTCCAGGCTCCCCACCTGCTGACCACACTCGAGGGCACGACACCAGCCCAGGGACCGTCCGCCCTCTTGGGAGGTCCCGGCATCCCATGTTCCTGACCCGGGGAGGGCAAAGCACAGCCACAGCCCCGGGGGGCCCCGTCCGCCGGCAGCCCACGGCCGCCCGGATAGTCTCGCCGGCGGACAGCAGCTGCGGTGCCACGGTCGCGGCGCTGCAGCAACGGACCACCGGCGGCCACCTGTCCTTTACAGGCCGAGGCCAGAAAACGCGCGTGACGAGCACACAGGACTCCTCCACACCCCCGCAGCAGAAGGCATCCAGCCCCGTGTCCCCCAGCCACCTCAGCCCCATGCGGCCTCGGGACGTGCGTGGGGCCACGGCTTCGGAGCAGGGAGGCAGGGCCGGCGGAGACTAAATGCTCCCCGGCCACGCGACCAGCGGTGCAGACGAGGGTTCACAGCGGCCCAAACCGGAAACGACGCTGCCTCCATCCACCGGTGGGGACAGCCGTGGGGCACGCGCCTCACAGCACTGCGCTCAGCCCTGAGAGGGGACGGAAGTGCCGACACGAACAGCAGCGCGGGCGGAAAACCGAGGCCAGGCACGAGGACCGCCACGAGATCCCGCCAGAGGAGATGCGCTGGAGGGAAAATTCTGGAGACGGAGGCAGAGCCGTGGCACCGAGGGCCACGAGGGACATGCCCAGAGAGGAGCGTGGGGTGAGCCGAGCCACTGCCGACGCCTCCCAAAGTCACTGAGCCACACGCATGCGCGGCGTGGACTGTGTGACATGCAGACGGTCCCGCGGCAAAACGGCAGGAAGAAGAGCAGGCCTGCGCCCCCGCCCTGGCCAGGACGCCCCTCCCGAGCCGGCAGAACGCTCTGATGCGGCCCTCGGGATCCCTCCAGCCACCCGGGACAACCCCACAGCCCACCCCGCAGCGGCTGCATCCCGGGAGGCCGGCCCACTGCGACAGGCTGGGAGGCGATGACAGCCAGCGAGCGTGACAACACCGTGTGACGGGAGCGGAAGGACAGAGCGGCACAGAGCTGGTCACAGTGCGCTGGCTCCAGCAGGGCCAGTGCACTCCTGCACTGGGAGCCCAAAGGGCCTGCTCAGAGCAGCAGCCTCCGCTGAAGCACAACTGGGAAAGCTCGCCCTGTCGGGGCATCGGAGCCCCAAGCTGCCACAGGGGCTCGGTGGGGAAAGGGGGCTCAGGAAGGCCAGTAGGGACGGTGAAGGGGCAGCCGGCACGCGGACCCCCAGAGCTGCGGAGGCAGCGGGCACGCCACAGGCGAGAGCAGGAGGCTCCTCTGGGGTGACACTGGGCGGCACAACCGGCTTTCCCGTCAGTCAGACACAGGAGCCCACGCGCAGGGGACAGCAGACGGACCAAGCCGGCAGCGCAGGCACAAGTAAGGAAGCCTACGGTGGGCAGGAGGGGACAGAGACCTCGAAGGCAGGGGCCCGGGCCCAGCTGGCAGCACCCATACCTCACCCTGCCGGGCGCCCTCCCTACCTGCCCTAGCCCCCATGCCAGGGGGGAGGGGCATTCCTGCCTTCCTGATGGCCAGCGGGGGAGGGGCAGCCGACACGCTCTCAGTCATACGGGACGCACGGCACACCCCAGCCCCACACGTCCCTGTCACCACGTGCCCCTGCGGACCCCGACCCATGGCCTCACGACAGCACTGAGGGCAGAATCCCTGCCACCGAGCCCCAGGCCTGGCCATGCCTCCCGTTGTAAACGTCCGGTTCCTAGAATAACAGCAAGTCGCTCAGGGACCCTGAGACGTGGGCAGAAACGGAGGGCGCCTGAACCCAGGCCGGTGAGCCCTGGACCAGAGCCAGGGCTGGACCCCGCCCCGGGGCAGAGAGGCTGTGGCCTCCAGGATGCAGCCCCAGGCCGGCTCCCGTGCTCGTGGCCCAGAGCAAGGGCAGGGCAGGACGGAAGGCCCGGCGCCGCGCGGGGTGCAGAGGACACAGACTCCTGATGGGCTCCAAGGCAGCTCACTCAGGGAGGGGACTCTGAGAAGGTCCCCAGCACCACCATGTTCTGCTCAGAGGAGGGAGCGCAGCCCCAGCCTCCCCGTCCCCACCAGCCCCCAGCCCCAAAGAAGGGCCTCGGCCCCCGTCAGTGACGGGGGAGAAGACGAGGGCCTGGGCTCACAACAACCCACCCGAGGGTCCGGATTTAAGGGACGGCTGGGGATGAGACTGAATGAGTCCCCAAAGGGAAAACCCAAACCCGGGCCAGCATCGTCCTCGAGCCTGCGTGTCACTGGCGTCCTTACCTGTGACCCAGAAAAGCCCCTTCTGCGTGCGGACACCGAGACCAGCCGCCAGGCAGAGCCCCCGTCATCCCTGACCCGCTTCCCTCGTCCCCACCCAGAGCCGCCGTCCAGGGCCCGGGCCGGCTCCCACAGGGCCCCAGGCCGCTCCCACGGGCCGCTCCAGCACGAGGACAGCACCCCTCCCCAGACAGGGCCGCCCTCGCCCGGCCCGTCCTGCGACAGACGCGTCAGCCGTCCTGCACGTGGCCGGTCCCAGTGGCCATCCTGTCCCGGTGCCTCTTCTACAGCCCAAAACAGACCTGGAACACTCGAAGCGGGCGTCGTGGACAACAGTGCGGCACCCTCTCCAGCGCCGTCGTCAGAGGCCACGCGGAGGCGGGGATGGGAGGACCGCGTCCCCACGAGCTCTCCCCACACACAGGCCCGCGCACAGGCCGCCCCAAACCCTCCTGCCCTGGGTGGACGGGGGTCGTCATACGGTCCCATCTCTGGACTAACACTTTCACGCCCTGAAAAAGCCAGCGGCCGTCACCCTGGTCCACGTTCAGTGTAACCGGACAAGCTGCTGCGTTTTCCTCTCCTCGTTAACGGTCAGAAACCCTGGCGGCCTCCTCCTCGGTGTCTCCGTCAGTGTGCGCACGGCCGTCTGAGCTCTCCCGCGTGCCCAAGCCCACGCCTGGAGTGGACCGGCTCAGCACCTGCCCCTGCTTCTGAAGAGCCCAGTACCTGGACAGTTCTTAGGCTCCGACACTCAGAAACACCATCTGCTCCCCTGAAACGGAGGCTCCAGGAAGGGGCCCGCGGCTCCACAGGGAGAACGCGGGGCTGCAGAGCAGAGACCGCCCCCGAGAAGGAAGCGTGCCACGGGGCAGCCGTCCCGGGCCTGGCCAGGCAGAAACTGGGCCCAAGCCTACAGGCCGGCTGCTACCCCCAGCATCGAGGCGGGAGTCTCCGATGCCCTAATTAACGAAGCGGCAACGGAAGACAGAAGTCACAGTCGGTCTGTGTTCACCGTGGGGACGTTCTCTCTGCCGCCTCTCTTCCCTGGCCGCCACGACCCCACTCCGTAAGCTCACTCATGTTGGGAGGGCCTGGGGAAACATGGGGAACACAGGGCTGCGTCCCCAGAAGTGACGACAGACGGGTGACCAAGACACCACCCAGACCCTCCAATGCCCTTCTGACCAGCCGCCTGACCCTGTGCCCACCCCAGCGACCGGACTGCAAGCTAGACACAGCCCTCCTCCCGACAGGGGACCCTCCTGCCCATCCGCACCCCACTGCCCGCAGGAGCAGACGCACGCACCCGCCGTCCCTTAGCGAGATGCCCGCACTCCACCTGCTCACCGCCCTTTCGGGTCACACAGGAGGCTCCAGAAGGGCAATGCGCGCAGAGGCAGGCCTGGTCCAATTTCTCTAACTTCCAGACTGGACCCGGCACATCACGGGGTCACAGCTCCGCACAGGTCTCTCCCTAAAACCCGCGCACCAGCAGTGACGGACCCAGGGCGGCGCTGGCCCCCTCTCCTGCCCTCTCGCTCCCACACTGGGGACACTGTGTGCGATGCGGGCTCTGGACCAAGTGCAGGGCCTCTCCCAGGGACGCCCACCAGAGGGCAACTTCTCGGAGCCATCCAGGCCGGGAGGCAGTACACACAGGTGTCTATCAGCGTGAACACCCGCGAGCCCTCCGGCCGCGCTCCCTGCGCTGGACTCGAAGCACACAGAACACGGGACACAGACGCGCTACCCCGCGCGGTGGACAGCGGCCCTCGGCGGCCTGACAGACGTCGGAAACGCCGAGGACGCCGCTGCGCAGAGGACACCGCGCCACCGCGAGCTCAGAGGCTGCGGGACCCCGCCGGGGACCCCATGTCGCCAAGAGGTACGGGATGCGGGTGTGGCCTGCACACAGGTCGTTGGCGCGTCCAAGACCGTCCAAGGCCGGCACGACATGCCATTTGTCCAGGGTGAGCAGAGGTGTCCGGGTGCCGAGGCCGCTTCCTGAGCAGCAGCAGCACCAAAGCCACGCCGGGTTCTGGACCCCCGCCCCGTTTGTGGGAATGGGCGGATCCGCGACTACAGAGGCCCGCGCTCTGGCAAACAGACCAAATTTCTACAGGGAAGTACACTGACGTCTCAGGTCACAGGCAACAATACAAAAAAAAAGAAAAAATTGCTAAGCCCCTGCCTTCTTGGGCTGTCCCCGTGGGACACGGGGCCTGGGGGAGCCCAGGAGGCTGGCTGGGAGGCCCAGCCCAGCCCCCATCCCTGCGCCTCACACACCACAGCCTGCTTCGGGGCTGTGAGACGGCGCGGACACCACGACTTCGGAAACCTGACAGCCGCAAGCTCATTGACGAGAACTCCCCACCGTGTCCCGTGCCGGCGGCGAGCACGGGCTTTCCCAGGAGCTGATCCCACCACGCTACAGGCTGAGCCCCGGGCCTGGGTCCCCCTCCTGCCTCCTGCGACCCGCATGGACACGGTCCTTCAAGGCCTGAGTCCAGACAAGCGCCACAGACGTGAGTGTGGCTGCAGAAAGGCAGCCAGGGCCGGGTGGGGTGAGGGCAACAGCCCAAAGCAGGGGCATCCAAGCAGCCCAGGGAAGAGCCTCTGGAGAAGGTTGTCAAGGCCAGGAGGACGGGAAGCCACGAGCCTTGGAACGCGGCTAAGGGAAGGTGAAGCGGTACGGACGCTGGGCCGCGTGGGCACTTCCTCCAAAGGTTAAACATGGAGTCACCAAACACCAAGCAGCTCCCCTCCTGGGCACGCGCCTGGGAGAAACGAAAACGCGCGCACCAAGCTCAGGGCAGCGCTCTGTGCAACGGGCAGGCCGTGGGGACAGACGTGGGGACGGCCCCATGTCCAGCAGCGGACAGCGGGTTGACCAACGGCGGTGAGTCCTGCGGGGGCAGGGCTCAGGCAGACGACGGAAAGCAGCGCCGACACCCGCTCCGTTGTCCCCTAGGAAAACTTCATGCCCAGCAAGCGGAGCCAGACACAAAGGGCCACCTACGGGACAGTGACGTGAGACGCCCTGAATAAGGAAATCCCCGGAGGCCAGAGGAGCCTGCTGACTTCAAGGCAGGGGGGCTGCCAAGGGACCTTCCTGGTTCAAGCACAAAACAGGCTCTAGAATGGACGGTGACAGCGGCACGGTGTGCGACATGCCGAAAACCACTAATTCAGAGCCACCAGCTTTGCGGGGTGACGTGTAGGACCCCAGAATGGTGTCTCGGTGAAGCCGTCGCCGAAGGGCCTGCACGAGCAGAGACTGTGCTGTCAGAGGCCACCCAGAGCCAGGGACACGGCCGGGAACAGACCTGGGAACAGAAGAGCAGCCCTCCAGCTCAAGGCCCCGTGGACTCCACCAGCTCGCGTGACCATGTGCTGGGCCAGGAGCGGGGGGAGACGGCGAAAGGCAGGCAGTAGCGGCGGCCCCACACGCGGCACGAGCTGGGGACGTGGAGTTCAGGGAGCTTTCAGGGTGGGATGGGGGCAAGGGGCAGAGTGAGCCAAACTGATGGTACAGGACAGAGGGGGCCACGGGGCCCGGGAGAGGGTCCCCCAGACACCTCCTGTGGGTAAGGCCCCAGAGGGTGCGGCCACCTCACCGGTTCCCCAGAACTCGTGGCACAACTAACTGTTCAGCAGGCCCTGGGGAGACCAGCGGAAAGGGGAACCAGCTCAGAACTGACACAACTCCGACTATGCGCGGACAAAGGCCCCGCAGGCAGACCCCCAAGGGCAAGCCGAGCGCTCGGAACCCTGCCACTCCACTAAGTGCCTTTCCCAGGAAACAGCTTTGCCACCTCAGACCGGGGCGGGGATGGGGGGTGGGGGGCTGTGCCCAGCTCTCAAACCTCAGCCCCAAGAACTCACCTCTGGGTTCATTTCTAGCAATAACAGTAAGAACAAAGAGCCAGAAACCTCCCTTGTCAAAAACCCAGCCATCTCAAGCCTAACAATGAGGTAGGCAGCCCTGGCCGCCCCTTTCCAGGAGACGGGCTGGTGACAACGGGGGTCTAACCCGCGGCTGCAGAAGAGCCAGGGGGCTCTCGAGGCGCGACCTGGCAGTTGCTGCAAACCTGGAGAAGCCGCCCCTCGGCGCCCCCAGCAGGGAGGTGCTCGTGTACGGTCAGGAAGGGCCACCAGCGAGGACCGAGGGCCTCAGAGTCCAGCCCAGGAGGCCGGGCCTGGAGTCCACCAGGTCCCAGCCATGCTCACAGCAACACAACAGTCTCCTCTTCCCAGCCTCAATTTCTGCTTCTCTCAGGATCTACCTAACGACGTGGTATGAACACTGGCAGTCATAACCCCGTAACCAGGAGCTCTTCGGGGGTTCCCCACCACCATCCATCCTCCAAGGGTGAGAACCACTGTGAGAACCACTGTGGGGTGGCTGTTCTCAGCCCCTCCCGGGTAACATCGCAAGGGCGGGGCAACCGGAGGGCCCTCGGGAAGGACCACACGCCAGCCACGCTCGGGCAGGGGGGACATGAGCCACGGGCAATGATGAGAAATGGGCCTGCAGAGGGTCACCTGCTGACGGGGCAAGGCTGCCCAAGTTCAGAAGCACAGACGTGTGTGGCCTTCATGGCGCACCGTGCCTGTGTCTCCCTCAGACGCCCCTCCCCACGACGACGAAGCCGGCAAGAAAGCGTCCCTTCCCGGGCCCAGCCACCTCCTGCTGGAGGCATGCCGTGCGTGGAGTCACCGGGCAGATCTGCTGAAACCTGCTCTACACCAAGGAATCCACACCCCTGCACTCGAGACTGCTCTCCCCCGCCAGGCCCCCTGCAAAATGCAGCAGCACACGGCTCCCAGCCACAGTGGGCGCCCCAGAGCGTGGGGGAGCCTGGCGAGCGCCCACCTGCTGCTCCCCGTGCCACGGAGAGAGGACGCCTGCCACCCCCAAGGCTGAGCTCCACAGGCGAGAGACCTACGGGTTCCAGGCAGGTCCTCGTCCGCGGGCCCGCACATGGAACCGATCCTGCAGAATCACCCCGTGTGCTGTTTACCAAAACGAATGCCCCTCCCAGATGCAAACGTGATGCGAAACTCCATACAGCCTTCAAGAAAAATGAAAATTCAGAGAGAACGTGTTGACAAACAAAAGTAAATTAAGTGACCCGTGTTAACGCCAGCACAGAGGAGTGTGCGAGTGCAGCTGAGACGCACGAACACGCCAGAACTCGGAATCAAAGATTACTGGAAAGAATGTTCGCACAGCAAAATCGTTTTCCCTTTGAGACTCCAATGCCCCACCATGCTTAATTTTCCTGACATTTCTGAGGCTTTGAAGCCTCAGCTAACGGATCTGAATCATCTGAGCAAAACCATGTCACAGCGGCGTGTTACTGGAAAGCTGAGAATAGACGGCTAAATATACAGACACGCGCCCGGACGGGACCCTTCTGCAGAAGACGATCGAACGAGGAACCGCGTGACGCTGTCCGAGGGGCAAAGGGAGAACAGCTCGCCGGCCGCGGGGAAGCAGATCGCGGACGCCTGGAAGTTAAAGTAAGAGAAACACGAAAACAGCACCGGCTCCGTGTCAAGGAAAGCAAGCCGAGCCCGCCCATGACCTTAGAGCTTACTGAAACACTTCACCCGTGCCTGCTGCCGGCAAAGGAAGGCTCGGCAGGACGCCAGGCCTTCTCCCGGAATCCAAGTCATGCCTGTATCACTGGACCGGCCCACGCCCACGGCTCACCTAGCGCGGCCGCCACAGGCTCCATCTGTGCCATCGCCCTTTCTTCCTAAACAAGCACGCCACTTGGAGCCGCAGCCTGCTGTATTTGGGTTGGCAGCGCGAGCACCAACAGCGGGTGGCACCACGGCTCCGGCAGCGAACTAGGTCAGCCCGGGCCTGCCTCGAGAGCTCCAGAAGCCCCAGTCCCCGGCTCCCACAGCTCCCCATGGCCCACCAGCGGCTGCCCTGGGAGCCTGGGCGGGAGGCCCCAGAGGTAAAGGCCCTGGACAGTCACATCCCTTCTGGCCTTGAAAAGCTCGCCGGCATCTCCCTCTTCCATAAACAAGAAACAGAGCGTTCTCTAGGGCTTGCCACAGCCGCCCTGGTTGGAGAACTAGACAGATACTAAGTTACGGGGTAAAACCGGGGCGCCAAGCGCGGAGCCACACACAGCCGGCCAAGGCAGCCCAGCGCAGGGGACTAGCCCACCGGCCAGGGGCGGGGTCTGGAGGCCAGAACTCAGGGGTCAGGGTTCTGGGCTCAACAGTCTGGGACAAGAGTTGGGGCCAGGGTTGTGGTTTGGGGCCAATGCACAAGGGTCCTCAGATCAGGATTTGGGGACCTTGGACCGGGATTAGAATCCAAGTTTTGGGCCCTGCTTTCCGGCGGGGCTCTGAGGTCAGGGTTCAGCCTATGCAGTCTGGAGGCCAGGGATGGGGGACCTGGATTCCAAGGTTCAGGGCAGGGCTCAGGGCTCAGGGCACTGGGGGTTCGGGGTCTCAGGATTTGGGGGTACCAGGATCTGAAGGGCCCAGATTCCGCGTCCAGGTCCTGGGGTCTGAGACTCAGGGTTTCAGTCGGGAACCTGGGACTCCGGGGGCTCCGGGATGGGGACCGGGACCTGGGGGCCAGGTTCCGGGGGGCTCGCGGATCAGAGCTGGGGCCCAGGTCCGGATCGCGGGGCCCCGGGGGCCCCAGGGCTGGGGGTCGGCGCGGGGTCGGGGTCCGGCCGCCGGGCACTTACGTCGTCGAAGAGGGAGCCCACGTTGGCCGTGACCAGCAGCACCGCGGTGCCCGGGGAGGCCGCCTTCCCCGCCATCGTGGCCTGGGCCGGCGGCGGCCGCTCGCGCGGGGCCGGTCGCTTGGGGTCTCCGCGGGCCGCGGCGTCAGCTGCGCCGGGGGGCGGCCCCGGGGCGCATCGCGGGCGCGGCGGGTCGGGCCGGGCCTGGCCGGGGTCTGGCCGCGCGCGCGCTCGCTCGCTCGCCCTCGCTGCTCCGCGGCCCCGCGCCCGTCGCTCTCCGCCCGCGCCTCACCGCGGCCCGCGCGCAGCCATTAGGGTCGCCGCCGCCGCCGCCGAAGTTCCCGCAGCCGCTGCCGCCGCCGCCGCCGAGGCCAGTCCCGCCCGGAGCCGGGGGGCGGGGCGTGCGCGGGGCGGGGCGTGCGCGGGGCGGGGCGTGCGCGGGGCGGGGCGTGCGCGGGGCGGGGCGTGCGTGGGAGGGGCGGGACCTCGAGCAGGCTGCCGGGGGGCCGGGAGGGGCGGGGCGGCTGGAGAAGGCGGGGCCTGGGACGGGGCGTGGACGGAAGGGGCGGGGCCACGGGGCGTGGGTCCGGGACCGCAGAGAGGCCGAGGGCGGGGGCAGGACCCGCGCGGGGCTCTCCTGCTTCGGCCCGGGCTCCTCCTCGGCCGCCCTTCCGTCCCCCGCCCCGCGCTGGGGCCGCGCACTGTCTCCGCCCCCCGCACTCCTGTGACGTCACGGTCCGGCAGCCGCCGTGCTTCTTAAAGGGGCCGCGCGCGGACCCGCAGTCAGCGAGGCGGGAGCAGAGGGGCTGGGGGGTGGTCGTGTGGCCCGCGCCTGAGCCACGAGCGTGGAAGGCGGAGGCCCGGGACATTTTATTAACTCACAGGCCGCGTGGGCCCCCGCCCGAGGTGGGCTTCAGAGGGGCGCGGAGCGGGACAGCGAGCGGCGCAGGAGGGAGGCGGGCGGGGGTCTCGGGCCCCGGACCCTGAGAGGCGGTCCTCGGGGCGGGGGCGCGGGCTGGAGACCGGGCTCTCGGGGAGGGGGCGTGGTCGGGACGGGGGCCGCGGGAGCGGGGTCCCAAGGCGGGGTCGCGCGGGGTTCGGGGCTCGGGGTCCCCGGCGGGTCCCGGGCGGGTCTCCAGTTCTCGGGTGTCACCAGGGAGGCGTTTCGGGCAGAGGCTGTCCACAGGCGCCTGGGCGCGCAGCAGGCCCCTGCCCAGACCGGCCCCTGCCCAGACCGGCCCCCGGGGAGCGGCTGGCGCTGGCTGGGACGGGGTGGCCGCCCGGCTGGCCTGCGCGCCCCTGACCCTGCCCAGACCGCCTGCGCGCCCCTGACCCTGCGGGTCGCTCAGGGCGGCCGGCAACTGGGCCCTCCCGGAGGGCGTCCGGTCTGCAGGTAGCTGCGGGATTCTGCTGCTGCGACCGCCCAGGGCCCTGCAGCAGACGCATCAGAAACCCACGTTCGCTCGGTGGGGGTGGCCGGCGGGCGGGTTCGTGCCCAGGGCCGGCCGGACGCTGAGGGGAAGCTGCAGCCTCCCACGTGGGGACAGCGTCTACACGGTAGTTGGGGTTGACGGAGGCCATAAAGGTGTCTCTTTCCCAAGACTCAGTGCCCTTGCAAGAAGAGCCCCGGAGCACATGCTGCCCCACACCCTCCGAATCCCAACAGAAATCAAAGAAGAGGCCATGTGAGTGGACAGAAGGTAGCCCTGGACAAGCCAGGAAGAGAGAACTTTCACCAGAAACCAGACCCTGTGGGAACGCGATCTCAGACGTGGGGCGTCCAGACGGCGAGAAATAAATTTCCGCTGATTAAAGGCACCTACTGTGTGTCTTTCTGTGGTAACAGCCCAACCCTCCCAGTAGGGCATCTCCTGCTCACCTTCCTGCGGAACCCACCTCTGCTAAGGACACCGGCCATAGAGGGCAAATGGAGACGCGTCCCCGAGGTCCAGGGCCGCTTCCTAAGAAGCCGGTCGCCTCCTGCCCTGTCCTCAGGCTGTGTCTCGTCTCACACCTCTGCACCGCCTGGCCGAGGGGCTGAGCTGCACCGCAGGAGCCTGCTTCCCCGGCGACTGCCTGAATTAGAGAGCACCCAGCCCCGCGCCCCGTCCTCGCCCAGCGCCCACCCTCCTGGCTGCCCCGTGGGACCCCTCCGGCCATCTCCAGGCCACCGGCAGCCCTTCCCATCTGGCGGACAGGCTTGCGCTTCACCTTCGCGAAGAAGAGTTTGCGCCCACCCGCCTCCGCCTCCCTCCGCCCAGCCCCTGCCCCGTCCTGCCCTCCCCTCCAATCATGCTGCTGCGTCTCAGAACCTACGAAGTCCCCCTTTGTGCTAGGCCCCTCCTCGCCGTCCCATCTCTGCTCCGTTTACTGCAGACCTTCTACAAGTGACCAGCCTGCCCAGCAGGAACACACACTGTGCGGCAAACGGTCATTGGTGACCAAGCGCCAATGGACCACCCTTCCAGGCTCTCGACGGCTGCTTGTGCCACACCCCAACGGGGCCATCGGCACGGTTAGCACTGGTTCCTAATTCAGCAGCCAGTCCCCACCCCTGGCTTCTACCCACCTGACTTACCCCAGAAACGGGTTCTGCCCTGGTGACCGTGACATTGGCCGTCTTGGTGCCCCCTGGCTGCCTGTCCCCCAGCCTCTTTCGCTGGGTCCCGGCCTCCTCAGCTGTGGTCCTGGCTCCTCCTCCTCCGGCGCACGCTGCGTACCAGTCTCCTCAGACTTTCTCCAGGTGCCTGCTGCTGTGCTGGGAAGGGCTGTCTCGAGGCCAGCAGACCCAGCAGATTCCAGAATCACTCCTTCCTTCGGAGGCTCACACTCCAAAGTGTCCAGTCTCTGCGTGCAGCCCTCGGCAGCCACGTTTGACTCTGTGCCCCAACAGCAACTCCACTGGCTTCTATTGGCCCACCCGACCTCTCAGATGCTCCTTCCTCCTACAGACCGACCCACCCACCCGACACCGCGCATGCCATCACACCAGCTTTCCCCTCTGCCTAGGGACCGTCCCCCCCACCCCCGCCTCCCTGCCACACAGGCGCAGCCAGCCACGGAGAAGTAACAAGTGTGCGCCGTGTGAGTCAGCGCCGTGTCGGAGCCATGCCCGTGCTTGGATCCAGGGCCATCTGGCTCTCAGAGAGGTATTGAACCCTAATCTCACGTAAGTTAAGAGCCACATTCATAAAACCGTGGGTAAAGGGGAGGCTTTCTTTTGCTAGCATGTCCTGTTTTGCCTTTGGAACTCTGTCCCATCTCTGGATGTTTCCTTTGCTGAGAGAGTAATACCATGTTTTAAGTTTTGCAACTTATTATACGTTATGCAAAGCCCCCTTATCCAGCCTCAGGAGAGACCTGGCCCCCCCGGCATCAGGGTCTGGATCTGCCCCCCAGTGAGCAGGGCAGAGGGGGAGGTGGAGGCCGCGAGAGCGTGACGTCGGTTCTTCCGCAGAAGACCACGTGCGCCAACCCAGCCTGCCTGGCCAGGTGCTCGCGGGGCTCCCAGACAGTTTGGCCAAGACTCTAGTTAAACAATAATGTACTGTCAGCTGTCCAGGAAAGGTCAGTACAGTAGTCCCTAATCTCATATCGTGACTTAGTTTAAGATAGTGACCGATTTATTCATGGGTTCGTCTCATCCGACGCTCCAGAGGTTCCCGGCTGGGGTTCCTTACGCACAAGCTTCAGAGCCCCCGTTGCCCCACAGGTGGCGAGGAGGACAGAGCTCTGTGGTTGCAGAGTGTGTTTCAGTCACGTGCTCATCTACTTCCCACACCCTGCTGGGGGGTCACCCTTGGTCCGTTGTTACAGCACACGGTGTCCAAGGTCCCACTCTAGGTGCTTTTCTGCATAGATCCTGGCCAGACCCCCCGTGGAGGAATCCAGGGCTCTGTCCTCAGTGACGGGCCAGACTGGGTTGCTTTAGCCAGAAGCGTGTTTGCCGTTAGTGACCTCACAGTCACCTGGGAAAGGGAGGCATCTGTGCTTCTGAGTCACTTGGATTCCTCTGTCATTCACCAGCTCTCTCCGGGAGCAGCCAGCACCTTGCAGGCACCCCGGCTGTGTGGGTGCTTCACAGTTCTTACTCCTAGTCCTCCGAAGCAGCCATACGAGGTTTGTTTGTTTGTTTTTAAGATTTTACTTATTCATCTGACAGACAGAGATCACAAGCAGGCAGAGAGGCAGGCAGAGAGAGAGAGGAGGAAGCAGGCTCTCCGCTGAGCAGAGAGCCCGATGCGGGACTCGATCCCAGGAGCCTGGGATCATGACCTGAGCCGAAGGCAGAGGCTTTAACCCACTGAGCCACCCAGGTGCCCACCAAACGAGGTTTGTATCTGCCTTTGGGAGGTAAGAAAACCAAGCTTCGGGAGCAGAAAGCGGGCCAACTCCCCACAGGCAGCAGGGGCCGAGCCAGGATGCCGGGCCTGGTGGGTCCTCGACGGCAGGTGTGGCCTTACCCGGTATCCGGCCTTTCCCTCGTCCCTTTGCTCCTTCAGTTACCCGTTCGGGGAGTCTTTGTCGGTGCCTTCCCCGTGCGGCGCTTCACGCCGGCGAAGACTGGTAGCGACCCAGGTTGCTGAGATCCTGCGGGAATGCCAGCGGGAAACACACGTGGGCCCTGCGTCGAGGCGACACGGTGCCCGCTGACAGTGCCCTTACGACAGGCACGCACTCATCCCCGATAACCGAGGTCTGTCGACCGGCTCCGTCCGCCCAGGAGGAGCAGCGGCCCCTCATCTCATGCGAACGCTCCCAGCGCTGTGGCTCTTGTGACAGGACCACCGGCGAGTACCGCACACGCCGCGCTCCTTGCCCAGCTCGGGCCATACACGCAGTCCCGGCTCCTCTGGTTCGAGCCCGGCTCTGTAACGTGCTTTGGGGTGCCACGGAGGGATCTCCCTGGAGGCTTTCCATCCGGGAGCGGCCCATGCTGGACGGACACATCGCGCCGCGAGGCCGGGTTGTTTCCCTTCCTGCCTGTCGGGTCAGTGAGCTCAGAAGAAGCCCTCGACAGAAGTCTGGCATCTATTTGTGATGAAAACCTCTCGGCAAACGGAAGATTGAGAGACCCTCCTGAACCTCCTGAGACGCAGCCGTGAGAGATGTGCGCGAGCACCACGGGGTGTGGACAGACGCCGCTATCGCCACCTGCGCTGTGGACGAGGCAGGGCTGTCCTTCCTCAGTCCCGCTACTCGACGTTAAGGAAAGGTTGGTCTGCGCGAGAGAGTAAGAACAAGAAAGAAAATGCACACAGATTGGAAAGCATGATGGGAAACTCCTGTTGGTTTCAGGCAACATCATCTCTGACATGGAAAATCCTAACAAATCCACAAAAAACACTTCCAGATAAATGAATTGACTAAGGTCATGGCACACGGGTCAATATTCAGAAATCAGTTGCGTTGCTGGATATTAGAAACGAGCACTAGAAAAGAAAACTTTAGATCATTTCCATTTAAACGGCTTGGAAGGTAAAGTGTTTATGCGTAAGTGTAACAGCACGAGAAGTCCTCTGAGAGAAACCACAGAACGCAGAGGCCTGAAGCTGGAGGGGGTGGTGGAAACCGGGCGCCGCGCCGCCTTGCTGGGTTGAGAGATTCAGTGGTGTGAGGATGTCTTCTCCTCCGTGGAGCTTTAATGCTCTCAGCTGGCTTTGGCTTTTTTGTTTTAGAAACCACAGGTTCATTCTGAAATATATATGGAAGTGCCAAGTACCTAGAACCACCAAAAGAGTTTCGAAGAAGAAGAGCAAAGCTGGGGTCCTCACACTGCCTGATTTGCAGACTTCGAGAGCCGCCGTAATTGACATAGTGCTTTATTGGCCTACGGGTGGGCATGCTGGTTGGGGAAGAGAAGGGAGAACCCAAAAGCAGACCCGCACTGGCGCGGTCCAGTGGTTTCGACAAAGACGGCAATTCGGGGGAGAGAATTGTCTTTTCAACGAACAGTGCTGGGAGCCACGGGATTTCCGTGCAGCGCGAAGCAAACCCCGACTGACCCTGACACACACACACACACACACACACACACACGGCACCTAAGTTAACTAAAAACGGCTCACAAACCCACAGCCAAAAAGCGAAAGCTATAATATTTACAGAAACACGGGAGACTGTTTTTGAGACCTTGGAGCAGGAACAGACTTCTCAGAGAGGACGACCCCAAAACCACTACCTGCAGTGATAAAAGGGGGGAGATTAAGTCGCAGTTTATCAAAATTTTAAAGTCACACTCTCTTGACGCCGACGTCCGTCATGAGGACGGAGAACGCACGAGGGTACCACGCGGCCGGGCCGACAGCCGGGCCCAGTCTCAGAAACTCCACGGTGAACGAAAGCCAGGCGCAAAGAGCAGGTACCACGCGGCCGGGCCGACAGCCGGGCCCAGTCTCAGAAACTCCACGGTGAACGAAAGCCAGGCACAAAGAGCAGGTACCACGCGGCCGGGCCGACAGCCGGGCCCAGTCTCAGAAACTCCACGGTGAACGAAAGCCAGGCGCAAAGAGCAGGTACCACGCGATTCCATGCCTTCGACGTGCGCGGAACGGCAACAGTGCCCCACAGGGACAGGGGCAGCCACCACCCCCCCCCGCCGGCAGGGGAGGACCAGTGCGGGAGGGCAGGCGGGTTCCACGGCGCCTACAGTCGTCAGAACCCATGGAGCGGCCCATTCAACTCAGATGGATTTCACTGGACAAAAGTGGCACCTCAAGGCTGACCTTCCGTGCCTGGGAAAGGAAACGAACGAGTGGTTATGTTTACGGACGTCTGTTTCTCGTGTGTGATGACATAAACCCCAATCCTCTAAAATCAGAGAGTGGGTTTTAAACGCGTTTGTCGGCATACCCTGAACTAGCAGAAGACAAATTAGGGGCCTTGGGAGCCGGCGTATTGTGAAAATCCTTGCGCATTGTTTCTGAAACACGGCAATGTGTGGGTACAGGACCCTCTCCCAGGACCTACCGTCTGCGGCCCATCCTACACCGGCGTGCAGTCTACCATCGTCCCATAAATCCAGGGGGCGTTCTGAATTCTAAATTATATCTGGTCCCAAGAGCTTCAGATAAGAGATGGTGGAACTTTAATTGGAACCACACATGAGAAAACGGACCCCATTCGGGTCCCCACGGTTTATCCCTTAGAGGAGGCGCTGTGAGCCTCATGCATCTCAGAACCGAACAGTGATGCAGGACGCGCGACCTGTTCCTCGGGACCTCAGGGCTGTCTGCACCCAGGTCCTGGAGCCATGCGCGGCCTGCCGCAGGCTCTCCGTCCTAACCCCCCCGGGGAAGGAGCTGGGGAGGGGCTTGGAGGGCGCCTGTTGGGAAGAGGCCTGGGCCCCGGGAGCAGAACCCCTGCTCCAGAGAGCATCAGGCGTCGTCTCCCAGGCACAGAGTGGGCGCTGGCTGCGTGTGGCTCACGTCCCAGCCCCCTGCTCCACCGGATGAGGCGTAGCCCTCCACGGAGGGGGCGGGTCCCTGGTCGGGAGGATGGGGCACACGGCCACGGCATCATACCCTGTCCTTGACCGCGAGGATGCCTAGCTCTGGGAGAGAAAGCCTGAATCCGCGGCCAGGATGCGGTGGGACGCCCGTTCTGCTCCACAGACCTTCGATGTCCCCCATCCATGGGCTCCATCGCCGTTCCCGCCAGTTGAGCCGTCCTGGCTGGCCTCGCAGTCTGGACCCCGCGGTCACTGTCTCTGGAAGCGCCGGGCAATCCTCACCTGTCCTTGGGGCCCTGCCGGGGAGCGAGCCGCTGCACTCTGGAGGAGATTAAAGAGTGGTTGTTGGTCTCTGTTGGGCCTGCGGGGAGATGGGTGTGTGAGTGTGCAAGGCCTGCCCCTCTGGGAGGGCTCTTAGCTCCTCTCCATCGGCAGAAACAGGGCGTTGACAAGGCCAAGTTATCTTCATAAAATGACACAGGCAGAAAACGCTGCCGTGTCCTGGGATCCAGACAAGCAAGTGGCCACCAGATGGTCTGGGGCCTGCCTGCAGTAGACCCTCTGAGGGACACGTCCCCAGCCCGGAGCTCGCCCTTTGTGCGGAAAGGACAAGTAGTTTCCAGAATCACCAAGAACCCTCAGCAGTAACTAAAACAAAGTCAGGAAAATTAGACAGAGTCCGTCCCTGAGTTTTGAAGCGGTCAGGGCTTCCAAAAGGGCGTCCGTTCGCCCTGAGGGTAAAGCCGGTGGCCCTTGGGTTCCTCCTGCGGACACACATTCGGGAAATCAGCGTCACGGGGGTTGGCAGTGGCTCGCAGCTCAGCTGTAACCTCTGCTTTGTCATTTCGTATTTATGAAATCAGTTTTGTAAAGATTCGCGTCTACCGTCCGTTGTTTGAGTCTTCAGAAGACCAAACGCGCCCCAGCAATATTCTACAGAACGGCCCCCCGCGCACGAAACCCTGGATCGCAGCATCTTGGGCGCGTGTCTCTTTCCCCTTCGCTCGGAGCCGCGCGCAGAGCAGGTTCCCGCCGCCGCGTGCGCCGGCGCCCTCCGGACGTGAGCCGCCGGGAGCAGACGGCCAGACAGGCGAGCGAGCCCAGGAAGGAGCGGTCTCACTAAGTCGAGATAACGTGTATGTCCTTGAGAGCAGGGGCCCCTCAGCCAAGCCCCACGAAGGCACACACAGCACATTTCTGCTAAAGCTGGTTTTCCAGGGACGGGTGCTTGCCGACAACCACGGTGGCTTTGGTGGCCCCTCGTCAGCCACGTCCCACCAGCAGTGTCGTTCCTCTGCCTTACTGGGAAGTGGCAGAAGCTGCGGTGTGTGGTGCTTCGTGGCCTCCGACGGCTGAGGGCTCCAGGGGCCACGCGCCGTCCTAGAGCACAGGACGAGAGCGCCTGACACCGGCTCTGATGGGGGTTCTCCTCGCGGTGAGAGCAGCTCCTGCTACAGCTTGGGGTGAACGGGAAGCAGGCCCCGAGGCTAGGACGCCTCCTGGATCCGTGCCTCGCGGACCTGGTCTTGGGGAGTGAGTGTGGTAGGAGGCCGCGGGAGAGGCGAGGCTGGGCTGGCCGGCTAGCCGGGGCGGCATGGGGCCACAGGGGCAACAGGCGGCTAGGTGGGCCTTCCTTCCTGCAGGGTTGGAAAAGGACCCTTCGACCTTGAAGTGACTCTGGACCGATTAGTGTAACGGTTGCCTTAATCAACAGGTTCAGTCGGAACTCAGAGCTTAGAAACTGCAGATTTCCCCTCTCCCAGCCAAAGCCCAAGAAACAAATGAGACGGGAGTGCCTGGAATTTCAGGAAGTTAGAAGCACGGTAGCCCCTGCACCCTGGCCCCCAGCACGGACTGACCTCTCTCTGCAGTCCGTCTCGGGGCTGCGATGCCAGACCCACCCCGGAGAGGGCACGCTGCCCCTGCCCCCCTACCTGGGCTCCCTGTGCCCCCTCTTCCTCCACCTGGACACTCCAGCAAGGCCTCAGTGAGGACTCGGGAGGGGGCCACCCCGGGTGGCAGATGACGGAGACACGGCCGGGGCCGACTGGGAAGCCAATGGCGAGGCTGGGGTGGGCTGTTGTGGGGTCTCCACCGCGTGCAGAGACGGACCCTGCAGAAGCACACACAGCTCAGACAGGAGCATGGTCCCAGGCCACGGAAACCGCCGTGGCTTCAGCAAGACCCTCTCCGCCACGTTCCTCCCCCAAGTCGCCAAGCGCACACAGCGGGTCCCACGGCAGTTCCCTGCTTTCTCGGAGAGGGCACGTCCCGCCCAGGGGCTTCCGGGGAAGGGGGCGTCGCAGGGCCACAGACACACGGGGCTCTACTGTCCTGCCCACCTGGGGAGCTGGGGGGACACGGACCTGGGCGCTTGCCTGTCTGTGCTCCGTCCTTCAGGGTCCCCTGGGCTCCTCCCGGACATGCAACATGGCCAGAGCACGGGGATGGCTGTACGGGCCAGGGTCGCCCCGTCCAGGGCAAGAAGGTTGGGAAGACACGCCCCGCCATCCTGTCCCTGGACCTCCCTGCCCGCACCCAAGCAGACGTCCGTAGGCAAGCCTGGGCTCAGCCTCTGGGCCTGAGCAGAGGCGGAAGCGGGGACCGGGGTGGGAGCCAGCAGCGTTCCCAGCCCGAGATCCTCACGTTGTTTTCCTAAGACTGGGCAGGGCAGGGACTCCCGCTCACCTTCCCCAGGCTCACGGCACACCTGCACAGGGAGAGGTGGGCCCTGGGCTCACCTGGCTCTGCGGGGGGCGGGCAGGTGGCCAGGCTGCACCCTTGCTGGGGAGGCCCTCCCCGCCCCCCAGGGGTCACTGGGGTCAGCAGCCCCCACGTGGCGGCTTTTCTTGTAGAATCAGCGGAGCGACTCCTGCTCTCAGCCCACAGCAATGACGAAGTTCCTCCACACCAGTCTCAGTGCTCATCCCCTGCCGACCAAAGAGAGTTGGGACGTTGCCCTAGAATTGACCTAGGGGAGTGCTCAGGACGTGGGGTATGGGATGGCCTGGCATCGGCAGAGCCTTGCTTGGCTCCTCGCAGAAGCCCCCAGCCCTAACCTGCCCTGGCTCAGGCAGGAGCACAGAACCTTTCCTCCACTTTCCAGCTCTCCGGGGGGAAACCCGCTCCCAGGCCAGGCTGCTTCTGCCGGGGTCCTGCTCCTCCTAACTGGGGGCCACCCCCTCCTGCTGTGATCCAGGTTTGCCTGGCACTGCCCTCTCCATGGGGCTCCCTGGTGATGCTCCTGGACATCCTGGTTCTTGGAGTCCCGCTTGGCAGCCCCAGGCCCCATCAGCCTGGGCTCCCCTGAGTCACAGGAGGGGCTGCCCGAGCTCCTGCGATGGCCTTTCTCTCCTTCCTGGCAGGCCCAGGCTCAGCTCCCCCGTGGGGTCCTGGGGCTGCGGGTTCCCGCAGCCAGCTGTGTTCGCAAGAGCCAGGGAGGGCGGCCTGGGCCAGAGCAGATAGTGCAGGATGGGCTCCAGGGGCCGGCGTCTGGCTGTGCCTGCGGCTCAGGGACCAGGCTCCGCAGATGAGCTGGTAAGGGCCTGGCTGCGGTCAGCCCCGGAGCCGCAGAGTGGGGAGGGGAGAAAGAGGAAGCGGACTGGGGAGGGCTGAGGCCTGTTCTGGCACAGACCACGGACTCTTGCCTCCAGCCCTCATCCTCGGGGGGGGTGGGCCCCAGGGCAGGAGGAGGACAAGGAGGGAGGGAGGTCGGCCGGGACCCCAGGGCCTTGTGAGTCACCGGCCTGCAGACAGCCAGCCCCCCAGTGAGACTCTCAGCCACGTGGGGCCGGTGTCACGGGAGCCTCCGGGCAGGTGTGCGCAGACCCTCGTGGGTGACCCCTGTCCCGCCCCCGCCCTTAGACGGCGAGAGTGCGCTCGGACTGAGCCCACCCGCTCTAAACAGGCTCTGGGCGTCACCGCTTCCCCACAGCCCAGGGCCTCCCTGGTGCCGTCCGTCCAGGCACTGCGCTGACCAGCACGGTCAGGGGCTCGTGCTCACCGCAGGCCCGGGGAGGCAGCCTGTTGCCTGCACCTTCCCATACTGGCCAGTTTCGAGCAGCCTGAGGGGCACCACCCCGAGGCCCACATGCGGTCTTGTCCACGTTCGGGCAGACAGGAAGGCCGCGCTGGCCCTGGACACCGGCCTCGGGAAAAGTGGGCCCTGAGGGTGGCAGGGGACACAGAGGACGCTGGGGGCAGCCTGGCTCTCCCCTTTTGGGCGTGACTTGGAGACGCGGCAGCCCGCCGGAGAGGCGGTTCACAAGCGTGGCAGGCTGGGCCTGATGGGGGGAGCACGGGGCTCTCCGGATGTCTCCCTCGGCTCCAGAGCGACCTCGGGCAAACCGCCGCACTTCCCGGCCTCAGTCTCCCCACCGTGGAGGGAGGCACAACGGGAGGCCGGGCCCCGGGGGCCGCGTGGGGACAGCGGCAGCCGGGAAGGCCCGCAGCCGGTTCCTGGCCCGGGCCCTGGGGTTTGTGGGTTCAGCCCCCAGTCTGGGCTAACTGGTGTGCAGGTGGTGAGGGAGCGGGCCCGGCTCACACACGGCCCTCCAGACCGTGACAGCAGCGCGACTTCATGATCGAGCCTGTGAGTCACCCGACTTTCAGAAGGCGAGCACGGCAGCCCAAAGTCACAGAAAGAGGAGAAGCGCTTTCCGGCTGAGCCTGGCCTCCCGCCGGCCCCTGGTGCCCCAGCCAAGCGTCTCTAACCTCGGCAACGGCCAACCAGAGAGGCTTGCTCCAGGCTATTTTAAGCAGAACGTCAAAAGTAAAAGCAGCTGTAAAGCGAACATTTTAGGAACATTTCCATTTCCTGGGGTGATGGAGCGGAGCCGGGCCCAGCCGCAGGATCCTCCGCCGGCCAGACCCCAGCTCTGGGCACGGCACGTCCTGGCCTTGGGCAGGCAGCCCGGTCTCGCGGTCTGGCGGGCCGTGTAAATGCCGAGTTCGGTGATTCATCGGGGCGGGGGTGCTGGGCAAAGGCCGAGGCGGGCTTGGCGAGCAGGGCCCCACCGTAGCCCAGGACGAGGAGCAGAGGACGCCCCGCCCCGCCCCTCCCACAGCCCACAGTCAGCCCTGCAGTGGGCCCCCAGCTTCCCCCGCGACTGCCTCCAGGGCCCAGGCCACGGTCTCCTCCGCCTGGGAGACCCTCCAGCCCGCCTCGGTTGCCCAAGGCGCCCGGACGTCTCCGACCAGATTCAGGAGCAGACGGGGAGCCGACTCCCCGGGGCTGAAACACCACCTTGACAACAGGGCCGCAGTAATGACGGAGGTTCCTTCCAGTTCCAGGGACGAGGAGCCGGGGCCCCTCTGGAGGGCTCACCCGCTGCTGCTCGCCTGCCCGTCCCCAGCGCCAGCACAGAGCGCGTCCAGGCCCCGAAGGCGGGTCACCCACACGTTGGCTCTTCGACTTTCCGGGGGAGCAGTCTCTTTGCTCAAGCAGCCCTTTGTCCCACCCGACCCAGAGTGCCCACAGGGGCCTGGACGCTGTCTGCTCCTGCACTTGGGCCCCGTCCTGGGGAGACCCACACGGCACTCGCTGGTCGGTGGGCAGCCCGCTGGTCCATCTCCCGGGGAGTCCCAGCACCCACCCCCAGCAGCCCGCTGGTTCCTCTAAGGGTAGGAGGGAAGGGAGGGTCCCAGGCTTGGGAAGGGGGCGGGCGGGGGATGGGGAAGGGCAAGATGAGCGAGAAGGGGGAGGGAGCGCGGGCCCTGCTTCCTAGAGGCATTCAAGCACCGGCAGGAAGCTCAGCCTGCGACCCCCAGGGAGAGGCATTATCTTGTCTGTGTCCTTCCGGCTCCGGCTCCGCAGGCCTCTGGGCCAAGAACCCCTCCCCACAGTTCTGGGGGAAGCCGCATGCCAGGGCAGCCCAGCCACCCACTCTCTGTCTTCCCTGGAGGCCCATGGCGCCTGTGCTCCGCTGGCCCCAGGTCTGGCAAGCAGGGTAGAGAGGCCCGTACCCCCAGTCAGCACAGGGCAGGGCCCAGCCGGTGGGTGGGCGTTGCTGATCGTGCCGCGGCGCAGAGGGCATGTGGACGACCCCCGGGCGCTAGCCCGGCCACCTTGCCTCCAAGGCTGTCACCGGCCTGGGGCATGTGGAGGTGAGACCCAGCCTGGGCTGCATAAATGCCCCTTTGTCTGTCATTACCTCAAATCAGATGTCGCCTCTTAAAGGTCGGCCTTTACCGTGAGCAAAAAGATAAATATGGAGTTTTATTTTCTCAGTAGGACGGTGTAGGTAAGGAGGTCTGCGGCCCCTGCCCCACGTACCCACCCAAGCCCTCCTCACTCCTGACTCCCACCTACACTTCCTCTGGGCCAGGGCCAGCTCACCGGTGCACCCCTGGTCCCCTGCAGCGTGGGCCTAGGCAGGCAATGTCCTGACCTGGGCTCTGGCATGAGGAGGCCGTCCCACACCGGGGAAGCCGGCTTTACTCCATCCTGTGCCGGGCCACTCACGTGGGGTGGCCTCTCTTTCAGGGTCACCTTCCCCATGGCCAAGTCCACGGGCCCCAGTGAAGGGGCCGCGTCCGTTCCCCGGGCCTCAGCTGCAGGCCAGAGTCCAGCCAGGGCGTCGAGGGACCCAGGACTCTGGGCGTGGAGCAGGACACCTGGGAAGGTGGTGCAGAATCCCTGCCTTCTCCTTGGCTTCTTGGGAAATCAGCCCCCTGAGTGCATACGTCGAGGGCAGGTGGAGGAGACGTCTGCACGGGGGCTGGCGGGCATGAGACACTTGGGCGTGGAATGCTCCCGGCAGGCCTGTGGTCAGCGGGGAGCGCCCAGTGTCCTGGCGGCTCAGGTCCGCAGCACGGCGCCCACGGGAGCCAGGCGCTCCAGCCACAGCCTCCGGGCCCGTGGCTCGTCGGCAACCTTCTCCCCGCAGCACCCGGCCCTGCGCGCCAGGGGGCCCTGGACAGCGGTCCCTGTTGACCCCACGGCGCCGCATTCTTCCCCACGAGCCCAGCCCCAGGAAGCGGGGGCGCGGGATAGGGGCCATGGAGACCTCATGAGGGCTCTGCGTCCCCCGAGGCAGACAGGTTGAGCCTGGCTAGCGGCCTTTCAGCCCACGAATTATTTTTCAGGAGGAAAAGGCTCATCTTTGCCAAGAGGTCTGGGAGGCAAGCATGGAAATGGTTACTTCGGGCCCAGGAGGGTCCCCTGGAGAGGTGGGGTCAGGGGTGAGCACGTGAACCCCCAGGCCTGGCTGGCCTCGTTCTCACCTCTGGAGACCCTGAGAGGCCGGGTCCCAGCCTTAGCTGTGCGTTCCAGCTGGTGACATTCCATCGTCCTCGGGCGGCCACTCCTGGGGTGGGGGCACCACGACAACACGGTCTGTGCGCCCCGGAACCTGCGCCTCTCTGGGTCTCACGGAACATTCATCGCCTGAGGGCCACTTTGGCTCCCTGGCTTGGGCGCCGTCCTCTTTAGTATTTTGTGGGTCACTGCCCTCCCCCCAGCCCAGGGTCATTCCAGTGCAGGGAGCCTTGGGGAAGTTCCTGTTTCCCTAGGGGCTTCCTGAGGAGCCTGGGCTGAGCCCCCCACCTCCCGTGTTCCACTCTGTTTCTGTGCAGAGAGGGCGTGGGTGGCTCGGCCCCGGGTGCCGCGGGACGTCCAGCTCACTTTCTCTGAGTCCTGAGTTAGCTCGATCCGGGGCCCCAGGGCTTTCTCTCCCTGATGCCCTGTGGGTGCAGCTTTAACACAGGACGCGACCCCACAGAAGTGGGAAGGGCTCCGGGGCTCCGCGGTGAGGCTGGCGTCCAGCACTGGGGGCAGGCTCTCCTCCAAGTGCTCTCTGGCTTTGGAGGACGCTGGGGTCTGAGGCCGAGGCTGGAGACCGTGCTGGCTGAGCCGGAAGCCCTGGGCCGGGGGGAGCAGGATGGGGGTGGGTGGAGGACCCTGCGGGCACGCCCTGGGGTCAGTGTCCTGTGCGGGGCACAGGGGTTCACGGGAGGCTTGGCCTCTTTGCTGGGGTGTGGCTCCCCCAGAGCAGCACCTACGGCCGCTTGCATCTTCATCAGCAGAATGACCATCCCGAGGGCCATGACACTACCTGGACGGCTCAGGGTATCCCGGAGAGGTGCTGGCCTGACCGCGGCTTTTCCCGTGGAAGCAGATGACAGGCTGGGCATTCAGGGACTCCTGGACCCCAAGGTGGCTCAAGGTCCCACAGGCTCTGGGACTATGACTTCTTTCCTCGGGAAACCAGGACAACCTCTGGGCACTTTGCGGACCGGCTCCCCCCAGGTGTGGACTAGACATCCCACAGGACCCCGGGCTTCAGAGGCCCCACTAGTCCGGAAATCCCGGATCCATTTCCAACCAGGGACCATGTTTTCACTGGAACCCCACAGCCACAGGCTCTTCGGGGGGCTCTCTGGCCTCTGTGGAGGGCCCTGAGCTGCCACAGGGGCCTCCATGGGGTGCCCAGGGGGGTATCAGGTGGAGGAAGGCAGGGGGGGTCCAAGCCCCGGGCCCAGGAAGGGCTTGAGGGTCCAGGGTTGGGGGGTCAGGCAGCCTGGCCATCGGCTATGTCCCTTGCTTTTCCAGGGGCTCTGAGCTCCCCCCAGGAGGGGCTCTGTCCCAGCCTAATAATAACTCCCAGCCTGGCCCCAGCGGCCAGCTATTTTTAGAGTCCCTAACCCAGCCCCCATGTGACTCAGCAAGACCTCAAGCCGGGATGAGAAAGTTGTGGGTGGCCCGCGGCCAGGATGCTCCAGGCAGCCCGGAGGCAGGCGTGGGCAGCAGGGGCCCAGAAGCAGGCCAGGCCAGACCAGGAGCCCTCCCGCCTCTGGCCTCCTGGGAGCCTCAGGCCCTCCTCCACCCCCACCCCCGCCCGCTGCTCTCTCCCGCCTGCCGGCTCCTCCCCCCAAGCCGAGCACGGAAAATCTGATGTCAGAATTCCAGTGTTGGCAAAGAATGCAACTGACCTTCACCTCTGGGGGAGCCATGAGGCTCAAGGGGCTGGGCCTGGATCCCTCCCTGCCCTTGGTGTCCCTAAGCGCCCTGGGACCACGGCCCCCTTCCCCTCTCTGACACCCCCTGCCCCAGTGTGGCCCTGGTCCCCAGCTCTGGGGGTCCCACCCAAGCACTGAGCACTTGATGGCACCACCAGGTGTGTCCCAGGCCGGTGCTGCCCCCTGTAGCCCGGGTTCATCGGGTGGCCGGCCAGGCCACCTGTTACTAAAAGGGTTTCTGGAGCAGGTCAGCCGGGCTGAGTGGAGCTGGGGTGGCAAATCCCTTGCCCAGCTCCGAGCACAGCCCTGCCTGGCCGAAGCCCCTGACCCCGTGCACTCCCTGAGCCTGCAGGATGTTTGGGAGGGCAGGGGGGTCAGCAAGAGAGCCGTGTACGTGCACGTGAGCACGCTCGTGCGTCGCTGCGCGCCTGAGTGCCCACCCACGCATGTACCGTGCACACGCGTTCCTGGGTCACTGTGTGTGCCCACCTACATGTGTATGTGCATGTGCGTGTGCCCATGTGCCGCTGTGTGTGCCTGCCAGGTTGTACATGCGTGTGGGGGTGTTCGCGCAGCACACTGGGTGGCACCCATGCACACATGTGTACAGAGTCCGTGTGAGTGCACGTCCGCGTGTGCGCGTGTGTGTCTGTGTGAGTGTACGTCCGCGTGCACATGTGTGTCTGCGTGTGCGCGTGTGCTGCTGAGAGTGCATGCTCGTGTACACATCGGTACACGTGTGCTCCTGTGCTGGTGGGAGTGAGCACAGCCCACACCGCACATGTACACACAGACGCGTGCTTGTGTGTGGCACGTGTGTTCACATGCATTCACATGCATGTAAACGTGTGTGTGGCAGCTTTTCTCCCTTGGCAGCACACGAGATCCCGCAGCGCCTCTGGTCTCAGACAGGCACCCTGACAGATGTCCCCGCTGGCTGCCCAGCCCCTTCCCACCCAGCAGGAGCGGCGCCGGCACCTGGAGCTGGGGGCTGTGCACGGACTAGATGGGGATCCCAGCCGGAAGGAAGAGCCCAGTCTTAGAGCCCTGTCCCCCTCTCCTGGCAGGTCCCGTGGCTTCGGGCTGGCCCTCACGTGGGCAAACAGGTGCAGATAGCCCGGAAGGGCGGCGGCCAGAAGCGCCCGGCTTCCCACGCCCCGGGGGACGGGCTCGGGCCCCGGTCCCTTCCGCCTGGTCTCCCAAGCACCACCAGGTGTCCCCGTGCCGTCCTCCTGCGTTCTCCAGAGGGCGGTGATTCAGAGCAGCGACGCTGCCCGGGGTTGCCCGGCCTCGCAGCCTCCGGACCGGCTCTCGTTTGGTTTCTCTGCTCCGTGCGTCAGGACGCTCCCCTGTTTAGGGAGAACATTGCTTCCCAAGGCGGATGATGACGGTGGTTATGCCCGACCAGTCCTGCCTCTTCTCCTATTCCTAGGTGTGTCTTCCAGGGAAGTGAGGAAAAACGAAAAGCCGTTTTCTGGAAGGAAAGTATTATGCTGTTTTTCATTAACTTCAAAATCCCTTAGAAAAAGGTTTTCATTTAAAATATCTGGCTGCCGGCCCTTGTCACGGACGGCTTCTTAAACTTCCCACTAAGACACCCCTGAGACAGAAACACGGACACCCACCACACCTGGGCAGCCTGGGCAGCCTGGGCAGGGATTTCTGCTGGCTGGTGGACGTCGACTGATGTCCCCTGTCCTCTGCTGCCCATGTGCCAGACCCCTCAACCTCCCTTTCAGAAACCCCAGCCTATGCCCACCAGAAACCTGAGGGGCCCTCTTGGCCCTGGGGGGCACTTTCTGAGGCAGCTGTGCTGTTTCCCAAGAGCCCCTCTAAGCCCCTGCCCTTCTGAATCCCCTCGGACTGGCGGAGGGCAATGAACCTCCCCTCGGTGAGCGGGAGCCTGCCTGGAGGGCTCCCCATGGGGACTGAGGGCCAGGAAAGCGGGAGCCGTGGACCCAGGGCCCGGGACAAAGGCGGCTCGAGGACAGAGGAGCCCCTAGGCATGGGCCCCCCGGGGGGCTCCGCACAGCAGCCCTTGTGGGCGGGGGTGCCGCTCCCCCCAGGGAAGGAGGAAAACCAGTCCCCAGTCCTGCCATTGGCAACATGGAATGGAACCCTGTGTGCACACGTGTATCTGCACACACACACCGCAACGTACACTGCACATCACACACACACACAGAGCACACATCACGGAGCCCGTAAGCTAGTCCTGCGGAGAGGAAGTGAAATGGCGTCCCGTCCGATAACATCAGGAAGAACAAGTCTTTGGGCAGGAAGGAAACTGAGGCAGCGCGGGAGTCTGAGCTGGAGGAGGGGCATCCAGGGGACGCGAGCGGGGGGCTGCCGAGGGGTGCACACGGGGGGGCACCGGAAGTGAGCAGCGGCCGCAGCCCCCCCAGCTGCGTGCCCCGGACCCCGCGGGACCGGCCGTGGGAGCCTGTGCGCGGACACTCGGGCACCCCGGGCCACGCCTGCAGAAGGTGGGGGTCTGTGCTGAGAGACACCGCGTGCTTCTGCCCGCTTTCGGCACAGGAAGGGAATTCAAAGCTTCGGGGAACGGCTGAAGTAATTGTTTTACAAAATGCCGTGTGTCGTTGAAAGAACGCACCTCTTGGCAGGTAGGTGCTAGATCTTCCTTATGTGTTCATGGACGAGACCTCAGGACCCTGACCGAGAAGGTCAGGCTGTGCGGGGCACCGGCCCCGGCCCCTCGCTTCCGCGACAGGGGCCGCCAGCAGAGCTCGCAGGTGGGACACGGACAGCCCCTCCTCTTGCTGGGCTGGGCCAGCCTTCCTGGTTTGCATGGAGACCCCCGGCCACTAGGAATGAAAGCAAACCCCTCAAAGAGCAGAGCCCCTCTCACCGAGTGGTTGGAACCTCATGGAACTGCAAATACTACCTATTACACTTCTGGGACGGGACAAGTGCTCTACTCAGAGGTAAACCAAGGGTCTTCGATGTCCTTAGGAGTAAGAATGAAGATCTGGGGGTTTCAACTACATTAATTGAAGAACTAACTTGGGGGGAGGAACTGAGTATCTTATGAGCAAAAACTAAAAAGTTAGAAAAACAATCAGAACTGATCAATATATCCAATTCCTGGTCCACGGACAAAATGGCAACAAAAAGAGATCCATGTCAAACGGAATCCAGAAACAGAACGAAAATACAAATAAGCAAAATCATATAATAAGACATGCAGTTAAAATATGAAAATCCCAATAAAATAATTTTATAAAAAATAAGTTAACAAAATGGCCTCAAGAAACTTGAGAAAATAACATACTCATGAAAGAAATCGAGGAAGACTCAGGAAATGGAAAAACATTCCATGCTCAAGGATTGGAAGAACAAATATTGTTAAAACGTGTGTGCTACCCAGAGCAAGCTACACATTCGAGGCAATCCCTATCAAAATACCAACTTTTTTCACAGAGCTGGAACAAATAATCCTAAAATTTGTATGGAACCAGAAAAGACCCCAAATAGTCAAAGGAATGTTGAAAAAGAAAACCAAAGTTGGTGGCATCACAATTCCGGACTTCAAGCTCTATTACAAAGCTGTCATCATCAGGACAGTATGGTACTGACACAAAAACAGACACATAGATCAATGGAACAGAATAGAGAGCCCAGAAATAGACCCTCAACTCTACAGTCAACTAATCTTCGACAGAGCAGGAAAGAATGTCCAATGGAAAAAAGACAGTCTCTTCAACAAATGGTGCTGGGAAAACTGGACAGCCACATGCAGAAAAATGAAATTGGACCATTTCCTTACACCACACACGAAAATAGACTCAAAATGCATGAAGGACCTCAATGTGCGAAAGGAATCCATCCAAATTCTTGAGGAGAACACAGGCAGCAACCTCTTCGACCTCAGCCGCAGCAACATCTTCCTAGGAACATCGCCTATGGCAAGGGAAGCAAGGGCAAAAATGAACGATTGGGACTTCATCAAGATCAAAAGCTTTTGCGCAGGAAAGGAAACAGTTAACAAAACCAAAAGACAACTGACAGACTGGGAGAAGATATTTGCAAACGACATATCGGATAAAGGGCTAGTGTCCAAAATCTATAAAGAACTTAGCAAACTCAACATCCAAAGAACAAATAATCCAATCAAGAAATGGGCAGAAGGGGCGCCCAGGTGGCTCAGTTGGTTAAGTGGCTGCCTTCAGCTCAGGTCATGATTCCAGGGTCCTGGGATGGAGCCCCGCATCGGGGCTGAGCTCCTGCTCAGCAGAGAGCCTGCTTCTCTCTCTCCCCCTCTCCCTGCCACTCTACTTACTTGTGCTCTCTCTCTAGCTCTCTGTCAAATAAACAAATAAAATATTAAAAAAAAAAAAAGAAAAGAAAGAAATGTGCAGAAGACACGAACAGACATTTCTGCAAAGAAGACATCCAGATGGCCAACAGACCCATGAGAAAGTGCTCCATATCACTCGGCATCAGGGAAATACAAGTCAAAACCACAATGAGATAACACCTCACACCAGTCAGAATGGCTAAAATCAACAAGTCAGGAAATGACAGATGCTGGCGAGGATGCGGAGAAAGGGGAACCCTCCTACACTGTTGGTGGGAATGCAAGCTGGTGCAGCCACTCTGGAAAACAGCATGGAGGTTCCTCAAAATGTTGAAAATAGAACTGCCCTATGACCCAGCAATTGCACTACTGGGTATTTACCCTGAAGATACAAACGTGGTGATCCAAAGGGGCACGTGCACCCGAATGTTGATAGCAGCAATAGCCAAACTATGGGAAGAGCCCAGATGTCCATCGACAGATGACTGGACAAAGAAGATGCGGCGTGTATATGTAATAGAATATTACTCAGCCACCAAAAAAATAAAATCCTGCCATTTATAAGGATGTGGATGGAACTCGAGAGTGTTCTGCTGAGAGAAATAAGTCAATCAGAAAAAGACAATTATACGATCTCGCTCATATGTGGAATTTAAGAAACAAGACAGGGGATCATAGGGGAAGGGAGGGAAAAATGAAATAAAAGGAAATCAAAGAGAGGAGACTCTTACTCCAGGGAGCAAACTGAGCTGCTGGAGGGAAAGGGCCGGGGGAAGGGGTGACTGGAGGACGGGCACCAGGGAGGGCGCGTGCTCTTGGGTTCTTGGGCTCTTGGGTGATGTGATGAGCACGGGCTGGGATATAAGACCAGTGAGTGAAAACTACCTCTGAAGCCAATAGTGCACTGTATGCTAATTAATTGAATTTAAATTAAAAAAATTTTAAAACAAACTTGAGGAAATCTGCACAGGCAGTTTTTTTTAAATAACTATAGAAGATTTTTGACACCTGTAAACAAAGGTTGCCCGGGGAATCCCTTCCAACATGTAAAGAACAAGCAATTCCCACGCTACAGACCTTTCCGGTAAAGACGAGGGGCTTCCTAGCTCAATATATGAGACCAGCATAACTTCGATCAGGAAATTGAAACTGATTCCAAAACACGTATCAGCCACCCAGATGCAGAGTCGAAGCTGGAACACTAGCACATCAGAACCACAGCGACGAGGAAGGCCCTCGCTCCCGGGTGCAAGTACGGTTTGCTCCAGGAACCCAAGAACAAGTAACAGGTAAGCTCGGTCCGGGACCAAGGTCAACGGAGAGAAATCTCATCCTCTCCACAAAAGCCACAGGGCATTTGATCAACTCCCAAATCCGCCCCAGCAGCCTGAAGAAACTGTGATGAGACTACTACGGAATGGCGCGGGGCTTACCCCGGGCAATGCTGGGGCCCAGGCTGAGGTCCGCGTGCTGGCTGTCAGGTTGTGTGGGCGGCTCGGGCCGGAGCAGGGACTCACCAGGCGGCTCCAAGCATCTCACACTCAGGGGAGGAGCACGGGGTCGTCTGGCCGCAGGGGTCACGGCTCTCCCCGTGGGCTCTGCTCCTAACAAAGCCCAGTCCCCACCCATGTCTCAAAGCCCAGATTCTGGTCTGCCGGCTGTGTCCTGAAAGCAGGGCTGGGCAGTCAAAGTGCTGCTGTGAGGGGCCATCCCGGGAGAGGCAGGGACGGGGGTCTGTGTGGTTGTTTGGGCTCAGCCAGCCCGGTGTTCTGCTGCACTCCCCATGGCAATCGTCAAAGCATCATCTCTTCCTGGTCAGAGGTGGGCAAGTGCCCCCATGACAGCCAATGAAGAATAATGAGAATTCTGCTGGGAATTCCAAACAAATACGGTCATTCCTCCCTCAGGTTTGTCCCTGTGGGAATGGTCTGGAGCTGTTGCAGCCATCCTGCGACAAAGAAGAGAGTGGAGCCAGAAACCAGCCTGGGATGCTTGATCAAGCCATACCTGAATCTTAAGCCATGTGAATGAATAAATGCCCTTGACGTTAATTTGGTTGTTTTCTGTCTTGTATAATTAAGAGTCTAGACTGGCACAGGCTTCAGTCATAGCAGACTCCACACACACTCAGCCCTATCTTGATGTTCTGAAAATCCAGCCGCCCTATCCCTACGAGAAGGCCCCGTCCCCAGGTGGAGGTGCTGGACTCCCCAGATCCCAGACCATGGCAAACCCTGGCTGGAGTCCCGTGAGCGCTCCCTGTGTGCCCTGACCAGGGCTCTGGGGGTGGCCCGATCATTGCATGGGCCCGGGGCCCTGAGACGTGCACCAGCCCCAGCAGGCAAGACAGCTGCCCGGGGTAGTCTCTGCCGTGGAGCAGCCGGGGGCTGAGCCCGATGTCCCTGTGAGAAGCAGCGGCTTTCCTTCTTCCTGGGAAATGCGCTCAGCACGCCTGGGGACGCCCTCACGACCCAGCGCGGCTCGGCTCGCCTCTGCAGCCTTGGAGGAGAAACACGAGAAGTGCTTTCAAGAGGGTTTTGTTGCACACATGACACTGCGGTGAAGAATGACTTTTTTCCATTGCTCCGTCCAGAACATGGCCACTTCCTGTCCCCTGGAAGGGCCCCATCTGTCCGGAGGTCCTCTGTCCACAGTGTAGCCGCGGCCTCGTTTTGCACGCCTGCTGACCGGCTCCTGCACGTTTTCCTACGAGCTGCTTTCACACGCGCCTGCCCCGGGAGCCTTGCACCCTCCCATTCTGCAGTCAAGGAAACCAGGGCTCGGAGGAGCAGCCGGCGGACGTCAGGGGCGGGGGAGGCTGAGGGGCTCCCCACCTCCCTTATGTCACTTCAAATCCCAGTGTGGACCCTCCGCTCCCCGAGGGTCCTCAGGGACGGGCGCACACACTGAAATCCCCTGGGACCGAAGCTCCACGGGGCGCTGCGTGGGGGCAGGCCCAGCCACCTCCGTGCCCAGCCGTCCTGGGGGCGCTGCGCTGGGCGTGTGTCTGAGCCCGAACAGTCCCGGGGCCCCGCCGTGTCTCCGGGAAGGGCAGGCTGCTGCTGCCGATGTGGATGGTCCCCGGGGTTCTGGGGGGCATCCCTCAGGCAGGTGCCTGGGGCCGGCCGTCTGTCAGGCAGACACGAAAGCCTCACCCCACCCTCGGCGCGGCACGGGCTCAGGCCACTCACGTGGCCCTGTCGTGGCCGGCGACAGCCCATCTGGCCTCCACTGGCCTCCCTGGGAGCCTCCCTGCGCCCCTGCCCCGAAGAAAGGAACCTGAAGCCCGAGTCAGCCCCGCCTCAGGGTTTGCAGCGCTCGGCCAGCGTGACGTGCTCCGTGGCCTCTTTCCGAGAGTTCGCGCAGGAGCCGTGCTCCCCTGCCCAGCGTCTGACGGCCCCTCTGGGACGGGTTTTAATCTTGTCGCCAAGCTGAAATGTGAGCCACCTAATCAGGTCGGCGCACTCAGGCTGGAGATGAGCTCCCTCGATCCTGGGAAGGACGGGTCCTTGTCACTCGCTTGCAACCTCGTCTGTGTCTGCGCCGGGAAGGGGCCGCGGCTCTGGTGCGCGGGATGTTAAGGGCTGAGGCCCCAGGTCTCGCCCGAGGGCAGGCTGAGCTCCCGCAGAGGCTCTGTCCCTCATGTCCCCCTGGACCGCTGTCCTTCGCAGGCCCTGGGGGCAGGGGGAAGCCATAAGCCAGGCTCCCTCCAGAACGCGCCTGCACGGAACCCAGGACTCGGCTCTGTGAAAGCACCCAGGGCCCTGTCTCCCCCCGGCCCCTCCCTGTTCACAGACGCTGGCGCCTCCTCGGCCTGGTGGGGGCACCGGTCTGGGGCTTTTCTCCGGGCCACTCCCTCCAGGTATGAGCTCAAGGCTGGGGACGACTCCCCCATTCCATGCAGGGCACGAGTGCCACAGGGGCCAAGCTCACGTTGGGAGGGCAGCCACGGCCATCTCCGGGGCACATGTCACCACTGCCCGTGCTTCTCCGTGGCCTCGTGTTCTCGTCCGGCCTCGGCTCTCGGCTCACGCATCCTTCTCAAGGCCCCCTTGGGACCTCAAGCGCCACCGGGGCTTGTGAGGAAACAAGGTGGTGTGTTAGGTGAGTGGCAGGGACTGAACCTGGGGCCTCTGAGGGAGCCTCTTGAGGTACGGGAGCTGCCCGAAAGGACCCTCTGTCGCATCTCCTACACTAACCACCCTGAACACAGTGGCTACCTTTAGGATTTGGGGGGCCAAGCCCTGGGAAAATCGGACCACTCGTTACTTTTATCAGAGATTCAGAGAACGAGTTCCCGCTGCCTCTGAAGGCTGGCAATGCTCCCGGAAGGGGCACGGGCCTGTGCCCCCTCGGCCACCTGCCAGCAGGGCGGGAAGAGACCCGCCCCTGGGAGACCCCCTCGGAGGCGGAACGGGGTCTGCAGGGTGGTCTGGGGCCTCCTGGTCTGAGGGAGGGACAGCCTCAGGCAGAGGAGCACTGACGTACCACGGGGGTCCTCAGGGCCTCCGTGGGCCGTGGGGAGCTCTGGGCTTCCAGGGTCTCAGCCAGGCCTGGGCCTGTAGCCTGCACTGACCGGTCACTGAGTTGGGGGCCAGCCAGGGGCTCTGGGCAGCACCTCTCCCTCGAAACATCAGCTGGTTGAAGGGGCTGCCTTTGGGCCCTGTGCTGTGGTTCCCAGTCACCCGGGCAAGAGGCTGGGCTCCTCTCCCTGCACCCACAGATGCCTTTGGCCCGAGCTGCTCCCGGTGCGTGACCGGCTGACATGTGTGACGTGTCTCCTGTCACCCCAACTGGGCCTTCGTTGGGCCTTCTCCAGGGGAAGGTATGTGGGGCCGGCCAGAGCCCCCAGGACCTCGGGGTGGGCCCCGGCCAGGGATCAGAGGTGGAGGAGCGGCAGCCCACCTCGAAGGTCACGGCAAGGACGCGCCGGGGACTGGTGAGGGCCGCAGCGGGAGCCCCTGCTGTGGGTCCCGGGGACTCGGAACCCCTGTGCCCTCCGCCTCGGGTGTCAGTCCTGTGCCTCTTGGTGAGGCCGCTGACTGTCCAGCAGCCCCGTGTCAGAGAAGCGACCTTCTGGACGCTCCCCGTGGCTGGGGGTGAGGCGCGACGCTTCCCTAGCAGGAGACGCGCAGGCCTCCGAGTGGTTCCCGACGCCTCTTCTTTGAATGGAGGAGGGATGAAGCCCACCGAGTCTGCTGCCGGCCGCCTGCGGACACTGGGAACCCGGCTCCCCTGGAGGAGAGTCAGGAAAACGTGATCTGGGCAGATCCTTAATAACCGACCTTACAAGTCACCATCACCAGAGACAAATCTAAAAAGAGATTTCCTTTGTCATTGACTCATCTTGGCCTACATACCGTGGGAAATTTCCACCGCCGCTCGCGTCTGACCCAGGCGCGCCCCAGAGGCCCGCGCTGGGTGGGGGTGCGACCCGCGTCGGGACCCGTCTCCCAGGGCACGGGCAGGCGGCCGCGGGGACCCCCGGTGGCGGGGGTGCAGGGGGCGGGTGGGAGACGGGTCCCACGTGGGGCGCACCCCACCCACACCTGCCTGTGGAGCCGTCTTAGGGGACGCGCTCCCTTCGCGGGGGCGTTCTCGTTTTTCCTGGGACGGCGTTCACGCGCGAACGCGTCCCGCACGGAGGGACCGTGCAGCGGCCCGGGGGTGCCCACAGAGACGTGCGGCCGTGCGCACAGGCGACTGCGGAGCGACTCCGTTGCCTGCAGGAGAGGCCCGTTCCCCAGACCCTTGTCCTGTATCCCCGCCGCCCAGCCCGAGCGGCCACGCGGCCACCTTCCGTGTCCGTGCACCCCGTGCAGGGCGTTTCGCAGCACTGGAGCTCCGGATGTGCGGCTCCACGTTCTCACTGCCCCGAGTGTGGGCGGCCCCTACATCTGGGTGACTTTCGCTCAGTGAGTCTAACTTCGAGTTCCAAGAATAAGTTCACCTTAAGAATGTGAGGAAAGACCTGCTTCCTTGTTCAAGTTCAGACACCAGGGCAGCAGGGAACACGGGTCACGGGTGTCCGGGCCCTGCAGAGCCTTGACTCTCTGCAGGACCTCGCCTTCGCGGGGACACGCTGGCTGCCCAGTCACACCTGTGACCCCGTTCCCAGAGTGGGCAGCGCTGCATCCCCGTCCCCCTCGGGGAGGGAGCAGCAGGTTTCTCTTAGCAAACAGTCCCCACTGTCGGTGGCTCTCCCAACCTCCGAAGCCCACAGTCCTCCGTCCCTCCCGCTGGCTCCCACGCTCAGCTCTGCTCCTCCAGAGGAAAAGCTGGAAGGGGCCACCCAGGGGAGGAGGCCCCCACATCAGGCCTCGCTGACAGGTCCCGCCGCCTCCCAGCAGACGAGCTCGGCCTCCTCAGTGGCGGGAGAGGCCCAGTGAAGTGTAGGAAGGTTCTCAGAGAATCAAACCCATAGTGTTCATTAAATCGGTTCTTCTTTCTTGTCCGTGATTTGCTGGTTTCAGTTAAAACTCTTCAGAGAACACACGGGAAGATGCTCTGTCCCCCACTGTCACCAGCTCCCAGTTTTGAGGAAATCATGGCCGAAAGGAATGGGTCACTCCCAAGGGGGCGATGTGCTCTGAGCAGGGGACAGGGCCACGCAGGACGTTCACTACCAAAATGGAGGTGGTCTGGCCAAGGCTGGAAGGACTGGTCCTAGGACAAAAGAAACGTCCCAAAGCTTGTTCCTGGGGACTTTGACTTGAACGTGACCCATCTACAGTGACTCAGACTGAAAGACGAGGACAAGCGAGGGAGAGGGCCTGGGCCCGCCGGGACAGGGCCCGGGGAGCTGGGGGCACCGCCAGCCGCGGAGGGAGGAACCCAGCAGGTCCGACACGCGGCCGTGGCTTCAAGCAGACCTGAAAGGACCCCGTCTCCCAGAGGAGACCCAGACTCAGCCCGTGGTAGATCCAGGACTGGCCCAAGAGGACCGAGGCTCAGCCCAGGCCGGACCCAGGCCCAGCCGACAGCTTCTGGAAGAGGAAGCCGGGTCACAGGAGGTGCACCCAGTTTTGGACTTGGGACGTTGGAGAGGCGCTTGCCGGCCCGCACTTTCCCTTAACCGGTAGCACCTCTGACTTGTCTTGACGCTGTTGAGAGAGGTATGTGCTGCCTTTCCTGAGATCACTGGAAACGTCCCAAACCCACGCGGGGGTCAGCAGTCGGAGCGACAGGTGGACTCGCCCGGCCACAGGCCCCCACGCACAGCCAGAGTCCCCCGAGAGCACGCAAGCCGCGGGAGGAAGTCAGATTAACTTCCCTCCGGTCAGCGCCGGGCTGGACACGGTCCGCCGCCAGGCCACTCCCTGTGGCGTGGCCCCTGTGGCCCGGCGAGCCCCGCCCTAGCCATAAGGCACCCGCCCACATCCCCCGTCGGGGGGGCCACCAGCTTCTGGCCGGCACGACCCCCAGACTCAGGTGGAGGGTCTGAGCGGGGCAGAGAGCATGGAGTTGGGGGACGGCAGGGTCCCCGCGCGTGGCACTCTGCTCCCCCGTGCTCTTGGGCAGAGGGGGCTCGGTCCAGGCCTGGCCAGCCCGCGTCCTGCCTTCTCATCCGGTCTCAGAGGAGGCTGCCACTTCGGCTCCGCAGGGGCTGTTTACTCCACCTCTAAAGGCCGTCTTGGGTCCCGGTTCCCGTCTGTGAAACCGGAATTTCTGGAAGAGACTGTTTGTCCTTGTGGCTGGGTGTGTATGACTGTGTGTCCCCATGGCCACGTGTGTCCCCATGGCTGTGTCTGTGCCCGAGCGAAGCACATCACCTGCGTGAAACGCAGACTTGGGCCCCGGGGGAGGGTGAATTTGCACATCTACGTGCAACTGTGTGTGTGTGTGTGTGTGAGAGAGAGAGACCGGGCAGGACACGTACGTGCACAGGCATGTGACCAGGCTCGTGGAACTTTCTGGTGGGCTAATCTCCAGGTGGCCCTGGACAGTTCCAGCCTGTGGTGTTCCCCAAGAGGGACCCTGAACCTCAGCAGGGGCTCCTAGCCACTGCTCGCCGCTGCTCGCCGGGGCACCTCCAGGAGTGGGCAGCCTCCCATGGCCCCATCCTGGGGAGGAGGCTGTGATCTTTACGAGGCTCCCCACAGGGAGAAGGCGGGGGCACGGGGTGCACGCAAGGCCCTTGGGGAGGTCCTACCTGGGCAGAGGGGCCCGTGGCCAGCGGCGTCCCGCAGCTCCGGCCCCAAGGGCCCCAGGAGCGGGCAGGAACACGGAGGGGAGGTCTCCAGTCAGGGCGAGGGTCTGGCTCCCTGCCTCTCATCAGCGTAAGAGCCTGGGGCTCAGAGAGGTTAAGAAGCGGCCTAAGGCCCCCAGCGGGTGAGTATCGCAGCCAGGATCTTCAGCCGAGCTGTCCTACCTTCAAAGGGGTGACCCGGGGGGGCGGCCGACCGGAGAGAGAACGGACGTCCGTCTGCTTCCGGGACAGACCTGAGGTCTGGGGCTCGTGGTGGGGCTGCGACGGACTTCCCAGCCGGGGGCGAGGGCCTGCGTCTGCGGCCTGCCCTCCCGCCCTCACCCGGGACTCCGCGCAGCACCCTGGAGCCAAGGCCCCCCGGGCGGCGTGTCGGTGGGGGGCCGTGGGGCCGGGGTTGGAGGAGCCAAGGGCCAAGGGCAAGAAGGGGCAGGACGTGCCGCCTGGTGAGTCACAGAAAAGGACGCCGTGACGACTCCCTGGAAGGAGGGGAGGGTCCAGCGTCCTCCAGCCGGGACCCGCAGAAGAGCCCTGGGGAGGGACGTCGGGTGCTGGACATCTCTCGGCAGGTCGGAGGCCAGGCCAGCGCTCCCGGCAGGAAATCGTGCATCCCTGGTGAAAGAGGCCCCAGGACCTCTCCAGGCCCTGTCCTGGGGCCCCCCCGCACCCAGTCAGGTCCTGACGGCAGCCTTCTGGGACGGCTCGTGCCTGCCTGCAGAGGGAGATGGCGGGGAGAGCCCCGCAGGTCACCCGCGGAGTTCCTGCCGTCCAGCCCCTGCCCTCGGCCTGTCCCGGAGGGCGAGGGCTGGCTGCTCCCTCGGCCAGAGGGTGGCTGCTCTGCCAGGGGCCTTCTGCCCTTCCAGCGAGGGACCCGGAACGGCCCAGCGGGTCACAGGCCTGCGTCGGAAGGGTAGTGCCCGGGGAGTGGACCCGACAGGCTCAAGCCAGTGTGGAGCTGGGTGGGGTGAGCCTCTGAGGACACCAAAGGCTGCCGGGGCCAGGCGGAGAGGAGTCCACAGACGCTGACAGGGACCCCTAGGACAGCCTGGACCCTGCTCGCCTGCTCCCCACTGACCAGGGCTCTGCAAACAGGCGGTCAGGCAGACAGGGGTGGGGGAGAGGGGCAGGGCGCCAGGGAGGGCATGGGGTGGGTAGATTACGGTGTGGCCCAGCTCTTGGGGGGACATCCAGGGCTGTGGCTTCTGCCCATCCTTGGGGGTCGATGTTGGAGGCCCAGGAGCCCAAGGGTGGCGGGGAGAGAACCCAGGCCTCCGGCTCAGCTGACACGGGTGATCTGGGTGCAGGGAGGCCCGTCCCGCCCCCAGGGGACACAGACCAAGCAGACATGGGGTCCCGCGGCTCCTGGTTTTCCACCCCCACATCCGGAGCCTGGAGGGGCCCTGTGAGGCCGGACCGGGCGTCACCCCGAGCTTGTGTCTTTCCTTCAGGAAGAAGCCTGTTTACAGGGGACCCCCATGTCTCTCCGCACCTGCACGGGCCGGGCGTGCGCAGGGCGCTCTGCCGGACACTCTCGCGGGATGTGGTTGGCCAGGGTGGCGGGGCCTGGTCTGGGGAGCGCGCCGTGCGTCTCGGGTCCGCTTGCCGTGCTCTGGAATTCCCGCTTTGTCAGAAAGCCCACGTGGCTTCCCAGACAGGCCGAGACCGCGTCCTCGCGCAGCCGCGGCCCCGAGGACGTCTTCGCAGAACACGGCGCCCCACGGGTTCCTGTCAGACTTGCTCATCCCGTCCAGCTGATCGGGTCTCCCATTCACGAGTCCCGCAAGATGACGGAGGGCCTCCCCTGCGGTCCCCGCTCACCGCGACCCGCCGGGCGTCTGAGCTGCTCACGGCTTTGCTCCCTTTCTCTTGGGCTGTTTGGGTTTTCTTACGCTTCCAGAAATCACGCACTCGCAAAGCACCGCGTGGGGGTCCTTTGGAATTCGTGTCCGTTACAAACATCTTTATCGCTAAGAATACCGTCCTGTGTATTTGACAAGGAGAAAGTTTTGTGACTCCGTGCGGTGACGGATACGGACAAACTCGTGGCGGCGGTACTCGTGTATAAATGCCCTCACCGAAGCGTCGGGTCGCCCGCCGCCCACGGTATCCTGTCGACTCGGTCCCAAGCAAACGTGTCCCCAGGCAGCGGCCCGCATTTCCGCACGGTGGTTTTAATGAATGTAAGTTTTCTTTTTTGGTCAATCTTTGTATACTTAAGTCCTCTCTTATGACAAGATCACAGAAATAAGTATCAGCTCTCTTCACCCAGAAACTGCACTGTTTATATTTCTGCTCAAATCTGTGTCTTCTCTTATTTTCGCCGGTTTCGGGCTCCCGCTTCCTCTGAGCGGGACACTCGCCTCCTTAACCTTCCTTCTTTTCTGCTGTTGAGGCCGCAGGCTGCCCTCCTGACCCCGGCCAGGCCCCGGGCGTCTGTGCCTCACGAGCCGCAGTCCTTGCCCTCCGGGAACTTGGGAGGCCTTGGAGGCGCGCGGGCCAGGCGGCCACTCACGGCGGCTGCCGCGCCGGAGTCAGGTGGGTGGGGCTCTCGGGCGCTGTCCCATAGGGTGCGGGTCAGAGGCGCCCGTGTCTGCCTGCCGTGTCCGGGTTCTCGGCCACCCACCGCAGAGGCTGGGCCTGTCTCTGGCCCCACACCCCTGCCTTGTAGACAAAGCAGTTTCCTGAAGGAAGCATCTGGAACAATTTCTTGCTGTGCTCCAAACGGGGTTTCCAGAATCTTCTGGGCTTGCTGGTGGGCACCTAGGAGGACTTCCTCAGGCACGTGACACTATAGCTCGTGGTTCTCCAGTGCCTCTGAGGAGCACGAGAAGATACTCTGTGACCCCAGGGACCACGTGGCTCTGCCGGGTTCTGTGTGTTGGGGGAGGCCTGGGGTTGGATCTGCCCTGAAGAGCCCCTCTTTGTCCATGGGCCTTGCAGCAGCGCAGAAGCACGAGACCCCACCCCAGTCTTGAGACCCAGGTGGACACGCGGCCTCCAGAAGGGGTCAGAGTGTGGCTCAGGAAAGGACTCGTGTGGCTCTGATACACCTGCTTCCTCACTGGCCAGCGGAGGGTTCAGAATGCAAGTCAGCCGTGTCGGGGAACGGAGCGCGGAGCTTTCTGTCCCAGGGTCAGAGACAGAAGAAACACAGCTCTGTGAGGGCACGTCCAGGAAACAGGCTGTGTGCCCTTGTCCATTCGTTCATGAGCGAGTGAGTGAGTGCGGGATGAAGGAAGCAGGGCCAGGACGCACTCGCCTGTCCCCACGGTTGGGCCAGCGGCCACTGTCAGTGTGTCCCACATGCTGGGAAGGCCCTGCGAGCAGAGGCTTCTATGTGTCCACGTGGACCCCAACTCCAGTGTCTCACGAGGGGTGGCAGCTCCGTCCTGGGGGCCCACAACCAGGAGCCGGCATGTGGCAAAGACTGGACGTGGCTTGCTGACAAGCCCGTGGACTGAGGGGCCCGAGGCTGTAGGAGAACCACTTGGACTGGGCAGGCAGCAAGAAGGGGACGGCAGATTCCCAGTGGGACCTCTCCCCAGGATGGGGATGGCTCGGCGAGGTGCCCCCTGCTCGTTGGTGATCAGGGCCCACATCAGGAGGCCCCTCTGGAAATGGCAGGGCTCTCAGACCTCCTTCCCAGACCCTGGGATCCATGCCCGGGTCAGGCTCGTCAGCCCAAATTCCCCTCCTC
This sequence comes from Mustela erminea, assembly GCF_009829155.1. Lineage (NCBI taxonomy): Eukaryota > Metazoa > Chordata > Mammalia > Carnivora > Mustelidae > Mustela > Mustela erminea. The sequence goes on along the minus strand of NC_045627.1, from coordinate 91,196,685 downwards.
CTGGAACCACAGAGCGTGACCTGACCTGACAGAAGGGAGCCCCAGGAGCTGTGGGAGGCTGGGAGGACCCGTGGCCACACCTGGATTCAGGCCTCTGCCTCCGGGGCTGGGAGCCAGCTGGGTTGGTGTGGAAGGCCCCAGCCTGTGGCACTTTGTGGCAACGGGCCCAGGGGTGGTGCCGGCAGGCTTTGGACCGCACAGCCCAGATTTGCGCTGACCCACCAGCCGCCCCCCGTGGGACCTCCCTGGGCCTTCACGGTGCTTTGCTGCTCCCTCCAGACCCCCCCGTGGACTCAGGGCACCCTCATCATGGCCTGTGGGTCTGAGGCACACAGTTCCAGGAGGGTGTACAGGGTTTCAGCGAAGAAGCCAGTGCTTGGGGTCTGCGGTGGGGGCGCCGCGCCGCCTTCCCGAGGCTTTCCTCACGGCGCCCCGGCCTCTTCAGCAACACCCCTCTGTCTAGCTGAGAGGGGGCTGTCCCCCTGTGGGCCAGGTCCCAGGGAGTGGAGGGTGTCACGGGAGTGTCCCCCAGGGCTCTTCCCCTCCTCTGGGCCTCCCCAGTGGCCACGCGGGATAGGGCCACAAGGCCCAGGAGGCCCGAGGTGGTTGGGGGCCTCTGGGACCATGCAGGGGTCAGCCTAAGGCACCCCACCCCTTCTGAGCTCCCAGGGGATGCTCAGGACCCAGAGGCCAAGTCAGGGATCAGAGTCGGGGGGGTCCACGGCAGCACTCCTAGGCCCTCCTGGCGAGGCCTGCAGAAGTTCTCTCCGTCCGGGAGCCTGTCCCAGCGCCTCCCCGGCCTCTCGTGAGGCCAGCTGGGGACACGGGACGAGGCCAGCTGGGGACACGGGACGAGGACCTGCCTTCTCAGCTCCTTTGCCTCTCCCTTGCTTGGCCTCTGCTTGTCCCCCGCTCCACAGTATAGTTCCACGGCCCCTTGTCCCTGGCTCGCAGAAGACCTGGAGGCTGGGGAGAACCCCGCGTGTGTGCACCTACTACGTGCTAAGGCAGCGTGAAGCAGGGGAGCTCCAGCCCCTGCTGACCACAACAGGAGAGGCGTCTTCTTGCCCTGGGACCCCCAGGCCTAAACACAGCCATGGCCCCCTGGAGTCACCAGGCCGGCCTTCCGTGCTCTCCGGCCAGGCCACTCCTGAGCCACGGTTCTGTGGGCCGCAGCCGCCGGGCCCAGGGCATTGGTGAGCAAGCCTGCCCGGGATGTGGCCCTGGGCCACATGACCACCCTCTCACCCCTGCCCAGCAACCAGGCGTGCACACGGCCCCACACACCCTGTGGCGGCTGTGGTCAGGAGACTCTCTGGGCAGCGGGTGGCTCTGACTCCTTCCCAGGCTGGTGGTCTTTCTCCTGACCCCTCGGAGGACCAGGGCCCTGGAAGGGGCAGGGGTGTCCCAGGCCACCTCTGAGGGAGCAGTCCACAGCAGCAGATGGTCACAGAGCATAGCAGCCCAGGCTGGCGTCCATCAGCTCCCAGCAGCTCCATTGACTGGCCCCGTGCTGGGGAGCAGGTGAGCAGTGGGGGCCCCGGGCTTCCTGGGGAAGGCTTTCTGGGACAGGTGAGGTCCATGACCCCCGAGGAGTGAGCGTAGGGCAAGGGGCACGGGGATTGCATAATCAGGCACATGTGTAATCAGGAGGCCGGTGGAGAGCTGAGGTGGGGTCAGACTTCCGGGCAGAAGTCAGGCGGGGTGGGGAGGGCCCAGGCCTCGGAAGGGGGGTCTGGCGGGCAGAAGGACAAGGAACAGAAGCTCTGGGGAGCCCCGGCTGCCTGCACGAGGGTGCCCAGGCTCCTCGTGGGCAGTGGGCCCCCCGTGTGCTCCAAGCGGGACAGGACTGGGCAGTGGGACCTGCCTGGGGCATGGGAGTCTCAGCCAGCCGTCCCTGAGCCTACAGGCTGCTCTGACGAGTGTCAGGGCCCTGGCATTTGGGACACACAGGCAAGCCAGGTGGCTGACAGACGCAAAGGTTGCTGCTGATGGATACTGAGCTGCCAGAATGCCACAGGGCCGCGGGACGCAGGAGCTCAGCTCGCCTAAGATCGAATGGCTCGTCGATCGCCGGCGGGAGCCCCCCAGGAGCTCTAGAGCTCAGAGCAGACGCCAGACACACGCTCCCCGGGGAAGGTCAGATCCTCGGCCTGCGGACAGCCCAGGCAGGCCTGAGGGGGAGCCCCGAGGAGCCCCACGCGATTGTTTCGGGACTGGCGTCCCGGGACACAGCCCAGCTGGAGACAGACGTGGCCCTGGGGCTGTAACCGGAGCGGCGAGGGCCAGGTCGTCCTGGAGCAGTGGCTCTCAACGGCTCTCTGGAAGGAGAGAGCAGTGTTGGGTCATCAGGGGGGACGAGCGCACATCAGGGGCGGCCGCGGACTGGGTGCCTCAACCCCCTTCGGCTATGTCAGAAAGCAAATGGGCAGGAGGGAAGCGGGAAGCTTCCGCTCCCAGATGTCCACACCCCCCAGGTCCTCGAGGCCTCTGACCGCCCAGGACGACGCTCGGGAAACACACCGGTGCGCGAACACACACATCCACAAACACACAAGTGTCCACACACACGCGGCCCTTCCGCGTGGGAGCGCATAAACACACAAACGCGCACACACCCTGAACAAAGCCACTCGGGCCTGTAAAAGTCCTTCATCGTGAAGAAGAGCGAGTGGGCTCTGGGCCGCCCCGTCTGCTGAACGTCCACCTGCGGCGCAGGTCGGGGTCCTGGGGTCCTGGGGTCCTGGGGTCCTGGGGTCCTGGGGTCGAGCCCCGCCGGGGGAGCAGGCTTCTCCCTCTCCCGCTCCCCCTGCTTACGCTCCCTGGATCTCTCTCTCACACAAATAAACAAAATCTAAAAAAATTAACAAAATTAATGAGAATATAGAATGTAACAATCAAGAAGAAGACAGAAGACATTCTTTACTAAAGATTCTCTAACAGAGAATGTGAATGTCGACGTGTCTGCTCTGAGTTCTCGTTCAGAATCAGGGATCAACGTGCGGGAGAAGCTAGAGAGAAGGAAGAGGCCCGAGTCGAGCGAGACAGGACTTTCGCCGGCGAGCGGCCGCCGCACTGACGGGGGACTGAAGAGATTCCGACAGAAAGGAGGCAACGGGCAGATCCCAGAGAACCTGGAAGGAAACCGGAGGTGGCGGAGAACGTGCGTCCCTGCTTCCCAGCGCGGGCCCCCGAGCGGGTGCCCCATGGAGGACACAGCGATGATGGATTTCGATTTCAATTTTAAAAAATTGTAGTGAGTTTTAAAACCAATGATATGTTGAATGAATCCAAATAATTGTGTTTTGTGATAAAGCAGAATCGTGCGTCAAATACAATTCTTAAAAAAAAATCACATCACATAATAATTATAAGTGAAAAGTATACAGCATTAAAACGAATCTGGACCTCTAGAAAATCTGGTTGATTTTCTAAGAAAATGGGCTTTTCCAAAATTGCCTTAAGAGGAAATTTGAAAAAGTTTAACAGATGAACACACATGGATCAAGTGTGAAAGTTCGCAGGAGAATTTCTCCCGTAAGCGGCGGCGGCAGAACGACACAGTCTTATGGGGGTAAACAACAGGTCCTCTCAATGTCATACAAGATGAAAACTGATATAAATATATATGTGTAAGTGAAAAAAATATATATGTGGAAAAAGCCATATATATGTATCTGAATATTTTCTCAGGGGGGCCTGGCTGGCTCAGTTGACGAAGTGTGTGACTCTTGATCTCAGGATCACGAGTTCAAGCCTCATGTTGGGCGTGGAGCCGACTTAAGAAAAAAGAGATCCTCGTTAGTATAGTGGTGAGTATCCCTGCCTGTCACGCGGGAAACCAGGGTTCGATTCCCCAACGGGGAGCACACTTGTTGTTTCAGGGCGCCTGGGTGGCTCGGTGGGTAAAAGCCTCTGCCTTCCTCTCAGGTCGTGGCCTCAGGGTCCTGGGATCGAGCCCCACATCGGGCTCTCGGCTCCGCGGGGACCCTGCTTCCCCCCGCCCCCTGCCTACTTGTGATCCCTGTCTGTCAAATAAATAAATAAAATCTTTAAAGAAAGAAAGAAAGGAAATCTTCCAAATTAATTTTATGAATCTAGTTTAACCCTGACACTGAAATTTGGCAAAGACAACATTAAAGAAAAACGATGGTGGAGAGCCTGGGTGAGCCTCGGTTGGTTAAGTGTCCGACTCTTGATCTTACCTCAGATCGCGATCTCAGGGTCCTGGGATCGAGCCCACACCAGGCTCCAGCTTAGGACTCTCTCTCCCTCTGCCCCTTCCCTTCACCTCATTCTCTAAAAAAAAATAAAATAAGGAAAAGAAAAGAAAAAAAGAAAATTATGCTACAGTTTCAATGACAAACACAGAGTAAGAATTCCAAAAACATTCATAGCAAGTTGAATGCAGTCACTATCTTCAATGAACAATACACTGAGTGCGTGGGATTTATCTCTTGAAGACAATGATCAGTTAAAATTATAAAATCGAAGCCATATCAATAGTTTTATTGTACTTACAGGTTAATGAAAAATATGACAATTTATTAATGAATACCACAGAAGGCATTTGATAATACTTAATATCCATTCACCTTAATTTTAATCCAAGTAACACGTGCTTAATTTTAAAGGTCAGAATTGTTTGTGAAGGTTTATAACATAATGATCTAGTCCCTTCATTCCTCTTACTTCTAGAAATTTTTGGCTCCCCAGAGGACACCACTTTCAGTTCTTTTAAAAATTTCTTCATATCTCATAAAATTCTTTTTTTTTTTTAATTTTTTTTAGATTTTTTTTAATTTTTTTTATTTGACAGAGAGAAATCACAAGTAGATGGAGAGGCAGGCAGAGAGAGAGAGGAGGAAGTAGGCTCTGTGCTGAGCAAGGAGCCTGATGCGGGACTCGATCCCAGGACCCTGAGATCATGACCTGAGCCGAAGGCAGCGGCTTAACCCACTGAGCCACCCAGGCACCCTCTCATAAAATTCTAAATAACACATTTCTCCTATCATTGCTTGATTTTTTTTTCAATTTCAGATATTATCTATTGGCTTCCTAGTTTGGAAATTTTAGAGCTCTCTCACATTGTCTCCACCATTAAACAGACCCATGGACTTCTCCCCGCCCTCCATTTTTTATGGGCTATCTCATAATTTTTATTAAATCAAAATTAGTGTATGTGTTATTAGATTAGGTAAATGTCATTTGGATCTGAGCCATGAAATGTAATTTGATTATATTTCCTTTGTTATGTAACTTTATATTTTACCAGAGTTAGTAATTGCCTTATTGTTCATTAGCTTGATTTTTCTGCCTAAGGTTTGCAAAGCTTCTTAAGTCTGTGGGCTGATGTTCTTCCTCTGTTCTAGCAAGTCCTGGTCACTATCTTTTTGCACGCTGCTTCCGCCCCACTTCTCTCCTCTCTCTCTGGAACTCTAATTATTAGAATTTTTAAACTTTTTTTTTTTTTAAGATTTTAATTTATTTATTTGACAGACAGAGATCAGAAGCAGGCAGAGAGGCAGGCAGAGAGAGAGAGGAGGAAGCAGGGTCTGTGCTGAGCAGAGAGCCCGATGCGGGACTCGATCCCAGGAGCCTGGGATCATGACCTGAGCCGAAGGCAGAGGCTTTAACCCACTGAGCCACCCAGGTGCCCTAATTATTAGAATTTTTGAGCATGCTCCATATGTCTTACATGTTCCTCTATGTTTTTTTTTCTTCTTTCCCTATCTGCCTTTACTCTCGGCACTTCAGTTTGGGTATTTTCCATTAATCTATTGTCTGGTTCCTCAGTCCTGTGTTCTGCTGCTAAGGGCATTAATTGAGTTTTTAATTTCAGACACTGGATATATGGTTATAAAGTATCCATGTGATCTTTTTATAATTTTTGAAGTAGGCTTCACACTCAACATGGAGCCCAGTGTGGGGCTTGAACTTGTGACTCTGAGATCAAGACCTGAGCTGAGATCAAGTGTTGGGACACTCAGCTTAAACCAACTGAGCCACCTGGGTGCCCCTTATAATTTAAATTATAGTTTTGGGAAAAAAAAAAAAGATTTCAATTCTCTGGTAAAATTTTCCATCTTTTCCTCAGTTTTCTATAATGTAATTTAAAGTCCTTGCCTGCTAACTCTGATGTCCAGATCACCTTTGGGTCTAACTCCGCCGCCTAGTTCTCCCCTTAATCACGGGTCATACTTTTTTGCCTCTTCCATGTTTGGTTAGTGTCCATTATGGGCTTCACACTGTGGGTAAAAAAAGCCAGTGAGGTCCGGGTAAGATTCTCTTCCACTGGTCGTACCTTGAAGGTGTTCCGTGGTCAGGGCTGAAGCTAGCTGGGCTGACTCACAGCATGAGGGAGACCCCGTCCGAGGCAGGACTACGTGCCTCTGGTCTGAGGCCACGAGGGGCCTGACTGTCTTTCCGGCCGGCTTTCCAGCCTCCTGGTTCCTGGCTCCCACCAGAGATCGCTTTGAGAGGCTGCGGAGTGCTTGCAGAGCTCCCTGCCTGAGGGAGGGGCGGCCAGGGATTTCCCTGCGTCTCTCAGAACTGCTCAGTCTGGCTCCCAGCCGCCCCTGTGCCCACCGAACTCAGCAACCCCCTGTGCTGTGTCTGAGGCCCCTCCAGGGTCCAGTCTGGCCTGTCCTCCAAGCTAGACTGCGTGTTTCCCGGGTTTCTCTCTTCTCAGCAGTGGCCTCTCATCTGGGCCCAAACATGTTTGGCGAGAACCCTGCTGGGGAAATGTCTCTGGGGCACACCCCTGCCTTCAGTGCCTTGAGCTTGGTGCTTTCTCTGGCGTTTTCTGCTTGCTGCAGAAGCGCGGGCCCGCTGTGACCCGCAACCTCCTGCCTGGACACGGGGGCCCACTTGCCTGGCTTTCCGTGTCCTGTGGTTATGCCCCGAAGCCCTGCAGCAGATCAGTCCCGGCATCCTCTCCTCGGGGGCTCGGGGAGAAAGGCAGGCACATCTCCGCAGCCCTCCTGCTCACCCACGGCCGCGCGGTGAAGGACTCTGGCTCAGAATGTCGGGGATGGGTTCTACCAACTTTGGGTCCCGTTGCTTTAAGTCGTGAGAGTTTGACAGCATCTTGTCGCACTGAGTACAGCCTCTGGTCACCCGCCTGCCCCGAGCTCCCCACCACTGCGTGGGGTTTGGCAGAGGGAGGAGGGGCAGGAGCCGAGCGGGGCCGGGCACTCTCTCCTGCCCTCTCCGGCCGGCCGCTGCGGGCTGTGTCTCGGACTGGGGGTGCAGCCCGCAGCGGTCTCTCGGCAGATGGCTCCCTGTGGGGTCCCTTGGCCCAGACTCCCACAGGCCACAGCCACGGGCCTCCCGGGTTTGCCCTGACCCCGCCAGGAGCAGACCAGGAACACGGCGGCGGTTAAGCGTCCCTAGTATCCAGCCAGCACAGCTGGGAAAATCGGTTGATTATTTGGAGAAGAAAATCAAGTTCTATCCCTGGCCAAGCATGCATATTAATTAATTCCAGATGGATTGGAGAAGTATGAAAAAAGGAGGAAAAAATCATGCTGTAAATAAAAGGTAAGTATTGTGCCAGTTTTGAATTTGAGAAGAACTTTCTAAGCATAAACCCCAAGAAGAGTCCTCAAAGGACGATATGGCTGACTCGGGTGCGCACAGGCTCCCCCGTGAGAGGGTCTTTCTGGAGAGAGCCGAGGGACACACGGGGCACACATCTGCCACAGAAGAAGATCCAAGACTAACAAAAAGCGGAAAATGGGAAAGATTAAGACCCAAGGGTTTCAATAGACCCAAGGTCTACAGTGAACAAGCCTAGAGCCTCCGAGCACCAGAGAAATTAGACGAAACCCAGGTAGGATTTACCCCGCACCAAACCGCCCAGTCCAGGTTCCGGGCCCATCTGCCCCCACAGGCCCCGCGGGGCCGGCGCCGAGCTCTTCCTGCAAGGGACCCCCCGGTGGACCATCCACTGGTTCAGATTCGGGGCTCAGTCTCTGGCCTGGGATTTTCCCTTCAGACCTGAAAGGGCCGTTAACATATTTTCCTAAACAAATAAGCAGTTTCCCCCCGGGGGACACAGTGTCGCAGCTCCCCCCAACCTCCCTGCCCCCCCACCCCGATGGGAAGGAGGGCTGAATAGAACCGGGCAAGCACGGCGCACGCCACCCCCAGACCCCCAGGTGCCCTGCCCTCGCCGTGGAGACACCTGCCTGCCTTGGCCCTGCTCATGCCCGCCTCTCCCACCGCGGCCCTGCCTGCCCCCAGCCCCCTCTGCACACGCATCTAGGGCTACAGGGACCCCGCCTGGTGTGAGCATCAGGGTGCCGGGGGCATGGGTACAGCTACAGGGTCCGCAGGGTTCCCTCTGGCCCCAGATGGGAGGGGCCCCGGCTGTCTGCCGCGTGACGGGCTTCTGCAGCCCTGACACTCGCCGCACTCGCTGTGAAGGGAAGGCAAACCCAGGGGAGCCCACGGCGCGTTCATGCGGCCGAAGCCCAGCACGGAAGCCGCGGAGCTGGCCCTGGCGGGGCTCCTCCCAGCCAAGGGGCCATAAACACCTCCAGGTCCAGCAGGGTCCTGTTGCCCAGAGCCTGCGGCCAGCCCTTGGCTCAGCCTGTGTCTGGGCTGCCCGCCCCAGGTGCACACGGCCGTTCCCAGCCGTCAGGGGGAGGCTCGGGGCAGCGTGGGGGTCAGCAGGCCCAGGGAGCCCCCCACCCCGGGGGCCGGGATGGAGCTGGGGCGGCTGCCGCCCCTCTGGCTCCTCGCCCCCTCAGCGCGAGCCACCTGGAAACCCGAGCGGGCCGCAGGCAAGTCACCTGTGCCTGCCGTCGCTTCACCAGCCCTGGGAGGGCACGACGCCCCCGTCTGAAGACAAGAGGCCCGTAGGCTACCCCAGATCACCCTCCCAGGACAGAGAGTGCCGGGCCCCGGGCGCCCCATGGCCTCCCTGCCCCGCCTTGTGCCTTCCAGCCGGCAGGGAGGCCATCGTCGCCTGGGAAGCCAGGGCCAGGGGGGCGGCGGGCGGCAGCAGGGACAGGCCTGGTCGCTGGGCCCCTGGGAGCCGCTGGTAACGAGGTGTTGTGTAACCCCCGTTTTCTCTCTGGGCTTTCTATTTAATTGGGAGTGTATTTCCAGAAGCAGAATCTGGGCCAGGTGACGGGAGCAGGTCTGAGGGGAGAGGCGGGGGCTGGGGTCTCTCCCTTTGCAGTGGCCAGCATGCTCCTCCGAACTCCGGCTGGCAGGGCGCTGGTGGGGCCCGGGGCAGGCTGGGCCCGCTCACTGGAAGCCTCCTGTGGACCACCATCTGGTTCAAATACCGTCCTGCCCTCCGGGCTGGCCCTCCTCCGTCCAGATGGTTCCTTCATTAGCAAGTGGCCAGAGCCGGGCACTGTGGTGACTGCCCACGGTCTGGACCTCCAGGCCTCCCTCTCTGGTTGTCACTCAGGGTGTCCCCTGCTGGGTGCCCTGCCCTGTCCCTGCCTGTAGGTAGCCCCCAGCTCAGTGGTCGACACCACAGGACCTCAGCCAGTGGTGGCCGGGTGGGGAGAGCCATTTATTGCCTCCCTAGGCCGGGTTTCCCCCGTGGCTCTGTGTCCTCAGGCAGGGCTGACCTCTCTGGGCCTCAGTGCGCCCGATGCAACAGGAGGGGCTGGTTGAAAGAGGCCTGGCGCTGCCCGGGACCCTGCCCCCACCCCGTAGGTGGGCTTCGCACGCCGCGCGGAGGACCAGGGACCTGCCCCGCACGGGGAGTGCACGGTGCAGACTGCCGTCCACCTCCAGGACAGGCTGCTGAAGGGACGTGCGACCTTGAGGCTGACCGCAACCGAGTGCTGCTCCCGCTTGCCTGGGAGGGTCGCCTCTTTCCCGGGGGGCCTGGCCCTTGCCTTCCTGGTGCAGGGTGGGTGGGTGGGTGGCCCAGTTCTGGCTCGGGGGGCTGCTGAGCCCAAGCAGGACACTCGAGGAAAGCATCTTCCTCGCAGTGCCGAGCCAGGATAGGGCGGGACCTTCCGGGGCTGCCTCTCCAGTCCAGGAGGACGCTGCGCCCTGAAGCCACCGGGCCTGGAGCGGCCTCCGGCTTCCTGGAGAGAAGCACATGCGGCTGTGCTCGCGGCAGCTTTTCTCCGGGGCGGATTAAGGCGGCAGGCGGCCAGGAGTAGGTGAAGGGCGGGCGCGGGGGGTTGCCCATAGCTGGGCCAGGCCTCCAGTGACATATTTAGAAAGGATTTGGTATTTGTTATTTCCAAACCGGCATCCAAGGAGTCTCCACGGGAGAGAGCAGAACCGTACTTCCCAGCTTAGCGCTGTTTTCATTCTGAATTACACCGTGCTGGTGCGTGGGGAGCACCCTAATTCCTGGGCACTGGGGCCTCCAAGGGTATTGGTGGCAGCCCTGCACAGAGCCCCGAGGGACCTCCAGACCCAGGCCCTGGGCAGGAGCTGGCCAGTGTCCGCGTCGGGCCCACGTCAGGGCAGAGCCTGGCAGCCGGGGAACCCGGCGCAGACCGTGACCTCCGACCTGGCCGCCTCCGTGGGTGGCTTGTGTTGGCAGGTCTGCTGGGGCCACCGCCGGCCCTCTCCTGCGACAGCCTGGCTCTGTGTCGGGGGTCGTGAGTGGGCCCAGTGCTCCCCTTGCCACGCAGCTCCTCCTCCTGCTGGGGCCGGTGGGTGGGGCCTGGCCCGGCCCCCAGGGTGTCCTGGAAGGAAGCTTCCGGGTTGGGTTGGGACAGGCCTGGTTCCCTGGAGCCCAGCCAGAGAAGAAAACCAGATGGGCTTGTTGGGAGCCAGGCCCGGCCCTGCCTCTCCCACCTTCGGGCCCACGGCCCTGCTCTCAGAGAAGGAGGAGCCGCCATCCTGTCCCCAGGAGGCCCGGGAAGGAGCGGGGACCCTGTGCCCACCACCATCCACACCCCCGGCCCACCTGTTCCTCCAGCTCTGGGGGCGGGGAGGCGTCCCCATAAACTGAAGGCCCCAGGACAGGAGTGGGCTTGTCTGCAGCGGTGAGGTCCACACGCCTGACATGCAGGAGCCAGCTGGACCAGAAGGACAGGACCCCCCCTCGGGGTCTGTTCCCTTCATCCCAGCCCAGCACGGCGCGCCGCCCAGTGCACTGGACTGGCCGGGCCCTCACACCCACGGCACGGCAGAGAGCTCGGAGGGTTCCTGGAGAAGAAGGCCTCCCCTCGGGCTTGGCCCCTCAGGAGGCTGGAGCCAGGGCCAGGCTTGGACACAGCAAGCCAGAAAACATGAGGCTCTGGCAGAAGGAAGAGCCCGCGGCCCTTCCAGGACGAATGGGCAGGGTTCCTGCTTAGCCTGCCGGGGGCACAGGCGGCAGGCCGAGCGCTGGCCGCCCATCAGGCATGTGTTGCAAAGCCTACTGGGGGCGGGGGGGGGGGGTGGACAGGGTGCTCTGGCTACAGGGGACTGGGGGCCCTCAGAGTTCAGCCTGCTGTTGAAGGCAGGGTGACCGTGGCACGGAACCCGGCCCTCTTGACCTCTGCCCCCACCTGCAGTCTGGACACCCTACATGTGCCCGGACAGACCCTGCGAGATGGCAGTGCGGGGCCGGCGGCCCTCTGCGGGGACCCCATCTCCTCTCCTTGGCCCCAGCCTCGGCCCCCACTTGCTGCTCGAGGAGACAGGCCTCTTCCTGTCAGGCCCGCAGCCTGTTTCCTGACCGCCGGCCTCTCCCCAGCTTCGCTCTGACCACTGGCCTCCTGTCTGGGCTGTGCTGGGGGCCGAGGACCACCCCCTTCAGGGAGCACAGAGTCCATCAGGAGAAAGGCCCGGAGCCGACAGGTGAGGGGGCTGGGAAGGTGGTCTTGTTGGGGGCACGGGGAAGGTGGCCCGAGCACGGATGTCTGCCGGTGCATTCGTGCTGCTCCCTGGCCTTGTGAGTGGACACATCAACCTCCTGGTGTGCGGGGCCCAAAGGGTCCTTTTTGGGGCCTGTTCATAAGCAAGGACACCAAGGCCCAAGGGGCAAGGCCTCTGCCGAGTCCGTGAACGGAGAGCTGGGCCCGGACGCCAGGCTTCGTGCCCAGCAGACTGAGGAGGCCGTCCTCGGGTGACCATCCTCCCCCGGATGCTCGTTCTGATGCCTGGTGATCAGACCCTGCAGTCCCGAAGCCCGTCCCAGCCCTGAGTGCGCCACGTCTGCAGCCACAACGGCCGACCCCGTCTCTTGTTCCACATCCCAGGCCTCGTCCCTGGTCCTGGACCCCAGACTCAGGCCTCAACCACCGTTGCTGGGTGCGTGGGGCTGGGCCCCCCAAGGTTTAAGTGTCCCCGCGCGCGCTTGCCCTGCCCGCCTCCAAGTCACCCTGGACCGGTCTGGCTGCCGCTCTGTCTGCGCCCACCCGCCCCTCACTCTTTAAGAACAGGCCTGGAATGGCCCCAAGCCATGGAATGGAGGCCGGGGGTGCTGCCCCCCCTGGTCCCAGCCAGGGCATGTCCACCAGGCTCAGCCTGATGCCCAAGAGCCCAGTCAGGCTCTCCTCTCCGAGACGTTTCCAGAACCTGTCAAGGTCTGCAGAGGGAGCAGGAGGCGGTGAAGGGGCCTCAGGGTGCCCCGCCGTGCGAGTCCTTGCTCTGGCCGGCTGCGGGACGCAGGGCCCGTCTTGCCCCGTTTCCGCGATGGGAGCAGGGACCGCCCATCGGCCGTGGCTTCCTGAGCCACTGTTCCCAGAGGGGCCTGGAGAGGCCTGCAGACACAGTCGGCTTCCTGCTGGCTTCCTTCCGGCAAGCGAGTTCCCAGATGAAGGTCTGGGCTCTGCCGTGGGTCCTGATGGCCACCGTGCTTGGAAGGGGCGTGGGGCACATCTGTGGGCTCCTGTTGAGTTCGCCGCTGGCCAGAGGCCCTTGTCAGGGCACTGGGCTGTATCACTGGGGAGCCGAGCCCAGGGGCAGCCTCTCCCGGCCGGCCCGCATCTCTGCAGCCCTGTCTTCCTTGGCCTCCCCCCTCCCCCACCGGCTCTGTCCCCGCGCAGCCACCATCAATTTCCAAGGTGCCTGAGGCTCTGAGGTGGCAGTGGCCTCCCTGTGTGGGCTGGAGTGGGACTCCGTGGGTTCCCAGGACCCCGCCAAGTGTCCCCATCCCTCGGTCTAATTTAGAAACGACTAATGAGTCCACTCCCCCCGGGGAGGCCCTGCCGTCTGTCCTGGTTTTAGGAGCTCCTCCTCCCGCGAGCAGACGCAGCCGTAACCCGATTTACCCGCAGCTGGAGGAGGAGCCCACAAGGGCCGGCAGCGGACGGCAGCAGGGTGAGGGGGCAGGCGGGCTGGGCCTCCCGGGACGCACCCTGTCCCAGGGAACCCCCCGGTGCAGCTGCTCGAGGTCATGCAGACCAGTGCATCCTGGTGACATTCCTGGGAGGGCCTGGTCTCTGCTGCCCGGACCCCCGTCCAGGAGGCCGGGGCACATACAGCCTCCCTTCCCCAGCAAGAGACAACCCTTCTAAGAAGGCTCCAAGCCAAAGCCACCAGCCTGGAGATGCTCCTGTGCGCAGACAGCCCTCCCCAAGCCTGTCCCCTGCAGGGTGACATGGTCTCTGGGCCCCGAGTGCCCACGGGCCAGGCCGGGGAGGCCCCCCCGGCACGTGGCGCCCATCACTCCTTCATCATTCCCTCAGCTGCGCATCCCCACACGAGTAGCAAAGGGGTGCTGGGCCATGGAGCAGAGGGACCCCAGAGCAGGCGGGGAGACAGGCCTGGGGGCCTGACGGAAGCGACAGGGAGATGCTTCGTGAGGAGGCGAGGCCCGAGCTGGAGGGCAGGAGCTGCGGTGACGGAGACGCACAGGGTCTCAGAACGGGAGAGGGACAGGCAGGGCTGGCTGGAGAGGGCAGAGGCCGTTCCTGGGTGTGCCCCCACGGCCCTGACCCCAGCTGGGCCCAGCCCTAGCCCCAACCCTAAGTCCTGTCAGGTTGAGGCTGGGAGGAAGACAGGAGTGTCCCCTTGGGCAAGGGGAGCCTGCCCGGACCGCGTGACAGCCGACTGATGGCACCTGACCTGCGGCAGGCCCCCACGCTCAGGGGGGCTGGGGGCTGGGGGAGCATGGCGGTGCCTGCTCCCCGTCCCAGCAAGGCCGGGTCGGGCCCAGGACAGGCTCGTGGATGGCTGTCACCCTGCGTCCTGTTCTCCCGGAAGCTGCCGGGCAGACATGGCCAGCATCGTGGACGACCCGTCACTGGGCCGAGCTTAATCGTTAGGGTTTTCCTGAACCACAAAGCAAACAGGAGCCCTTCCTCTCTGTCCCTCATGGGACACCTGAACAGTTTGAACCAGGCCCAAACCACTGAGCAGGGCCTCTCGTGCTGGGATGCCCTGTCCCTTGTCCATTCTGTGCAGCCCTCATTCCTCCAGGAAGTCCTCCACTCTGGGGGAGGGGGCCTGGCAAGGAGAGGGACCCACAGGAGAGGGACCCGGCTCCGCTGCGGGCCGTGAGAGAGGAGCTGGGGCTAAGTCAGGCCATCACATACCTCGGAGAATGCTCTTCCTGCCTGACGAGGAGGTTTGGCCCCAAGCCTGTTCCCGGCCACCCAGCTGCCCCCGATGGGGGCTGAGGGCTCTAAGTGCTGCACGGGGCGCCTGCCTCTACTCAGGGCACATGGCCCGGCTGCCCGGGAGGAGGCCCTGCATGGTGCGGACATAAAAGCCCCCAGATGTCCATGTCCAGCCCCCAGGATCTGTGAGTGTGTCGCCCTGCCCGGCCATGGGGATTCAGGGCACAGTGGGATAAAGTGATAAACGGCCCATGTTCGGACAGGGAAGGCGTTCACAGTGAGCAGACTCCGTGTAATCTCGAGGGTCCTTGCAGGGAGGCGGGGGGCAGGAGAGTCCCAACGGCAGAGAGAAGCCCCTACTGGCTTGAAGATGGAGGGAGGGGCCCGAGCCAAGGAACGCAGGCTCCTCGGGAACCTGGGAGGGGCGAGGGCACCCATCCTTCCCCAGAGAACCTCCCTGCCCACACCTGGACTTGGCCCATTTCAGGTGTCTGAACTTCAGAGCTGTGAGATGGTAAATTTATATGTTTTTTGGTTTTTTTAGATTTTATTTATTTATTTGACAGAGAGAGAGAGAGAGACAGAGATCACAAGTAGGCAGAGAGGCAGGCAGAGAGAGAGGAGGAAGCAAGCTCCCTGCTGAGCAAAGAGCCTGATGCGGGGCTCGATCCCAGGACCCCAAGACCATGACCTGAGCCGAAGGCAGCGACCCAACCCACTGAGCCACCCAGGCGCCCCATAAATTTGTATGTTTTTAAGCCACAAAGCTGTGGTCATTTGTTACAGTGGCCACAAGAAATTCATAAATCCTCCCTCTGAGAGGCCAGAGTCCTGCTTGAGAGAAGAGCCTGCACGCACATGCACACGCACGAGATGACACACAGAAGCACCTGTGGTCACTGCATGTCCACACTCAGCCCGGGGCTTGCACAGACAGGAAGTCCCTATGTGGTTCTAACTCCAGCCACAAGGACCGCCAAGTGAGATGCCCACGGGAGCCATGGTGCAGCCCCCAACAGCCCTGACCCTGGGAGCTCCAGCCATGGCTCCTGGACTTCCTGTCCTCATGCTGGTCAGAGATATGGATGATCAGCCTGGAAGAACCTCAGAGGCCCGATGGCCTTACAGGAAGGGACTGTCTGTGGTCACAGTCACATGGGGAGCCTGGCTGGGGTCAAACATCACTGAACCGCTTCCTGGGGCGCCCCATAATAGTCAAAACCTCCTGGGCTCAGAGCTAGGAACCCAGTTATTTCCAAATCAGGGAGGAGAAGCCCCCTGTGCTGCCTAAAAACTCCCTCTGCCTACTGAGGCACAGCTTGGGTTTCAGACTCGATGAAAAGGGACAACAATGGTGAAGATAGAGATGAAGATGGTGGAGAGGATGGTGAAGATGGAGACAGTGATGGAGATGATGATGGAGATGATGATGATGGAGATGATGATGATGGAGATGATGATGATGATGATGGTGGTGGTGATGACGGAGATGATGATGACGGAGATGATGACGGAGATGATGATGACGGAGATGATGATGGAGATGATGACGGAGATGATGACGGAGATGATGATGATGGAGATGATGATGATGATGATGATGGTGATGATGGAGATGATGATGACGGAGATGATGATGACGGAGATGATGACGGAGATGATGATGACGGAGATGATGATGGACATGATGACGGAGATGATGATGATGGAGATGATGATGATGATGATGATGGTGATGATGATGATGGTGATGATGGAGATGATGATGACAGAGATGATGATGACGGAGATGATGATGGAGATGATGATGATGGAGATGATGATGGAGATGATGACGGAGATGATGACGGAGATGATGATGACGGAGATGATGATGGAGATGATGATGATGTTGGAGATGATGATGATGTGATGGAGATGATGACAGAGATGATGATGATGGAGATGATGACGGAGATGATGATGACGGAGATGATGATGGAGATGATGATGGAGATGATGATGATGTTGGAGATGATGATGATGTTGGAGATGACGATGATGGAGATGATGATGGAGAGATGATGATGAAGATGATGGTGATGATGAAGGTGAGGGAGATGCTGCTGCTGCTGATGGGGACATGGCAGCTCACACACATGCCCAGCAAGGTGTCACCGCAGGATTCTTGGGGTGAGTTTGGCAGTGTTCACAAGGTGCTCACAAGGGCCCTAATAAAGTCAGGGTACAGGTAAGGTGAGAGATGTGGGGAAATAGCAGCTGCCTTTAGGGGGGACCACCTGGGAGGAACTCCCCGGAGGATGAGGGGTGTCTGGTGTCTCTATTTGGGGAGTGGAGGGGGACACTCATTTTGTTCTTTAAACTTTGAAGTCTTCTGCGGTGGCTCTGCAGGTTTGTAGCTGGAGGGTTTCTCTGGGGCAATGTTTGTGCTGTGGCGTCTGGGGCAGTCTCTAGGCCTTGTGAAACGGGTGGGGTCCCAGTAGAGCCTGGTACTGGGTGGGTCCTGGGCATGCAGGGCCCCAACGCATGCACACAGGGTGCCCTCTGCTGGCAGAGGTGGGCACTGTTGTGCATCCGGCGGGTTGGGGCTGCCTCCTGGCCAGACCTGAACTTGATGACTCCTGGAGCAGCCCCAGGAAGGTGGGAGCAGGCAACAGTCTGGCCACACCTGTTTGGGCTCACCTCCCACTGCCCCCAGGGTGCCCCTCACCCAGCTGCTCCTGGGAAGTCATTCTGAGCATCACAGGAGGACCTTCCCCCAGGGACAGTCTCTCGGCAGTGATGGCAGAGGCAGCGTCTCTTGGGGGAATGTTTTTGCCGCTTCTTCTTCCCCACCCGCAGCCCTGCACCAGCACCAGCCGGCACTGGCACGCCATTCCCAGGAAAGGGCAGGATCGGAGCCACATTCCTGTCCGTCCAACCAGCACGAGGCCACCTTGACGGCTTCGCATGGGTGCGGGGCCCCCAGGACTCGGGTTTGGGTGGTTGGAGCCAGTCTTTGTGGGGTTGAATTTTTAAAAATAGACGGGCCCACAGGGCGTCTCTGAGACCCCCAAAGCACTGTAACTGCCGACGCGGGGTCGCACCACACACCGGATGCCTGAGTGCGCCTCGTTCTGGGACCCCGGCCGTCGTGGCTCTCCAGGCTCCAGTCCAGGCCCGAGAGCGACCACATCTGATGAGACGGCATTTCGGTCTGCGGCAGGACCTCCTGATGGATGCTGAAGGGCCTATACCCCTTCTCGTTGCCCCCGGCTCTCAGTCAGCCGAGAGCAGGCAGGCGGTGGCCTTCCCGGCAAGGGGCAGTTCCACGGGCGGTGTGCGGACGCCACCCAGGAAATCTGTCTGAAACACAAAGGCACGCCATGAAGCCCACCGATGTCCTCACTGTCTGGGGCTGGTCGGCTGCCCTGCTGGAGCTTTGTCTGACATGGAAAGCTAACGGGCTAGGCAGGCTTTCCCGAGAACAAGGCCTGAGTGCCGGCTGGCTCAGACCCACCGAGGGGACGCTCACAGAAGGCTCTGGGCTCAGGGAAAGGGTCTGCGATCTGTAGACCCCAGGACTGCAGGTCTGGAAGTCCCGGGACCAGACTCTGAGCTGCACGGGAGGGTTCCAGACCCCAGGCCGCTGGTCTGATGCAGGCTCACGTCTGAGCAGACGTGGCGCTCCGGGCAGGGTGTGTGCACAGTTCCGCCAGCGCCAGGAGAACACGGCTGCAAGCTTTGTGGTTGCTGTGGAGATGACCTGTCCCCTCACAGGGAGACCGAGCACAGAGGACTCTGTCCGCCCGCCACCCCAGCTTCCGTGCTACCCCGTCCCTGCCCGTGCTGGCTGCGCTGGTGCGGCCGTCTCCATCTGCAGCCTCGGCACGCAGCGTCTCCGAAGGAAGATGCCCCAGGCCTTGCTTGTTCCGAGGCCGCAGCTGCTGCACGGACGGATGCAGTTCTCACTCTCCGGAAGGGTGGTGACTGCAGGTAGCGCCGGGACTAGCGGGTGACTCAGACTGTGTCCTGCTGGGCGTCGGGGGGGAAGGCTGGGGCCACCACCTGTGTGAGCCGTCGCCCGAGGCCTTGGTCCCTTCTACAGGCGCTTCCTGCGAGGGTGCCCAGCACAGAGTGGCCTGCATCCGTCCTGGGGCCTCCACCCAGGCCGCCGAGGGGGCTGAGCTCCTCGAAGCCAGAGGCCAGCCCCCTTCCACGCACGTCCTGTCCTCCCGGCAAACGTCTGTGCAGGTAAATGTGTTTTTAAAGCCCTCACTTAGGGCAGAAGGGATTGTGTCTGGTCTCGGGGAGCCTCCGTGAGCCGCGTCTGGGAGCATCGCACCGCCCCTGGGACCAGCTGGTGTGCTGTGGCCACTCGGGGCGCAATGCCTGGAAGCGTCAGCAGGTGGCACCACGGCCCTGCGAAGGCGCTTCCCCCGCCGTGGCCCGAGCCCTGCCCTCCCTGGGCCTTGGGGGGCTTTCCGCGGGGGCTGGAGCGTCCCTGGAACGGCCCTGGGACACGTGCCGGGCTCTGCTGTTTGCAGGAGCTTCATGCATCGGGACTCCCCCGCACGCCCTAGAACGGGGTCACACGGTCCTGGGGTTCCGAAGTGGAAACCGAGGCACGGAGTGGTTCAAAACCCAGCGGGCGCCTTCCTCTCAGGACGCCTGGGCAGCTGGACGCCGGAGCGCCGGCCGTCGCGTGCTGGCGGGGTCTGTGTCTTCGACAAAGTGGCCAGAAGAGGGCACCCGTGCCCTGCGAGGCTGTGCCCCCCAGCCCGCCACCCCACCCCGCCGCAACCCCCACAGGCTTCGGGACCAGGTTGCGGGGTGCTCAGTGGGCAGCAGGGGGCCCCAGGGTGGGGCTGGCTAACCCAGGGGCCTCCTTCAGGGGCTGGAGCCCACT
Organism: Mustela erminea; assembly: GCF_009829155.1. NCBI lineage: Eukaryota > Metazoa > Chordata > Mammalia > Carnivora > Mustelidae > Mustela > Mustela erminea. Next base: position 91,177,314 of record NC_045627.1, on the reverse strand, counting down.
GGCCGCCGGCTGTGAGGGCAGCTCCACTTGCTTCCGGGGACCAGGCGGCCACTCTGGGGCAGCGTCCCCCAGGCACAGGGGGCCTCAGGGTCATCTTCCCCACGGCTGCCCCATCGGGCTCACGGTTTTCTGCCCACAGCTGCAGCTCTCCATCCCCCCCACCAACGACGACACCACAGTCCCCTCCTCAACCAAGGTGGATCCCCCCAAACCTCCTCCTTGGCCAGTGGCGCCTGCCCACTATGAGCCCCAGGCCGGGGCCTGCCTGTTCTGCTGTGCCCTGAGCGACACGTTTCCTCCCTCTGCCGGGCTCTGGTTGCCCCCACAAAGACCTCGCAGAGGCGGCTCCTTTCGAAGGCCGGTGAGCTCCCCACCCTTCCGGGCTGCCCGACAGGCAGGCCAGGGACAGTGTCCCATGTCTGCAGGTCAGTCCCAGGGGTCGGCGTTTGGCCAGGGTCCCCTTGTCTGGTGAAGGGGGGGCCACGCTGTTTCGGGACGAACCCTGTGTGACCCTCACAGAGCCCCCGGCCCAGACGCAGGTGTCGTGGAGCTCCTGCTTCTCCCTCCGAAGCACAGGGCCTCCCTGACCCTCGCAGTCCTGCCTCTGCCGGGCGGTGGGGCTAGGGGTGGGGCTCGGCCGTTCTCACAGCTTCCAGGAGGGTGAAGAGAACCTTCCAGGCATCACACACACACACACACACACACACAGGCCTGTGCACGCACATGCACACACTCTCCAGCACACACACACACGCACACTTTCTCTGACATGCTCACGCATGCACACGCGTGCACACTCTCTGGTACACGTGTGCGCACACAGGTGTGTTGGCTCTCCGGTGGGCACATGCACACGCACACACATCTGTTTGCATACGCGCTGCATGTCGTGGGCCAATGTGTGTTCTAGTGGCTTCCACGGCAGCGGCCTCTGAGAAATCCAGTCACAGACCCGGAGGGCGTAAACCGGAAGGACAGCCCCTACAATGTCCCGGCGAGGGCACACGTGGGTGGGAAGCTCCTGGGGGTCCCCCGGCAGCTCTGCTGGGAGGGGCGGCAGAGGGCACCTGAGGGGGGATCTGCCTGTGAGTCAGCCTCCCGGACCCGGGGGCCCCTGCCGGCCCTGAGACAGGTGCATTCCCAGGAAACTGGGGGGCACCGTTCTGGGGTCTGCACGTACGTCCTCGTCATCCGGCTGCAGCTGAGGAGATACCGTGGCCCCAGGGGGCGCTGAGGAGCCAGGCTCGGGGTGGAGGCCCGTGATCTCGGGCTGGCTCCATCGGACTCCCGGACCCGCCCGCGCCCTCCTGCGTGGGCACGCTGGTGGCCCTGTGCCCGCACGCGTGCCTGGCTGGAGCTGGTGCTCCTTCCCTGCAGAACGACGCCCTCTCCTGCCCCGCTCAGCTGACGGCGGCCGGGGCGGCTGCCCTGGCCTGACGTGGGTCCGAGGGACGCCCACGCCGGGGGCTGGTCCCGAAGGCCTGGGTCTGTTCTGTGCCCTGTAGACACCAGACAGGGTGTGGCCTGCCAGGTCCCTGGTGGGGGGAGTCGCGTCTCCTGCCCCCAGCGTGGGCCTCCCAGGCCCCAGGTCCCGAGGTAGACGTCCATGGGGACAGGACTTGCCTCCCTCCCTGACCGCCTGTCCCAGCGCCCTCTGGCCCCCAGGAAGACCAGCCCATCCGCCCTCAGTAGCGTCTGGCCCGCTGGCTGGTCAGGACCCCTCCGAACACCAGTGCTCGTTGGCAGACGCCGGAAATCACTCGCGGACGCAGAAAAACAGTGTGAATGTTTCCTACACTGAAGCAAGGCGGCAAGGCGGGGGGCGGGGAGGGGTCCACACTGGGAAGGAGCCGCCCACTCCGGCCCCTCCCTCCCCCACGGCACAGGCCGGTCCTCCCGGCACCGCCCCCAGCTGCACCTGGCTGACCCCTACCCGTCCTCAGTCTCACCGCGAGTCCACGGGCCCTGGGGAGACGGTCCTGGGTCCTCCCGGGCGGCCAGGGCAGCGCCGCAGCCCGGACCACACCCCTGCCTTGCGAGAGGGCACGTCCGGTGGGCTCCACGGCCGCTACCCCTTCCGTCCACCCCGTGATCTCTTACCCATTTCTTCCCCAAAAGGAAACTTATTTTTGTATTTTTACCTTTTCTATAATGAACAGGATTTTGAAACCTTGTTTCATTAAAATGATTGAAAACACAGAAAGTGCAAGACGAAGCCCAAGTTCCCAGAAGAGCCTGGGTGGGGGCAGGGCGGGGGGGGGGCCGGGTCCCCCGGGAGGAGGTGATGTGGTGGGGGAGGGGGCAGACCTAGTTCTGCGGGGTTCGGGGCTCTCTCTCCTGTGGTTGAAGACCCCCCGATCAGGAATTCCCTGTCTCTGCTGGGCTGGGGCCATTAGCTCTCTCCCAAACATGAGGGGACGCTCTGGCCTCCCCACGGACCCCAGAACCCCAGGCCTCCCCTCCCCTGCCCGCCCTTCCTCCAGGTTCTGCGGAGTCCGTGGAAGCCCGTCCTGCCGGGAATGCTGTGGGGCCCAGGCCCTTGGTCCTTCGGGAGTCCGTGGGGTGTGGGGAGGCCTCTCCCTCCCAGAGGTGGGCCCAGCCTCCTCCAGGCTCACGGTGGCCCGTGCTGAGCCCGGGGGGGCCCTGGAGAGCCCGTGACCCACCTGTCCGCACAGGCCAGCTTGGGGCAGGCGGCCCCACAGAACTAGCTTTTCCCGCAGCCCCAGGCCCCCGGGGGGAGCAGCGCCTTGAGCTGGGGGTGGGGTGGGCTGCCAGGGAGAAGAGAAGGTCCTTCCCCAGGCGTCTGGACCCCACGACAGGGAGGGGAGAACCGAGCTCCTGCCTGCGGTCCCCGTGCGGTCCCCGTGCGCCGCCTGTGCTGGGCCCCGGAGACCAGTGGGAGAAAGGGGGGCGGGTAGGTTGGCTGAGGTGGAGAGGGAGGGGGGGCCAGCGAGACCCCGTCTTTCTCGCGCGCACACTCCTCGTGCTCCCGCCCACCAACGGCCTCCTGAGCTCGCCTGCCCAGGGAGTCCCATCGGGCCCTGCCCCGGCGCCAGAGCCCAGGACCAGACCGGTCTCCTCCCTGGGACCACGGGGCGGGGGCACCGCCGGGCTCCCTCCGCCCCACCCCGCCTCCACCAGCTGTTCCTGGACCCCCATGTGGGCCCCCTGGGCTGCCCTGAGGCGCCCTCAGCCCAGCCGAGGAGGGACAGGCCCTGGGGCCCTGCTGGCAACCCCGCAGGCCCCTTCCCGAGGCTGGAAGTTCTCTCAGGAGGTCCCCGCCTCAAGGGACGCCACAGCCCCCCTGAGGCTCCCCTGGGACTCTCCGCAGCGTCCCGCCCCGCCCCGGGGGACCCTCCCCTGGCCCAGGGCTGTCCCTGCCGCTGAGCCTGAGCTGCAGCTGGAGCCCAGGCCTCCTGGGAAGCAGCCGGGGAGGGCCCTGCTGGAGGCGCAGGGAGGCCCTCGGTGCCCTCCCCGCCCCCCGGCTCCCTGCACTTCCTCCCTCCGTGCGGTGAGTCAGCTCGGAGCCGGGGGCGTCTCGGTCTGTCCACGCCCGCCCCACACTTCCCACTTCTGGAATGCTCTGCACCTGAGGCGCCCTCCGCGTTTGCCCCCACCCCTCCCCTGACTCAGCCAGGCTCTGCCTGGGAGGAGGCAGGACCGGAAGGCAGAGACTTGAGCCGGGCCCACCTCCTCACTCTGGCCTGACTCCTCTGCTGCCCTGGCCATGGGGACTAGGCCTTTCTCTCCCTCTGAAAGTGGCTTCCTGGTGGGGGTGGGGGGTGGAGTTGGGGGGTGCTGAGGGTGAGGCAGGAGGGGCTGGGCGTCACCGGGCCTCATGGCTCAGGCTGGACTTCACGCCAGTGGACACAGCTGTGGGGGTCCCAGTGCCCCGATGCTGTGGGGCAGAGGGGCAGGCAGAGCTGGGGCTCATCAGCTGTCCCCTCCTCACTCGCAGGGAAGAAACGCTCCCTGGCTTGGAGAGGGCAGAGCTGACTGAGGGGCCAAAGGGAGCAGGACCAGCGTGACCTGGATGGGGGGGCGGGCGGCCTCCTCCCCGCCCCCCTGTAGCCGAGTCCCTGGGGGCCTCTGTGAGCCTGGGCAGAACCTCGGGGTGGGGAGGGTTGTGGCTGCTTCTTCCCACGGTGCGTATCTACAGGGTCCTTGTGGCACCAACAAGACAGATGTCCTCGAGGCGCCCAGCGCTGTGGCCAGCAGGGCTGTCCCCCTCCTGCCTGGCTGTGGCCCACGGAGGTCAAATATCCTACAGGCTCCCAGGGTGGGCGCCTGTGTGCCAGGCCCTCGGAGGCGACATCGGCTCAGGTCAAATGCAGACAGAAACCCCAGCGTGGTCTGGAGAGGTGGTGGGGCTTGTGGCTGGGGCGTGTCCTTCAATGCTCGGGGACGCGGGAGGCACCGTCTTTTCCCTAAATGCCAACATTAAGGCAGGCTGGAGGCCCACGGCCTGTCCACTGTCGGCCAGGACTCTGAGGGGCTTTGGGCACATCCCCATGGAAAGAAACCCCAAAGCCCAGCGTCTCTCTTACTCAGAGACATCAGCCCACGGGCTGACCCTGCACCTTTCCTTTCAAACCAAAGGGCTCCTTCTCCTGACCTGGGCCTCCCTGCAAACATCGGGCAGAAGCGTTGACATTAGGATCTGTCTTCAGTGTGTCCCCAACAGCACTGAGAAGGGGGTCTGGGCTTCCTGCCCCTGGCCCAGCCCGGGTCGCAGAGCAGCCCAAGGCAGAGTGGCTCCCTCTTCCAGGGCGTGGGGGTTGGGGCTGGGGTGGGAGCCCCGACTGGGCCAGGCCCTTCAGGGGCCCTGGGAGGGGTCCCCGGCCTGTCATCGTTCAGCTCAGGAACTCCCAGGGCCCCTGGGTCCCACACGTGCTCAGCAACAGCTCATAAATATTAATTTAGAAACGAAAGCCTCGTTAAAGAGCTAATTGGTTGCCGAAACTTAAATTACTTTAGTATTAAAAAGGTTCAGCTGTGAGGGAACACAGGGGCAGGATGGACCAGAGAACGGGACCTGCCTGGGTCTCCCAAGGGATCAGGGCCCTCTCCTCCCTGCCCCGCGGACCTGTAGCCAGCTCTGGTGACCTTGGGGGGGTGCCGTGGGGGCACGGGCTGGCCGGGAGGACCTGGGCTTGACCAGAACAGCCGCCCCGCCCGCTGGGCCTGCACGACCAGAGCGTTCTCTCCCGTTTTTCAGCCGCGTCTGGTCCCTGCCCTGCTTGGTAAACACGGCCTCATGGGCGCGTCCAGCTGACCGAAGTGGAGAGGAGGCCCGCGGCGAGCGCCCTCCCTCCGGTGCCCGTCCTCAGCCCCGCGGGTGTTTCCCTTTGTCTCCACAAGATGCCCGGTTCCCGCTCCTCCTCCTCCTCCTGCTTTGGGGAGGGAGACACTTGGGAAGAACCTGGCCGGGCAGCCTTTGGGGGCCGGTTACGTGTCCGGTTACAGTACAGTGGTTCGCCAAGAACTCACTCTGCTTAAAAATGCCGCAGCTCGGACACGCACCTGCGCCCACAGGCCGAGGGCAGGACAGGGTCGGAGGTTGGGGGATTTCACCGGCTTCATTTTAAATTCTGTTTCTGCCCCAAGTTTTAGGGGATCCACAATCTTTCCCTTTCCTGAAGACCAGTTTACTTCCTTGAGGGAGAGCAAGTGCGTGCGCCACGCGCCTGAGTAGAGGGAACGGCAGAGGGAGACGGAGCGTCTCCCGCAGACACGGGGCTCGATCCCACGACCCTGAGATCACGAGCGAGCCGAAACCAAGACTCAGACGCTCACCGCCCGCGCCGCCGGGCGCCCCGAGCTCCGCGGTGTTTCACTTCGCTCACACGAGTGTTTCCGATGGCAGCTCCTTCCTTGGGCACGTGCCACCTGTGCCCACCTTGGCTTATTGAGGGGGCGTCCTCCCCTGGACAGTGACCTGCACCCGCGGTTCACAGGCTCACTTCATACCCACCCACGACGTGGGGCGGAAGAGACGGGCCACAGTGAGCGCAGGAGGAGGCAGGGAAAGGGGACCCTCGCTCTGGGTGGGGGGACACGGCCTGAGAGCAGCCGGGACACACCGCCTCACGAGGTTAAGTGAGAGTCCCTGTGACCCGGCAGCTCCGCTCCTAGACGTGAGCCCGAGAGAAAGAGAAGCTTCTACACGGGCACGTGGGCACGCACGTTCCCAGCAGCAGCCAGAAGGGGGGCGCACGCTGCTCGTGTGCTGGGGGATGGGCGTATGCACGGAACGTGGCTCAGCCCCCGGGCAGAACCCCACTCAGCCACCAAGAGCCACGTGGGCGAACACACGCCACGCCACGCCGTGCCACAGAGGGACCTTGAGACGACAGAAGCCACGTGTGGTCGATCCCACTCACGTGACAAGTCCAGAACAGGTAGATGGCGTGTGATGGGAAGCAAGGCCAGCCACCAGGCGTGGGGGAGGGTGAGGCAGGGGCAAGGGGCCTGGGGCAAGCGCTTGGCGTGCGGTGACGCCTCTTTCTGAGCGGGCTGTGCCGACGGCCGTACGTCCCCATGAGCGACCCCGAAGAGCACACTTCAGATGGCGGCACGGGACTTACAGCTCAATGAAGCTGTTTTCTAAGGGAGTTAACACAGGGCACCCTCCACAACTGTGAAAAAATGGACGGACGTGCTAGAAGGTGCATGAAAGGTCATCCCCGGCCCTCCAGAGCGCCCGGCTGCCGGCGGGTCTCCGCTTCCAGTCCGGTGCCTAGCGACGCCGGCCATGGCCACGACGGGCCACATCTTGCCAGGCCTGCCACGTGCCATCCAGTCCCGCTCGCTGGGGTCCCACGGCTCCGCGCAGACGGTCCGCACAGCAGATTTAGAAGACTAGGTGTTCAGCGTGAGCAGGGCCAGGCCCTGAGCCACCCCAAGGCCCTCGGCCCTTTGCTCCCACAGCCTTGAAAGGGTCCTCGAAGTTGGATCCAGGACGCTCTGCCCTGGGATCCTCTCCCAGGGGCCTGACCTCTTCCGACAGGGACAGCCCAGCTCATCAAGCCCATTGTGTTCATAAACACAAACCCATGGCAACCAATAGCGTGTCCCAAAGTCAGGAACAGCGAATTCCTTCCGCGTCCTGCCCCGGGACGCTGGGCAGCCATCAGAATCCTTTCAGTTGTGGACACATTTTGATGCATGAGGAAGTGTGTCGGAAGCGGTGTTGTGTACAGAGCGATTGCACCAGCGCTCGCCGCGTCTGTGTGTGTGCGCAACCCTCCCAGGGGGGTGGACCCGACCTGACCGCGGTTGTCTCTGCTGGGTGTGATACGGGTGATTCTAAGTTTCTTCTTTATGCATTTTTCTGCATTGTGCTAATCACGTATGATGAACAGCTATCACGTTTGTAATCCGAGCAGGACTGAACGGAAACACGCCCGACGGGCGGAGCAGGTGGTCCCGGCGGGCTCCGGGTCTGTGTTTGAGGAACCACGGCTGGTTGGTCGGCGCGTGCACACGGGCTGCGCTCGGCTCGAGGAGGAGGCCGCAGCTGAGCGAGTTCTGGGCATGGCCGAGGGGCCGGCCTGGCGCAGTGAGGCTGGGGTGGAGACCAAGCTGGGGCAACCAGAAGCCCACGGTTCCCAGCCCCGAAGACCACGTCATCCTGAGCGTGAGCGTCCGAAAGGGGAGGGCGCGGGGCTCATCGGGGGTCATGTTCCTGCGGCGCTTCTCGGGCTCGGTGGGCCCTGGACCGTGTCCCGGATTCGTGGTGAGTGGGACGCACGGGAGGTCGTCAGCAGTCTCTCCTTCTCTGGGGTGTCCCATGGGGCCTGAACCCCAGGGACCCCTCAAAGGGCAGGAGCGGCTTTGGCTTCCGGCGCTCAGCTGGGGCCCGTGTGAACGAGGGGCTTTCCCCACATCCTGACTTCCCTGTCAGTGTCCAGGACGAGGGGAGAGAGTCGGAGACAGGGGGACGGAAGGAGAGACGCTGTAAGGAACGGGCTCCTGCGGTTCTTGGGGCCGGACCGCCCTGGATCTGGGGCTGGCCACAGGCTGCGCACCCAGGAAAGAGCTGAGCCCAGCCTCGGGGGTGCGGATCCCCTCGGGCTCGGGGCCTTGGGTCCTCCTGGCTTGGTGTCTTCAACGGATTGGATGAGGCCCACCACGTAAGGGAGGGTATTCAATCATAGAAAATTATAGATTGGCCTCTGTCCCCATTCCTGACACAGAGGTCCTCAGTCCCTTGGAATTTCTGCTGACAGGAGTGTCTTTTGTTCGAATGAGGTGACTCTGGGTGGGTTCCCGGATGGGGGCCGGTCGCCAGAAAGACCACGCTGTGGTTAGCAGCTTGGGATCTTCAGCCTTACAGCCCGGCCAGCCTCTGGGAAGGAGAGAGGCCGGGAGACCGAGGGCATGCTCAGTCGTGCTCGCCGTAGAACTCCGCGGCGCGGGCGGCTCTGAGGGCTTCCGGGGAGGCGGGCACACCCGGACACTGGGGGGAGCACAGCCCAGCCCCACCTGGACAGAAGCTCCTTTTTTGTAAAAGAAAGAGGTCCCGGAACGTGGGAGCGTCCCTGTGTTATCTGAGCTCTTGGAGCAAAGGAGTAAATCCGGGGCTGGGGATGGTCCAGGGAACCCCCGACTCGCCGCAGCCGGGACGGAAGCAGTGGGGGACGGCTGTGCCAGCAGCATCTGGAGAAGGGCCACCTCCGGGGACCGAGTCCCTAACCTGGGGGTCTGCCCCAGCTCCGGAGGAGTGCTGGGCCGACCGGAATCTGGGACACCCGCTGGGGGCGCAGAGAGCCGCTCTGGTCAGGGAGAAGTTCAGGCAGCTGGTGTCGGAGGGGTGACGCGTGTGTGCCAAGGAGGGGCGGGGAGCGGTGACGCATGGACAGGAGGGGCGGGGAGGGGTGACGCGTGTGCACGGAGCAGAGTCAGGGGCGGCCTCTCCTGGGCCGGGCTCTGCCTCACTCAGGCTGCCGATGGTCACGTCCAGTCTTGCCTAAAACCCCCTCGTGTGACAGCTGGGCTGACCGAAGAGCCAGGCCCCGCGGCCCCGTCGAGCCCAGGGGTGAGTCTCCCCATCACAGCAGCCCAGGCTCCAGCGGGCCTAGAGGGCCACGGTGCCCCGCCCGGACCACACGTGACGGGGTTCCATGTAGCAGCCGAGAAGTACCGGGGCCCCTTGTCTCTGGCGGCAGCCCTGCCCCCTCCTGCCAGACACAGGCCACAGGCTGAGCCCCCACCCCTGCCGCCCAGGCACCCACAAGCACCCAGCCCTGGGCCATCCTGGCCTGTGGCTCCGTTGTGCTCAGCCTGCTGCCCAAGTTCCCTAAACTAACCTGAATTAATCTGAACAAGGACCACGGTTCTGCGGCTGCTTCCGGAACTGGCAGAGTCCCTGCAGAGTTCCACCGAGTGACGGGAGAAGGGCCCCGCCCGGTGTCCTCCCCAGGCCCGCTGGCCGCGACCGCTGGTGACCGGAGCCTGAGGGCCCCCAGGCCTGCAGACAGGTTTCCAGCGGAAAGGGATTTCCCGGGGGACAGCCTAGGCACGGGCAGGGGAGAGGGGGTGGGGGGCGGCAGCCCCGTGCAGGGGTCGCTGACACCCTGCTTGTCTTTATCCGGTGTGAGCTCACGGGAGAAGCAAACGTGCTTGTTGGGAATGTTCGCGTGACCCACGTGTTCATCCCGCACGCACACGCCGCTGAGCACAGCGGAGAATCTGTATATCGACTCAGGCGACTCTTCAGGTCGGGGGCCACAGCGGGAGGCCGGTCCCCGAGGGTCGTGGGGACCAGAGCAGGGGTGGGGGTCATGCAGGGAGGCCCCCACGCCAAACAGAAGCACCGTTTCCCACCCAGGCCTCCTCCCCTCTTGTCCCTCGCTGTCCCCGGATCCCTTCTTCCTGGGGCCAGGGCATAGGCTGTGGCCACATCTGCTGCCGATCACAGGGCCCCGGGCCCCCGCCTCTGTGCTTTCAACGCGGTGGGCCGTTTGGAGCACCCCCAGCCCTGGCCCCGGGAGGTGGCTCCCACCCAGCCCTTGGGTGGGTCCAGGCACTCTGGGGGACTCTGCTGGCCGGAGCTCCCTCCTGACCAGGCCTCCCTGCTCTGCGCCCAGCCACGGGCCTGCGGGATGGGGCGGCTTCTCCTGGTGCCGGGCATGGACGGGAGCCGAGGCCCCAGCCACAGAGTGAGACGCTGAAGCTGCGTCCTTTTTTTTTTCCCAATCACTAATGAAATGTTTAAAAAATATATATTAAACAAAAAAAGTGTTTTTCCAAGATAAAAAATAATCTTCCACAATGCAATAAATTGCAGATCACTGAAATTTTAACTCTTCAGATGACGTCAGTTCAGTTTTTGGTTTCAAAATCTAGAGTGAGCGCTCAGCTCCCGTCTGGTCTCTGGCCCAGTCCTGAACGCGGTGCCCGCAGGCAGGGCCCAGCATGGGGCAGGGACTCCGCTGGGTTCCTGGTGAGGCTGGAACCCGAGCTTCCTGCCAGGGACTCCAGGCCTGTCACCACGGAGCCCCAGACGGTCTGCCACAGTCCACCCTGCACAGCGGCTGGGCCTCCCCCAGACCCCCCGGGAGGGGCCGCACACACCCACAGACCCACAGACCCACAGAGCAGGCGCCTTCCAGGGGTTGGTCCTTTTCTCCGGGCACCTGGAGGAGTGACCTGCGTACCTCGTGTGGCCCCATCAGCGACGTGCACATGGAGGGGTGCTGGGGGCAGAGCAGGGCCTGAGGGGTGTGGGCCCAGGTGTGGACACAGGGGCAGGTGGGTGCTCGGCTGCGAGCTGGGGCAGGCTCCGCAGACCGACATCCTGCCCGCCGGGAGGTGTTGGCCCATGCTGCCCGGCTCGCCCCTTGGCTCAGAACCAGGCCCCATGCGGGGTGCGGGCAGCACGGAAGGGACAGGGACGGCCAGAGGCTGAGCCCCTGGGGCACCAGTGGCCACTCAAGGCCGCTCTCCCTGCAGCGTGAGCTGCTCCCCTCCTCCGGGACTGGGCATCCCTGCGGGCAGCACACATGGCCCAAGCCCTGGGGCAAGCATGATGGGAGCCAGGCCAGGCCCCATCTGCTCAGCAGGGCTCGTCCCAGACCCCGTACTCCGGTTTGCACAGCATCGTTCGCTCCGGGCGCCTCTGCACACGGGCGCAGAAGGAGTCACGCGGGGACGGGCCCGGGGCAGGTGCACAAGGGCTTGGGCTCACCCGCAGGGACCCCTGTAGGCGTGCGTGCGGCTCCCCCCGGCGCTCAGGGAGCTCCCGCCGCCCCGGGAAGACGTCGCTGAAGTGCGGCCTCCGCGCCTGTTCTGAGGAGGGACGTCCATCACACGCCTGCGAAGCCTGGTCAGCTCCCCCGAGAGCCCGTCTCGCCCACGTGATCTGGAGGCCGCTCAGAGCCGCAGGGCTGAGCCCACTCGGCCGCTTGGGATGGTGCAGAGTTTCGAAAACCCATTTTCTCTTCCTGTTGGCATGTGTTCTTCTGACTTCACATGCGTCTTTTTCTAAATCAAGGGTCCTTAATTCAGGGGGTCCGTGAACTTGGACCGAAGAAAATGACACCTTTATTTGCACTGACCTCCAAGTGAAATTCAACATTTCCTTCCACTAGGAATGTCCGCGGTCCGGGGGATTTTGTCCCTCGCCAAAAGCGCAGACGCATCTGCGTGGCCGTGCACGCTATCCCCTCCGAACGTCCATGCTCAGAACCGCGGCGCCTCTCACACGCGGGAGCACGCACGGCACCGGTCTGCTTCTAGCGTTTGGATGATTGTTTCAGAATAACGGCTCTCGGTTATTCGTTTAAAACATTAATGAATGGAGGAGCAGGGGATTTGCAGGGCAGTGAGACGATTCCACGGGACACCGTCACGGTGCGTGTGGGTCACAGGCATTTGTCCAAACCCACGGACCGGATGGGTTCGCACAGTGAGCCTAGTGTGAAAGTCACGATAACTCCCAGCGCTGGGCCGCCGCCGACAACCAAGCAGCACGTTCACGGAAGGCGTGAAAAGCAGGGATGCCCGTGTCCCGGGAGGGGGAGCTCTCCTGTTTGCCCAACTCTTCTGTAAACCCAAAACCGCTCTCAAATAGAAGGTTCATTGATTTTTTAAAAATTTACTAATTATGAAAACAATTGTCCTCAGGCTGCCAAAGCCTCCCACCGCCCCGGGGAACTGCAGGACCTGGGGACCGCCGAGCCCTCGCCGGCTCCTCGCCTCCCCTCTGGAGAGTCGGGTGGAACGTCCCGGGGCCACTGCAGGCCTGGGCCCCAGGGCGAGACAGCCACAGGACAGCCACGGGACAGACATGGCACAGCAGACCCCAGAAACAGTGGTGGCGGAGAAGGTGCAGTTTGTGTTGACGTGGACACGCAGGCCCCCGGCGTCCGGTCACAGTTCCCCAAGACATGCCCAGAACCTTCCAGTCCCAGCTTTGCGGATCTGAAATTCTTGGTTAATGCTTTCCGTCCTGAACGCGCATGTGGTTTCCTGTCAGCATCGCACTCAGAGTAATTCAACCAGAAAGCTCGCTTCTGAAGAGAGACAAGGCGTGTGCGTCTCTGCAGCGCCGTTTCCCACCTGCGCACGGTCTGGACCCCGCGCCGGCGGGCAGCATGGCCACTCCCGGCAAGTACCGACCCGGCACGGAGCCCTGCGGAAAGAGAGTCACCCTCTTGCGAAGGCCGTCCGCGGTTTGGATGTATAGCTCTGGCAGGATTTCTTTTTCCATTTTAAATCTCGGAGCCAAATTCAGTTTAACAAGCTAAATGATTAGCCTGCTTCGGAGCTGATGTGTTTAAAGTTGGAATGTAACACATTAAATATTTTAAGGAAAAAGAGGCACAATATGTGAATCAGAAAGCAAGGATTCCTCTAGAACTAAGCCCAGAGTGACGGTGTCTGTGGGGAGTGCCGTCGGCCGGCAGAGGCTTGCCCCCGGTGTGACTCATCTGGACAGAACTCTGGGGCCCCGGTTCATAGCCCCGAGAACACAGTCTTCCTGCAGAAGCCAAGCCCCCGTAATAAGACCCCAGGCCAGGGAGTACACGTCTGGCTGAGCGCGCCCTCCACGTCCCCACCAACGTCACATGCCAGGTTCCTGAGGGTTTGACCTCCGCTGGGAGATGGCGGTGGGGACACAGCTGGGCCCGGAGACACAGCGGGCTCAACCAGGGAGACCGGTGACAGGAAGGACCCATCGGGGAACAGGCAGCTGTGGGGGGACCCAGCTGGTGCCTGCAGGATGGGGGGCGGTGGGGGAGGTGGGCACGTCTGCGGGATCCCGAGCGTGCAGGGTTTCGGGGTCCTTCAGTCAGCAGACGGGGGATGAGAACCAGCGTGATGGCCCAGGGGCCTCCATCTCTCCAGCTAGAAGATGTGGGCACTGTGGTCACGGGCATGTCCCTTGCATGGCAAAGGCCCCCAGCCATGGTGAGGACGTGGTGTGTGTTTGCTCTCCCCTCACCCCCACGGCCCCCAGGAGCGGCTAAGCAGGATGCACGGGATGGATCCTGTGATCTACAGGGGAGAAGCCGGCTGTCCCAGGGCCCAGGGCCGCACCTTCCCACCGCGTCTGTGGCACAGCACCCTGTGCCCATCGTGGAGCCCGGTCTGCCCCAGGGCCCGACCCCTGTGCAGCCTCACACGGCCCCATGTAGCGAAGTCACAGAGCCTGTGGGGTCCGAGGGCTGGGGGGAGGGGTCGGCCTCCAGGAGGAGCCTTAGCCTCGGCGCCACGTCCCATCGGCAGCGCCCCGAGCGAGTCACGCCCTCCGGGCCTTGGCTCACCAACTGAACGACGGGGCAGCACCCCAGGTTGCCATGGGGGCCAGAGAGGGGACGTCATCGCAGAAGACGCACACAGGAGGCTGGAGTCGGGGGCTGCTCGGCAAGTCTGGGTCTCCCTCCTCTGTCCACGGGCCCGTCTGTCACGGAAGACGCCCCTCCGGCCGCGAGACCGGCCTCCAGCCCCTCCTCAGACTCCCCGCAGCCGGTAGCGGCGTCCCTCTGCCCCGACGGGCTGGTCTGCAGAGACACCGAAGTCCAGTCGTCCCCCGCGCGTCAGGTGGGAGCCGTGCGGCCACGAGCTGTGAGCTGAGGGCCCCGCCGTCCTTTTCCTCCACACGGGCTCAACCGTAAGGGCCCGTGCTATGGACTCCCCCGGCCCGCGCCCCGAGAGCCCGTGTGGGCTCGGCGGTGCTGGTGACTGCGACGCATCCAGGCCGAGGGGGGCGCTGGGGACTAGGCCGCCGGCAGCCCAGGGGATGGGCAGAAGCGGTCCCCTGGCTGGAGGCCCTCAAACAGGCGGCAAGACGGTGGCCCCGGAGAGCAGAGTGGGCCCTGTTCCTGACCCTCAGCCGCAGCCCAGAGTGGGGCACGGGGACCCCTGCCTTGGAAGAGCGGGGCTGAGCCTGGGACAGGGCGCGTGACAGAATGCTTGTCCGCTGCCTTCCTGTCCTCCCCAGGCCAGCCCGCCCCTACCCGAAGCAATGGCAGCCGGCCAAGGGGCCAGGGATGACAACCAGCCCTGTGGGAAGTGAGGACGCTGGTGACATGTGGGGGCGCAGCGCTGGCTGCTACTCCTCCCGGTATCTGAAGGGGCCGGTGGGGCTGGGGGCTGCGGGGCTATGGGGCGGCTTCCCCCTGCCCCGGGCATCCGGCCCAGGAGCCTCCAGGCTGGGTCTGGCTGCTCCTGGGACCACACTCGCCCCGGACCCTCAAACAGTGCACGTGAAGGCTAAAGAGACAGACTCCGTCCGTAGGGGTCGGGGAGGACAGGCTAGGGGAGGCCCAGCCGGCTCTGTTCTCAGCGCAGACCAGCCCCCACAGGCGGGACGCACGAGACGCCAGGACCCAGAGTAGAAGGGTCCCGGGAAGGCTCCCTCTGGCCTCCCTGATCGCCCCAGCGTCACAGCCCATCTTCACCCAGGGCCTCATCGCACTGAGCAGGCCAGCCCCTCTGGCCCAGGCGTGCTCCTGGCCGGGGTCCCGCCGCGGAGAGGACCCCCAGCTCCCTCCCACAAGCTGGCGGGAGCCTTCCTTCTCCCCTGAAGCTTTCCGAGAAAGCCCCCAGCGCCTGTCCGCAGACAGCTCCCCTCCCTCGGATGCCCACCTGCTTCCTGCTGCCGTCGTACTGGGCCCCATCCAGGTGTGGGACAGGTTGGGGAGCAGGGCACCTGGATGTCGCCAGGGACCAGCCCCATCCCTAGCTCGGGGGGCTGGCGCCAGGGGTGGGCCCAGGCCCCTCAGTCCCCGGGAAGAACGCTATCACACAGACAGGCCTGCTGTGGGCTGTGGGGAGTCGAATGGACAAGAAACCGTGATTAATTTGCTGCCTAGAGAAACAGCCTCAAATACCGGAAAAAAAAAAAAAAGCTGCCTTCCCTTTTAGTTAGAACTGTTGTCCACGCCTGCACGCCCAGCGGCCAGTGCCCGACCCCACAACGCTCCTGGCTGGGGAGGGCTGGGAGGGGCAGTGAAGCTGGCTTGTCATCCATGCTTTGGCGGGGCCGGCTGGGGGGCCACGCAGGGCTGGCACTGAGCCAGCAGGCCGCTGGAGACCCCAGGCCACGGGTGGGACTGAGTGACATCGGCCGTGGGGCGCGGGGCAGATCGAGGGCTGTCCGGGGCCAGGCTGCAGCCTGTAGGGTCCCCACCGGGAAGGGGACAGGGGCTGGGGACAGGGCCTGGGACTGCTGGCCTGTGTCCTGCAGGAGCCCTCACTGGGCTCTGGGGTTCCGGGCCAGGGTGCTCGGGGGCAAACCCCCACATGCTGGTGGCCTGGGGGCGCTGGCTGTGCCACACTGACCCGGGAGCCGGGCCGGGGGGGCGGTGCGGAAAGCGCCCAGTCCTGGGCTGCGTGAGGGCCTCCAGCTCAGGGACCCCGAGTCCCCAGCGCTCCATTTGAGACACGTGTTTCTCCAAGGAGCCGTGCCTAGCTTTTCAAGAACGTCCTCTCTCTGCCTTGGCGGTGCCCCTGGCCCCCAACCCAGCCGTCACCTCCCAGTGGGCCCGGCAGCCCTGGGCACCCCAGGTCTGGGCTCAGCCGGCGGGGAAGACCTTTGGGCAGCTGTGAGCACAGAGGGTCTGGGTTCGGATGGACACGTGGTGCGAGGGCCGGTCGGGGGCGTCTTGGGAGGGGAGGGCAAGGTGAAGATGGCATGGACTCTCGTCCCCGAAGCGCCCCACCGCAGTCTGCGGGGCCCACGTGGGGGCCTCCCCAGCAGGGGCCTGCGGTGAAGGGCAGGAGGGGTCTGGACAGAGCAGCTCCTTCCGAGGGTCTCGTTCTGGGGGGATCGCGGCTCTGCGCCCACCCCCACCTTGGAAGAGTCAAGGCCAGAACCACAGGAGCCGGGAGGAAAGATGCCCCCCGCCAGCACACGTCCCAGCCTGGCCTTGAGCGGGCTGCTGGGGCCGCGGGCCCTCCGTGTGCTCCGGTAAAGCGGGGGACAGGCCAAGCTGTTGCAGTCTTCCCTGGGGTGCCCCTCGGCTGGAGTAAGCCGGACGACGGCAGGCGTCCCTGGGGGCCGGAGCACGAGGCTGCCCCACCAGGGGAGCCGCAGGGAGCAGGGAAGGGGGTGCACCCCGCCGCCACCCCGGGCCGCCCGCTCCTCAAAGCTGCCATGTCGCTCCGCAGGCTCCTCCGCGACCCCCTGGACACCCCCGGGAGGGCCGGGCACAGCCTCTGCGCAGACCTTCCTTCATTCTCGCTCACGTTTCAACAAAGAGCAGAAGCCATTTTCGGTTTCTCTTTTTGGTCTTTAAAGTGACAGAAAGGAGGGCGGAGCCTGTTGGTACACACGCGGGCCAGGTCGCGGCCCCGGGGCAGGTGCTGGGCACCGGGCAGGACCCCAGCTTTGGGAGGGACGTAGGGGAGGCAGGCTGCCCGGTTCTCAAGGACGCAGAGACCCCGCGCTGGGCCCGGCCCCGAGCCCTGACACTGGGGTGCCTCTCCCTGCTGCGCAGGCAGCCGTAGGCTGTGGCTGGGCTCCCGGAACGTCACAGCCCAGAGCACCCGGAGTCTGACGAGGGAACAAATACATCCACAGAGCAGCCTGTGCCCGGGGGGCGCCGTCCCCTGTGCGGGACACGCCTGCTTCTCTCTGGGGAACCGCAGGCAGGCGGACCCCCGGGCCGGGCACGTTTCCGCACGCAGCCGGCCAGAAGGCACGCGGGTCCCTCCGACGGAATGGGGGACGTGGAGGGCGCCCCAAAGTCGGAAGTTCCGGACAGCCCCGCTGTGCTTTCACCGTCCGTGACCTTGAGGGAAACAGAAAAGGAGAGAGGTCATGTCGGGGTCAAGTACTGGGGACAGGCCCCCGAGGGTCGCAGCTTCAGGTCACAGCACCCACCGCGGGCCGTGTGAGCCATATTCCTCGGCTCTGTGCCTCGCCAGGGATGCCCACGGACCCGCAGCTCCCAGTGGCCCTCACCACTCCCAGCTCTCTGGCGCCCGCAGTGCCTCCTGGCCAGGACCCCGGCCCTGCACCCCATCCGAGTCCGTCCCCTCCCCGGGGCCCTGAATTTCCCAGAGAAAGGGTCAGGATCATTGACTCATTGAAAGCCCAGACCACGGGGCTCCCTGTGCACCACACAGGGGTCCGGGGGGGGCCCCTGTTCCAGCTCCTTCCTGCTGCTCACGGCCCGGGAGGCTGGGGAAGCCAGTGGCTGTGCTCACGGCCCTGGGGCTCACAGCTTCGAAGGACCCCAGCGTGCTACCATCAGGGTATGCGACGGACGTCGCTGGAGAGACATGCCCTCCCGGTTTGGGGAGCTCTCTAGGGTTGGGGGCAGACGGCGCCGCGATCGAAACATCACAGGATAAGAAACGTCAGGAAAGCGCGTCATTTCGGACTGCGAAGACGGATTCTCTCATCACACAACGTCTGTCACTAGCGGACCTTCCGGTCTGCGAGCACGAAACACCGACACAAAACTCCAATGAGAGGAGCTTCTGCGTGGGCCTTCCGCTCACGCACAAGCAGAGCCGGAGCCTTCGCCCGTTTTCGCGGAACAGACCCCAGAGACAGAGCCGCACGGAGAAACCCCCGTGCCTCCCCCGGCTCCACTGCGGCGCTGGGCTCCCTCACGCTGGCCCAGGGCAGCAGGGGTCAGGTCCCCTGGCCAGCCCAGTGCCCGCCGCATCTGCCCAGAGGCCCGGCCTGGAGGGAGATAGGGGGTAGGAGCCAAGAGGTGACTGGGAGGAGCTGGAGCCCAAAGCAGCCCCAAGGACGAGGCCGGGTGCAGGGGACAAGGCTCTGACCTCCCCAGACGTCCCGGCGCAAGGCCGCTGGCTCGGGACAGGGTGGACACAGAGGACGGTGCCCCCCGCAGTGTCTCCGAGGCGGGGGAGCACTGCCCATCCGGGCCTGGACCCACCTTCAGGTTCCTGGGGGTGCAGGAAAGACCCCGGGGGGCAGAGAGCCGGGACCCCCCACCCCATGAGCGGCCTCAGGGAGCGGGGGGAGGAGGGACAGCCCGACCTCCTCCTCCTCCTCCTCCCCCCCACCCACAACGGCCAGGATCCCAAGGAGCAAACAAGGCCCCCTTGGCTGCAGCAGACCAGGCCCGTGCTCCAACCCCAGGGTTTCAGGGCGTGGGACCAGCAGGCCCGGGGGAGGAGGGAGCGGCCAC
Organism: Mustela erminea; assembly: GCF_009829155.1. Classification (NCBI taxonomy): domain Eukaryota; kingdom Metazoa; phylum Chordata; class Mammalia; order Carnivora; family Mustelidae; genus Mustela; species Mustela erminea. The sequence continues at coordinate 91,158,697 of NC_045627.1, read as the reverse complement.
AGAGAGGGGACAGGCAGCGTGAGGACAGCGATGACGTGGGGGCAGGGGCGGCTTCCCTGCTTATTACCATGTTGACAATAGCCCCGGGGAACGCGGTCACCTCCACCCCCCACCTTCCAGACAACGGGCTGAGGCTCAGAGGGGCTCCAGAGCTGCCCAAGGTCGCTCCGCTAGCTTCGAGTCCAGGCTCACACCCAAGCACCCCAGGGCAGCCAGAACAAAGCACTACAGACCGGGCAGTCCCAAACAGAGTCCCTCCCACTGTCCTTGAGGACAGACATCCGGGATCACTGAGGTGTCCCTGAGGCAGGCAACCCCGTCTCTGGGAGACCTGAGGAGGGGCCCCAGGAAGCCGAGGCCTCCACCGTCGTGCTGGGCCACAGGCTGAGCACAAGCCGTGAGGGGCCCCCAGGTGACAGGTGCCTCTGCTGGAAGCAGTCCCCCCCAAGGCCAGGCCTGATCACACGCCCTGCAGGGAAAGCTGGCGGCGTCCAGGGTGGCTCTACAGTCCCCCGGCCAGTCCCCTGGCCAGGCAGAGGCCCTGACTGGTCCCCAAGGAAGTGACCCCCAGAAGAATGTGGCCCTCTGTCACTGGGTAGGGTCCACTGGGGGCAGCCGCGGGGAAGCTGGGTGAGAGTGACGGTCACTGTGCGTGGACTGGACGGGGGAGCTGGATGGCCTCCCCCACCTCCCCGAGCCACCCCCACTCTGGCCCGACACTGAGGACGGCCGTCTCCGCAGACTGGAGCCGGGGTCCCTTCCTAAGCGACACTCTCCGGACCGCGGCCGTTCCTGATCCCACCAACACTTTACCTCTCCCTGCAGGGGAGCAGCTGGGACCCCTCCCGCAGGCTGTTCCCGCTCCCGGAGGGTCCAGCTGGGGTCGGGCAGCTCCAGCTCTGCGACCCATCCACAACCCCGGGGGTGGAGCTCCGAGGAGAAGCGGTCAGGGCGGATGAGGAGAGGCGTCGGGGTCGGGGCAGGTCACGCCCGTCCCGGGGGAGCTCCTGGGGGGCAAGGGGCGAGCGCCACCAGAATGCCATGGCCACCCCTTTCCACTGAGTGTTCCAGGGTCTCCCACCAAAGGCCAGCAGGCACCATGCCACTCAGCCCCCGGAGTCATTAAAACTGCCCACGCCCCTTCCACAACCGATCTCTGGGCATGTCCGGCACACCCATCAGCCGCCCTCCCTAGAAAAACGCACAGTCGACCCGAGGGGAGGCAGCCAGGGCACCCCGTCTCCCGGCAAGAGAAACACGGATTCCAGTGACCCGAGGAGGCTGCTTGTCGCTGGGGGTGTGCCGGGGGCGGCCAGCGGCTCCTGGAAGCCCTCCGGGCTGGCGGGGCCTCCAGGAGAAGAGTAGGTGTTCCTGGAAATCTGGAGACGGTCAGGCAGGTCCCCCACTCCGCAGTCACTGACCAGCCAGGAGCCCCCGCCACCGCCCCCAAGCATAAGTAGGACCGTGGCCAACTCTCTTTTTCCCTCCCGCACCCGCTAGCCCGGACCCCGCCCCAGAGCACCCCAGCCCCCGCTGTCCCTCCTACCCCACCCAACTCGGAAACAATGGGAAAGGTAAGGTCACTACACAGGCCCGGCTGGGCAAACGCACCAAGAAGAGCTCGTTTTTCCTGGGACTTCCCGGGCAGGGACGCCCTATTGGCCAGCAGGCCGCCCCACCTGCTCTGGGGACGACAGGCTGCCCTGGGGTCTCCGGGCAGGGCTCGGCTCCTGTATTCGCCACGCAAGCGCTCTGATCCCCCTCCCCCCGTCTGCCCCTCATGGCCCCAGCAGACCGCACAGAAGCTGCGTCGCCCACAGGGCCCTGAGGCCACCACCACGGGCCCCACAGTTAAGGTCGGTGCAGGCCGCTCTGTTTGCCTGGCTGGGTCCTCAGGTGAGGCTCGCCGAGCAGACGGGAGTAACCAGGAGGGCTGTCCCATGGGGGCACAGGGCAGGAAGCGTGGTGCCAGCCAGCCAGCACCCAGGCCCCAGAACAATGACCCGACGTGCTGCTCTCCACGCTGAAGACCAGAATGAAGGCGGCCTGCATCCCCGACCACAGCCTTCTGCCCACAGCGGGGTGGGAGCCACGGCCACGCTAGGAGTGTGAACCCACAGACACTGCAGACAGAGCTAGGCAAAGGCCTACGGCCGCCGGCCGGGCATCGACCACGTCCGCCATCCTTGCGGAGTGTGTGCAGAGTCCCCAGGAACCAGAGAGGCACCCAGCACATGTGACGCCATCCCTCATCAGTGTCTGCTGTACATCTTGGACCAGTGACCACATGTCCAGCCCCAAGAGCCCCCCAGCACGTGGCCTTCCACGAGCCACGCACAGATCTGCCGCTTGGCCCTGTCCCTCCAGCTGGGCTCTTGGCCAAGCACGGCCACACCCTCAACTCTTCTGAGACCTTGGCCATGGCCCGGGCACCCCGCTCTACAGGACCAGGCCCTACATCCCCTGCTGGGTCCCCATGGCTCTTGTAGCCACATACACCCATGCTGCATCGCAGACCCTGGCCCAGGCAGAGGGGACCCCAGGCCAGGAAGTGGGGTGCATCCCTGTCTCCGCCCCGAAATTCAGAGACCGCAACGGGAGGCCTTCAGACTCAAGGCCAGTCATGCCCAGAGGAAGCGGACGACTCGCGGGAGTGCCTGCTTCAGAAGGAGCAGGTGCTCTGGAATGGGGGGCTGGACGGCTGTTGTTGAAGGTCAAGTCTCCCCAGGACATCCAGAAGGTTGATACGCAGCCCAAACCTTGTTTGGGTCCAGAGGCCCAGGCGCCTGGGAGCCTCCGGCTCAAGGTTCTCAGTCCAGAGATGCCACAGGGAGAGGCCAGCCTGCCTCTGGGTCTCCCTGCCCCAGACCCTCTTCCCAGGCTGCCTCCCCACCCCAGCCATAGCTCAGAACATCTTCCCGGGTCCCCATGCTGAGTGTGCGTGGACACGTCAGGCAGTTGGCTCTCGTCTCCAAGGCCCAGAGGGGACACCCAGTGGCCCTGGCATGCGGGGTGCACAGTACAGAGCACAGCCCAGGAGTGAACCAGTGTCCCCATCTGTGGTGCCACAGCCCCATCCCCCAGGGCCATGGACACCTGCCGCCAGGGTGTGAACTCACAGGAATTTACTTACTGGATGGGGAGGCCCCACGCAGAACAGGGTGCGGGGTGGGCGAGTCGAGTGGGGCTTGGCGGGCACAGCCGTGCATGGGGAGCTCTGGGAGAGACTTCCCAAGGAGGGGACACACAGCCATGACCTTGAGGGACAGGCGACGGCCAGCAAGTGTGGAGTGAGGCGGGCGACCCAGGACCACGAGCCAGAACCCAGGGAAAAACTGCGTTCTCGGGGGCCTCCCTGCCCTGGAGCCTGCAGCCCCAACACTGGGTCAGGTCAGAGTCTCAGGTCCCCCGAAGCCTGCAGGCACCTTCCTGCCGGGTGACCTGCTCCCACTCCAGCTCACAGCCTGCCTGGTCTCAGGAAAGCGTGGACAGCCCAGAGTCCAGAACGGTGCTGGTGAGAGGTACGGAGTGCCGGCGGGCTCTGCCGAGACAAGGACGGGGTCTCCGCACGCGGCCACGAGCACCTTCTCCGTGCGGAAAGCCTGCCGTGTCCCCACTAATCGGGGGAAATCGAGGCGCAGGGGCCTTGGGTACCGTTCCCGCCTCAGTGGGGAGAGGGGCCACACCTGTGCGTCTGCTTATGTTGCTCCCATGCACCAGCCAGCCCTGACCCGACACGCAGCCCGGGTGGGGTGCTCCAAATGGGCCTGGTCACATCGACTTGATGTGGGGCCCTCAGAAATGTGCACAGAATTACGGAACACACACCAGAATGTAAGAAGACAGGAATACAGAAGGGACAAGTACCTTGACATCAACGGGACTAGCTGTTCTGAGGTCCCAACAAGCAGACAGAGCATCTGCTGATGACTTTGGAAGAGGCATCGGACAGAGCCCTCAGCCCGCGAGGGGCTAGACCCCAGAGACAAGAAGACCCACAGGAAAGCCTGCCGTGTCCCCACTAATCGCCCACGGGTGACACGGCAGTAGTGCTGTTCTGACATGACGAAGTGTGACGTGTTGCGTGGAGGTGGCTGGCATCCTACGCGTCACACAGCGTACACTCACCGAGTACTCAACACGCGACACACACGGTAATGTCCACACAGTTGACCCTCGAATGGGGATGAGAGTGTGACCCTCCCCCCGCTCAAAATTCCACGCATAACTTTGACGGCCCCAAACGTAACCACCAGCAGCCCGCCGTGCACCAGAGTGGCCGCGGCCGCAGGCACGTGTGCTGTGGGTTGTGCGCGCCACACGCTGTACCCTCACAAGTCAGCTGGACTAAGCAAACGTTACTAAGAAAACCAGAGGGAGAGAAAAATGGACTTGTGCACACATTCACGGTACCGGCGTGCATTTCTTGAAAAAGCCCGTGTACAAGTGGACCCACGCGGGTCCGACCACGTTGTTCAGAGGTCAACTGTGATTACGTGAGTTTCACGAAGAACCAAGACTTCCAGCGTAAGAGGCAGAAACGCAAATGTGAAAGTTACAGAAGGAAAAATTCTGGATGAGAAGAATCAGTCACACAGTCACGGTCTGTTCTCAAGAGATTCCCAGATCTGCTGCCGGCGAAGCCTACACAGGGCCCGGAAACAGCGGGGAAGCTTGGGGCCCCCCGGGGGAGACCCGACCCCAGGTCCAGGCGGGAGATGCCCACCGCGAGCTGGAATCCCGTCGGGCCCAGAGCACGGCCCCTGCAGAGACGACACGGGAGCCGCGGAGCTGCCTGCCGGGGGCCACAGCGCCAACACCGAACATGGTAGTGCTTGCGCGGACGGAAGGGACTCACGAGCCTGTGTGACACGCCCACGCCCACGCCCACGACTTTGCTCACGGGTCCCTCTGGCGAGGCCTGGGCACGGCTCGGACACTGGTCCTGCCTCTGTCCTGCAGGATGGCGCGTAAGTTACCGCGCGGCCAGAGTGTCCCCAGAGGCTGGCTGAGGAACGGATGGGGCCGCGGTGGGAAGGAGGGGCCACCTGCAGGTTCCCTCCGCAGGGGTGCAGTGTGGGTCCTTCCTCGAGTGCCCTGGGGCTCTGGGTTCAGGTCTGGACCTGGGGGTGCTGGGTGCCGCAGAGCAGGGTGGGGCCGGGGCATGGAAGCAACGAAAACCAGGGCAAAACGGGCTCTTCTGCCAGACTGGGCACCTCACCACGGGAGGGGCAGCACCTGCCTGGGCACCCCCTGTCCCCCTCCGCCCAGGGAAGTCCCCCGGCCCCACCCCACCCCTGGCCACGCCTGGGACCTGGAGGAGCCGCTGCCAAGCGCCCCGTGACTTTCCGGGCACCGCGCTGCCATGGCTCCCGCCTCGCCAACCTGTACCCCGCCGGGCTGCCCGGCCGCCCGGCCCTCCCAGGCACTCAGGGCCCTGCCCAGAGGCGGCGGCAGGGATGGCACTGGTGGCTGGGAGGTGGGACGAGGCCTGAGCTCCCACAGCAGTCTCGGAATTACAGGCCTGTGTTTCCTTTGGGAACAAAATAATTACAACCTTCACCGAGGTTTCCTGAAAGCAGCGCCGGGAGTCAGCGGAGCCACCAGCTTCAGGAGCCAAAGTACCTTTTCCTTTAGGGTTGGGAAAGAGAAAAGCCATTTTGGGGCGTGCCGCTCAAGGACCCCGTTTCAAAAGGGAGAAAAGGGAGAACCCACAAGGAGCGCGGGACACCTCGGCCCCCAGCCCCGGCAGGCCAGGCAGCTCCGCCGGCAGGGCTCAGGCCGGCTCTCCTGGTGGGGGCTCCGGGTCCGGGGAGAAATGAGCACCGTGGAGCAGAAATGGCCCAGTGGCCCAAGGTGCTGCCAGGACCTATCGCTCACGGGCACCGCCTCCCAGCAGGGCGGCACATCCTCTGCTGCAAGTCCCTCCATCACTGCACACCCCCAGCGGGCTCCAGCCCACCGTCCGCAGACCCCGCCCTGAGGCTCGGTGGCCCGTCGCAGAGGAGGCAGGCGGGCCTGTGCAGGGTGGACACCCGGGTCCCTAACCCATCTGCTGACCAGACGGGAGGAGACTGGGTGAATGGTGCCCCAACCCCGGGACCGGGGGACCATCTCTTTGCTGGAAACATGCTGCAGGTGTGTGTGCGCTGGGACACCAGGATGTGGCCACGCTGGGTCACCTACGTGGTCATCCTGAGGTCCCTGCAGGACGTTGAGGAGGAGGAGATGCCGTGTGACCACAGAAGCAGAGGCTGAGGTGATGCGGTCACAAGCCCAGGGCCCTGGGAGTCCCCGGGAGCTAGACGGGTCCTCCCCCGGAGCCTCCAGAGGGAGCACAGCCCCGCTGCCACCTTGTTTGGGGTCGGACCCCAGAACTGTGAGGATAAACTCCTGTTCTTTCCAGCGGCTACCGCGTGGCCATTTGGGACGGCAGCCACAGGCGAGGGTGAGGCTAAGCCCGAGGACACTCAGTGACGCTCAGTGAGGCACGAGGTCTAGTCCCGGAGTGGCCCGCCGGCGCCGCGGAGGGGACAGCCATGTCACCCCAAAAAGCACCCGCCCCCCAAAACCCTAGCCCAAGAGGCCAAGAGGGCCCAAGGTGCCATCCTGACCCCACCCTGGGCAGGTGCCACAGCTCTGTCCCAGACCACGGCAGAGCCCCGCCAACAGCTGCCTGCCACCCGGCTCTGCCAGGAAGGGCCCCAGGCTCTAAGGGCCTCACAGACAGGGCCATCAGCGCTCCCAGGACACTGAGCCCCTCGGGGCGCGCTCCCGGTGACCGCAGGAACGGCTCCGCCACTGCTCACCCTTCCCTGCACAGGGCCGCCTCCTGGCCATGTGCACCCACTGCCCCCTCGAGTCCTTGGCCCACGTGCCTTTCTGCCCGGTCCCCCTCTCTGGGACCTCTGGGACTCACGTCTTGGCCACCTCTCTCGGCCTCTCTCCACAGCCTCCCTTGTTCTAGTGGCCCTTCTGTGGGGCCTAGATCTTTCCTCGGATCCCTGACCGCAGCCCACACTCCTCCCAGCCGGGACTCAGGTGCTCAGACACCAGCCAGCGGGGACCCCCTGGTCCGCAGTGGTCCCTCTGTTCCTGGAGCTGACACCTAGCACCGCCAGCTCGGCTGTTCTGGGCCTCAGATCCCAGTCCTCACCGGGTCCCTGGCCGGCCACCCCATCCTGGCCTCGGCTTCTGTCCTCCGGCTGACCCTCACCTCCTGACTCCACCTACGGTCTTTTCAGCCCAAATAAGGCCATTCACCCCTCTGCCTAACCTGCCCCATGGTGCCCTTTGCTCTTAGGACAAGGCTGCCGTGGGGGCCTCCCCCACCCCCACCCTGGAACGTGCAGGCCTCCTCTGGCCACAGGCCTTGGGCACGCACCCTCCTTCTGTCTAAGACACTCACCCGCAGCCTATTAGCTCATGATTAGCTCACCGTTCGCGCTCAGCCATATGTCACCTCTTCCAGGAAGCCTTCCCGGATCCCCAGTCCAGGTCAGCTTCCTCGCCAGATGCTCGCTGGGGGGCCCTCGTCCCTTCTCAGCACGTTCCTGTGTGTGATTATGCACAAATTTGGGGGCTGTGATTCACAGGGGGAGGCCCGCAGCGGTGCTGTGCCCCCTCCGTCCCCCATCTAGTGGAGCTCTCAGCCCGCGGGGGCGGGCCGCCACCCTCAGGAGTCGCCATCACCTTTCAGCTTGGGGGGCTGGCCCCATGATCTTGGCTGTCTCGGCCCCGCCTATAGGACGAGGTCCTCAGACCAGGCCTCTGACCAGCCAAGCCCCTCAAGGTCCAAGTTGGGAGAGGGGTCCCGCCCCCTCCAGCCCCGGAGCAGGAGCCCATCCCCCCCCCCCCAGAAATGTAGCCTGGGACCCTCCCACCTTCCCTTCCTGTGGGGGACACGGGAGGAGCTTCTGTGAAAACAGCCCCCACTGAGCCAGAAAGGACACAGTGGCCTCCAAAGGCCACCACCAACAGATCCCCCTCACTCAGCACCCAACCTGTCCCTTCCCAGACAAGGGAAACGAGGCTCAGAGACACCGGGCTGCCGGGGTGAGAACAGCCGGCGACCAGCCAGGCCAGTGCCAGGCAGCCCTGTGTCTGTCCCCAGAGGTCAGGGTCTTCCTCGGGTGGAGGTCTATGTCTCCCCAGGGTGGACCGGTGCTCGGGGGCAGTCCCTGCTGAGAGCCACTGTGCCCTGTCGCCAGAGCCCAGCCAGGCTCCTGGCTGGCCTCTCACCAGTGCCCTGGCCACCAAGTCCTGGGCTAGCTTGGCACGTCTCCAGAAAGTCCTTGTGGACACCCCGGTCAGCCGAGCCTCTGGCCCCCCTGCAAGGTGGGACAGAGGAATCTCTTGGGACACGGTGCTGGGCACGATGTCCCTGAGAGGGCCCTAGGCCCACGGGGTCCGCTGGGACTCCCCTGATGGACCTAGAGGATACTGCAAATACCCCCATCTCCGAGGAGCACCGGGCACGTCCTCTGCTGCTTGCGACACCAGTTGGGCTGGACGCAGCCCGAAGTCCGAGCGTCCCCAGCCTGTCTCCCTGCCCAAGCTCCAGGCCCACACAGCCCTCCTCCCAGGGGCAGCCCAGGGGCCAGCGACCACGGAACACCCCTCAGCATCGCACACAAGGTCTGCGGGGCAGCCTCTCACACTGGACCCTGCAGGCCTGACCTGGCCCAGGTCAGGCCCCCGTCCCCACCAAAGGCAGGTCCCAGCTTCCCTTTCAAGGAGCAGGCCAGAGGCCCATCCCCAGACAGTGTCACGGACCCTTGAAAGCAAACCTGTCACCAGGTTTGGTGAGACCCCAGTCACCAATGCCAGCGGCTTAAACACCCTGGCGTGGCCCTCGGAACAGTCTTCCACCCCCAAAACACGCAAGTAAAAAGCCAATCAGGCAAAACCACTTCGTGCTTTGGAGCTAAAAAGATTCAGCGTCCTACGCCCCAGAGCTCCGTGCCCTGCTGGGGAAGCCTGGGAGCAGCCGCCGTGGCTGGGGCTGGAGAAAGACACAGACGCGTACAGAGACACAGACACAGAGACAGAGAGAGGCAGAGCCAGAGGAGGAGGGAGGCAGGGGGCAGGCCGGGAGGGCGCGGAGGCCAGTCTGTGGGCGCAGCCCTGCAGCCGTGAAACCTGTCTGGCCAGATGTTTCCCTCTGCTTCCCAGTAAACACAGCCAGCCCTGAGCACACTGGGCTACATTCTCCAGGGCTGGGTGGGGCCTCCCTGTCCTCCAGGCCACACTGGGGGTGGGGGGGGGGGCGGCTCGCTGTCCCTAGGAAGCGCCGACTGCGACCAGGGACCTGAAGGTCAGTCTCGGGGACTGACTGCTCACCTCACCGACTGGGACCCACAGCTCCCAGGACAGGGGCAAGCGGGAGAGGTGCCCAGGCTCCACACTGACCCCAGACCAAGGCAAAAGCACTGAGGCTGGTCAGGCACGGCAGAGGGCACGCAGACGGCAGGACCCCACAGAGGGTCCCCAGCCCCCCAGGCCGTGCCTGGAGAAGGAAGACGCATCTGACCTTTCTCTGGACCCGTTCCCCCATGCGAGGTGCCCACGCCACAGTGTGCCCGACTTTAGACCCTCGCTGGCATGATGTGAACAGGTGGCTGCCATGCCCATGCCCCAGCTTGAGGGCCCAGAGCTCCCAGGGGCTGTGCCTGGTTCCGGAGAGGGCAGGTTTGCGTCTGGACCCTGGAGACTCATTCAGGGCAGTGACCGCCCCGACACAGGAAGCAGGTTGGGGGAGGGGTGGGAACAAACTTTCGGGGTCGAGGCCCTGATCCCGCCGAGGGGCCCTCCTCCTCCTCGTTGCTCCCTCAATCCGGGCCCCCCAGTCCGTGTGGCACAGCAGCGAGGGGCTCGCCAGACGCCCCACAAAGGCCTCCTGGCCACACACCCGCCAGTCCCGCTGAGGCCTGAGGGCTCGAGCTGGGGACTGCAGAGCCAGACGTGGGAGAGGGGCAGGTGAACCAGACGGGACAAGGTCAGCTGAAGGTCACAGGAATCAAGGCAGAGGCCCAGCTGTGGTGGAGGACCCCTGCTCTGGGCACAGCCCCGCTGCCCCCCCTCTGTTTCTGTGGGCATTAGAGGACATGGAGTCAGCAAGATGGCAGTGGCCTGACCTCCACGGGGGAACCCCAACACACACCCTCTGGTCCAGCCCAGGCCACCTACACAGGACCTACCTCCTGCCATGACGAGGCCAGGGAGGGGGGTGGGCCCTGGGAGGTGCCCACCAGGGCCAGGGGCCTGCGGGACACCCCCCACAGCGCAGGCCCCAGAGTGGGCGGCTTGGCACAGCACCGTCTCAGGGCCTGGGGACGCTCACGCAGGCCGCCTCTACCCCGTGGCAGCTTCCTGACCCCCCCACGTGGTGACCACAGACAGGCTGCCTGGCCTGGTGACAGCCCCAAGGAGGACCCTCCTAAGGCCTGTGGCCGAAGATCCTACAAAGTTCTCCTGGAGGGGGTCGAAGGGCACGACCCCGGCTCGGGGGCAGAGCCCGAAGCCTCCTTGGGGAGCCCAGAGCGCCCAGCCACCCCAGCCCGGGAACCAGGTGCCCGCCCACGGAGCAGCGCCCACACCGGCGGGCCGGCAGGGTCGGGGGCTGGGGCCCCTACGGCAGTGGCGTCCGGGGCCCGCAGCTCAGGACCCTCCTTCGTTCTGAGTCAGGACCCAGCTGGGACCAGGAGGGGGAGGGGCCACGGCTCCAGGGCGTCCTCTCAGAGCGAGGCCGGGGGAGGAAGCCCCCTGCGCCCCCGCCCCCCTCCGTCTAGACGCCGTTGACAGCCCGCTCCTTTCTCCGGGGGCGGACACACGGGCAAGTGCATCTTTGAGGCCACACACACCAGGCCGCTCTGGGCACGGGCTCGGACCCTGCTGCTTCGGAAGCCTCCCTCCGTGCCCGGAGTCTGAGTGACACCGGCCTCCGGCAGGACTTCTCTCACCAGAGGGCTCAGCCCGGCGCACACTCACCTGGTCGCCCGACCTAGGTCTCAAACTGGGTCAAGAGCTCCCTTATTTCTGGGGCCACGTGCTGCGCGGCGTTGGCGGCCTCCGTGATGGCCTTCCGGTACATTCCCTTCTTCTTACGGTTAAATCGCAGTTTGAAAAACTCCGAGAACGGGGAGAGCTTCGAAGTTGACAAGAACGACGTCGTCGGGGAACCAAACCACGAGACCTTGGCTTCTTGCCAGGAGGGCGCCCCGTCCTCCTTCTGGCTAAGACTGAGGTCAAGCACACGCGCTGGCCACCAGGGGAAACCGTGAATCTTACCCCACACGATGTCCCCCACGGCCACCGTCCTTCCGTCCCCGGTAACGCACTTGGAGACGCTCTGTGTGTGCAGCCGGACCGTGAGCGGCGGGACCGTCTGCCTCGGGTCCTTGGACGAGGACCGCACCGACGCGCCGTCGCCCGACGAGAGGTCACACGTGTCTGGGAACGTGACTTCCGAGCTGGACGATCTGGACTCGTCCGGACTGTCGCTGCTCCACACCGACTCGCCGGCGCACCCTGGCCCCCGCCCGGGGCAGGTGGCAAGGAAAGCCAGGCCCTCTCGCCCGCGCTGAGCCTGGGCGCTCGGCTTGAAGTCCTCGTCCTCGCCGGAGCTTCCGGAAGAAGAGTCCACGGGCCCACGACCGGCAGAGCCGTGGCCGAGGCGAGCGGGGGAGCCGGCCCGGGGGCCCCGCCCGTGGCCGTTGAGTGCCTCCACCAGCTCGGCCCGGTACACGGGCTCCCGCTCCCCAGCCCCCCGGGGCCGGGGCTTCAAGCGGATCTTGGGGGGCGGCAGGCCGGTGCCAGGGGGTCCAGGACGCGTCAGCTTTAGCTTGGGGATGGAGGCGGGGGGGCCAGCGGGGTCCTGGCCGCCCCCGTGTGGGGCCTGGGCGGGGCAGAAGGGCTCCAGGGACCCGTGCACGCGCGAGGGGATCTCCACCACCTCGCCCGTGCCCTGCGGCGTGCTGTAGGAGATCTTGATGGCCGGGCTCCGGGGCACCCGGGCCTTGCCCTCCTCCCGCTTCTCTCTCTTGCTCCTCCTCGTGGCGCTGGCCGCGCTGTCCCCTCCGCCCTCAGGGTCCGCGAGCTTGCGGGGTTCTGTGTCGGGGCCGGGAACGCTGCCCGCCCTGCGGCGCGGCTGAGGGGCCGCTGGGGGGCCGGGGCCGGCCTCAGGGGGGCTCAGGGTGCTTTTGCACTTCTCGCAGAGCACTTGGCGCGGCCGCAGACGGATGGGGCTCAGGGCCAGCCGGCCGGGCTCTCGGTTCCGGGACAGGCGCCGGCGGGTCCTCTTGATGGCCCGGGGCGGCGGCTGCGGGACCCACTGCCGGTAGGTGCTTCTCAGCCAGAGTGGGGGAGGGAAGGGGGCTCCCTCAAAGTACGGCGGGAACGGTGGCACGAAAGGCGGGGGTGGCTTGGGGCCCGTGGTCTCGGGGGCCTGGTCCCCACAGGGCGCTGGCGGAGGGCCCGTCCCCAGCTGCATTGCCTCTCCGTCCTGCTCTGGGGGGGCCGGGCCGTTGCAGCCGTTGACAGGGGGGTCCTCGGGCTGTGGCAGCGGAGCCGACGGGGGCAGGCCAAAGAGGCCGGACCTGGCAGTGGGGAGACAGAAGGGGACAGTCAGGACCGTGAGGACACCGCTGCGTCCAGGCCCCACCCCCAGGGGCCCAGCAGGATCTGGGTGCCAGCCGGTGCCCCGAGCACCTGCAGCTGCCTCCAGCCTCTGGACAGGGGCAAACACCCCCACGTGTCCCTGTGGGGCATCCTAGGGGAAGGCCTGTCTTCTAAGGGGTCTGGGGGCCGACACGGGGGCCGCCTCTCGGGGTTGTCAGGCATGGACATCCGCAACTCGGCTCCCGCGGGTTTGCAGCTGGAGGCCTCGCAAGACCCGGCACAGGCACGCGGGTCCTGGACGGCTGAGGACAGGGTCTGGGGAGTCCGGGGTGCTCACATGGCCTGACTGGGCCCCGGGTCATGGGCCTTGTGCACCCACTTCTTTTCTCCCCCAAGCAGGCTCGCTATGGGCCCAGGTGCTGCCGTGGGGCGCGTGTGTGTGTGTGTTTCTGGGGTTGGAGGCTGCAGTGGTGGCCATGGAGAGCGGACAGGAGTCAGAGCCCCTCTCTAGGAGAGGGTTCGCTCCCTCCTAAATGCTGAGCTGGTCTCAGCAGTCTCCACTGCCCACGTGAGGGGGGCATCCACTCCACCCCTGCCCAGCATGACCTCAAAGGACCACCCTTCCCGTCTGGCACCCTCCGGCCCTTCCCTCAGGACCTCCAGCTCCAGGAGGGGAGTAGACCAAGCAGCACCGACAAGACCACGTGATCCACGGGAAGGGGGCGAGAGAGGGCAGGAGACCCACGTCCCTCCCATGAAGACCCAGAGCCAAGGCCAAGGGCAGGGTAGCTGCCCCAGGGCTCCCCAGCCGGGACCTGCCTGGCGAGAGGCCTGCTCTCACCACCCGGGAAGTGCTGGACCACGCAATGTCCCCCATGCAGACCGCTGGGCACCTGAGAGGGCCGGGTTGTTGTTGAAAGTCAGTGCGCAGAGCCCTTCCCCGAGCAGAGGGCCAGCCCGGAGGCCTTGTGCTGGGAGGGTCGCAGCATCTAATTCCCCAGCGACCCACGCTGCCGCAGGAAAACATCCAAATAGTGAGAAAACGGCCCAAACGGCAGCGAGTGAGCATGCGTGACTTTCCCATAAATGTGATGTCGTCGGTGAGATGGCTTTACCCAAAAGCTGTTATGTTTGGAGCGCGAACACAGACTTCGGCCAGGCCGCGGGGGACGAGGCTCAGAACACGGCTTCGGCCCTCCCTCGGCCCTTGATCTGACCGGGTGGGGACGACGGAGGGACGCTGCCGTGGTCCCGTCTGCAGGCGGTTTCCCCATCGGGTGCTCTCCCGGAGAACGAGCTCAGCGGGACCGACCGCCTACGCCATCACGGCACCCACACAGTCCCCAGGCGCCATCACGGCACCCGCACAGTCCCCAAGCGCCAGGGCTCAAAGCCCGGAGGCCTCGCCTCGCCACGGTCCTTACAGCCACGGAGTCGGCGCACTCACAAATGTGGGGGCACATGGCGTGCGAATGCCGCCCCGTTGTTTAATTCAAGCTCACAGCTAAAGCCCGGAGCCACGGTTTTCTTCTTTCCCATCAGGTTCCCATTTACTTGTGACTGTGCCCGAATCTAAAGTCTTCATGGGCAAGGGGTTCACGTCTTCTCTTCATGACCAGAGAGTCCGGCAAACACGGGTCCACGGCCGCCTGGCCCTGGGCAGCCTGCCCTTCGTGTGGCCGGAGGCGGCCGGTAACCTATAGCCACGAGGGAGGGTTAGCGGGGAAGCAGCAGGGTCATGTGGGGAGGGGAACCCCCAGCTCCCGCCGTCTCCTTGCTACCCTCCTCTGGGCACGTGGCTCTTCACCTGCCCTGTGGCCTGGGACGACCAGGTGGTCCCACGGGGACCTGGTGTCTATGCTGCGTCCCAGGGGACCACGGTGGCAGCGGGGTCCTCTCCCCCCACGCATGCTGCCCACGTGTGCACACGGCTTCCTGCACCTCAGCTGCCACGGGAAGCCAGCACGGCAGGGTTTCCACACCGGGGTGGGCTCAGACTCTCGGGGACCAGGGGTGGGAAAGGGGGCCCCAGGGTCATGCCCTCACCTGGCACTGGGTGCGCAGACCCCAGGGCCCAGTGGCCACCACCGGTTTTCTAAGTCAGGATTTCCCCTTGCTCGTGTTTGGATCACCCTGGTGGCCACCCCCCATTCCCCACCGCACCCCATTCTGCCCCACCCTGGCGGCTGGGACAGGCGCCGCACAGATGCCGGGCCCGGAACAGCTGCTGTGTGGCCCACGAAGGAGACTCTGCCGGAGTCCGGCTGTGGGAGCTAAGACCCCGCCCAAAGCTGCCCCCACCCCACCCGTGGTGGTGACAGGCAGGTGTATCCGCAAACCTCAGCCCGAGTCCTCAGCCCCAGAACGGTGGCTGGACTCCGCACCCAAACAGCCCCCAGCTCTTCCGCCGGGTGTCCAAGAGTAACCAAGAATTCTGAGCGCTGAACTCCAGCACTCACACCAAGGCACATGCGTGTGCACACACACACGCACACACACACAGGCGTTCACTCCCCGAGCTCCTGGGCCAGCAGGCTCACTGCCCCTTGCTGTTAGGGTATCAGGATCCCCTCCGTGTAATCCTAGGAAGGGCTTCCGAGGGGAAAGGGGAGGGCGGCCGTGGTGCCCTGCCA
This sequence comes from Mustela erminea, assembly GCF_009829155.1. Taxonomy (NCBI): domain Eukaryota; kingdom Metazoa; phylum Chordata; class Mammalia; order Carnivora; family Mustelidae; genus Mustela; species Mustela erminea. The sequence goes on along the minus strand of NC_045627.1, from coordinate 91,143,446 downwards.
GAGGGTGACACTGAGGACACACAGTGCAGGAGGCCCCACAGGAGCCCCTCACGGGACAGTGTCGGCCCCGCGGGGAGCGCATGGATGGCGCACCAGGCCCGACACTCAACGGGTACCCCAGCTGAGGCTGAGAACAGAGCACCCCAACTGCCACCTGGTGGGCGTGAGAGAGGGCTGCAGGGAAGGCTGTGGGACCCCCAAGAGGACACCCTGTCAGCATGTCCCTAGACCAAGGGGGTCCCACAGATGAGAAGGGGTCCACGTGCCCGGCAAGATCCACCCTGCTCGGACCTGGACAGCTGTTCCCCTGCTCGGACCTGGACAGCTGTTCCCAAGGCCCAGAAGCCTACTTCCCGCCCGTCTTTGCAGGCACGCAGACCGCGAGGGGGACGTTCACGCACACCCGTCCCTTCGTCTGTCCGCACGGACCCCCAGGCTTCTTTGCTGTCACCCTGTTCAGAAGCAGCCCATACCCACTGGTGAGACTCCCCTGCCCCCAGCCCAAGCCTGTGCGGGTGCAGACCCCTCCTGCCAGGCTGGGGTCCAGGGCACCCCAGGAGCAAAACCCCTGGGCAGTCCCTTTCCCATCACCTCCGCCCAGACCAACCTGTCATCCCCCAGGACCATCCTTTGTAGGAGCCCACCCTGGGGGCTCTGCCGTCCTCCCCCTACAGGTGGGCTGGGGCAGGAGGGGGGCGGTGGGGGGCAGGGGTGGAAAGTCACCTTATCCCTGAAGGCCCCAAAGCTGGGGTCCAGGGAGGTTCCCCCCCCCCCCGTTTATTACACACACACACACACACACACACGCACACACACCCCTCAGGGAGTCCCTGAATGTTTAGGACAGAGATCCAGGCCCTGACCTGAGCCAGGGCAGTAAGGCATGGCCCTGGGCACAGGCCAGGTCAGGCAGTGACCCCTCCTTGCCCTAGCAGGTCAAACTGGGTACCACGTTTGGCTTCACAGAGCACTGGAGAGCAGGCGAGTCTCTGCCCTTGTGTACAGGGCCCCTCAGCCTATGGGGGGCTCCTGTCTTGAGCAGGGGAGGGTTTCCAGAGGTCAGTTACAAGGCACCCCCCCTGAGGACCAAGGGGCAGGCCCCGTGACTCCAGCACTGCACAAAGCCACACTTCCTTCCCAGAGCGGCCTGGCCCAGGCCACGCCCACAGCCCCGGTGTGTAAACAGCAGCCCGGGAACAGCTCCCTCCCCACGCTGCCCGTGGAACCCTACACAGTGCCCAGAGACAGAGAGACAGACAGACAGACAGACACACACACACGGCATGGCCATTCCCTATTTACGGACGGACAGAGGGCAGAAGGAAGCCAAGGGATCCCGTGGGCCCCAAGACCATCGGGATCTGAGCTCACGTCCAGGCACGAGCCACTCTTCCTGGGCGGGAACTCAGCACCCAGCCCCGTGGGGTGACCTCCACTGGATTCCGGAGAACCAGGCGGGGTGCCATCCGGCGGTTCACCCGCAGGACCCAGCCCCTCAGTGAGGCCAGGCTGTGTGGACATGGGCTGGTGCCAAGGGAAGGAGGCCCAGTCGGCCTGGCAGCGGCCCACAGGTGACACCGCAGGGCCTTGGCCCGAGCGGGCCGGAGAGACAGCCTGCCAGGCCCCCCAGGGTCCTGCCCTCCACCATGCTGACGGGTCCCCCAGCCCCCACTGGCTCCCTGCCCAAGGACAGAAAGGTATGGGGGAGGAGCCCCAGGCATTGGGGGGCCAGGTTGGCCAAGGTCTCTGTGCAGGAAACTGGGGGACCCTGAAACAAAGCTCAGCAAGGCGTCCTTGGGAGCTGGGGGAGGGGCAGATAGCCTCAGCTCCTAGGAAAGCCTGGGGACACCCAGAGCTCAGCAGACGCTAGCGAACAGGGGTCAGATGCAAAAGCAGAGTGGTTCTTCCCCGGAGGGCCCGCACTTGCCTGAGACTAAAGCATGGCCATTCGCAGGGACACAGAGAAGCAGCCTGGCCCGCAGTCCTTGGCAGGAGACCCGCGGCCCGCCTCAGCTCACCGGCCCCCCCGCCGAGGTTTCACCCATGCAACCAGCTCAGCAAAGCCCCAGAGCAGCCCAGGCCTGAGCTGGCCTGCGGCCAGGAGGAGCCGGCCCGGCCGCCCGCCAGAGCTCCCGGCCTCCCCCGCGGCCTCCCTGCTCTGCAGACTTGGGACCCAAGTGGCTGTGGAGCCGGACAGCCGCCTCTGAGCCCAGCCGGCTCCACGTTGACCCTGGACCTCCCTTCCTCATCCTCCCATGGGGAGAGGCTACCCTGGTGTCCAGTAAAGGGGTGAAGAAACGGGGCTTCAGGACCAGAAACACCCCAGGGGGCCGGCCCAGGTGCCTGCAGGGGCAGCTGGAGCCAGGAGCCTGCGGCCTCGGGCAGGCCGGAGTCCGGACAGCGAGAGCCACTCGGCGGCCCGGCTCCCTGCGTTCCGCACGTTGGTTTAGAAACTACACCGCGGTCTCTCTCTCCCTTGCAGCCCCGACGGACGGCAGCAGCGGGCTCGGTGGGAAAGGAAGGGCAGCCTTGCGGGGCCTCCGGGCCCCCTCTGCTCGGGAGTTGGGGGAAACGGGTTAGCTGGGGAAGTCATGGCCTGGACACCAGCATGGCCCCTCGTCCAGGTAGAGCCAGCGTCTCTGGGGCAAGCTAGGGGGCCAGGCTAGCACATCTGCCCCTCGCCCTGACCTGTGTCCTGGACTCAGAAAGGTTGGCCACCACCAGCAACTGCCTTCCCCCCCTCCTGCCCTCCGGGGGCTCCCCCGGTCCACACCCCTCATCACCTTCATACTGGCCAGGTCCCCTGTGTGGCGGCTGCCTGCCTGCTGCAGATCAAGCCACCCTCCGCCATCCCGGGCACCTGCTCTCCGTCCCCAGGGCTCCCTGAGGACGGGGAAGCTATGCCCAGTGTCCGTCCACATCTGCCCAGTGACCCGTCCCAGGACCGGCCACCAGCGGCAGTGTGCCCAGGACGGAATGAGGGCGCCGTGCTGCCCAAGGACCGGCCTGCTGGGACCCTTGACTGGCTGCCCACAGACACTGGGGTCCCAGCCACACGGGGTGGGGTGTGGGTCACAGAGGCTCAGGAGCCCCGCACGCTAATAGCGCCCTAGGTGACTCACAGCTAGGCGCTTCTGACAAACACCAGCCCCCACGTGAAGGCTGGGGCCTTGGGGCAGGCCAGGCCCGATGGGCGGTTCGTCCTCACTGCTGCTGTCCAGGCGACCTTCCCTCACCACTCTGGGCCTCTGCCTCGGCCACGGCCACCTCCCCTGGGGAGGGTGCTCCACCAGAGGTGCTCCCCCAAACCACCTACAAAATGATGCCTACACCCACCCTGCCCCCGGCCTGGAAGTCGGAGCCTGTGGGTTCCAGGCGGGCCTGGGTCACCTGTACCCTTACTGCCCCAGAAAGAATCACGGCCTGTGGGGAGCCTGGACGGACCCTGCCGAGTGGGATGTTGGCACTCAGCCCGGGTGCACAGTGGGGAGTCGGTGAGCGCGGGGCGGGGGGGGGTGCATGAGGGTCCGTGGGGGGTCTTCCTTCCGATCACAAAGCAGCTTGGCCACAGGATCCAGCCTCGGGCGGGAGGAGGCTGGCCCCGGCACGGCAGCTCCACACGCTTGCCGACTCCTCGGGGGCCTCTGGGAGCTCCTCTGGGAGGAGAACCCACCTCCCAGGGTGCCAGGGGGGGGGAAGCCACGTCCCAAAGGCCCATGAGTCACCCTGCTTGCTGGGCCCTGCTCCAGGAGAGAGACCGGGACCTGGCGAAGGGCCCCTCCCCTGGGACTGCTCCGTCCCTGCCGGGGACGCCGGCAATGATTCACCGCCCTGTGGGGCCCCCCATTCCCCAGGTCGCACACCAGCGCTGGAGGCCGCTGATAAACGAGTTACTGGCACGTGGCTGGCCGTGCACCGTGGGGACACTGACAGCTGTGGCCGGGCCGCCCTGAACACACTCGGCCCAACCCCACTGCACCGGGACCCACAGGCTCCCAGCCGCGGCCCCCAGCTGCCCGGCCCGGCTGCGCAGCGCCCACACCTGGGATGGGGCCCCCACTGAGGGACTGGCCTGCTACTGTCACAGATGGGGGGAGGCACTGAGGAGCAACTGGCCTTGGGAGGGCGAGGACCCTGCAGCTCTAGGCCCCCACCTCCCGGCACAGCCAGGCCAGGCCGCAAGCTGCCGAAAGACCCGGCGGGATGAGTGCGCTGGAAGCAGAGGCTCGAGCTCTAACGCTGTGGGCCGAGGACAGAAGCCAGGGGGAAGCCAGGGTGCTGAGTAGGGGGACGAGGGCAGCCGGGGCCGCGTGGGGACCGAGGCGCCGTGGGCTGGGGGTGCCAGGGGCACAGCTGTGGGCTGGGGGTGCAGGGGCACAGCAGGAGGCAGCAGGGAGCAGAATGGCACCCGGCAAGGCCCGGGTTCTGGGGGTGGCTGCCGGTACTGCTGAGTGCGGCCGTGGCAGGGCTGACGCCCTGGAGTCTATGGCTGCCCGTTCCCGTGCTGGGGATCCCAGCCTGGTGGGCTTCCTTCCACCAGGGGAGCACTGGTCTCCCAACCAGGTTGGCCCCAGCCTGGGCAGAGGGTGGCAGCCGGAGGCCAGACCGCCTCCTCTACACACAGTCCCCCCCAACGAGTCAGTGGGGCCCACAGCCTTCCTTTCCTGAGTTGGGGAGCCCAGAAAACGGAGGGGGTCCTCTGGTGCAGCTGCCCCTCTCTGAAGAGAAGGACAGGCCCAGCCAGGCACAGCCCCACACAGACCCAGTAGTGGGAACAGGCCCAGGCTGGCCATCCTGCCTGAGGGGGTAGGAGGTGGCCGTCAGTGCAGCAGACCTTGGCCACCACAGGGCACAGGCTGGGCAGCTTTCAGGTGGCTCTGCTGCAGCCCCCCACTCCCGCCCCTCGGGCCCCCAAGCACTCTCGGTGGCAGCCAGGGCTGAGCGGGGCCACAGTCACCCAGGGAGGCCGTATGTTAAATCATGTGACGTTGGCATAAATGGCTTCTGGCACATATAACGAAGAGATAGCGCCAGCGGGGCACCGGGTGAAGAGTGATGGTCTCCTGCCACCGCCACGCGACTGCAACAAAATCTGGGCCCCACCAGGGAAAAAGTTGGGCCTCTGCAAAGGGACCCATTTATTCTGGGCAGCCTGGAGATAGGGCCCAGCAGGAGCGCCAAGACATTAGTGTCTGATTAATGCCTAATCATTTATCTGTGCGACAGCTCACTACCATGTGACACTGTATCCAGGAGACTCTTCCTGCGGCTGAGTCCCTGCAGCGGGCGCACAGGTGCGAACCGGGGTGGTGTGCCCCTAGGCCTGCGGGGGACCCCCTTCGGCCCCAGAAAGCGGGGCTCCAGCCGCCGCCCCCTACCCAGCACCCCCGCCTGCGTGTTTTCACTCCTCCGCAGCCAGAGGCTCCCCCCCAACACTGTTTTCAAATCGCACCGCCGGACACAACTGCTCGCCAGCAACCCGGAGCCCCGAGTGCCTCCCAGGAGCCCCGGGGGGAGGGGCGGGGCACTGGGCAGGGCACCCCCGCTCCGAGGGGCTGGCAGGGCAGGTCCCGTGCGCATCTGCGCCCACTGCCCCGCCGCCCCCCAGCCGATGACAATTCTGAAAACAGCCGGATTCAACAGTGCGTCTGAACAAAGAAAAGTGCGTTAATTATGGCAGACGTGCGGAGTTCGGCGGCCGGCGGCACGCGGCGGCGGCGCGGGGACACGGGCTGCGCGCCCCGCGCCGGGCCCCCCTCGGCGCCCACCGCCGCTCCCGCCCGCGAGTCGCGGCGACTTTGAGAGCCACTTTGGCCCCCCGAGTGGCGGCCGCGCTCGCGCGCCCCGGGGCCCCGCGCTCGGGAAACCGAAAGCGGGCGCCGGCGCCGCGCCGCCCCCGCCCTGGAGCCGGTCCGGGCCCTGGGCCCCGCCGGCGGGGCGGGGGCGGCGGCGTCCCGGGAGACTCGGGGCGCCCCGGGGCCCGCGCCCCCGCCCCCGCTCACTTTTTCGTGCAGTCCAGCAGGATCCCGGCGAAGCTGCGCCCGCCGCAGCTCACGGTGACCAGCAGCGCGCCGTTGACGACCTGCTCCACCCGCACCGGCAGCCGGCAGCCGGCCCGCGGCTCCATGCTCCCGCCGCGTCCCGGCCCGCGCGCCCCCGCCCCCGCCCCGCCGCCGCCGCCGGGTCAGCCCGCGCGTGACGCCGCCCGCCGGCCGCCTGACGTCACAAAGCTCCGCTCGGGGCGGCCACCGCGAGCGGGCTGGGGCGGCGGGAGGGGCGCGCGGGGCACCCCCGCCCGCGGACACGGGCCGCAACCGGGCGCCTCGGAGGCGGCGCGGAAGCGCACTGCGGACCCCCGGGACGGGGCCGGGCTGCGCCCTCCCCGGGGCCCCGCGGTCGCGAGCGCCCGCCCAGAGGACGTACGGGCCGGAGCTCAGGACCCCCGCTCCGGGGCCAGCCCCCACCCCCACTCACGGCCCTGCCCGGCCGTCCGCCCCCCGCGGCCCCGCGCCCCCCGCCTCGAGTCAGGCGCCCGGTGGCCACCCGGCACGGCGGGGAGGAAGTCCCGGCGACGCCAGCAGGAAGCCGGTCGGGCCGGGCCGAGGAGACGCGGGAGCCGAGGGGACACGGGCAGGCGCCCTGCGGAGGGGGCACCTGGCGACCCTCGCGTTCTAGGCGCCGCCCCTGGTGCCCAGAGGGCGCGTGCCTGGCTCAGGGCTGCCTGTGCGCCTGAGGGCGACCCGCGACGGCGTTGGGGAGGGGGATCCGTCCGCAGGTCTCCGTCGCGCGCCCCCGGGCCGCTGGGGAAACAGAGGGTTCTCTGCGACCTCGCCGCGCCCAGAGAGGCAGGGGCCCCACGGGGCGTTCCCAGCGGAAAGGACCGTCTTTCCCGGGCGAGAGCGCGGCTCCCCACGCGCGCAGCTGGCCGGCTGGGGGAATGGGAGGTGCAGGCGCCCAGCGGACGTGGGCCCCACCCGGGACCCCTCCCGCGGCCCTGTGCTCCCGCGCGCCTCCAGCCGGGCAGAACTCGACCGTGCCGAGCCTTTGCGCATCCCGCACCTGGCTCGGGACCCCGTAACTGGCAGAGCCCCCAGGGCGGGCCTGTTGCGGTGACCCCGCCTGGGCCCAGCCCCGCCTGGCAGGACCAGCAGGTCCCCTGAGCCGGGCTCGCTGCGCCTGGCTGGGCGCAGGAGATGGGCGGGTGGTTGGGTTGTCCTGACGACCCGGACGCCGCCAGGCCCCGCCCCCCCCCACCTCCCGCCTCTCGCCCAGAGCCCGTGCACCGCCCCGCCCCGCTCGGACCTGCGCCGTGGCCGCCACCCCTGGCGCCGCCGGGGACTGTCGGGGCGGCGGTGGCGCCGCTCCTCCTCGCCCTCCAGCGGCGGGCTCCTGGCGCCGGGAGCAGGCAGAGGGGAGTCCGGGCGGAGTCAGGCAGCCGCCGGGAGCTCGCTGCGCCTCACCGCCCCCGCTTGGGCCGGGCTAAGGATCCAGGCCCAGGGAGCCCTAGGGGAGGCCTAGGGTCCAGGGAGCACCTGTTCCCTGTATGGCTGGGGGTTCCAGCAGACCCCAATCCTCCTTTGGAGAGTGAGAGGCTTCACGGGGAGGCTTCTGGGATCTCAACATGACCACCGCTCAGGGTCAGCAGGGTCCCCCATCACTGTAGGGGCCCCCACAAGGAGCCTCTGCACCTACAGGCCTGTGCAGCCCCCCCACTCCAGAGTTGGGCAGGGCTGACTTGGGCGCAGAAATGCCAGGCCACCCCTGCCGGCCCCAGGGGGGGACTAGCCAGAGGCTGCCTATCTGCTCCACGCAGGTGCCAAGCATGCCCCAAATGCCTTCTGGGCCCTGGGGACGCCACCAGGGACCAGCTTGTTGGAGTTTGAGTCAGCTCCAGGACTGCTGGGGACATTCCAGGTGTGAGCATGTCCCCGTGTGCCCAGGGGGCTCCGTATGGACAGGCGGGAGGCCTCTGGAGGAGGTGCCCTGAGGGGATGCCTGGGTGAGCAGGGAGCCACCCGGGGAGAAGGGGCCCCTCGGGGTAGCCTGGGGAGAGGTGCCGGGCGCTGGGGTGCACAGAGGGCACCTTCTGAAGGGCAGGCCGTATTGTGGGGAGTGGGGTCTTCCGGGGTCACTCCCAGGCAGTGGCAGGAGGATCAGTCTGGGCTGGAGCCTGCTGGGACAGTGCTTGTACACAGGGGCAGGGAGGGACCCAGAGAGGGCGCAGAGGGCGCGCGGCCCCATGCTGCACAGCCGAGTCAGGGAGCACAGTGAGAAAGGGGGCCTCTGCCCTGTCTTCTTCCAGCCTCGACTCCTGGGCTGTGTGCTCTGCGCTTTCTAAGTGGAGTTGGAAGCCACTTTCGGAAACCCATTCTGCACAAGGCAGAACAAAGGGCTCTGCAGGCAGGACTTTGATTTGGAATTTAAAGGGTGACAGTTTGGGTCCCCCCCCCCCCCCCGCAGACCATCCCTCCCAGCCCAGCCAACTCACCTGCTCCAGACCACAGAGCCTCTGATGAAGACAGATATCCTTGGGGGGCGGGGGTGAATCAGCTCCGTGGGCCTGCGTGCTGACCCCATGTGCTGATTCCTTCCTGACCCAGGGCTCTCCCCTCTAAGTGTCCCCTTCAAAGACGCAGGTTCTGGACAGACTGGCCCCAGGCAGCAGGGACTGAGGGTGGCTTGCCCACCATGAGCTGCCTAGCAGGGCCATGGGAGAGCTATGGAGTGACCCCCAGCTAAGGGAAAACAGGGCGGCAGCCTCCTCCCTCAGTCCCTGGACTTTGTTCCTAAAGCCTCTGCTTTCTGCCCCATGCACTGGGGCCTCCCCCAGGCCTGCCCAGTGCCAAGCCCTTGGCCTGGCCTGCCCAGGGCCCCAGCAGAGTCACCAGCGCTGGCAATCCTGGCCAGAGGTGCAGGGGAGTGGCGTGAAGGGAGACAGAAACCATCCATCACCCTCTCTGAGCTGAGCTGAGTGACCTGAGCTGGCGGGAGGGGCTCCAGGCAGGGGCTAATCTCGTGTCCCTGTCCCTGTCCCCTCTGGTGCTGATCTTTAGAGGTTCTCCCGGATTTGCCCCGGCTCCCTGCTGGCATCGTGCCTGCATACCCACAGCCCAGCCCTGCCTCCTGCCGGTCCCAAGGCCAGTGTCCTCCTCCCGGCCCCTTCCCCCACAGGACAGCCCCCCCCCCCAGGGCCCCAGCCCTGTCCCTTGTCTCAGCAGCTGCAGCACTTGCTGAGCTGAGTCATTCTGTCTCTCCTCAGTGCCCCTCAGGGTTTGCTTGTCCAGGCAGCAGCGCCCCCCACCCCCGAGAAACAGCCCCGCAGAGCCTGATGCGCAGGAGCCTCGCTAGCCCCTGGGGTGGGGGGGTTGGCAGGCGGAGTGACAAGCCGGGACTGTGGGCCTGGGGTCCCGCCAGGTGGGACTGTGCCCGCAGAGGGAACAGAAACGGGGACTCTCAAGGACAGTGGGGTCCAGCCCTGGGGGCGGCTTAGCCTCTGGAAGCCGCCGGCACCTGGACCCAGACCCAGATGTTGGAACGTGGCACAGCGTTCTGGAGGCACGGCACGGAGACGTGAGTTAGTCGTGCGGGGCATCTCCTGGGGTGTCCTGACGGCCGGGGCACCCCCCACCTTGCCGCGTCTTCTCACCAATGACCACCACATGACCCGCAGCGAGAGGCCCCCGGCGGCCTCCTGGGCCCTCATTCTCCTGACGCCCATTACCCTCATCAGGCACGTTCTGTGCTGTGGTCCTCGGCAGGCCCCACACCAGAAAGCGGGGCGTCTGTCCGCTAGAGCATCTGCTCTTCCCCACAGAACGCGTTGTAAGTGACCGCCGAGTTACAGCTCTCACAGCTCAGAGATGTCCTCACAGCCCATCTCGCTGAGGGCTCCGTCATGCCTCCTGCTCTCAGCCCCCAGGCCTCCCGAGGTCCCCTCCAGGCAGGTACCCCCTCGCCCACGCCCAGAAGGTCAGTGGGGGGGCAGTATCGCAGGGAGGGGCCTGTGCTGGTCCTTCGGAGCCAAGTCCAGGGGACAGCATTCCCAGGCACACACCCAACCTTCCTGCGGTGACAGCGGAAAACCTCTGGCCAGCCCTGGAGGTCCGGTCCCCCACGTCTGCACCGCGCTCCATCCGGCGACCCAGCGACCGCATCCCACCAGGAGGATGAGAACAGGGCCCCGCCGGGAGCACGGGGATGCGGGCCCCACGGGGAGGATAGGACGGGCCCGGCCGGGAGCACGGGCACGGGCATGGCAGGCCTCCCCTCCAGCGTTCCCCAGCAGGGAGAAAAGGAGGTCATGGTCTCATGCTGGGAGGTAGGGGTGTTTTCCCAGTGAGCTCTGGCTCCGCAGGGACGGGCCAACTGCTCCCAGCCCCATAATGTGCCTTTCTGTGCACGGGGACACACGCAGCCCCAAGCCCTGAGACCGTTCTGCCCTGTGGGGATGGTGCAAAGAGCCAGCCTTCGTCTGGACGCCCGAGAGGACAGACGCCAGGAGCCCCAGCGGCCCGTGCGCCCCACGGCCACCCCACTCAGTCCAGCAGCACCACCAGCCCCTGCTGACGCGGCAGGACCTCGTTCGACTCGGCCTCGGCCTGGGCCCCGCCCTGACCCTCACGCCGCAGCCTCGGTCTGGTCCAGCTCCTCTCAGCAGCCCGCCGTGCCCCGACCCTGAGCACCAGCTGTGCTTACCTGAAAGTACCTCTGCCCACGAGGCCTGTGGCCATGTCTTGGCCACGCTGCCACACCGGGGGCTTCTGAGACCCGGGTGCGGGGGCAGGAGCATTTCTCTTGGGCTGGCTGGTGGCCACGTGGGGGGCAGCGAAGGGCGCGTGCTCCCGACAGCATGGTGGCTGGTGGGAAGAGAGGGGCCCCAGCCGTGGGCCAGGCATGACCCTCCCGAGGCCCCGGCCTCTGAGGAAGCCTAGGACGTCACGATGCAGGTGCCTGGTCGAGGTGGGCGGGCAGACGCCCCCGACGACGGCCTATGGGGTGGCCCTGCCCTGGGCTGCGGGCAGGCAGTCGCCCTCCTTGGTGCGTGCCCCGGGAGAGCCCAGCCTCTGCCCTGCCGGCCGCCGAGCCCCAGAACCAACCCGAGGCGCCACCTGCAGGAAAGCTGGGGTCACGGCCCCGAGACCGGCTGGGTATGTGCGCGGGGCCATGGCTCTGCTCCGGGAGCAGGCCCCGGGGTGGGGACACCTGGCCACGGGCCCCACCGTCCCAACTCCCAGCACGATCTCTGCTCCCTGCCGGGGGCTCCTGGCCCTTCCTTCACCTCTTCCTCCCTCCCCCTCCCAGGGCTGCAGGGCAGAGGAGGGGGTCCTAGGACACACCATCCAGGCCGTCAGGCGCAGGAACTAGGGAAGGGGAGACCTGATCACGCAGCAGGGGGGCACCAAGATGTCCGTCAGGGGCCAGGAAGGGCTCCCCTGCCCTAGGCCAAGTCTACAAGGCCCGGGTCAGGAGCAGGGCCAAGCTAGGACAGGCCTCTAGTCTGGCCCCTACTGCCCCGAACTCCTGCAGCGTCGCAAGGCACAGCCAGTGGGCTCTGCGCGCCGGGACCGTCACCCCAACAGTTCTTAGGGGGAGGGAGGCGGAGACCGCCGGCTAAGCCAAGGGAGGGGTGAGGGGCGGCCCCGGGACGGCAGCCTCTGCCCCAGGCTCCCTCCCCTCTAGGCCAATCCACCCGCCGCCCCTGTGTGGAGCTTGGGGGTGGGGCCAGCTCCGGAGGCTGTGCGGGGTCCCCGGGTGAGAGATGAGCTGGTGCTGGTCCCCTCAAGGGCAGCCGCACGGGAACAGCACACCAGGGTCTGGTGGGGGTCACTGGACCCAAGGCCTGGTCTAACCACCTCCCTCCCACCCAGAGGTCAAGGAGCTGAAAAGTCAAATGAAGGACATTTTCAAGGTTAAGGCCTGGAATTTAACGCTCAACCAGCCGGCCCTGCAGAGACGAAACCGGGCCGGGCCTGCCCGGCGTGGGTGAGGCTGGCTGGGAAGGGCGGGGGCCGAGGTGCGCCAGCAGGAATGGGAGACCGCGGGAGAGCAGCAGTGTAGGGGCTGGGGGGGGCAGGGAGGGCGCTCACGGACCTCCAACCCTCCCCCCGCCGAAACGCAGGAGTCCGCGGACACGAGGTCACATGGGTGACCGGGGCGGCAGGGGTGCGGGGCACAGGGGCTGACACGCAAACACGCCGCCCGCCTGACGGGCAGAGACAGGGGCCCGGGAGGGAAATCGCACAGCCGGTTCCCAGACTCTCTTTTATTCCAGCTTAAACCCTGCACAGCCTCCAAAGAGCCGCAGACAAGGCCGTGAGAGGCAGCCCTGGTGGCGTCGGACCCCCTGGACGCCCGTGGAAGGGGCCCCGGTGAGCTCCGGAGCGGGACTGAAGGTTCCGGCACAAGCGACTGTCGGGGTCCTCGGACGCAGACTACTTCAGGTCACACCACGTACCGCAAGGCCGGGAGGCAGGCGGCCAGAGTGGCCGGTGTCCGGCGAGAGCGCCCAGCGCCCAGCCGGCGGCTTCGCGTCCAAGTCGGCCCCAGGCTCACGTGCCTCGCATCGTCCTGCGGCTTTCTAGCCTTTGGGGAGAAAGGGAGGGGTGAGAGTGAGCGGGCTGCGGGGCCTGCGCGAAGGCAGGGCTGCGGTCCAGACCCACGGACGGGCGCACAGGCCAGGAGCACTCTGGCCCCGGAGCCAGAGCCCGCCTTCCCCGAGGGGCCTACTTGTCCCGGGGCTGCTGAGCACGCCCTCTGTCCCTCGGAGCACAGCAGTCTCTTCGGTCAGCCGTGAGCTGCTCCTCCCGGGGTCCCCGTCAGGGCCCTGCCTGGCCCCTTGGCCGGCAGCTGTTGGAGTAAGCGCCCGGTGACGGAGGGATAGAGGCTCTCCTGCTCGCACGGCCAGGGTCGGCCCCCTCCCTGCCCACGATCCCCCTCCAGATCACGCCTGACCCGGGAGGGCAGGGCTGCAACTGCCCCCTCGCCCCACAGACACAGCCACAGGACCCGGGGTCCCTGACCGCTGAGGGAGATCCCACGTTCCTCGCCAGTCCCCTGGGCCCTTGGGGGGATGGAGTGGCCAGCATGGCGGAGCAGGTCTTTCCTGCCTCTGCCCTGAGAGACGCCGGCCAGTGGGAACCTGTGTTTGCTGCACTGTGCCTGTCCCATCCCCCAAGGAGGGGCCCGTCCTCCGAGCTCCCCTGTGTTCCTCTGTTCGGCCTCCCTGGGGTGTGACCTGGACGCCGCCTGCAGCCCAGCACAGGAGGTCCCCGCGCATAGAGCCATCACAGCCGGGGGTGACGGGGACGTTCAGGCAATGTCACGAAGACTAGGAGAGCTCTCACCTGTCCACTGTGGCACGTGGGATTCGGGGCGCCAGCGCTGCACGGCCCCAAATCCGCCGGTAACTCTTCATTCCCCCACACTTCGCGAAGAGCCCACTACTGGCCAGAGCCACGGTCCACTAGTACATGCTGTGTGCGCCGTGTGGGTTCTCCTGGGAACAATGACCCTTACTGCACCCCCAGAGATCACACGCCCCGCGAGGGGGCACCGGGCTTGCCCCCGGGGCGACTGTAGCTGCTGCCCATCCAGCGGTGTCCACCGCAGACCGCTTCTTCCCCGTAGAAATCGGCCTTGTCTGTGGATTAAGAACTGCTCCTTCGGAAGGCTTCCCTCGTCTTTGACACACCCGTGACGGCGTCCGCAATGTCCTCCGCCCTTGGCCGGGTGCTCAGCCTCCTCTGCCTGCCCAGGAGACACCCTGCAGGCTCCTCGCCGCACTCCGGCTTGGTGACCCGCACAGTGGGTGGCCTGGGGGCTCCCAGGCGCTCTCTTGGTCGGTGTCTTTTGTTCTGGAATATCTACTCCTCTTTCCCGCTCTGCTGCCTTGTTTGGAGAAACGCGTTCTGCGGTGGCTTCCCGAGGAAAGCTGTGTGGAAAGTGCTGTGTCTGCGACCCTGCCCGCGAATGCCCCGGGCCTCTGCGGGCCCCTGGCCTGGGGACTGGAGCACAGCACCCCCCCCCCCCCGGGGAGGAGTCCACTCCGGCTCCTCTCTCCCGGCCCTTCCCGTGCGCCCTCCTCCCGTCAGCAATCTCAGGTCTCAGTTTCAGATCAGAAAGCAGAGGCTTCCTTCCTGCAGAGCGGTCTTCATGGCCCCCCGCCGGAATTGACGGGGTGTGTTGTCACCTGGGGTCCGCAGTGCCCGCCAGGGCTCATTCTTGTGTTGGACAGTGGCAGGTGTCCGTCACTGCGCGGTCACAGTGGCTCCGCTGCCCTGAGCGCCCTGCTCCTCCCTCCCGGCAACCACCGGTCCTCCTGTGTCTGCAGAGTTGGGCCTTTTCCAGAACGTCAGACAGCCGTCACCTTCTCCGCTTGGCTCTCTCACCTGGTAACGTGCATTTGTGGTTCCCTCAGGTCTCTCTATGGCATGGTAGCTCATTCCTTTTTAACACCAGATGACATTCCGTGGGACCCGCAGACAGGGCGTCTCGACTGTTCCTGGTGACGGAGTAAAGCTGCTGCAGACATCCGTGAGCAGCTTTAGCGGGGACCGAAGTTTTCAGCTCTTCAGGTAACTGCCAAGGAGCACAACTGCTGAGTCTCCAGGTAAGAGTACATTTGATTCTGTAACAAATTACCAAACTGTTGTCCCAAGTGCTGGCACTTGGGACGTCCCGCGTCCCCACCAGCGGTGAACGAGAGCTGCTGCTGCTGCTCCTACCCTCACCGGCCTCTGGCGGGTCAGTGACTAGGGTTAGAGCCGTCCGCACGCATGCGAGTGCTATCTCTTCCTTTTAACGTGCAGTCCCCTAATGACGTACACTAGCGGCATCTTTTCCAGCACTTCATGCCTCTGCATCTTTTTTGGTGAGGCGTCTGCTCAGACCGGATGCTTGAGCTCTGTTTTCTTTCTACAGTCTGGGTAGCAGCCCTTTATCCAGTGATGTGTTTTACAAGTATTTTCTCCAAGTTTCTGTCTTGTCTTGTTCTTTTCACAGCATCTTTCGTAGAGAAAACATTTTATATTTTAAAAGAAGTCAAGTTATCAATTTTTTGTGCAATACCTTTGGTGTTGTTCTATGTAAAAACTCCCTGCCAGCCCGAGGTCACCTGCCCTTTCTCCTGTTGTATTTCCCAGCGTTGCCGTTTCACGTCTTACCTTGTGGTCTGTGATGCGCTTTGGGTCAGCTTCCGTGACGGTGCGCGGTCTGGCTCTCGACTCCTTGTCTCGCACGTGTCCCAGCACCATCTGCTGAAGACGCCGCCTTCGCTCCGTCGAACGTCAGTCACTGCCCTCCCTGGGTCTGTTTCTCTGACCCAGTGGCCCGTCTGTCTACTTTTTCACCAACGCCACAGCGTCCTGATTACCGCACTTCGCAGGGAGCCTTGAGGCCGGGGAACGCCAGTCTCCGACCTTGTGCCTCCCCTTCAGTGTCCGTGTGATTCTGAGCCGTGTGTCCTCTCCATCCAAACGTCAGCATCGGCGGTCGACCGCCGCAGCACAGCTTGCTGGGATCTTGACTGGGACGGTGTTGAATCTCTGGTCTCCCCATCCATGAACATGGGATTCCTCTCCACTCACTTGGTTCTTTGATTTTGGCATCAGAGTTTTGTTTTCTCGGATGGATCCTGACATATTTTGTTAGATTTGTATCTAGCACCAGGTTCTTAAATTCAAATCCCAGTCAGTTGCGGACGTACTGGTAAGCAATTGGCTATTATATATTAATCTTAGACCCCGCAATGTGGCCATGACCACTTCTTAGTTGCAGGAATTTTTTGTCAATTCTTTTGGGTTTTCTACATAGACAATGATGTCATTTGAAAACAAAAACAGTTGTAGCTCTTGCTTCTTAATCTGTGTATCTTTTACTTTTCTTGTCTTGTTGCAAAAGCTAGGACTTCCCACATGATGCTGGAGAGATGTTCAGAAGCGCCGTCCCTGCCTTGTTCCTGACCTTCAGGGGAAAGGGTGGTTCTAGTTTCTCACCACGAAGGACGACGTTCACTGTAGCTGTACGTTCCTTATTAAGTCGAGGAAGTTCCACTGGTTTCCTTGTTTGCTAAAAGCTGTTATCACAGATAGGCGTTGGTTTTGTCAAATGTTCCTTTCTGCATCCACTAACACGATCATGTTATTTCTCTGCTTTATTGTTACATAAATTCACCTTCAAACGCTGAATCACCCTTGCACACCTGGGATAAACGGCACTTGGTCATGGTGTCTAATTCTTGTTATATGTTGTTAAGTTTCATTTGCTAATTTTTTTGAGGATTTTTTAAAAAGATTTTATTTATTTATTTGACAGAGAGAGAGATCACAAGTAGGCAGAGAGAGAGAAGGAAGCAGGCTCCCCGCTGAGCAGAGAGCCCAAATCGGGACTCGATCCCAAGACCCTGGGACCACGACCCGAGCCGGAGGCAGAGGCTTCACCCACTGAGCCACCAGGCGCCCCCTTCTGAGGATTTTTGCATCAACGTTCGGGAGAAACTGTAGTTCTTCTGTCATGTGACACCTTTGTTCTGATATCAGGGAAAAGCGCGCTTCGTGGAACGAGTGATGATTTTTTTCTCTCCGCCTGTGTTTTCTGGAAGGGATTATAGAGAGCGGGTATGATTTCTTCCTTAAATGTTTGATAGAATTCACCAGCGAACCCAGTGGAAAATTATTACTGATTCAATTTCTGTAATGGCTAGCCATCCATTCAGATCATCTATTCCTCCTTGTGTGGGCTCTGGCGGGTGGCGTCTTTCTGGGAACTGGCCCATTTCATGTTAGGTTATCAGGCTTGTGAGCACAGAGCTCTTCCTAACACCAAACAGACTTTCGCTCCACAATGTGAAGCTTGAGACACAGACGTTTAGAAGCCGTAGGTTGGGTTCGGGGTATTTAAGGAGGAGGTTACAGCTGTAGACAACGGATCTGGAGAGAATAAAGCTGACCCGAGGGCAGGAACAGTTCTCGGGGCTGGGAAGGAAAAGATTCTGAGAGGAGGGGAGAGTCTGATGGGGGGATCCCCATGGCACGGCCCAGGCCCTCTGCCTGCACTCCCTCTTCCCCTGCCCCTCCCCAGGCCCACGGAGACAGGTGACAATGGAGCTGTCCGACGGGCTCTGCGGGCAGCTTCGGTGCGGAGCCGCTGCATTAGGGGTGAGACCCGCAGGCCAGAGCGCGGGCGGCCGGGAAGAGCAGGCAGGCTCTCCTACACCCGTGGGCAGCAAGGGCACAGAAGCATCTGGGTCAGCCCACACAGATTCTCTGAGTCAGTCACTCTAGGGAGGGAGCATCTGGGTGGGTAACTGCATCGTTCAGGGTGGGAAGCTGCCATCACTCTCATGACCCCGACCCCTTCTGCACACACAGCAGGCACCTACCAGGACCTGCAGACGGACGCACATGGCCAGCGGCTGCGTAAGAAGAGGCCGGCCTCCGCACTCCGCACCACACCAACACCGGCGAGCCTGCGGCCTGGCCGCATCTCTCACGGCCCCACCAGGCTCTGCTGGGCACGAAGCGTCAGCGAGGACCCCACAGGCGTGTCCCTCGCGTCTCCACTGATCACGTGGTGGCACAATGCATCTGTGGGCTCGGTTGCCGCGGAAACACTCCCCTGTCCTCTAACCGGGATCCCGGGCAAGCCGGGAAACGGTCCCGTGATCAGAGAGAACACGTGCTATGAAAAGGTGTGGCTCGTTCCCAGATTCTTCCCAGAACAGTTTATTTTTACGCACAGCCGACAAATACTCACATCCTCCCAGTCCTGTGCGGCAGGCCCGATTTCCTCGAGGAGCTCCATCCCCTGAAACCGACCTCTGCGCTTGTGTGCTTTCTGAGGCTGCTGTTTCGGGTTTTCTTCCGGACACCCCTCTCGGAGGGCGCTGGGGACACGAAGGGTGAGGGAGAGGACTTTACACGTCGTGTCGAGTCGCAGCGACTCCTTGCCCACACAGGGGAGAACATGTTGCTTTTCCCTCCAGGCCACCCGTGGTCCCGGGACTCAGGAACAGTCATGACGCGCGACGGCGCAGTCACGGTGGGGCCACGAGAGGCCACGAGAGGCCACCTGCTCCCCCTCCCGGCAGCAGCTCGGACAGGCCTAGGTGTTTAGAAGCGGCGAGATCACACACTGTGTTGTCAACTTCAAGTCTAGGTAAGAAACGACACGTTCAGGACCGAAAGCTACACGCAGGGGAAGGTCTCTGTCTTTGTAGGAAACACAGAGTTGTAGCAGATCCTTAAACAGGATGTATTAGACCAGGATTTTAGACACACTGGCTCTGCTAACATCAGGGGTTTGGATGATACATATTCTTGTCCTTAAATACAAGGACACTGAGAGGGCAGAGCCTTCTGGAGGGCGTGCGGCAGGGGCAGCAGTGCCCGGCGTGCACCCTGGCCGTGGGCGTGTGGCAGGGGCGGCAGTGCCCGGCGTGCACCCTGGCCGTGGAGCCGGCACTGAGTCTGCTGGGAATGCAACCAGCTCCTCCTGGCCGGGTCCCTCCCTGAAGGCCCGGCCCCACCCCTGCAGCAGGGTCTATGCTGGCTTGGCAAGCTCCTCCCAGCAGCCCCCCAACCCTGCCCCACAGAGACCTCGAGTGTCCACACCTCTGACCCTGACTACAGGGTGGTCGGAGGCCGGGGCTCTCTGACAGCGACACTCATGAGCTGTGAAGGGACATTTGCTGTCCGTGTTCATCTAAATCATTCCACGTGGCCGGAGGTTCATCCCATGTGCGGACCGGCGAGACTGTCCCCAAGTGTTCCAGGCACGAAGGAGGCATAACTCCCCAGAAAGAACAGCCCTTCGCAGTTCACGCGTCCCAGGCCTCTCGTGCCACACCTAGTGTGCAGCGCACTGGAACACACAGCACGTGCAGGCCAGGCGGTCGGGCCGGTCCCCTGGCAAGGCCCCCCACACCCACAGCTCACTTCCACTTGGGCTTTTGGTGCCCAGAGCGGGGCTGGTGCAGGTCAGAAGGGAGGAGCTGGAGAAGCATGAAGGGCCCAGGAGACAGTGCCCAAGCCCCGGGGTCTTCTAGCAGTGTCCCCGGCTGCCCGTAGCCCCCCAGCGAGTCTGGGGGGAGGTGCTGGGTGCAGAGCAGTGGAATCATAGCTCAGTGCCTCGTGTGCAGAGGCAAGAAGTGAGCGGTTCCTTGGCAAAATGCACGTGTGCACAGATTTAGTTCGGGTGGGTCATCGTGCCAACAGCGCCTGGCAGCGGCTGGGGACGGGTGAGGGGCTCAGCGGGCATTCCCGGGGGCCACAGGCTAGGTCGGCATCGGGACTGAGCAAGCACGCCCCCGCAGCGTGAACACAGGTGACGACAGAGACGCAGGCCCCCCAGCAGCCGTGGTCGCTGCAGGGGAGCGTAGGGACTGCCCCCACTCCCTGGAGCAGGCAGGTGGCCGGGCCCTCGTTAGCTGCCCAGGAGCACTGCACGGTGGGGGCGTCTGCGTAACTTGGACCCTGGGTACCAACCTCTTGTCTTTACTTGCTTTTGATGACTTCTCTCTGCTTGACCTCACTTTTCCAGATGGATCTGCTGGCATCTTCTCATTGTCTGTCAAATCCACGGCAACGGGAAACTTTGAGCCCACCTGGGAGAACATCAGATGTTTTGAGGAATCTGCGGGAGCACTGCCGCCCACACAGAGCCCGGTGCCCGGCGGTGCCCATCCTGCCTCCACGGGCAGCCGTCTCGAGGAAGCCACGCGCCACCCACTCCTGCCCCAGTCGGCCAGACGCGGGCCGTGGGAGAGCAGGATGGCTGGCCCGGGGATGCCAGGAGGGCCAGGAAGTGGGTCCCTGCCCGAAGTTCGGTCACGTGTATGACAGGCCCCAAGTCCCTGCCGTGGACGCAGCTGTTTCCGGCTGCTGAGTTTCAGGTGAGTGCAAGCGCTCGCGCACTGCTGAGAGGCCGAGAGAAGGGAGGTCACGTCCTCGCCGAGCCGATGCGCGAGTTCGCGGCTCGGCGATGAAGGACCTCATGCACCCACACAAATAAATGCTGAAGACCCCAGAGCAGGGCTTCAGTGTTGGCTTTTTGGGACATAGCGCACTACGATTCCAAGTGAAGACCTCAGCGACCAGGGGACCCGGGTGGAGAGGAGAGAGAGATCTTGACTATTCCCCCCACTCCTGGGAGTGACGTCCGAGAGCAAGACTGATCCCTCCCCAGCACAGGGGCACAGACCTGTGTGTGTGTGCCTGTGCGCATGCACCTGTGTGTGTACCGGTGTGTGCATGTACCCGTGCGCTCGTGTGTGTGCACCTGTGCGCACCCCTGCCTGTGTAGCTCTGCGCGTACCTGACTGCGCCTGTGTGCGCACCTGTGCCCGGGGATCTGCGTGTGTGTATGTGTGTGTGTGTGTGTGTGTGCGCGCGCGCGTCTTCAGTGCAGCTGTGTGTGCACCTGTGCCCAGGGATCTGTGTGTGCGTGTGCACCTGTGTGTGCACCTGCAGGTGTTTGTGCTTCTGTGTGCCTGCCTGTGAGGAGGCTCGTGCCTCCGGCTGTCAGGACGTTGGGCAGGACAGGGCAGTACAGGAGTGTGGAGGGCAGGGCGGGCTCTGGCCTTACCCGGCCGCCTCCCGCAGGTGTCTCAGTGGGATCGGCGTCGCGCTTACCCAGACCGTGCCCGCAGCGGTCTCACAAGCGCGGCACCTCTAAGTGGATTGCGGGCACCTGGTCTGTCTGGTCGCCCCATGCCTGACCCTTAGAAGACGCGTAACCCCCTCCCCGCGGCAGGGGCAGAGTGAGAGCAGCTGACGCACTTTCACATAACGAGGACTTCCCGAAACCTTATTCCAACAGGAAGAAAAGAACAAACGTAAATTCGCTAAGTGCTTTTCAAAGTCTGACACACAACTTCGTTTTGTTTAACATAAAAGTACATTCCTCGAAAAGAAGCCTCAGCCACGCTTTACCATCTGTAAAGTCTGCAAAAGACTTTCCAGCTCCCCAGCCGTCTGCCGAGAGCAAGGCCTCGGGGCCGGGTGGGGAAACACCGGCGGCTGGGTGGCGCCTGTCCGTCCCTTCCCCCGCAGGCCCTCAGCCCTTCCGCGGGGTGGGAGGTCAGCGGCCCGCGAGGACCGCCCAGAGCCTGATGCAGCCGCGTCTTGGGGAGGCCGCGCAGGGCTGGCTCCCTGGGAGGCGGTCACCTGGCAGAGGACCGCACAGTCCCCAGGCGTGTGTGTCCGCGTGCGGACGCCTGAGCCGGCCGAGCCACCATCAGCTTCCCCTCTGGGGACTGCCCGGGCCCACTTTTCTACCAGATTCTTTAATTTAAAAGTCTGTTTGTGGTCACTCTTCATAGATAACTTGTCTCAGAATATGTTACAAAGATGTTCCTCTATCTTTCGACTTTGTGGTACTTCAGTCCATCTACAAGGATCATCTCAATGAACCTAGAATTTTCCGTCGTCAGTCCCAGAGCTTCTGTGCAAAACTTCATGTCGCTCCAGGTCATACAAACACTCCTGTTGCCAGGCTAGGAAACGCAACGGTGACTGTGTTCCGTATCTCCACGTGGCGCCCAGCTCTGCAGCACGGGGTGACCTTCTCGCAGAGCGTCACGGGAGTCGTATTTCCAACCAGAGTTAACCTGCAAGAAGTTAGCTCCAGCGATGCCGCCTGTGGGCACAGCCCCCAAGGCCGAGCGCAGGGACTCCAACAGGTGTCTGCACCCCGTGTTCACAGCGGCCACAGGGGCAGCGACCCCAGCACCCAGCATGGACGAAAGGATGGGGTGTCGGGTGTCCCGCAGCCTTGAGAGGAGGGACAGGCTGGCACCTTGGGGACACCCGACCTCAGCAGAACAAAAACAGCTGTTTCTCGCCGGGCCGGACGACGAGGTGGCCAGGGGAGAAGCGGGGAGAGAGGGGCTGGTGGGGGCAGAGAGCGCGAGTCCCTCCAGGAGCTGGGGGCACCAAGGGAGGGCCTGGGCGGTGAGGCTCCCTGTAGAATGCTGCCCGGCCCGGACCCCGGCCTTGGGTCTCGGGGAAGCTGGTGGAAGGGGGGGTCTGTGTGCCACAGCAAAGTGCCCGCGAGGCTAGGAGCAGCAGACGTGGGGCCGCAGAGGGGGCAGCTGGCAGAAGTCCCTGCTCTGCCAGTGGAGGACACAACCAGGGCACGTGTGGGGGTACTGGCCCGTCTGGTGGCCTCTCTCTTCTCAAGGTCACCTGCTAAGTGAATGGTAAAGCCCAGAGGAGCAGTCAGGCTTGGCAAGGTCGGGGTAAGAAGGGGTGCGTCAGAGGGCAAGGGGAGGCCAGAGTGCTCCCACCCCACAGCTAGCAGGGCCCCCCCCACCAGCAGAGCTGGGGAGCCCTGGGTGGGGCTGAGAAGGGACAGCTGGGCATGTGCAGAGTCCTGTTTCCAGGCAGGACCTGGGTGACAATAGGGCGCAGGCACTGGGCTGGGGTGGCGCCGGCAGTCTTGGGGCTCAGGGAGGGCAGGGCCGGACCTAAGACCGGTCCAGCGGCACGTGGCAGCACTGGGCATGGACCGGCTGGTGGTCTGAAAGCATTTATTTCCTAACGGCTCTTGGCAGCGGTCCTGTCTTGTGGTCGTGCTGCGTCCTGGTCCCTGAAGGACACATACTAAGTGTCTGCAGGGGCAATGACACGACGCGTGGGGCTAACTCTCTCGGCCGCGGCGTACGGGGAGAGGGTCTGCAGAACCCCACGAGGCACCTGGCCCTTGCGTCACCCTCCTCTGTCCCATGTGCTTGGAAATTCCCATCAACGCGGGCAAGTGTGTTGTAGCCTCGGCAAGGCGAGGGCCTCCTGTGCGGGCAGGGACGCAGGGGCGGCGGCCCCCTGGGCAGGTGTGTCAGCTCGGACGAGAACATGCCCTGTGCTGAGGCCAGCGGCTGGGCGCTTTCTCCGGGCTCAGCTCTCACGGCTCCCGGAACCCTTACCTCCCTGCCCATGGTGGGCCGGCTCCCAGCTCGCAGGGTAGCATCTCCAGCCGGCAGCCCACAGCCCGGCTCCAGCCTGACGCCGGCCCCGAGGGTGGCACAGGCCCCCCAGGAGCAGGGCTCGGTCCCTCAGGCCGGGCTGCCCCCCATGCTGTCGGCTGACCAGCAGGGCTCCCACCACCCCACGGGGTCAAGAACTCGCCAGAGTGGAACTCAGACACACCCGCTCACGCGAACCGCCCGTCCCAGAGACTCTGAGGAAAAGCTTCCGGAAGCGCCGCACAGAGCGAGGCCCAGGGACAGGCGTGGAGCCGCAGCCCCACTGCGGTGACCAGTCGCGGGGCCAGGCCACTAGGGCCCCTCCCTGAGACCCCCGCCTGCGGAGACTCAGCTGTGCTCCCCGGGTCTCGTTATGAATAAGGAGACATGCCAACAGCCCTGGTCCCACGGGGTGTCACAGCCTTGGGACAAGGAACACACGTGTCCTCGTCAGGCCACAGCATACGCTCTCACAGACCAGCGTGAGTCTCTGCTGTCTCCACCTGGGCTGTTTTAACTGGTAGGAACTCGGAGAAACGCCAGTCGGTAGGTACCAGGCCAACTCGTCCTTCTCGGCAGCCACAGGGGTAACCCGTAACTGGGGTACTTAGGGCCACACAGCCCCCCGCTTTCCCAAGTGTCCAACTTTTTGCAATAACGAAGCTCTGAAGATGTTCTTTAGAGCGTCTGCCTGTGCAAGTCTGTTCTGAAGATGACGAAACTCGAGTTTTGAATGTTTATGGGACAGAGGGGACAGGACGCGGACCGCGAAGACCCCATGACAGCAGCAGGCGTGTGCGCCGGGCAGCAGTAGAGGGCAGCCCGCCCCCAGCGCGGGGAAGGTGACGGGTGGGAAGCGTGGTCTCCTTCAAACTTGCTTCGGCTTTGCCGTCGCTCTAACAGCTTCCAGAGACGACAGGTTTGGGTCCAGGATGAGTCTGAGGACCGAAGGCTCTGCTGTCTCCCGGGAAAGGTCGGATTCCGTGGGAAAGGCTGCAGTCCCAGCCCCGCCTGGCGCTCTGAGGACCTGGGGCCCAGGCCACGCAGGCAGGATCCAGGACCCCGACCACACTGGCTTCCGAAACGTGCGTGTCCTCCCGTTACCCTCTGCGGGTCAAACCACTGCTTTGTTTAAGCTGACAAAGGCCACGGGCAAGGAGAGGCCGCGTCACTCGCACAGACACTCCCGGCAGGAAGGTGCGAGCTGGGGCGCCTGCGGCAGACCAGAGCCCTCCTGGAGGACAGCGGGAGGAAGGGTGCGGGGCCGCCTCTGCACACCGCCCAGTGTCCCCCAACAAGGGGCAGCCGCTAAGGGGATGCAGACCCGCAAACAGGGAACAGGTAGATGGACACCATGAGCCCCGGTCGCTGTGCGGAGAGAAGGGACGGCCCCTCTGTGGTATTCTCGGTGAGACGCGATGCCTCAGCCCAGTTGTAGAAACCATCCGACAACACAGCTGGTCTATGTGCCCAGAAGGGCAAGGCGGGCGGACACGGGGCCGGGGCAGGCTGTCCCGGCAAACCCGGCGGCCGTCCCGTGGACGGCGGTCTGTGTGGGAGCGAGAGCTGGGGCGGCGGTGGCTACGTGGACAAAACCTCGCCGTCCACCACAGCGACCTCCACCCAGAGGAAGACAGCACAGACAGTCGCGAGCAGGTGCCGTCTCCTACAGGACGGGGTTGAAGGCGCCCCAGGGGCTCACGGGGGAGGGAGCTAGCTGGGTGCCCCAGCTGCCTGCGTTCAGACCCGTGGGCGGTCTGGGCAGACACGGGGAGACGCGCGCACTCAGGGTGGAGTGTGCCCCGTACGACCCGGGAGCTGGCGTGCAGGTACAGAGGGGATGTCGTGCAGCCCCCCGCCCTGACCCCCAGGCTGCCCCAGCCCAGGACCCCCAAAAAGACACTGTGGTGTGCCTCAGCCTTAGGGTGCCGGTACTTGTGCCTCCCCTCCACTGGCTAAAGACCCGACTCCTCCCACGGGAAGGACACAGGGCGGTCAGAGGGCCACAGCAGGAGGTGGCTGGGCTGCAGGGGGTCTGCTTGTTGTCTGGCCTCAGGCTCCGTCTGCATTGCAGGGACCACCATGCCCCAGGGCTGGACAGGACCCCTCCCCCCACAGCCCCCCATACCAGACTCTGCCACGGAGGCAGGGGCTCCCTCGGCGCCTCCTCCGCTGTCCTCCTGGTCTGGGCGTGCTCCTGCAACCCCCGCAGCACTCGCTCGTCTCTGGGGCGGGGGGATACGCAGCACCTTAGTGGCATAGCCCGAGAGAGCCCCAGCAGAGCTCCGCCCCAAACCCGTTTCTGTCCCTCACCCAGACACATGGGAGCAGCTCGTCTGCTCCTGTCCTGCAGCTTCGCGCAAGGGGACAAGCAGGACCCCCAGCCCCTGCCAGCACTGGCATCAGGACCCTGCTCCCAGAGAACAGGCCAGGTTCTGGCTACCAGCTCGGGTGTCAAAGGCCTTCATGGTCCCCTCCCTGCCCCTGCACCAGCAGCCACGTGCCCCTCTGCACAGTGACCCCTGCCCCTGCACCGTCACCCCCCTGCCCCCCTGCATGGCAACCCCCCCCGCACCGTCACCCCTCTGCCCCCGCACCGGGCCCTCCCGGCAACAGCACCCCTGCCTTACTGCCCGCAGCACAGAGGTGAGGCTGAGCACCAGACCTTTGCGAAATTTCTGAACTGAACATAAAAGCCAAGCCCTGGCTTGGCTGGAGGCTGCTTGGGGGATGGGGTCCCAGCAAGTCCTCGCTGGCCCCGGGCCTCACCCACAGCACACTCTCTTGCAAGCACGCTGCTGGGCCCTCCCAGGGGTTCCCGAGCCCCTGCCTCAGCCGAGCCGGGCTCTCCGCTGCTCCAAATCCAGGCGCGACTCTCCGCGGCCGCACCCCTTGCCCCTGGACACAAGGCCTCCATCTGAGCGTCTTCGACCCAGCCTTTGTGAGGCCCCGGGGTGAGGTTCTTGGGTGGTGTGACGGTGGCCCGCAGGCCGTGCTGAGTCGAACAGGACAGCACTCTGCCCGCGGCCACCAAGGAGGCCACGGAACATCATCTCAGGCCGACGGCAGGGAAACCAAGAAGAGAGCGTTCCCCTGCCCTTGAATTCAAGAGCTTCTTTCCACGGAGGAGTGCGGCACCGCGGGCAGCGCCCGAGCCGGCCATGCCGGGGGGCAAGCGGACTCCCTGCCCCCTGCTTCCCGCTGTGGTCAGCGTTTCCCCAGGCGTCAGCGCCCTGCACACTGTCCCGTGTGCCGTCCGGACCACAGGCTGGGCCGGGAGGGGCAGAGATGCCACACGGGCAGGTGCCGGGGTGGCCACTGTCACAAAATGCCATTAAGAGAGGGGGCACAGCGAGGGAGGAGGGGCACCCTGTTGGTCAGGGCCAAGTCCGTGCATTTGCTCTAGGAGGGCTCCATCGCGAGCCCACACACGGGTGTGCCCGCTCTGCAGACCCGCCCTGCAAAGCTGTGCGAGCTTGGGGTGAAGCAGCAGGACCTGCCTGCCCTGGAGCCCGGACTCCTGCCAAGGGCCTCTTTGAGGGTTCTCGGGGGGATGGCCTGAGCTCAGGCCAGGTGGCGGCCCGGCACCTGTGGCCCGGCGTGACCCTGTGGGATGGCAAGGACTCCCAGTGCAGCACAGACACACCCCTGAGGGTCACACCAGCCCAGAGCTGGGAGCCCTGTGATCCCCGCAGCTCTGAGGGCCCGAGTGCTCCCTCCTGCCACAGAAGGGACTAGATCCCCGGGACAGGGTGTCTTCTGGCGAGGGGGGGGGGGACCAGGCAGGTGCACCGCTGACACACTGCGTTTGCCAGCGAGTCTGTCCCCATCAGGGTCCTGAGAGAAAATATGCTCACACGGGATGATTTTAGGGCTGAGGAAGGTCTGTTCGCAAGGGCAGCGGCGGGCGGCCCCCAGGGCCAGAGCAGGAGCCCGGGGCTGGAATGGGGGCCGCAGCCACCCCAAGCCCCAGGAGAGACTCAGGTAGACTCACAGGGAGGCGCCAGGGGAGAAAGACCCTTCCTCTCTCCCTCCTCCCCAGTCTCCTGTTGGGGCCCCCACTGGCCAAACCCAGCCAGGAGAGGGGCACTGGGGTCTGACGGACGCAGTCCACACTGGACGGCCTCCCGGGGCCCAGAGCTCAGGGGAGATGGGTGGTTGGCGGAGCTGGAGGACACAGGTGGCCGTGAGCACAGGCCCCAGCTGGGCTCCGACAGGGCAGACCAGATCGCCGCCGCCAGCGACACGGCCCATGAGCTGGGACAAGAGTGGGCTGTCTCGGAGCGCACGTCTGCAGCGTGGCCTTTCCTTAGAGCAGAGCTGTGAGCAGGGGACTGGCAGGAGGGAAGAGGGGCTGAGAAAGGAGGAAGCCAGAGAAGAAGACGGCAGGCGGGCTGGGGAGGACACGGGGCAAGGACAGCCCGAGTCTGCGTCCACGGCGGCCCGAGACCAAGCCAGACGGAGAGCAGAAGCCGCCCCTCTCCAGAGAAGTCGCCTCCACCAGGCCTGGCCCCAGACCCCCACGGGAGCAGGACCACAGCCGCGCGGACAAGCACTCACCGTCTCCGCTGCCCCGTCGCCGCCTGCTTCTCCCGGTGCTCACGGATGGCCGCAGTCCTGGTCTCTTGGGGCCTCCTGGTGGGAAGCCCAGCGCGCTGCAGAGATGGTGCCAGGGCCGGCAGGACACTCGTGACGGAGGGCAGCTTCTTCCTACAGTCCCAGCCCCCACGATGCACACTCGCCCTTGGAGGGCCCCTGCTAGAACACAACATGCACCGTGGACAAGCAGGGCCTGGGGGACAGATGGCACGACGCGGCCGTCCTCCCGGGGCCCCACAGCCTGGGCGCCCTGCTCCCGGGGCTGCGGGCCGGCTCCGACTCTGAAACACCCGCAGAATCCCGGAGCGCTTGGGCCAGGTAGCCGGGACTCAGCAGGACGAGCTCCCGAACTTGTTCAGAAGCAGATCCGTGACCGGGGGAGGACGAGGAGGGAGAGGTTTCCACGAGGCAGGCGTGGGACTGTCAAGGCCGCGTCACAGCCGGGCGCCCACCTCACATGCTTCCCCTGCTTCCGAGATGGTCACCCGTTCATCAGACCTGACCGAGTTTTCAAGCCCCAGAACCGGGGAAAGAACAGTGTGATAAACCCCGAACACCTCCCGCGCAGGAAGTGCGAGGTTTCCGTCCACTTCTCCATGCGGCTCGGCCCTGCCCACGCACGCTCACCCGTCCGAACAGCGCGTCCACAAAGCTGGACCCCCACAGACATGCCGGACACGTGTCCTTGTGTCCACAGAGCTCAGCTGTGTGGCGCCGTGAGCCAGAGCAAGCACGAGGGGTCTGTGGCCCCCGCCCCCACCCCCAATCCCTGTCCCGGCGGAGAGGCTCCCCCCACTCCGAGAACACATGGTCTACATTCACTGGTAAATACTCCCTTTACATGTATGTTCACGCTTGCGTGCACAGGGACACACACACACACACACACACACACACACACTCGGGGTCTTCTCTTGCGTAATCCTCACCGTGGGGTCCACACTCTGGGTAACCACCATCCCAAGCCAGTCTCGGTGTGCACGGCACAATAAATGCTGGCCGGGCACAGCCTGGCATCCGAGAAGTTAATTGCAAAATCACATTACAGCTCTGGAAAGATCCAAAAACACGCCACAGCTTCTAAATTTTACCTGAACACGTGTCTCGGGCCGGAGTGCTCTTTCTCCTTCGTGTTTAATGCTGCCCTGAGGTTTGGGGGCAGCTCCAGCGGTAAGAGCTGGTTTTCAAGCAGTTCTGCTCGCTCCTGCTCGACAATCTCCTGCCTCAGCTTCCAGAAGCGCTTGACCTCCTCCTCGCCCGGCCAGTCTTCCGAGGAGTCGGCGGACCTCCGCAGCTCACTCAGGTCTAGCTCCTCGACAGGCGGGAAAAAGGACGCCTCCCGGGAACGAACGGCGTCTTTGTTGGGCGCAGTGTCCTCCTCAGATAAATACAACGAGGGCGGCGGCAGCTCACTTAGGTTCATCGTTGTAACTGGCGAAATCACTAAGAGAACCACACGTTCTTGTAGTAGGCTGGACTGGGGCACCAGCTCCCCAGAACCAAACAGACCCAGGGACCAGCTCCCCCTGCAGAGAAGGGGGGTGCAGGCTCCATCTACAGAGAAGGTCTGGGTGGGGTTCAGGGTGGGCTCTCTCTGCAGGGCATGCCGGGGGGGGGCGGGGAAGGCTCCCCTGCCCCGTGGCCATCACACTCCACATAAATCGATGCAAATAAACAAACTTGTCTCCCTCCCACCCTAGATCTTTTAATATCTTTACTTCTTACCAATTTTTAGCCCATATGCCTACTGTTTCTCTTTGGAATACTTTTGGTGACTTTAAACACTTTCATCTCTAGATAAATTACCTGAAAGAAAATTCGCCAGGAATACTCCTGCCTTTAGGACTAGGCTCAAAGGTCCCCTCACGAACGGAGCAGCTCTGGACCAGCTCCGGACGAGTAAGCCCAGCCTCCCACGGCAGCTCCCCCACCCTCACCGGAGAGAACCAGCACAGGTCATGCTGACATAGACTCCTTCTTGGCTTTGGGTTTCTCAGTGATGGCAGTGGATTCTGATCCGCAATTAAGAGGTCAGGCTGGTATACTCTCTGGGAAACAAAGAGATTCACGATTCCTAGTAACAGGTTGGCAGCAGACAAAACAGATGCATGAGCTGACCGCTGGTGCCACCACATGCCCTTGGCCTTCACCATTCCAGAGCCTGCTGGCCTCACTTCCTGCAGGGCTGGAGACCTGGGCGCCTGCCCCCAGGGGAAGCCCTCGACTCAACCAACTGTTGCCGGTCCCGCGGCACATGTGCCCTACTCCCTCGCTCTGCTGGGAGGAACTCCTGGACCTGAGTTCAGCAGTGGCCCCTGACAAGTGTCACCTTGTAGATCACCAGTCCTGACCCGGTCAATGTGGGTGGCACCCAGGAGGCTACGTGTGACCGTGGAGGCCCCGTGGGGCTTCTGCTCCACGTGGCAGCCAGCAGGACCAAGCACTGGTTCAGGCCATATCTGCCCCACTCCCCGCGATGCTGGCTTCCTCCCCTCCCCTCCCCATCTCCCCTGCCTCAGCCTCCACGCTGCCCTCTGGGATCTCCTCCCTAGTCAATAACTGGCCCTTGACTCCTGACTCGGGAGCAGCTTCTGGGGGACTCAAACCAAGACACTTCGCAAATATAATCAGTGTTTTAAAAGTAGGCATGCGGGGCCGTTTGTTTGGATTTGGGATGAAGCTGATTTGAGCACGGCAGCACTGTCTCATCACTTCGGGCGCTCCTTACGTTACCGAGGTGGACTAATTATTTACATGATGTGACTAGATCACATATATAACTACCGTGGCTGTTCCAAATGGATGCGTTTTCTTGCTCTAGAAGTCAGGTTTTAGGTAGTAAATATTCAGCTACTCCGAAGTGAGCGTCTGGAATGCTCACTTCGTCGTCGCGCGGCCGCGATCCTCCCTCTCTCTGCCTCCTCTGAGTGTGATGCCCGCTCACCCCCCACAGGCTCTACCAGGGGCATTGAGAACGCAAACCCAGGAGCACAGAACCAAGAAAAGACACGGCACTGGCAGGTCAGTGCAGACACCTGAACCCAGTGTGAGTCCCGCAGACGACACGTGAGGCCCCTGTGTACTCCTTGTGACATCATTAGGGACGAGACAGCCTCCCTAGTCCTGGCTTTAAAAAGCACTAACTTCAGTGTTATTGCTGTTTGTTGCAGTACTTGTCCCACAAACCTTGAGAAGTGAAATCTTGGAGGTCAGAGTTCTGGGCAGCATAGATCTGCAGATAGGCCAGGATCGCACGCAGTCCCTTCTGCACCACGAGCGGAGCGGGGAACTCCAGCGGGCAGTGTCTCAGGTTCAGTGCTTTCAGCGAGGTCACATGCCCTGCGCGCAAGAGGAAAGCCCAGAACTTCATACTCTTCCATGGAATCGGCAGGCAGGGGAAATTTTTTGCATATTAAAGAAAAAAATAAAGACTTATTGAGGATTTGGGGCAGACAGACAGATGTCTGCACTTTACTCTGAATAAAGCCTGCAGGGAAGGCAGATCGCACAGATGAACCTCAGGCCACAAGAGTGAGTGAACAAATGAGGGGACGCAGGAAAACCGGCCTAAGTGGGGGCGCAAAGTCACCGCATCACGTAAAGTGCCTGCGTGCAATGACAAAAACCCCTCAAAGGGATATAAAGGAAAGGCACATGGGACCCACACTCAGGAAACAAGCAGTCACTAGAAACTGTCCTCACGTCAGTTCAGATATCGGAGGAAGCAGACAACTTCAAAGGAGCCATAAATATGTTCAAAGGAACGCAGAAAACCATGTTTAAATAATTAGAGGAAAACATGGTAAAATGACTCAACGAGTCTTTAATGTCAACAAAAACAGAAATTCTAAGAAAGAACCAAACAGCAGTCCTAGAGTTGCAAATACGAAGCCCAGAAAGAAAAGTGCACCAGAGGGACCAACGGCAGACACAGATGACAGAGGAGACAAGCGAACTCGAGATAAAAAGCATCCGTGCTGACGATCAGAGAGAAGACGGTGAAACCAGGGGCGCGTGGAGGTCAGTGGAGCAGCAGCGCGTGTGCTGACTGGTGGGAGTGCGGCGAGCCCCAGGGACGAGGGGGGCGAGCAGAGCGGCACATGAGGACACTGGGCAAAGGCTTGGGTGACAGACATCAGTGTAACCTCCAGGACGTTCAACAATCAAGTAAGATGAGCCAAAGGCAATCACACTTAGAAACGTCAAAACCACTGAAATGCAAAGAAAAGTAAACGATCTTGAAAACAGCGCAAGAGAAACATACACACAAGGGGACAGCGAAAGTAACTTCCAGCTGAAGAGACTGGAGGCCAGAGGACAGGGAACAACATATCTGGGGGCTGGAGAATCCTGCAGATCAAGGGCCCCGAATTCACCAAAACCGTCCTGCTGCAGGAAGAGCGGCTCCCCGGAGCCGGCCCGCAGCAATGACTAAAGTGAACTCGCAACTTCCGAACTCCCCTGCCGTGTACACAGTCTCTCGGCCAGCTCAGCACCCCTGCACTAGACACATGAGCTTAATGGCAGAAGACAGAGTCTGGGAACATAAAGACAAGTTAAGAGGAAGTGATACAAACTGGAACAAAGAGAGAGGGCTGGGAAAAGAAGAGTGTGTCTGAGGCTCGTGGGACAGAATCAACACCCCGACAGCCACGCGCCTGGAGGCCAGGAGGAGAGCAGAAGGAGCAAGAAGCCAGATCTACAGAAATTAGGTTGACAGCCCGGGACTTTCCAAATCTGATTAAAGACATCAGTAAACACATTCCAGAAGCTCAAGGAGCCCCAGATAAAGTAAATACAAAGAAAGCCACACCCAGGCCCATCACAGGCGAACTGCTGAAGATTAAACATGAAGAGAGGCATTCTCAGCAGCCAGACAAAGGAGATGCATCCCCTTTAAAAGAAAAGCAGTAAGAACGACAGCGGACTTCTCAACAGAGGTTAGAAGCCAGAAGACAACAAAGACACTTTAGAATGAAATCTGGGTTCTTATACTCTGTCAAATATTCTTCAAAAATGATGGGAAAGTCAAGATGCCTTTTTAGAAAATCAAACTTGAATAATTCATTACCAAAAGCCTAAATGACAATAGCAAAGACAGATCTTCAGGCTAAGATGGTCATTCCAGGTGGAAGCAGGGAACTTTGTGAAATGTAGGGAAAACATGTAAGAAAATATAAATAAATATGGACAGTTGAAGATGTATCTGCGATTTACAGCACGACAAAAGCAAAATCTATGAACACGACAGGACAGAGGAGGGAGGAGGCAATGGGAAGAGCACTCACGTCTACAGACGCTCGTCGGTCAAGGACGTGCACGTGGCTCCTAGAGAACCACTTGGCAATGCTGCACATGGTGCACTGAGGGGATCCTACTTCTAGCAGTGCTGGAGCAGCTCCCATGAGATCAACTCTGCAGGAGACCGTTTGTGGAAACCGGGCAAGACAGAAGTGAAAAGCAGGCAGAAACGAGAGGGGGAACAACAGCTCCAAGAA
This sequence comes from Mustela erminea, assembly GCF_009829155.1. Taxonomy (NCBI): domain Eukaryota; kingdom Metazoa; phylum Chordata; class Mammalia; order Carnivora; family Mustelidae; genus Mustela; species Mustela erminea. The sequence continues at coordinate 91,110,392 of NC_045627.1, read as the reverse complement.
GAGAAAGACACGAAAGAGTGTAGTATCTGTACAGCATTCTGGACCACACGGGGCAGCTGCAGCAGACTGAAACCCTTAAGGTCATAACGACCTGCAGAGTCAGAGGACGGCCTGCAGAGCTACCACAGCCCCTAAAGAGTGAAGGCCTGGACTCCAGAGAGGGGACAGTCAAGGGGAGCCTTCCGTCTCCGTGTACATGGTCTTCACAGTCCTGAACGTCCCACATGTGGGACAGCACGGCCACAGCTACTGCCCTCTGCCAGACAGACAGAGCTCGCAGTCTGTCTCTGTCCTCGCAACGTAACTACCTATTTAAAAAAAAAAAAAAATACTCTAAAGAGGAATATAACAGAATCCAGAATCTCTGCAATGTATCTATCATGATATCCAAGATATAATCCAAAAAATTATTAAAGGAAAAATATGTTCATATCAAATGAAAAAATAAGAACTCTCAGTAGAAAATAGTAACTAATAAAATATGAAAATTCTAAGATTGACAAAACAGTATCTGAAAAAAAATTACTAGGCGATGTTCACAGCCAGTTGGAGACAACAGGGAAGGCTCATGAACTTGAAGATGTTGTCTTCTCTGAAGAGCAGAAAAGTGTGGACTTTAAAATGTACAAAAGGTCAGTGATCTGTGGAACAATAACAAAAATTCCAACAAATAGGTAAAAAGAGAGACCAGGAGCAGAAAAATATTTGACGGCTTAATGACCAAAATATCTCCCAAATTTGGCAAGAGATGTGAATTTAAAAACTGAATAAATTCAACAAACTCCGAGGAGGCTAAATGCAGAGAAAACCACAGCTAGGTACCTCATAGTCAAACTGCTGAAAAGCGAAGAAAAAGGTTCCTTTTTCAAGAAAACCTTGAAAGTAACCGAAACCAATCATCACAGTTGATAAAGGAGAACCAAGAATGAAGGACCTCTGAGGCCTGGAGTCGGCGCAACTTCTTTAAAGTCCTCGATTAAAAGAATCCAACCTTAATTCTAGATCAACAATGTCCTTTACGAATTAAGGCAAAATAGGGGGGTGCCTGGGTGGCTCAGTGGGTTAAGCCTCTGCCTTCGGCTCAGGTCATGATCTCAGGGTCCTGGGATCGAGCCCCGCATCGGGCTCTCTGCTCAGCAGGGAGCCTGCCTCCTCCTCTCTCTCTGTCTGCCTCTCTGCCTACTTGTGGTCTCTGTCTGTCAAAGAAATAAATAAAATCTTTAAAAAAAAAAAAGAATTAAAGCAAAACAGGGGCACCTGGGCGGCTCAGTTGGCTGGGCAGCCGACTGTCGTTTCAGCTGCGGCCATGGCCGCAGGCCCCTGCTCAGTAGAGAGTCGCTGGTCAACCTCTCCCTCTGCCCCTCCGTTTGTTCATACACATGTGCGTGCTTTCTCTCTGTCTCTTAATAAATAAAAAAATCTTAAAAAAAACCCCACGAAAATTAAAAAGGCAGAGATTGCCTGACTGGATAAAAGAGTGTGCCCAACCACATCCTGCAACACGAGCAATGTGTTGTAAACACAGACAGGTTGGAAGCCAAGGAATGAAACCATGTGCCATAAAAACAGTGAGCAGAAGGTCGGAGGACCCACAGATGATGGGGGAGTGAAAGGCTAGCTAAGGACAAGACTGTGAATTTATTCAGATTTTAAATTCACATCTCCGCCCCCCTTGTGACATCGGTGACATTCCTCGGGCACTGCCGGCTGCCCTACATTGAGAGCAGATGGTTAAGGAGCAGAGATCACAGTCCTGCAGGACAGGAGTCTCCCTCAGTTTACCAGTGTCCTCTGACTGACAACAGCCTAACTTCCAGAAGACTCCAAACTGTCTTCATGTTGGTACCTCATTAGAAAAACAAAATAAAACTTAGCTTGGCTTGACAATAACCAGGCCTCCAGCATCCTGACAGTCAGTCCTTCTGAACCCCTCTGTCCTCACCGCCCCAACTCCCGAGTACACAACTAGCTAGTCCTCGGGGTCACAGGGCAGCAGCGCTTCCTGCCCATGGATCCTGGCCCCGCACCTTAATAAACCACCATTCTGCACCAAAGACGTCTCAAGAATTCGTTTTTGGTCGTCGACTCCGGACTCCACCCCACTGAATCTCACCTGTATCTGAAACTTCATCGCTAATACATACTGAATGGCCAATAGGCATAGGAGAGTTTCCACATCACCGGCCATCACAGAAACGCATATGAAAACCACAATGCCGTAACGCTCCACACGCCAGAGTAACAAAACTAACAACAGAAAAATCCCAAATTTCTATTCAACCAATAACATAGTATCAAAACACATAAAGTAAAAGCGGACAGATCTAAAATGAAAGCAGACACGGGCACAACCATAGTTCACGATTTCAACACGGTCCTTCAGGCACTGACAAAAGAAACAGGCACAAAGGGATGTAGGTAGTTTGAACGCTGGGATCAAGCAACTTGACTAACCCAATACGTGGGACATCGCATCGCGTGGCCGTGTGAGCACACACACGCTTCTCTCGTGCACCAGGCGATGCCTGCCACACAGAATGCATCCTGGGCTGGAAAGCACACCTGAACAAGTTTTGAATAACCAAAATTACACAGCGTATGTGGCATTAAATTAGAATTCAACCAAAGAAAGAGAATCAGAAAGTCTCCCATTGTGTGTAAATGAAGCACAACAGGAAGAGCCCATGGGTCACAGACTATTCGAGAATGTCTTGTGCTGAATGACAGTGGAGATGCACAATGTGGGGGCTTGTGGGGGCAGCTAAGGCAGCGCTGGGGGGAAATCACCAGTCGTGACTGCATGGATTAGGACAGAAAGGTTTAAATTGGTGATTTGGCTCAGTCGGTGAAGCGTCTGCCTTCAGCTCAGGTCCTGATGCCGGGGTCCTGGGATCGGGCCCCACATCAGGCTCCCTGCTCCGCGGGAAGCCTGCCTCTGCCTCTGCCTCTGCCTCTGCCTCTGCTCCCACCTGTGCTCCCTCCCCCTCTCGCTCTCAAATAAAATCTTAAAAAAAAAAAAAAATCAGTGACCTAAGCCTCCAACTCAATGGTTAGGGAAAGGACAGCAAATCCAACCTAACAAAACAGAGCAAAGAGCAGAAGAACGGGAGGCGGACAGACGCAGACCAGAGAACATCGTCTTCTGTGTCCTCCTCACTTGACAGCCGGGAAAAGGAAAGCACTAGACGTACACACGTCCCCACGCGCGCACCCCAGCAGCTCGGCGCTGAGCCTGAACCGCGCGTGCCCCGCACCCCGTACCGGTCTGAGTCAAGTCCGAGGGAGGGCCCTTTAAACGTGCACTGTCAGGGAGACGCCAGCGGCCAAGCTCGCCAGGGGAGCAAGGAGAGGCCGTAGGACCCGCAGGCTCCCGGGAGGGAGGGACAGAGGGGGACCGCCACTGCGCAGGGCAGCGCTGGGCCAGCTTTCCTGAAGGTGCGCTCTGGCTCCGCAGCCCTCCGCGGTTATTACTTCTCCGCTGTGTCCTACCTGCCGTGTGGATCTACGTTCCAACGCGACAGCTCCCGAGCGCTGTGCCGTCCGAGAGCGGGAAGGGCGGAAGGGGTAGGCATGATGAGAGCAGGAGCCAGCTCGCCCCCGGGGGCTTGTCTCCTGTCTCCGTCACAGGCTCCCTGAGCTTAAAAGGGCAGCAGGTTCAAGCCAGCTTTTATTTTACTGTTTGAACACTTACCCAGCTCCACAGGCAACTTTTTGATAGGATTTCTTTCCAAAAGCAAAGTTTTCAAATGCCTTTAAAACAAAATAAAAAATATATAATTTAAAAAGCAGAAAATGAAATGACCATTCCCAAAATACACCATCGAATTTCTTCCTTCACCGCCTCTTTAAGGAGACAATGTCGCTGCAGGTGCACACGCGTGGCCCACGGCTGTCCGCTCACGCGGCTCCTGGTCTCAGCACACTGACCCTCCAGGCGACTGTCTGCTGGGGGGCTGCCCTGCCCCTGTGGGACGTCCGGCAGCATCCTGCTCTCTACCCACCAGTCCAGGGGGACGCCATCCCGACGCCGTGACAACCAGGAAATCCCCGGGCCTTGTTGGTGCTCCGACTGCCGATCTCGGTGCTCCCTGAGGTGTGCGGGAGGGACCCCAGCCCTCGGGGATGCTCCGGGAGCACATTTTCCCAGCGAAATACTTGGGAGCCTTCTGCCACACTGCACACCGCCTGCGGGGTCACTCACAGTGAAGGGCCCGGGGCAGTCTCAGAACAAGCCGGGATGAGGGACATTTCTCCAGGCCTTTGACTCCAGATCCCTAGTACCTAGTAACATCTCCTAGAAAATCTGGCACAAAATGTACCCCGGAGAGACAGGATACAAGGTGCCCATGAAAAGTTACTCAGCGATGGGGAAACACGAAGATCTCATGTTAAATTCGGTCTTGCCCCTTTTACCCTACTATGCTGCTTTTCCCACATTTAATTCTTTTTTAAAAGACTCATTTATTTATTTATTCGACACACAGATCACAAGCAGGCAGAGAGGCAGGCAGAAAGAGAGGAAGAAGCAGGCTCCCCGCTGAGCAGAGAGCCTGATGTGGGGCTCGGTCCCAGGACCCTGGGATCAGAACCGAAGCCGAAGGCAGAGGCTTAACCCACTGAGCCACCCGGCCCCCAGGTGCCCTGTTTGCACGTTTAATTCTCAAGACTGCATCATACACTAAGGATTAGTTTCTTTTTCTCCTTCCCTTTTTAGGGACCCTCAGCTGAAATCTGACATAAAAAGACCACAATACCCTGAGGCTCAAGTCTCCAGCCCCGGCGGGGTGGGGCGTCCAGGCAGGGGGCAGGACCCCCAGCCCCAGCCACCCTGTATGCACGTCACCCTGGGCCTCCCAGGACTCGGGGGGATTGCTGAACCCGCTGTACTACCCCGTCTCCAGGGACGGCCTGCCACCAGCACACCACCCGCCCCACAGCGCAGAGTGGCCTGTCTGCGTTCCAGGCGCACAGGGACACCGACCGTGTGTGGGGCCGGCTGCCTGCCCCGGTGGAAGAGACCTCACGAGCCCCTGGAGAGGGGCTTCTCCTCTATCGCTGACCTCAGCGGCCCCAGGAAGCCACCAGGTGGGTCGAGTGACTGGAGGGGGTCCAAGCTGCGTCCCCCGGTTTCAGTTAGGTTAGGGTACCGAGGAGCAGCTGGGCACACCTACAAATCCCATTAACGACTCCGCACGGTGAGTGGGAGCCTTCTCAAGCCTCATTCCACCTCGAAGGTGAAAGACACTAAATTCCCAACATCACAACAGACCAGAGTCCACAGGATTTGAAGGGAAAAGGCCAGTTTACAGGCGGACAATTCAGAGCTCTAGTATTCCAGTTAAACTAAGGTTAATTTTTGGATCGGCAACCCCAAAGGAAAATCAGATTGCTTGAAGATTAGGCAATTTTCTTTCCATTTGCTCTCTTGGCTTTCCCTTCTTATTTGAAGTTTTAAAGGAACAGACTTTATCCAGTGAACTTTTCTTGATTACACAAAGGTGCATTATTTCAATGTCCCTTCAACCACTTGTTTTGGGTTCAGCCCCTTTTAGTTGTGGAACACAGAAAGCAGGCGGAGGACGGGCGGGCGCTGGCCCTGCACAGGACGGACAGACCTGCAGACCGGGGGCTGCAGGTGGGCGGGCGCCCTGGGCTCCCCAGCAGCAGGTCCTGTGGGTCAGGACGCCCCTGAGCACGGCTTGCAGGCCTGGGGGTCTGCAGTGGTGGGCGGAGGCCATGGAAACCTGCCATCCCCCAGAAAGCGTGTCCGGGCAATGATCTGTGTGGATAGTCTCGTGCACCTCGAGCAATGAACTGACACACTGCTGACCCCGTACATACTATCAGCAGTCACCCCCCGTGAAGCCGGCGACTTCCCGTGGAGCACACACGTTCACACCCGGAGCCGGAGCTGCCTGGCCAAGGGGGTGCACGTACCGACGTGTGCGCATCCTGGCTCGCTCTCTGGCACAAGCTCACACGTCCAAGACAATGAGAGGGGAGAGCATTAACACTGGCGCTGCTTTAATTAGGCTTTTTGGAAAGTTTAAGGTTTTCAATAAGCCCATAATTACTTAACATTTCTGATTAATACGTTTCACCACTTCGCAAGCTAATCTAATTTTAATGACATAACGGGCTATAAATCACATGCAAAACTGTATCTTAAACAATACTAAGCAGCTGGCTTTGACTGGCAAAATCAAAGAACTCCGAAGCTGGGGGACTGCGGGCTTACTTTCTAGGAAAGAACAGTGCTTAGGCAACGGGTTTTTGCTTATTTGCCCTCTGAGTAGCAACCCGTCTCCTCGCGGTGCGGGCACCCAGCTGCGGGACAGAAAGCACGAAATGACCCTCGGCACCGAAGACGAGGACCTGGGGATGGACCACGCCCTCCCGGCCCACCTGCGACTGCAAGCTGGGAGGCCACGCGAGGCCGCCAGGCTGGAGGGGACACGGTGGGCACCGGCCCCGGGAAGGCTCAGCCACCTGCCGGGGGCCAAGGCCACGGTTCTGTGTGTCCGGTGGCACAACTCACGGCAGGTGATCTGCAGACCCCGACTAGTCCAGGAGCTCCAGGAAGGCGGCTCCCGGCTCTGACTGCCCCGGCCAGAGGCCCCAGCTCAGCATCAGAAATCAGCTGCTTCCTTGCGGAGCCGGCGAAGTCTCAAATGCCTCACAGGGATTTTCTCTCTCTGTGACGTGTGACAAAATACTCACTTCCTAAAAGTCACTCTGAACAACCGTGAGCTACAGCTCAGGCCCGCGAAGGGCCTTGTACAGACCTCCGGTCTGCTGAGTCACGGCGGCCACATGGCTCTCAGCCGACACTGTCGCTCACATAGGAAGGGGGGTCGGCCCGGCATACCCGTCTTCCTCCAACACCCTGTGGCCATCCTGAACCCCACTGGCTTCTCAAGTGGCCTGCAGCTCTGTGTAGTCAGCCTGACTCAGGCCGCCACCCCCCTCCTTAGAGAGCGACCTCAAGGCCAAGTCGAGTCCCACCTTCTGCACTCAAATCCTCCGTGACTCCACCATTCAGATCAGAATGAAACCCAACATGGCAAGCCCAGCCTGCAAGGGTAGCCCTCTCCCTCCTGTGTCCTGGCACATGGGCCGCCTGGCCGTCCCCCACATCGCCCGGTGCACACACACCCACGGCCTCTGCGTGTGCTCTCCTCTGCCCAGGAGGCCCTCGCATTAAAGGAGATCCTACAGTGCTTACCGGAAGGTTCTCACAAGGTCAGGAAACACAGACAGGGAGGGAGGCGGGAGCTGGAGGCACTGAGTCAGGACAGGAGGCGGAGTGCACTGTGAGCCCCGCTCCCGGGGGTCTGAGGCGGCTGACCCAGGACAAGGGGACCCATGTGGCCGGGGCTACATGAGGACGAGGGAGGCGCGGCGTCCATTCCAGGCGTGGGGGTGCTAGGAAGCCCCCGGGATCAGAGCAGCAGGAACGTGGCAGGATGACAGGCCTTGCTTACGTTGGGGTTTCCAGCTCCCCAAAAGGGAAGGCATTTCTTGTTATCTCAGCTCCCGCAGGCCTCGGGAGCTGAGAGGCTGGTTGTGGTTCCTTGACCCAGCTCCCAGCCCTTCTGGCAGCTTCGCACGAGGACAGTCAGGGCTGGAACCAGATGGTGCAAACACCTCACTGCTGGCCCAGCAAAGGCACTGTGGCCTCCAGCATTCTCCGTGCTATTAAGCATCCTGCACTATGACCCAGTTCCGTGTGTCTGGTTCATTCAGCCGCTGCATCTCTTAGCTGGCTTTAAAAACAGTGCTAAATGCTTCTGCACTGAAATCAAAATTCAATCAGGGGCAGGAGCTGAGCAGCACAAGGGCTAGCACTCAGATGTTTTAACACACGATGGTCTCAAAATCTGGAAATACTAACATACGACTTACTTGTGAGACCCAATCCCAGAAGGAAGTGCTTTAATTCTGTTACAGCGGAGGTCCAGCCAAGTGAGGCTTGGCAGCAACTGGAAGAAATCTGTAGGGAGCTCGCAGAGGGCATTTCTTTGAAGATGCAGTTGCTTCCGGGGAGAAGAAACGAGAAAATCTTGTCAACCAACTGCATTTTAAAACATGATGCATCCCAGAGCACTTCCAGAACCACCTCAGGTCTTGAACTCACACATATCAAGTGAAAAGAAAGCCCAGAAGATCTTACTGTCAGACACTATAAACAGCAGACGAGAGTCAGAAGGGAAAGCATCAGGGTCCCCTGCCCAGGTTTTGGGTGTGGAGAGGGACTCCGGGCTGGCCCTGCGGCTCCCTCATGGCTGACGACTCAGCCACCGCCGCTGCGCACACCACATGTTCTCTGCAAATACCCCTGAACCCCAGACCGACTCTCCAAGCGTTTCAGTCCCTCTCCCCCTTCCTACGCCCCACACATGACGCCTCTTGGGCTCTGCTGTCCCTGCCCCTTCCCTAGTGCCTGCCACAGGCAGCCCGCAGTAACTGTGGTCAGGGGACAAAAGGCACAAGCCGAGTCTGGTCCCAGAGACTCGACCCAAGCCAAGAGTTCACAGGAAACTAAAGGAACCGTGCACCAAGCTGTCTGCCTCGGCTGCAGGGCCGCTGTCTCTGGTCACCACCAGCAGCTCCGCAGAAGCCAGCCACTGTCGCAGGACATGAGAGGGAGGGCAGGGCCATGTCAGCCCACGCGGCACTCACTGCAGCCGTGTAAAGGGCACACACGAGAGCCTGCAGTCGCAGCGTGGCACGATTATGGGGAATTCTTAAGTAGGCTCCACGCCGAGCATGGAGTCCAATGCGGGGCCTGAATCCACCACCGTCAGGTCAAGACCTGAGCAGAGATCAGGAACCAGAAGCTTGGGGCAGAGCGCCTAGGTGCCCCCGGCTCTGGTGCCGCTGTGGCAAGTGGCGCACCCCCTCACTGCTCTGCACGTCCCATGAGGATCTCTAACTCCTCCACCGCCGCCGAGCCGGTGGGGCACGATTGTTGAGACCGCAGGCCCGGAAGCCAGACTCTCTGGATTCAAATCTGGATTTGGAACTTTACTAGCTGTGTGACTCTGAGCGGGCTCCCAAACTTCTCTGTGCTCTGGTGTTGCCCCTGTGAAGGGGTCACATGACCCACCTGCCCGGGGCCACGGGGTGAGCAGCTCCTGGCACAGAGGGGGGCCAGGAAGCAGCAGCCACCACGACTCAGGAGCCCTAAGTGCAGCCTCTGCGACCAGCCACCGGCTTCGGCCACAGTATCACGACGCGCAGCTCTGCCTCCAATGCGGAGCACCGCGTGTCTTCACGGTAGGGCAGGGGCTTTACCAGCGCATGCAGTGGGAACTCTCCAGCTCGCCGAGGCATGGCCAGACACCATGCTGGCCATGGCCAGTCCCTGGAGCACAGTAAGGCCATCAGGGCCGCACAGCATGTGTGTACCTCAATGTGAGCCCACTCCGGCCTCAGCGGCAGCGCGGCCTCCAAGCTTCTCAGGCCCGCTCTCTCTCGGGCCAAGCTGGCTCTAGGGTTCAGCTCTGAACCCACACATCCTCCCAAAGGCCAGAAAAGGTGGGAAGAGATGGTGCCGCTCTTTGCAAAGGGCTGTTCCAGCCACCAGCGAGGTGACAGTGCCACAGAAGCCCAAAGGCTTCTTCGCGTGGGGCCCCAAAGACGGCCTCCTAGTGCTCCGTGTGCACACATCTCTGGACGCGTGACTGGTGACCTCAGAGATCACTGCTTCGCCTGCACACGGACCGGGAACCCAAAGAACAGAGCGGCCGCCTCACTCTGTGATTCGTTGTCATAGTAACCATCTCTGTTTTCTGAGAGGCATGAACAGTTACGATGTTTCTTTATTGAGCCTAAAGAACAGTTCAGAATTTCCTCTTCTTCCTTAGTGCAGGTGCAGGGAGGTCCCGTAAAGCTCATGACATGCTGGAGCCTTGTTCACGGTCAGGAGCGTTTGCCCTCACACACAGCGGCCCTGACGACCCAGGAATTAATTCACTGCAAGAGGTCGGCACTCAGGGAAGAGAGAGCGGGGCAGGGCCGGCCACGACCACAAACGCGTGGCATGTGACATGCGACAGCGGGGCACCTGACACCCCAGCACACAGCTCTGTGCAAGTGCTCCGAACGGCAGCCGACAGCTTATGGGCGCGATGTGACCGCGGGCCCTGTGGGCGCTGCACTTCACGAGCCTTACAGCGTAATTCTCATAATGACCCACAAGAATGGTCTCCTTCTCCTGTTCCAGATGAAGACAAACTAGGTTTAAGGAAATTACATGAGTCTGAGGCAGCGGGAGCCCAAACCCTGCACTCCTGCCCCATTCACATCCACACTGTGCTCCGATGGAACCTTATTCTAGAAACCCTACAGGATGAGACGGTACCCACGAGGTTAGCAGCGGACGGGGGCCCGGTGAGGCACCAGGCACAGGGGAAAGTCAGCATGTGACACCTGTGAGGCAGGGGTGAGAAGTGGTGTTTACCTGTTTTAATACTGCACGGGAGCTCTTTGGGGGGGGGGGGGCGGTTTCAACAGGAGATCAAGGGTGCATTCCGCAGAGCTTTCTACCACGGGCTTTTGGTGCTTACGACTTTCCCAAGAAGAGAGGCTAGGTATCACAGTGTGACTCCGCGATGTTTCCAGCGGTGGGTCCCCGTGCCGGAATTTCTTCCGTGATGTGCTCCCCACATGAAACCCCGAGCTAACCCTCTTCCACCCCTCATCCTAGAAACACTCCCCGAAGCAGAGGACTCCAGGTAAAGGCCTCACGTTCACTTGGCAGAGGCACAAACTCCCTATGAAACGCCCACTTACTTCGAGGCTGGGAATTTTAAAGATCGTTCCTAAGTGGTGAAGACCACTTTGACTCAAGTCTAAAACCGACGAGCCAGAAAAGATGACCCCCTGAGCTCCCTCGGGACCCTCTCCGGAGGGGGGAGCAGCGGGGCTCTCCGGACCAGCCGCCCCCGGGGGGACCTCGCAGGAGCGGCTTCCTTCCATCTCTCAGCGGCGGGCAGCTCGGGGCCCTCCGCTCATGCTCCTGGGTCTGCAGGCACCTGGAGACGGGAGGGGAGACAGCAACATGCAGGTGACCCGAGGCGTCCTCCCGGGGGCACAGGGGAGCAGACCAGGACCGTTTCCCCTGCTTCCAAAACCGTCACCTTAATAAGCTGAAGCATAAACCTGACGTTTAAGTTTGCAGGAAGGAAGGGCGCGGGAGTCCAGGAGGTTCTGGCGGAACGTGTGCTTCTCCGTCGACCCCGCGCCGCGGAGCCCCGGGACTGAGCCTCCGGCTCCTGGAAAACCGACAAGAAAGGCGACTGCAGGGGCGGAGGAGCCGGAAGGCTCCCCACTCGGCCAGCCGGGATGCTGCTCCCGCCGCACCGCCTGGAGGGCGCCGCGCTCGCCGCACCGAGTCAGGCTCGCCGGGTCCCGGAGCCGCAGCCGCTCCGCCACCCGCTCCGGGAGCGCCACGGGGTCCGGGGCACAAGGCGGGGCGCGGGGACAGCCTGCCCGGATGGGGCCAGACGGACTCCTGAGCCGCGGGCGGACCCCGAGCTGACCCCGGGCGGCCCCCGGGCGGCCCACAGCGCTCCGGCAGCAGCTCCGCGGCCGGGCGCGCCCTCGCGGGAGGGCGGCGCACGCGGGGACCCGGCCAGGGCAGGGCCGGCCGGACAGCCAGGCCCGGCCCGCAGGGGCGACCGCAGCGCACGCGCGGCCCTTCCCGGCGGGGTCCCCGGGGACCGGCGGCGCGGACGGCGCGAGGGTGCAGCGACCCCCGGCGGGCTCCCCGCGGCGGGGCGGGTCCCGAGACCCCGTGCGAACCGCAGCCGCGGGGGCAGGGCGGAGCCGGTCCTCGCCATCCCCCCGCGCCGGGCGGCTCGGACCCGGCCTGAGCTCCGCCCTGAGAGGCCTCCGCCAGGGCAGCGGGGCGCGGCGGGGACCCCGCGGGGCGCGGCCTCCCTTCGGCCCCCGCCCGCCCCCCGCCTCACCTGCGGCGCCGGCACCGCCCGCCCCGGAGAGCCGCCGCCCGCCTTCCCGACAGCGCCCGCGGCCGGCCCACGCGGTCGCCATGGAGACGCCCGGACGGAGTCCCGCAGGCGCCAAGCCCCGCGGTGCGCGCGCAGCCGCGGACGGAGACTGGTGCGCATGCGTACGCGGCCGCTGGGCCGGCCGGGGACGCCCCTCCCCACCGGCCTTGGCGTCGCCTGTGGCCGCGTGTGCGAGCCGATGCGTGACCCTCACAGCGGACACGTGCGCCTTAGTCCGGAGACGCGCACGCGCGAGGAGGGCGCTTTCGGGCCGCCGGGGCGCGCAGATTCTGGCCGCGGCGCCCTCCAGGCTGACCCCGGCCGTGGGGGTCAGCGGGCCTGCGGGCTCGGAGGGGCCCCGGGACGGCTGCCATCCCGCGACACCCGTCCACCCCCACCGCACCGCACCCCCGAGAGCAGGGGCCCGCCCCTCGCCGGAGGCAGCGTCCTCCCCAGGCGCCCTCTGGGCTCCCCTCGGCCGGAGCTTCCAGTCACCAGCGGGGAACCGACTGCCTCTCGGCGGCCCAGGCCAGGCCGGATTCCCTCGGCCGCCGGCCCCTTGGCCGAGCGCCCAGGTGGCCGAGGTGGACCCCAGGCGGTGGCGCACCCCGGGGAGGACGTCCTTCAGGAGCCGGTGCAGGGAGGAGCGGCGGCCGGGCGGCTTCTGACCACTGTCCGTCCGGGGCCGGAGCCGCCGCGGCCGGGAGGGAAGATGCAGGGGCGGCGGGGAGTGTAGGCAGGTAGGGACCGGCCAGCACGGACTGGGCCGGTGCCGCAGAAGTCGGCGGCGGCCATCGGAGAGCCGCGTGCACGCCTGCCGGGAGCTGGAGACGCCAACAGCCGGGGGGACGGGGCAGCTGCCCACCTGCCTCCCTCCGCCAGCCCGGCCACACCTGGGCTCCATCCTGACCTTCCAGGCGTGAGAGCGTTGCTGCACCCCCACCCCCACACCGCGTCTGGCCCAGTCAGGAAACCCTGTGGGAAAGGGACATGGGGTGGCGGCGGTCACTGACGCCAGCCAAGTTGGCGCGCACAAAATCACCACAGAACCGGGAACCGGTGTCACCGTCAGACGTCCCGGTCACTGGGCAGGCGGCCGAAAGGGGCAGCTACGAGGGCCCCTGCAGAGCTGGACACGGGTTCTAGGGTTAGGTCCGCCTTGAGAAAGGTCACTCTCGGCTTCCGCTAGCGTGGTGGCTCGCCAGGGCATGAGGACCAGCGCTGCCTCGCACAAGGGACTGAAGAGTCCCTGAACGGTGGGCTCTTCCCCGAAGAGCTCCTTTCTGTGCCGGAGCTGAGAGCTCCGCCGCTGAGCAAAGCTCCCGACGGACCAGAGACAAGGGACGAGTCGTTCTTCTGAGATCGCTACAGAGAGGGAGGGTCTAGTCCGCACCAAGACTTCGGGCTGGGAAGAGGGAACCTGAAAAGCACCCGGCCCCGGGAGCCGGCCCGCACTAGGGAGACCTGGGGTGCGGGGTGCGTCTGGCTCCTTGCCAGGCGCAGGCGTCCGTCCGTCCATCCTCGGGCTCGGGTTACCTGCGTGTTGCGTGCGTCCTACCGAAGGCGACGCGTACACAGGATCGGACAGAGCCGGCCTGCGGGCGGGCCAGGGAAGGCGGTTGGCAAGCGTGCGCCTCTGAGAGAAACGTGCAGCCGGCGGGGCCCAGGTCCGTCCTCTCGGTCCTCCTCGGGTGTTGCTGTCGAAGGCGACCTTCCTTCTCACCTTCCTGCCGCCGCCGTGGGCGCCTTGGCCCGGCTCCGAGGCCAGCTGGTGCTCCGGACTGTCGTGCCCCGCTTCCTGTGGGCCATTGTGGACCCTTCACTCCTCGGGGACAGCATTCGCAGCCGCTCGCCCCTTTCTGGGCCCGGCCCCCGCAGGCCCGACGTCTCCATCACGCACCCTGTCTTGCGTCTCCCTTCCACTGTTGGTGTAGGGAAACGCTGCAGGTCTGAATAGCTTTCTTTTACAAACGATCTGTTGTGGCTGAGCGTGGAGGGGCTCGAGGGAGGGGCTCTGAGTGTGAACAGCGGTGCCTTCTCAGCCGAGGACGGAGGTGTTTTTCGGACAAAGGACGTAGGAGAATTTTGGTGTTTCATTTCTTCCCGTTTAGTTCCTCGCTGTGAAGCTGCTGTGATTACGGCAATAGCTTCCCGTGACTGACATGCTTCCTCATCAAAAGAAGAGCAAAAATTCGGTCTTTTTTAAAAACTTGAAATCTGCTCTGCAGAAAGTCAGATGTGAAACCGGCGTTTCTAGGTGCGCCTCACAGGGGCCACAGCGGCTGAAGTGACTCGGCGGACGACCTCCAGGGCCCCTCCGGCTGCTGTCTCGGTCTCTGCTCTGCCTGCTGCGCTGTGGTTCTGACATGCAGCGGGCGAGACTCGTCCTTCTTCCTTGGAAAGAAGTAGGGTCACGAAGGGAAGGTGACCTTGGTTTTCGGGTGCTGCCCGCCCCCTGAGAGCGCACGCGGTGCAGGCCGTGGGATTGCCGCGGGAAGGCAAGAGGACCGCGGTGGAAAGGCTGGTTCTCCGGCACCTCAGGACGGACGTGAGACGACCCCTTGGTGAGCATCCAGGTGAGCCTGGGTGGTAAGCTCGACCTTGCGATTTGGGGACAAGCTGTCTAGCTCCGTAGAGCGGCTGTGCCAGCCCCGTGCCTGGGGGTTCCCGTCACTTCCTTGCACCCCTGTGAGTTCAGGCTGTCGGGCTGGGGAGAGAGGGCTGGCTCTGCATGGCCTCTGGCACCCTGTGTCAACCCACCCTTGAAATCCAGGCATCTGCAAGGTCCTCAAAGATCCCACTCACCCAAAGCCCTGGACAGAGCAGCAGGCCTTTCTGCATGGTTGGGGACGAGTTCAAAACCCGGCAAAGCAGCCACTCTCCACCCCCAGCCTGCTGTGGCATGGGGGGCAGTCCTGCCCTGCACATCACCCCGACGCACACATAGAGAAGGTCCCTGCCCCTCGCCACCTTCCCAGGTCCCAGCCCTCCCTTCTCCCCTGGTCCTTTCTGGGGATGAAGCCGTCTCTTCCAGACACACTAGGCTTTGAGTCACTCTCTTGTCCTCTGGTGATGTCCTTCACTCCCAGCGAGCCCCTCAGTGCGTGAAAATGCGGGTCCGTGGGGCCTTGATGTTCTGTGGTTTGGGGCCCCCTTGGAGCATCCGCACGGAGGCCAGGCCCAGCAGTGTGGAAGCCTGGTCAGATCTGAGCAACAAAGGTGTGTTCCTGCGTTTCCCGTCAGCGTGTTGTTCCCCTCTAGGTGCATGGTGTGCGGTCCTACTTCAGGGGTTCTGGTGAGCCGGGACAGCAGCAGCGGGACAGATGACGCGGTCCTGATGGAGGGGACGCCACGGGCGCAGAGGGAAGCTTTGCTGTCGGCATTGGGCTGAAGGCTGTCGTCTGCACAGACTGCGCTGTGACGTGAGTACTCCTGGGTCCGTGTCTGCCGGGCTCTCAGCACTTGGCTGTTCATACCCAAGAGGCGGAACAGGTGGTCTTAACCCTATTTCCTGCTGCTGCTGCTGTGAACTCCCGGAGCCTTAGTGTCTTGGAGCACACCCACTGACTCTCTGCGGCTCCAGAGGACAGAGGAGTGGATGCGTTTCCCTGGGTGACGGTCAGGGTCTGCAGGGCTCTGGGAGGATCCGTTGCCCTCTCTTTCCAGCTTCTAGAGGTGTGTGCATCCCTTGGTGCGTGCCCGGCCCCCATCAGAGTCCTCAGTCTATCTTTGTCCCGCCTCCTGCTCCCCCTGGACAGACCCTGGGACGATGTTGGTCGTCCGGTGACTCAGAATGGCCTCCCCTCTCGATATCTTCAGCTCATGCACGTGGACAACATCCCTTCTGTCCTGTGTGTACCGTGTTCGCAGGTTTTAGGGGTCAGGATGTGGACATCTTTGGGGCCATCGTGCCGTCTGCACAGTGGGCACACCTCTCGGAAAGGAGCGGTCCTCCGCGGAGGGAATGCAGTGACAAGCTGACATGACGGCCCACAGCCTGTGGTCATCAGTACTGGCGGCGCTGAGGGCGGAGCCCTGGGCTGGGCACACGAGGCGCACAATGAGGAGAAGTGTGGGACAGGGAAAGCCAGCAGCCAGGACACCGGCCCATCCGCGGACCCGAGCCTGGTTTGGATGCACAGCGTGTGGACTCCCGGAGAAACCGGGCTCCGAGGGAGAGGGCTGCCCCTCCCCACACCGACGGTGGCCCCCAGCGCTTCCCTAGGACGCTGTGACCATGTGCGCTGCGCTGTTGCGAGGACCGCTGGACACAGGCAGGACCGATAGTCTGACCTGAAGGTCTGAGGTGTCACCATGGCCACCCGATGGAGCGAAGTATGTGGGCGTCGGCAGTAAGTATGTCCTGGTCCACGCGTGGCTTGTGGTGGGCTACGGGGTGCCCGGACCCCTGAGCCGGGGCTGCTCTCCCAGCTCCTGAGGAGTCACTGGGGCGGACATGGGGCAGTCAGACTCATCCCCGCACTAACGACACTGTCTTCGTATCTTCACGCTGGGGCCTCTGGGGTCTCGCTGACTGGGCGGCAAGAGCCAGTTCTCGGAGACGGCAGAACACTAGCCTGGGAGCTGCTTTCTGAATGGCACTAAGCAGTCTGGAGCCCTCTTCTGAGCCCCCCTCCATCCGGCATGGACCCCCCCAGCAGGCAGTGACTGGGCCCTGGACAACCAGGGGCCACCACCACTCTAGCCCAGAGCCACCAAAATTGTTCCGTCCCCTCGGTCCTAAGCCCGTTCAGCGGCTTACCTGTTCCTTCCCCGGAAACCACAACACACATGCTTGTCCACGTTTCCCTCTGCCTCCTGACCGACCCTGGTGCTCCCTGCGTGGCCTGCGGGGTGCGCCCTGCCCCCTGCTTCTCCGGAACCCTGCCGCCACAGGTGTTGTCCCTTCACAACGGCTGCCCCCAGGCCGGCACATCTTCCCGTGCCTTATCAAAACAAGTTCTGGGTACATTTTGGAACAACCCCCTTAGCTTCTTGGCCCATGGGTTAAGGATGGTCACAGCGAGAAGGTCCAGGGGGGGCCTCTGAGGCTGCCCCCCACCAGCCAGCACCCCGTCCCGAGGGCGTGGCGGGGACAGCCTGCCCTGAGACCTAAACAATGCAGCAGTGGCCTCTGACCTGCCCCTTCAGGGGACACTCAGCAACAACAGGAGACGTTTTTGGTCATCAAAGCTTGCGGTGGGCAGACGAAGAAGGAGGAGCCCCTGCCTCTAGCGAGTGGAGGCTGGGGCCCTGCCAAACGCCTTTCGATGCCCAGGACGGCCGTTGTAAACAGAGCATTGTCTGGCACCAGAGGGTCAACCGTGGGGAGCTAGAGGAACTCTGGATTAGATGATGCATTTCAGGAAATCTCTCAGAAACCAGGGCAAACCAAAAAGATGGAAAATCAGAGAGAACATGTACGAAAAGCCCAGGGTCAGCGCGAGGGCTCCACAATTCAAGCTGGAAGGAGCGGGAACTCCGACGAGCTACGCGGTGATATTTACATGTTTCCAGGAGTTGAAGGACATGTTTCTGGAGCAGAAGGCTCCTCGCGGATCTAGTGCCAAGAATGAAAAGGGACCCTCAGCACGGCTCACGCGGTGGTGTCTGAAAGCGCTGCTTTCAAAGGGAAAAGCCTCCGAGACCCAAGAGAGTAAAAGCGGCCACACCAGCTCAGCTGCGAAGGATCCGGAGTCTTTGTTTTTCTCCACGGCAGGCAGCCCCTCGGACGGCAGTGAAAGCAGACCACGGGATCCCAGAATACGGGCCAGCGGTGTAGACCCAGAGCGTCGCCCATCAAACTGGGGGGAGTCGCCAAGACAGTCGGGGACACGGGGAGTGTCCGAGACGGCACCACGGCGGCCCGGCCCGGCAGGAGGAAGCGCCGAGAAGGGCGTCTCTGCCACGGCCAGTGGGGCTGAGAGATGCTTCTGGTGGCCCCGGTGGTTGAAACGACACCTCGGCAATGTCTCGAGGGGCTAGAAAATTCCCGTGACGCTCCAAGAAAACCAAGCATCGGAGGAATCATGGTTTACTTCAGGAAGGACAGAAGGTGAGGGAGGAAAGGGGGCACCGAGGTGACGGGTGTCAGCCTTGCTTGGGGCCACCTTTGGGCGCGACAAGAGGGTCCTGTCTTGTCCTGGGTGCTGGGCTGGGGAGGCTCTCAGTTCCAGAGACACAGAACCACACCAGGGGCCTGTGGGGTTCAGAGAAGGCTCTTGGAAAGCTAGTAACTGATAGAGTGTGTTCAGGAGAGGGACGCCCTAGCTGGCCAGTCCCCAGGCCGCGGAGAGCAGGGCTGAGAGGCATGTGTGTTTGAGGGGAGAGGGGAGACCCCTGCCTCTCCCTGGGAGGCTAGAGAAAGGCCAGAGCTGACCACCACGGGCAGCTCCAGATCCTAAGCTGGGGCTTCCCGGGTCACTCCCTCCCCTGCTGGGGTGTCAGGATCCGTGGATGCCGGAACGTTCTGTCTCCTGGGCTGACGGGTGGTTACACAGGTGGGCACGCTTTGTGACAGTCTGCTGAGCTGCGCCGGGGCCCCTGTTCCGGTTTCTGGACGCGTGCTGCCTGTGGGTGGACAAGTTTGTCCTCTGGGCATTCTTGGAGGAAATATAGGTGGATTCTATTTTTTCTTAGGCAAAGAGCGGATTTCTTAAATGAAATATAGAAGCACTAACCATAAAAGCAAATGTTGGTAAACGTGCTACCTTAGTAGTACTTTTGCTTATCAAAAAGACATCATTAAGGAAAATTAAAAGCTGAACCCAAAGCAAGAGAAGACACTGGTAGTTCTCGTTTTCAGTAGATTTGTATGCAGAATATGCAAAGAACTGTTGTAATTCAGTTTGAAAAGAGAAAAGAATAGGTTTATTGGGATTAATAGGCAAAAGAGAGGCACCAAGAGCTCACAGCAGAGGGAAAGCAAACGCCCCTGCTCGCCACGGCCCCCCAGCCGGGTACCCTGAGCGAGGCGGCTTTCGGGGGGCGGGAAGGAAGTCTGCAGCACCCGCGCTGGAAAGGTCTCCCTGCTGTGGGCTGTGCGTCCGTCCGTCCGTCTGTGGGGAGCATCTGGGAAAGCATTTGCACCCCGGGGGGCTGAGTCCACCGGTGGTGACCCCACGGCTCCCCCAGAGACTTCAGGGAAGCAAACGCAGAGGCAGCGGGACACCTGGGCACTTGCTGATGACACCCCCCGCCTCCCCGGGAGGACCCCCAGCCCGGGACAGGGAAAGCCCTGGAAAGCATGAACAGTCACTTCCTGCACCGGCGCAGGGGGTGAATCCGCTCAGTCGCTTTTGACAGAAGAACAAATGGCGGGAGACCTCACGCCGCTGGAGCGCGGCTACCAGCAGCCCTGGACGGCGAGGTTCGGGTGGGAATCGGGGGTTCTGAGAAGGGGAGATCCAGAGGCGGGCTGGCCCACAGTCCAGGCCGGGGATGGGCAGGACGCGGGGGTCCACGCTGGGAGGTGTCGCGGGCAGAGTCGCGGTGCCCCGAGACTCATACGTGGTCGCCCTCTCCCAGGGCCTCAGAGGTCGACAGTATTTGGAGACGGAGTCTGAAGAGGTGACGAAGTTCTCATGAGGTCAGCGGGTGGGTCCTGATCCATTCTGACAGGTGTCCCCATGAGAAGGGGGGTGAGGACAGTCACAGAGGGACGGCGCTGCTGGACACGGGGACGGGATGGCTGTGCACACTCTGGTGGCTGGGAGGGCAGCCCCCCCCGCGGTGTCTGCTGCCACAGCTTCAGGAAGCTGGTGTTGGCGGGTGCTGGGGCATCGACGGGTGCTGGGCGGGGGGCAGCTCCCGGGACCTCAAGGTCGCTCTCCGGAGCGCTGGGATTTCCGCATGTCTCATTGTTGCACAGCAAGGAAGAACGGTGAGCACTGTCCAGCTGCGGGGGCGTGGGAGGCCTGCCCCAGCCCCGCGCGTGCCGGCCCGCCCGGTCCCTTCATGTTGTCACTCCCGAGCCCCTGCCGCCCGCCTGTACAGCAGGTGGTCGTGGAAGGTGTTTTGTCTGAGTGGGGCTTGTAGCGAGACCCCAGCACGGTGCTTATCTTGATGATGCCGGAGGGCGCCACCCCGGTCTTACATGGGAGAAACCAAGGCACAGGGTGGTGCCTGAGGGCTGCAGGCGGCCCGCGAGAGGCGGAGGACCAGGACTCCTACCCAGCTCTGGACCCCTTCCCGCCTTCCGGGTGCATCTAAGGGGGGCATGAAAAGGTGGGACCCCTCCCACAGAGTCTCGCGGGGATTTCTCCACGGGGGACTTTCTGGGGCCCTAGAAGCCACACGCTCCCCCTCTGAGGGAGGCTCCACCAGTAACCATGGTGCAGCTGGCCGGGCCCGGGTCTGACATCCGTGGAGCACGGAGGCGCGCTGCTCCCGCTCGCAGGACGCCTTTGGCGATGTCACCGCGACCCTTGCCTCCACCCCCAGCAGGGGCCGGGGCCTGGGCCAGAGCCGAGCTAAGCACGCACGCTGACCCAGCGTCTTCGCTGCAGGGCCTGGCCCCTTCCCGGCCATGCTGGCAGCCCCCACAGAGGCTGACCCACGGCCCCGACCTGGGGAGCGCAGCAGTGCCCCCTCTCCCGGGGAGCTGACGGTGGCAGACACCCCGGTGCGTGTGAGCTGAGGCTCCTGTGCCGGCTTGTGCGGGGCGCCCCCCAGCCAGGGTACACAGCTGTTCCCAGACCAACCAGACGACACGTTCCGACAGGTGGAGAAGCCTGATTTCAGCCCAAAACTTGTGTCGACTCCGTAGCTTCGAAACCAGATGCGGGAGCCACGGCGGTCACAAGGCCGCCTCGACCCAGTCGAACGACACGTCTCAAACCTGTGAAGAGAGAGTTTCATCAGAGCCCAGTGAGGACAGCTGCCCGCATGCACGTCTTCGCCCGGAGGGCGGGCTCGGGGAAGGGGCCTTTGGGGCAGGGGTGCGTGTGCTTTTACAGGAAGACTTAGAGAGCATCACGATGGAGGCCGTTCCAGAAGGTTACAGACTTCTCCTGCTGGTAGCGTGTGCGAGGCTGTGCGACGTCAATCTTGTGGAAACCAGGGAGGATTTCCGGCTTATCTCTATGCTGGGAATATTCCTTTTGGGGTATGTTTTCAACAGAGCAGATGTGCACCGTGTCCTGGGGCAGAAATAGAGCCGTGCTTTGAGGTTGGCGAGTCATTCTGACCTCGGTAAACGTCAGCCTGTAGCTTCCCTCGGAGCCCGGGACCAGGGCCGCAAAAGGTCGAAACTCTCCTTTACTGCGCCGCCCGTTCCGAAGAGAGGATTCAGGACGGCGCCGAGAAGTGGCGCTTTTCCCTGATGATTTTGGGAGCATTTGTGTAGAACTGCACCAGCAGGCGGGTGGGGGTGGCCCCAGGCCTGTCCTCCCTGTGTGATCCTTCCTCAGCGAGCCCCTGCGGCAGGTCCTGAGGTGGAGTTTTACTTGGTGCCGGTGGGCACCTCCAAGGCGGCAGTGGCCACGGAGGATGGCATTTGTCGCAGCATCTGGTGGGGACAGACACTGGCCTGGCCACTGGAGTCCAGCTGGCAGAAGCCACTAGCTCCAGGCTCAGAGGGAAGCACGGCCCGGTGACGGCCGCTCACCCGTGCCCCGGAGGGACGGAATCCTGGGAAAGGTGAAACGGGCGACTACAAAGATCTCGGAATCCTGCGCTCGGCCCGGAAACAAGCTGCGGACTCGTGGGTTGGGACAGTGTATGCCTGCGGGGGGCACCCCCGATGGCTGACGGGACGGGGCCTCCTCACCCCCAGACAAGGTGTGTGGCGTCGCGTGGGGCGGTTTGCGGGAGTTCCCTGGAGGACACGGGTCGGCCGTCCAGGAGACCTGCATTCGCCTGCCTCATGACACGGGCCTGGGCCGCACCGTGAGCTGGGCCTGGGGCCCGGGATGCTCCGGGCAGAGGGGAGTGAGGCCGCGGCCGGAAGCTACCTCTGAGCTCTCATGTTACTAGCAGGGGCCAAGCAGTTCGGAGTAAACCAGACAGATCTAATGTGGGGCGAGGGGAGTTTTAAAAAGCAGAAACAGAAAACGTCCGACAAATAGGGAGCCCACCGGCCTCATAACGAGGCAGTTTGAAGCCATTTCTGCCATTTCTGCCCTGTGGGGCGGCTGCCCTGCTGCACGGCCTGCTTGTTCCGGGTGAGGAACCTCGAGGTCCGGGAGGGCAAGGACTTGCCAGGGCTGCGAGCTCCCGGTGAGGGAGCCAGGCTCTCGATCGTCAGCCACCAAGGTACTGAGGTCCTGACAGCGCAGGGGATTTTCCAAGTTTGGGAAAAAAAGAAAGGACGAGAAAGTCACCAGTCGCGGAGTCGCGGAGAGCGAGACGCAGGACTTCAACAGCAAGGGAGACGGCCGTGGCCGTTTTCCACTGGCCACGTACAACGGCCGCGGGGAGCCTGTGTGATGAGCGGTTGGAGCGTATCATGCTGTGGTTCTGGACTTGGGTAGCCCGTCCAACCCTCAGCAGCTGGGACACAAGTTTGAGGGTGTGTGGCTGCTGAGACGGCCGTGGCCCAGGGCTGTCCGGTGCTGTGGTGGTCAGCTGCCGCCAACCGGCCCTGTGGGGCCACAGCTGCCTGTGACGATCGGGCCCTCCTCTCGTACCCCACGATTCCGGCTGGCCAGCACCCCCAGGCCTTCCGGCCTGACACTGCCTCTGCCTTTCCTTGTCGGGGAACGCCGCTGTTCCCAACCTCCCCCACGACGCGAGCAACGGGGTGCGGGCAGAATCCCGAAGGCCCTTGCAGAGTTGGCCTCTTGCTCCCTCGTATTCAAGTGGGGAACACACGAGGGCCCTGCTGGTCCCGGAAGAGCAGAGGCTGCAGGACAGACCTGCCTGAATCCATGGCCCGGAGCCAAGCCCGGTGAGAGCTGCCGAACCACGGCCAGGCAGAGACGCCAGGTCTGAGGCACATTCCCGTGGCGAAGCGAAGTGTGGGGGGTTCTGATGCAGAATTATCACAGGACTAGCCAGCTGGTCCAGGGTCATTTCATCCCTCTATGTAGCCCTCAGGGACGATGCCCAAGATGGCCCTAGGCCAGCTCTGTCTGAGGGGCAGCTCCGTCCAGCTTGGACCTCTGTCCTGCCCAAGGAGCCACGTCCCCCACCCCCTTGTCTGCAGTCTCTTAAAACACACCTGCTGAGGTGCCTGCCGTGGGCCCGTTTGGGCACGTGTTCTTATACGTTCATAAAAACGGCAAGATAAGAGACAGAAGGACCCCGACCACAGCCCACTGCACAGACCCAGCTCCGTGATTTCTGGAAGGTGTGTGGCGTTGCGGGGCCTGCACCACATTCTGGTTTCAGAACACATCAGTGCAGCCTTCGGAAAGCCCCGCTGGGCCTCCGGCCGCACAACCTGTCTCTTCCGGACGCTCCGCAGAATTGGAGCCGCGCACCGCGCAGTCGTCCCTCCGGCCTCCCAGCGTCCCTGCCGCGGGATCCCACGGCAGTGGGTGACGCTTCCCGCTGCTGAGTGGTCTCCCGTCGCGGGGACAGCCTGCTTCTGCGTCGGCACTGTGTGCCTGTGCACACGTGGGGACGTTGGGAACAGCACTGTTACAGAACGGGCAGGCGCTGGAGCCGCCACAGGTTGTGTGTCCCGGGTGGGAGCGGCTTGCCGGGTCGTCTGTGCCTGACGCATCACGGAGTTGCAGCTCCGAGGCGGCCGTGCCACTGTGGCTTGTGCCAGCACAGCGCGGGTGCCAGTGTTCAGCCACACCCTTGGAAACACAAGGAACCTGAAGCGGGTTAAGAGCCCCACGGAACGGGTGGCCCTGGCGTTAGCGCTGTCTTCGGGGAGCACTGCTGCAACACGCTGTGAACCCCGAGTCAGGGCACGAGTCCCTCCCCAAGGGCGAGCTCCGCTTCCCCGTGGGCTCTCAGCTCTGCGCTTTCTGGCCTCCGTGAAAATGGTGCGTAAGCTCGGGCCCAACAGCTCTCGGGGTTTATCGACCTCTTTTCGGTGACTCCTCCCTTGTGCACAAGAAATAAACATCTGCGGTCACTGCGCCTCCTGCAGTCACTCCGTGCCAAGCCCCAGAAAGCGGGTCTAAGAAGCTGCGGGATGCGCCTGCTGCAGGGGTGCCGGTGGGGCGCGTAGCTGCGCGGAGGCCGTGCTCGCGGGCACCCGCCGTCGCTGCAACGCGGCCACGTGGCATCCTGCGCCTTTGTCCGCCGTGTCCCCGGGTCGTGTGGTTCCGAGCCGGTTTTGTTCTCGCGCGGACACGCAGCCGGGCTGCTTCCCAGGCGGTGCGCGACCCTTGCTTTTATTCATGGTGACTTCTTAGGTTTCCTGAGGACAGATTTGCGGGTTTTTTCATGGCTCGAGCCTTCGGTGTCACATCTGATCACTCTTTGCCGCAGCTTCCCTGGGTTTTCCCGCAGAACTTCCCTGGTGTCGGCCCGCGCTGCGGCCTCTGACCCGTTGGTTCGTGGAGGGTCCGAGCTCGTTGATGGCGCGCGCTATGTGGCCGTCTCAGCAATGCGGGTCTCCTGTGGGAATGCGCGGTTACACACCCATTCCTGTGCGCAGTGGGCCCGCCCCAGTGTTGACAAACTGTGTTTTTTTTTTTAAATTTTTTATTTTTTATAAACATATATTTTTATCCCCAGGGGTACAGGTCTGTGAATCGCCAGGTTTACGCACTTCACAGCACTCACCAAAGCACATACCCTCCCCAATGCGTTTTTAAAGGACTTCTCCGTTTTACTCAAGTTGTGAAGTTGGCACAAAATTTCTGCACTATTTCCCTGATCGCTATTTTTTTTTTTATTATTTTGGTTTTTTAAAATATTTTACTTATTTATTTGAGAGAAAGCAAGAGAGCATGAGTAGGGGGAGGGGCAGAGGCAGAGGGAGACCAGACTCCCCGCTGAGCAGGGGCCCCGACATGGGACTCCATCCCAGGACCCCGGGATCGTGACTCCAGCGGAAGGCAGATGCTTCACTGACGGAGCCACCCAGGCGTCCTGTGCTGATTTTTCTTTTAATCTCATTAGGCTCTGTAGTGATAGCCCCTTTCCCATTTCTGATACGGCAATTTTTTTGCTCTTTTTTTCTTATTCAGTAATGCGAGGGTTTTATAAGTTTTGTCGATTGTTTTCAAAGGAACAGTGACTGGCTTTGTTGACTTTTCCTCTCACTTACCGTGTTGTTTCATAGATTTCTGCTCTCACGTCTTTCCCTAGCTTCTGCTCACACTGAATTTAGGTTACTCTTCCCTTTTTAGCCTCTTAAGATAGGACTTAGATCATTGGTTGCCTGGTTTTTTTCTTATAAGCATTTAAAAATGGCTGTATCCCCCAAATGTTGTGATGTTGGTTTTCATAGTCGTTCAGCTTTAAATATGTCCTAATCTCCTTCATGAGCTATCGTTTGATCTGTGGATTATTTCCAGTTTGTTGCTTAATTTCCAAATGTGCGTAGACTTTAGGACATCTGTTACCGCTGACGCTCTATTTAATTTGTCGTGTTCAGACAACATATTCTCTATGATTACAAAACTTTGAAATTTACTGGAACTTCTTCTCCATCCTGGGCTGTGGCTCGTCTCCACGAACGCCCCTTGCATACTCGAGAGTGATGTGTTCTCTGCGGAGGATTTTATAATGTTCTCTGGATGCCGGTTAGGGCAAGGTGGTTAACGGTTTTCCCCAGACTTCTGCCTCCTTAGTAATTTTGCACGTGTGTGCTTATTCTGTCAGTTACTGAGGAAGGGGGATTTGAGTTCCTTTCACGACTGGGGCTTGTCTGGTTTTTTCTTGGGCTGTCGTGTGAGTCAGGGTTTTCTGGAGAAACAGATTAGGATCCTTAGAGATATACATTTGCGGATTTATTATAGAAATTAGGCCCTGTGCCTGTGGAGACTGAGCAGGGCCAGGGTCTGTCATCTGCAAGCTGGAGAACCAGGGGAGCTGAGGGCTAACTCCCAGTCTGAAGGCTGAAGGCCTGATAAGCAGGAAGGGGCTCTGGGGCTCTGGGAGCGATGGGGGTAGCTGGTGTGACCTCTGTCCAATGTCTGAGAACAGGAAAATGTGGACAGCCTAGCTCCAGAAGAGAGAGATTTCAGGTTCCCAACAGATCAGTTGATGCCCGACAACTTTGGGGAAGATAGTCTGCTTTATTCGGTCTACCAATTCAAATATTAATCTCTTCCCGAGACGGCCTGCACAGACACACCAAGAAATAATGTTTTTCCAGCTGTATGGGCTTCCCATAGCCCAGTCAGGTGGACACATAGAACAGGCCCTCACACGAGTCTACGCCCAGTCAACTTGATACCATACACATCTCCTTAAACTCTACTTAACCTGCAAACAAAGACATAACGAGGTCATAATTGCACCTAACATGGCTATCTCACATGCACCCCAAATTGCGCTCAACCCTTCCCCCGTCAGCAATAACAGCAGTGCACGCAGCCCCCATGAGCAACATGGCAGAGCTGACCAGGATGGAGGACAGAGACAGAGCAGCCCTCAGAGTCATCTCACCTGAGCAGCCCTGTGGCGCTGGCTGGCTAGTGGGTTCCTCAGTGGAACAGGTGGACGTCAACCAAGTTCTTCCTTGATCTGTGCTAGCGGAGAAGCTCCAGGCCAAGTGAACACAGGTGTAGCCTGAGTCACAAGAATAAGAGCCATGGGTGCTCAACAGTTGGCAGAGTAGAGCCAGTGTAGATGCCCAGAGCCCCTTGAGTGGAGAGGCCCCTCGAGGAAGGGCTCCAGGACACTCCAGGACACTCAAGGATGTGTATGTTACTCTGTCTCCCAGATTTCCCCCAAAGAAATGGTGGCCTTTGACCAGGGGAACTGAGCGCTGGGGGGAAGGAAATCATCAGACATTTTGGGACTCTTGGACACCGGCTCTGAATGGACATCAATCCTAGGAGACCCAGAACCTCACTGGACGCCCCTCTCCAGCCAGTTGTCATAACTCTGTTTGCCGAGTCTTGAGTGCCTTTCCCTTCCACATGATCCACACTGGCCCATTACACTGCTGAGGTGATGCTGCTTGGACCCAGGAACAGGAAGCACGAATACTCTACACTTGTTGACAGTCACATGTCAGAGGGTGGGAAGTAAATCTGACCAAAATTCAAGGGCCTTCTGGGGAATTTCTAAGGGCAGTGATATGGGGCATGCCAAGATATCCCATCTAAGGTGAAGGTGCATTGCTCTATCTGCCTCCCCCAACCAGAAAGAGGTACGGCACCTAGTTTGGCTTAATTTTGCTTAATGAACTTTGACATTTTTTTATTAGATGCACACACAGGATTGTGATGTCTTAAGAATCGGTCCTTTTATTGTTATGAAATGTTTCTCTGTATTTCTGGTAATATTTTTGTCTTGAGGTCTGCTTTGCCAAATATGAATAAAGTTGCATCTCCTTTTTTTTTTTAAGATTTTTATGTATTTATTTGACAGACAGAGATCACAAGTAGGCAGAGAGGCAGACAGAGAGAGAGAAGGAAGCAGGCTTCCTGCTGAGCAAAGTGCACAATGTAGGGCTTGATCCCAGGACCCCGAGATCATGACCTGAGCCAAAGGCAGAGGCTTTAACCCACTGAGCCACTCAGGCGCCTGCATCACCTTTCTTATGACTGTATTCTTACAATGTATTTTTTCCATCTTTTTAATCTCTTCTTTGGTAAATTTGATACCATTTTTATATTTAAGATACATCTTTTTAAAATATTTTATTTATTTGAAAGAGAGAGAGAGAGCGTGCGCGTGAGCAGGAGGAGGGGCAGAGGGCGAAACAGACTTCCCACTGAGCAGGAAGCCCTCTGTGGGTTCAGTCCCAGGACCCTGAGATCATGACCTGAGCTGAAAGCTGACTGAGCCCCCCAGGCACCCAAAGATGCATCTTTTAAAAACTATAAATTTGGGTCTTGCTTTGGTGTCGAGTCTGACACTCTCCACCTGTTAATTGAAGTTATTAATCCATTTACATTTATTGTAATTGTTGGAATGGTTAGGTGTTAGTATACCACCTTTGTTATCAGTTCCTTTTTATCTCCTCTGTTATTCTTTCAGATTGAGTATTTTTAGTATCCAGTTCTCTCTCTCTCTCTCTCTCTCTAGCTTTAAAAGTGACTGCTTTGGGTTATAACATACATCCTTGATTTATCAGTAGTCCTTGAATTGTTATAATTATACAACTTCCAATACATAAGAAACTTTCAGGAGTATAATCACTTTGCCTTCCCTTATTTGTGCTATTGTCATATATTTTACTTCTATGCATTACAGGCTCTGTCTATAGTGATGATGGTTTTTGGTTCAATCAATCTGTTGTCTCATTTTATTGAAGTGTAACTGACAGACAATATCATAGTTCCCGGTGTGCGTCACAGTGATCTGATACTTTTAAACATGACGAAATGGTCCCCATGATGGGTCTAGTTACTCTCTGTTTTCTCACGAAGTTATCACAATATTACTGACTACATTTGCTATGTTGCACGTTACATCCCATGACCTATTTGTTCTATAACTGGAGATTTGTACTTCTTAATCCCCTCTGCCTTCTGGTAACCAAGTCTGTTTCCTGTGTCTGTGTGCTTCTGTTTTGTTTGTTCACTTGTTTTGTTTTTTAAATTCCACATGTGAGTGAAATCATAGTGAAATCGTAATCTTTCTCTTACTGACTTGCTTCTCTTAATGCTATACTCTCTAGGTCCACCCATGTTGTCGCAAATGGCCTGTTTTTTTTTTTTTCTTTTTTGATGGCTGAATAATATTCTGTTGTATATATATACCCCACACCTTTATCCATTCATCCGTCGATGGTCCCTTGGACGGCTTCCACGTCTTGGCTGCTGCAGATAATGCTGCAGTGAACATGGGGGCGCACGTATCTCTTTGAACTGGTGTTTTCCTTTTCTTTAAATACCCAGAAGCAGAAAGCATGGCTCATACACTAGCTCTATTTTTCATTTTTTGAGGAACCTCCGTAGTGTTTTCCATTGTGGCTGCACCAATCAATTTTAAAGATAAAGTTTCTGAGTAGTAGAATTCTTGTTTGTCTTGAACAACGTCCTTTCCCATTTCTTGCAGTGCTCTCCTGCTGGTGACAGATTCTGTTGTTTCTTTCTCTCAAGGTGTCTTTTTTAGCCTTTATTTTTGAAGAATACTCTCCTTTGATACAGAATTCTATGTTGGAGTTTCTTCCTCGCAGCAAAGTTAGGGTGCTGCCCTATTGTCTCCGGCTGGGAAGCTGCTGCCGTTTTCCACTTTACAAGGACCCGTCTTATTCCAGATTTTCCACATGCGTCATTGATAAACTCTGTTGACATGTCTACGTGTTACATGGTGTCTGATTCTTTTAATTTTTCCAGTAGAATATTATGGCTGTTGAAAACAATTTAAAGGTCAGATATAGTATCTTTTAGTTATAGACTTTCCATTTCTCGCCTACCCGTGAGACTACCCGTGCCCTCGCCCATCATGGCCATCTTTCCCTGTGGATTCTCCTAACTTCCTTTCCTCCAGCAGACCAAGAATGTCCACCTGCAGTGTCAAGACCATTTCTAGGGACTCTGTGGTCAACCAAGAGTGTTGCCGTCAATCCATGTGCATCTCTGTCCTGGGGTGACCATGGCCTCTGGAACTAGCAGCTGACCCCACCCCTGTTCTCACTGTTACTGCTGAAACCCAGGAACTCCAGTCCACTGCAACACTTCACAGCCATCTCCAGTCCCCAGAGGACAGACACACGGAGCTCCCTGGGGGCTGGGGAACGTCTCACTACAACATTAGGGAAGGGCAGGAGTGGGCAGGAGTCCTCATGGCGGGGGCGGGGGGCGGGTTGGGGTCCGTCCGCGGTACCTGCCTGTCTTCCTGAGCTGTGAGCCTCCTTCTTTAGGCCACGCTTCTCAAACTTTAATGTGAAGACACTCACAATTAAAATGCAGATTTTTAAAGTGTATACTCGGACTCAGCAGGTTTGGGGTGGGGCCTGAGAGTGTCCTTTCGTGGAACCTTCTGGGGGCCACTGCTCTTGTCCTTGTGCGGCTCCCTGACAGCGGACGACCTGCAGAAGTCCTGCCGCGGAGTCCGGCCCTGCCTCACCCAGCGTTGGTGGCGATCAGAGCTGCCTCCAGGTGCTCGGACCCGCGTGTTAAACCCTGGTTGGCGCAGCCGGGTCAGTGGGTTTGCTCTCCTGAGCCTCTCCTTCCTCCTCCCTGGGCCTCTAGACTCTGCTCTGACGGCTGCTCCTGGCTGCAGAGGTGGGAGCTTTTCTGTCTCTGCAGGAAGGGTCTGTCTCCCAGGAGCAGTCTTTGTACTTGTCCTTCGGTGCTCCGGGGTCTCCTGACCATCTGACCGTATGACTCTTAGGGGCCTTCGGGCAATGGGCGGTGTGAAGGCGGGTGCTTGAAAACAGCTGGTGTCAGCTTGAGACACACCTGGCTGAGGTGCAACCACCAGTAGCTTCTGCGCATGGGGCGGGGGAAGGGCCGTTCCTGCCAGTGAGGGAGGCTCCCGGACATTTCGGGGTTCAGCGTTCTCCACCTCAGCTGTGTCTGCCCGGATGTCCCCATCCGACTCTCACGGTCCCGCTTCCTCCCGGCGCACTCTGACACAGCTGTCATGGCTCCTTTTAGGTGTCAACTAGGCTTGGAGCTGTTGAACCGGGTGCTGAGCCAGGTGTTATCGGGAAGATGCATAGCGACCTGTGCCACGGAGAGGCGGCCGGCATCTGCCATCAGTTGAGTTTAAACCCAGCAGGTCCCCCTGCGTGATCTGGTGGGTCTCAGCAACCAGCCGGAATGTGTGGACAGAGAGTGGAAATATGGCTCCTTGAGGTCGGGTGGGGTAGCTCAGAAGGAAGGGAGGGCTGTTATCTTAGGGGACACACACTGAGCCACGACCACGGTGTGGGCGGACGTGTGCGTGTCAAAGGGGGTGAGGCGGCAAGGTCCGGGATGAGAACCAGGAGCGGGCTGTGCAGACCAGAGAAAAAGCGGACCCGGTTGTAAAGTGGAAGAACTCTTGACTGAACTGCGTCCTGACGTTGGGCGATGACGAACTTGGATGCTGGCGGAGGACACCGACAAGCAGATTGTTAGAGGTGCGGGTTGCTTTCCTCTTGCTGCCCAGAGTGAAATGTGGAGAAAAGAGGCAAAGTGAGCACGTTCTCTAAATTAAATAAAGATTTAATTAATTTATTTGAGAGACAGAATGAGCACGAGAGGGAGAGGGGCAGAGAGAGAAGCTGGCTCCCCACTGAGCAAGGAACCAGACGTGGGGCTCGATCCCAGGACCCCCCGGGATCGTGACTGGAGCCGAAGGTAGGCGCTTGACCGACTGAGGAATGTCTCTTAAGCAAAAATGAACCAGCCCTAATGATCTGGTAGGTTCTTGGCCTATCCAGATTGCAAAGAATACTAGAATTGGGAAATGGACTGTCGGAAAAGTGTATTCTGAAAAGAGTCTCAGCGGAACCCAGGGGTACAGATGGGGTCGTGGAGGGGAAGTTCTGCGGAGGGCCCGCCCATGCGGTGGGACACACACCCGGCCCCGGCACGGGATCAGCAGAAGCCCGCCCCTGGGACTGGGAGGAACAGGTCCAGGACGCGGGAGATTGCTACAGGATGCGCACAGCTCTAGAGCCGGACAGGGTTGGTGGCGCCCCGGGGCCGCAAGGGTGTGTGTGCGGCCTGTCAGGAGGAAAGAAGGTGGCCAGGGGTGGTGTGTCTGGCGACAGAGGGTTCTCCTTGGACCTTGGAACTTAACCGAAGCTTCGCTGTGGGATCTTGAGTTTCCCTGGGAACGGAGGCTTCCTTCAGTTTCTTTTTTGGGATGGACACGTCTGTCCCGTGCTTGTGCACTGTGGAAGCAGGGCCGGGCCTCGCCCAGAGTCTCACTCGCACCTCAGTCAGGTGATGCTTGGGGCTCATGAGCGGAGGGCACTTCGGTGGGCTTGTAGGCCCGGCATTCAGAACCGTGGTGCTGAGGCTTTGCGGTAGGGGACCCGATGGATGTGTTCTGCCCACGGCATGGACATAGATGTTGGGGGACCAAACGGTGGACTCTGGCAGGTTTCATGGTGGGCCTCCCAAAAGGTCCACCCAGAACCTATGAACAGAATCTTGTTTGGGAAGAGGGCTTTTGCAGGGAAGAGCTGTAATCAAGGTTAGGACCTCAAGCTGCTATCATTCTGCGTCAGGGTGGGCCCTACATCCCACCGCAAATGTCCTTGTAAGGGAAGGAAGGACAAGGACACAGAGGTAGTGCGACGTCTCAAGGGAGGCGAGACTGGAAGGACACCCCTGCGAGCCAAGGGACACCGGCATCGCCAGGAGCTGCCAGCCCAGAGGTGGGGCGGGCTCTCTCTCAGGACATCCAGAAGGAAGCAGCCGGGCTACGGCCTCCATCTCCGACTTCCGGCCTCCAGTGCTGCGCGGGGATCCATTTCCAGCCCCACTTTGTGCTGCTCTGGTCAGGCAGCCCTGGGAAATGATGTGCAGACCGACGGGTTACCCTCGGAGTCTCTGCTTCAGACCTAGCACCGCGGTGGAGGGGCCCATCCCGGGCGCGGTGCGGCTCCTCCTCCGTCTCATTCTCCGGAGTCTTCGGGAGCCGGGCGGCCTCAGGACCTCCAGAACCAGCCCTGCCACCAGCAGCCAGTGGTCCCGGCACTTGAATTCCCAAGGCCCTGCCTTCCTTCCCCGGCAGCTCCAGGGCTGATGGCCCCTGGTTTCCACTTCCTGCCAGGGAGGAGGCTCGCTGTGGGCCCCGCACACGGGTGAGCGCCAGGACTGGAATCCCGTCGAGCTTCTGCTGCCCGTTTCCCGGGGCCGCTCCGGTATGCCCCCCCACCCTCCGCCAGCGAGTCAGGCAATCTGAGCGGAGTTTGATCAAAGGGCTGTTCCCGAAGATGCAGCCAAGTGTCAATGTCAGAACGGTGACCTCAGACGAAACCTACCTGAGAACTGGAGGCAGTGCTGGGTCCCAGTTACGTGACCGCTCGACTCAGTGCTTTTTTGGGCAAGTTAGAGACCAAGGCACGTTTGTGCTTGGGCTTCAGAGACTGAGCCTCGAATACAAAATTGAGCCCCAGCTGTTCTACGTTCCCTGTCTCAGGGGCACTCACTGTCCCCCAGTGACCCGGGCCCCTCCTCTGCTTACACACCGGCTTGTTCGTGCCTCGGGGCCAGCATCCTCGGCTCCAGGCCACGGGCCTTCAGAGGGCTGCTGGTGTGTGCTCAAGTTTCAGAACCCTGCCCAGCCACCCCTGAAGTGGCCCCGTTCTTGTTCACCACCCACGATCCCGGGTGCGCTCCCGCATGCTTGATGTGGTCGGCATGTTTATCTGGTATGGAGTCCTTGGAGGTACCCCGTCACGGGGACGGGACAGCTAGCCCTGAGCTAGCTTCTGTTCCTGACCAGTGTTAGCAGCAGTGGTGCCCAGGGACACTCTGTTGGCCTCACTGCCCCCTTTCCACTCACAGGTGGCCCCCGTTCCAGCCTCCCCTGAACTCCACGGTCACCTTTGTGGCTGCAACGACCTGGTCTGCCTGCAGGTGAGGCCGCGCCCAAGCTTTCTGTCTCCTGTCCCCTCTGTGCACCTGATCCAGCTTGCATATCTGATCCTTGGCCTTCCTGGGACCCTGTGCCATGGCCAGGCACAGGGGGTCTCCCGGACAGAGCCGTGGCCTGAGCCCTGAGGCCAGCTACAGGCCCCTGGTAAGAGCTGGTTCCTGCTCGTTTCTGCTGGGGCCGGTGACGGACCCACCACCCTGGGGCACAGGGGTCTCCTGAGAGGCGCTCAGTGTCTCTGAGGGGATTCTTCCCGTGTCTTGACCCTGGGGCGAGTGCCTGGTTGGGCATTTGGGGCTCTAGTTCAGTGTGCGGATGTCCGCACTCATCTCTGCTGGTCCCCTCACTGTCTTACGTTGAGCCTGGTGCCTGTGAGACAAGAGTCCCGGTCCCTTCCGGAGAAGGACTATCCATGCCCACTGCCCGCTGCCGGAGGTCGCCCTGTGGCTCCACTGCCCCTCTCACCGCCCCCCCCAGTGGCCCTGCCCCTTTGCTCCCTGTTACCTACAAGCCCTCAGGCTCTCCATGGCCTCTTTCTAAAGTCTTGTCTTAGAGCGCCTGGGTGCTGAGGTTGGTTGGGCATCTGACTTCGGCTCAGGTCACGGTCTCTAGGTCCTGCTCAGCAGGGAATCTGCTTCTCTCTCTCCCCCTGTGCCTCTCCCTATGGCTCATTCTTTCTCTCTCTCTCAAATAAATAAAATCTTTATAAAAGCTTGTCTTTTGTTCTCTAGGGGGCAAGGGGGTAGGTTATACCTTTTTATTTTGTTTCTGCCCGCTAGACGGTCTGGGAAGGAGAGGACACGAAGCACGGTCAGTCTGCAGCGGACATGCCGAGCGAGACTGCTGCGGGTTTGGGGGAATTCTGATGTGCAGCCCTGGGTGACAGGGGCTCCAAGCATAGCCCCCGCCTCACTGCCCCCCCAAACATATTTCTGCTTTTGCTCCTGCAGGATGAATTCCTGCAGGGCGCCTGCTCCGTCAGCACCCGCGACTGGCAAATCGCAACTGTGCGCGGGAGCCCTGGACCAGAGCTGCTGGCTGGAGCTCCCGGGAGGGAGGCTGAGCCCAGTCTGGGAGGCCTTTGTGTCCAGACAGGGTATGAGCAGGTGTCGGGCCAGGCAGTGGGTAGATGGTCGGTGGCACTAACCTAGGTTCTGCTCCCATCAAAGTAACTGCTCCCCTCCGGATGGCTTACCCTGCATGTCTGAGGCTGGTCTGCAGGTGGTCCCAAGTGACTCGGGCTCCCCCTTACCCAGGCCAACACTGGCCCAGAAATAAAAGATCACCTCTGCTCACATCTCATAGGTCAAGCAGGTCAAGGAGCCACACGGGAGGTGGGGTGAGCATAGCTTTCCATGAAGAGAGACCATCGTGGGAACCACCAGGACTGAGGACCGGGAGCTGGGGTGAGGGCTGCAGCCAGGAGAGGGGCTGTGAGGTCAGGGCAGAGCCCAGGGTGGCTGAAGGGCGTGCGTGGAAGGGGGATCCGCGGCGTGGGAGATCCGTAGGGACGGGGATCCGCTGTCGCCGCAGGGAAGCAGGAGGCCCTTCCAGGATTTCACCGGGCCGGGCCGGGGGCGGGAGGAAGCAACGCCAGGCTCTGGGCCTGCCTGTGGGGCAGAATTTAAGGCTTCCACAAGTGAAGCCATCACAGAAGAGATTCTTCAGTGACGAGGTCCAGCGCGCAGGGAGCCAGGGCACGCGGAAGGCGTCTCCTGGGGCCTCGGCTGTGCTGAGCGCTTTGCTCCCGCGGTTTCCCGTGGCCTCGCGAGCAGGTGCGGGGGAGGCTCACAGAGGTCAAGCCACACCTCGCGCCCCCCCGAACACGCCGCGAAGGCCGTGGAGGGCCCAGCGGTCCGCGCCGAGGCCCCTGTCGGACCCGGGCCGGGCCAGCGGTCTCTGGTCAACGCGGACGCACGGCTCCTGGGAAGGCCGGCGGCGTGTACCCGGACCAGGGGCTCCCGTTCCGGCTCGGGGTCCGGCGGCCTCACTGGCAGGACCCGGGGGACCCAGCCAGGGAGACCCCGGGAGCGCGGGTGCACGAGAGCGTGAGTGTGCGCGCGCCCGCAGCCCGGCTCCCCGCGGAGGGCCCGCCCCGCCCCGTCCCTCCCCGGGCGCAGCCGCAGGGCGCGCTGGGCATCCGGCCGGGACTACCGGCCCGCACGCGCCGACCCCAGCCCAGCCTCGGCCTCCCGCGGCCGTTTCCCCGCGCCCCTTTTCCGGCCTGGCGCGTCGGCCCCCGCTGCGCCGCAGGATAAAGTTGAAGGCCGCCCCGCATCCGGCTTCGTTCGCGAAGGCCGCGGGCGCGGGGAGACCCAAGGGGGCCCTGAGTCTCCAACGCCCTTCCCATCCCTTGGGGGTCCCCAGGATGCCCGGACGGAGTCGTGCCCGTCCCTCCCTCGCTCTTGTCTCCGCCTCCTAGTCGGTGCTGCGGCCCCAGTGTCGGTGCGGACCAGCCCCCTCCAGGTGGCCTGTGGGACCCCCAGCGCGGCGCGCCACCCCCTGCGCCTTCCCGCCGGGTCTCCTCCCCGCCCCGCCCCGCCCCGCCCCGCCCCGCCCCCGGCGCTCGGCCCCGCCCCTGCTCCGCCCCCGGCGCTCGGCCCCGCCCCGACTCCGCCCTCGGCCCCGCCCCGGCCCCACCCCCGCGCGCGGGCAGTCGGCGGCACCGGCCCCGCAGCCAGGACGGGCCAGCGCCGAGGCCGGGGCGCACGGCGAGGGCTGCCAGCCGCTCCCGCTCCCGCTCCCGCTCCGCGCACGGCGCGCGGGCCATGTCCCCGGCTCCGGCCGCGGCGCGCACCCAGGCCCGGCCATGAGGAGCGGCGCGGAGCGCAGGGGCAGCAGCGCGGCGGCGCCCCCCGGCTCGCCGCCCGCCGGCCGCGCGCGCCCCTCCGGCCCCGACGCGACCCCGGGCCCGCCGCCGCCCGCCGCCGGCCAGCCCCGGGCCCGGGACTCGGGCGATGCCCGCGCGCAGCCGCGCCCCCTGTTCCCGTGGAGCAAGTGGAAGAAGCGGATGGGCTCGTCCATGTCGGCGGCCGCGGCGCGGAGGCCGGTGTTTGACGACAAGGAGGACGGTGAGTGCGGCCGCCGGCGGGGGCCCGGGCCGCTCCGGGGCCAGCGCGGGGGCCAGCGTCGCGCTCCCAGGGGCGCCGCGGCCGCGGGATTTCCTCGTGCGGACGCCGCGACCCGCCGGGGTGGGGGTGGGGGCGTCCCGGGGCGTCTCGTTTCCGAGGAAACTCGCGGGCGGTGCGTGCGGTGCCCACGCGCGCCGGGGCTCCCGCCTGCGTCCTCCGTGTCCGGCGGCGGCGCAGCGTGCGGGAGTGGGCGGCGGCCGGCCCTGCGGGCTGAGGGTCCGTGGCCGGAGCGGTCCGGCCTTAGCTGCCCCCCGCGGCCGCGGCCGCCTGCGTTGGTGCTCCTGTCGGGGCGCGCGGCCGGTCTGCTCCGCTCCGCCGGGTGCTTCCGAAGAGAGATGCGTGCCCACAGGTGGCCCGGCCCCCGCCCTGGGAGCTCTCGGTCTGCGGAGCAGTGTGTGGTGGTCCCCGCACGGGCTCAGATGTGCGGTGGACATGGCTTTGCTTTTGTGCAGAGACCTGCCCTTTGGGGACTCCCTTTGAGAACTTCCTCTCGGGTCCTCCGGAGGGAGAGCGCCTGACCCGGACCACCCACCCGCATCTCTGGAGTGGCCTGGAGGAGGCAGGCGCCGGCAAAAGACAGTGACAGGCCACCTTGGACGTGGCAGCGACTGGCAGGGAGGGTCCACCTCTGGGGCCCTGGCCCTGGCATAAATTCACACGCAGACACACAGCTCTTTTCTACAGATGTCGTGCAGATAATTTAAATGGTATGAGGATGACACATTTGATGTTTTTTTGACATTTTCTTAAAATACTTGAAATATGCATTTTTCATCTGTAGGCAGCCTGCAAAGGTAGGGTGGGTCTTTTATAATTTTAGACCACAGCTCCACACAGGGGGCCAAGCTATTCATTCTGATAAATAATTTAAACCTGATAGGAAATCACAGCAGTACGACCGCAGGCCAGTGGTGGTGAATGTGCAGGCCATGCCCCGGGGGGGTCATCAGCACAACGGAGAGGCTGCCTTGGGCTGCCCAGGGGATGCTGGGCTGCTCAGCCTGGCCACGGTCAGTAGGGAGGGGCATCTGCGACCCGGCACGTCAGTCCAGGGTGTCCTGGGTCTGCCTGTCATTGTGTTCTGAGCTCTGGGGCAGCAGAACTCAGCGCTGTGACTGTTTCCTATGTTATGCTTTTTTGATTGAACATAAATATTCTGAGTAAAGAAAGCCCAGGGTGCATTAGGAACTGATGGGGAAGCAGACTGATGTCTAGCTTCTCTGGCTGCGTGATGAGAAAATGTCTGAGAGACGCATCCGAGTTCAGCGCTTGCTGGCGTCAGCCAAGAGCTGGCCGGTCTTGCCGTGTCTTAGCCTTGTGCTCTCCGAGGCAGAGAACGTGGAGATAGAGAAATCGATGTCGCACGCGGCTGCCTTCAGCTTTTTAACGTGCGGTTTTTCTATTTGCTCACAGTGTGTTATGGCTCAGATTTCAATGATGATTAAAAAGGCAAAAAGAGCACAGACTCTGTTGACACTGCTCACAGTCTGATTTGGGAAGTCTTCGGCACATCCCCCGCCCCTGTGTGGGCCTGCAGTAGGACGGCGGAGGCAGCAGCTGCTCCGGCCATGGGGCAGTGGGGGCTAACTCTGGCTACAGGTGCCATCAGGTACTCGCTCATCCCTGGGCACGGCGGCCACATCCCCCAACTGAACGCCCTGTTGGGACTCCTCCAGGCTTTGCGTGGTGAGACTGGGCTTAGCAGCCGTGGGCGTTGTTGGTCTAGACGGCACTTTGTCCCACGTGTGCGTGTCATGTCGGGGCGCTACGGCTCAAGCATCCGGCACAGGCTTGCGGAGGGCTGTGGGTTTATTCAGAGGAAAGGAATAGGGTTTGGGGCGGAGGAGGGAGAGTCAGGGAGGCAGGCGGCCTTCCCTGAGCCCCAGCTCCCTTCCGGGCCGGGTGTGGAGCACCCCCCCCAGCCCCTCCAGCCAGGGGTCGCGTTTCTCCTGCCACTGTCACTGTCAGGCCGGCTTGAAGAGGCCGCGGCACGGTGCTGGTGCCGGTGCGGGAGAGGAGCATTTACTGGGACTGCACAGTTGCTATGGCGACGGAAGACCTTCTGAGGGATTTTTTGGATTAAAACTCCCAATTAATATATCAAGTTCGGTATGCAGAGGAAAGGGTAGAAGAGGCGCAGTGTCACAGAGCACCAGGTAAATCCCAGCTGAGAAGTGCGGCTGTGACGGACAAGTGTCCTTGTCCCTGTCAGTCCCGCGGGGTCTAGAGCCCGCGCTTGCTTGGCGGGGCCCGGCGTGCTGTGGTCTCTGCGTCTCTGTCCCACACTGGAACCAGGGGCCCCTTTCCCCGCTCCCCTGACGCCACGCCTCCTCCGCTCCCATCTCGCGCCGACTTCTGGGAGCTGTGGATCCGAGCCTGCCCGGGGACCTGCCCTGCCTCGGCGGCCCTGCCCTGGAGCCGTGCTCCTCTGTGAGCCCTTTCGTGTCTCGAGGTCTTGGCGTCCCATGTGACGTGAGGCTGGGGGCACCCGCCCTTCTCCGCAGTCACGATCAGTGCGCAAACCCCAGTGATGTTAGCTTCCGAGTTGGGGGGCGACGAATCACCGCGAGGTTTGCTCCCCGAGAAAGGACTGGGAGTAAGGGGGCCCTGAAGGCCACATGCGGCTGGCCTAGGTCTGCTGGGTGGGCGGACAGCACGCCAGGCAGGAGGCCACCAGATTCTCAGGTCACCTTTCTTAAAATGTAAAAATAAATAAGTAAATAAACCCTTTGTTTATTCCCAATTACAGAAGCATGAAGATGTATACGTGTGCATGCTTTCCTGTTTTTCCTAAAATTGTCCTAAATAGGAAAGTCCAGATGCGTAGGGTCAGCGCCGAGACTGCGCAGTGAACGGATCAGGGAGCATCTTCCGCGGCTCTGCTCTAGGAGCGTTCTCACACTGCCAGCCGTAGAGAAACACACTTTTTTCCTTTGATGCAGAAGCGGATTGCGTCCCATACATGGTTTGGGCGTAACCTGCTTTCTCACTTAGTGGGTGCTGCCGGCATCTGCTGGATCCGAAGCATGTGCTGGCTGGGTTCACACAAGAAGCCTTCAGACCCAGCTGGGAGCTCCACTCCGTGGCCCCCTAAAACTGTGGCTGCCTGGTCCCCGCCCCCAGGAATCCCCGCTGGGGGTGGAGCTCCGCACCCCTATCTTGTCACGCTGGTGGTTCTGACCAGTGGCCAGGGCTGAGTCCCTGCCCTTCAGCCTTCCTCGGTGTAGGCTTCCTTCTCTGCTTCCTTCCTTTCCTGCTGTGGGACACTGGGGTGTTCCTACTTTCCTGAATATCACAAACAACCAAGCAATGAGCATCTCTGGGCCTTCAGGGTCCTGCAGGTGTGGATGACCTTGTCGCCCCCGAGTTTTGTCCATGGAAGGCATCTTGACACAGCTGACCTGCTAGCGTCCTTAGGAACGGTCCCTCTGTGCGCCAGGGGCTGTCCCGGGCGTGCCTTCTGTGATGGCCCCCGAGGATGTGGCTGCTGTGTGCAGGGTACCCAGACCCAGAGGGACGTGGGGGGACTGGCAGCGGACAGGGAGGGGCCCAGGTGAGGGGCACGGAGCGCAGAGCGCAGAGTGGTGGGGACGCAGAGCCAGCCATCGCCCGTTCCGGGCATGTTCAGGCTTCCCTGAACCCTCACCAGCTCTGGCTGCTAGCGATATTTTAAATTTCTAATCGTCTGGAAGGTAAAAGGATTATACGAATACTTTGAGCTTCTCTGACTACTGGTGGGACCTAGGATTTCTTTGCCTCTCACGTCGGGCGTCTGTCTCTGTGGATTACTGGCGCCCACCTGAGCCCGTGCTTCCTGCGGGGACCGTGGCGCCCCGTGTCTTTGCCCTCTTCTGGGTCTACCAAGCCGTACCCCAGATGGCCCCTCCCCACCCCTGCGCACATGTGCCGCCTGTCTTGCAGTGCTGCTAGGGTTTTGGGTACGGATGTGTTTAATTTTCACGTGGTCAGATTCATCAATAGCTTCCTTTCCGGCAGTTTCCGGCCGGGGTGTCCTGTTACTACTGTGCCGTTCCCGTTGACAAGCCTGGGTGTGCCCCTCCTGCTGCTGCGTACGTGGAAGCTTCCAGTGCGTCTGGAATGCCGTCTGGCTCCGCAGCCGGGGGTCTTCTTGCCGGGGCCCCACTTTCCGAGGTTGAGCACATTAGGCTGTTTCTACGTTGGAAATGTCCTGTGCTGCACGTTGGCTGCTGGTTTTGCTGGACCGTGAGCAGGATCTCCTCGCGCACTGCACGTCACCCCGGCCAGTGCGGGGACGAAGGCGCACCTTCTTTCTGAAACTCGCATCCGGGAAAGGCTGCCGTGCTGCGAACCTCACTGGTTCCTCGGGGTTTCTAGCAGCTTTGCTTAGCCTGGCTCGGCACCCGGCCATCGACCGGCAAGGAAGGATGGTCGGCGCCTGCGTGGTGACGTGCCCCGAGAGCTCGCAGGCCCAAGCAGGGCGTCTGGGCGCGCGCGTGGCTGGCCCCACGGTGCTGACGGGGCCCTCGTTTCTGGGCCAGTCTGGTCCTTGGTTATTAGGAGCCTGTTTCCTTCCCTCTGATGCGGCGGCGGTTTTCTGTGGGGCCCAGACTCGGGCTGACGGTGGTTCCCACCCCCTTCCCCACTGCAGGTCTCCGTCGCTGGTCAGAAGCCTGGTGGCTGCAGACTGTGGGGTCGTTACCAGCCGGCAGGAACGGTGCCGAGGCCCTTGGTGTGGTGGTGGGGATCCGGGCTCTGGCTGGGTAGGACGGCATGCGGTCCCTTGGGAAAGCCCCCTTGCGGGTCCGTCCCTGGGTTTCTGGGTCCCGGAAGTACTCAAGGTGTTTCTCTCCCCACAGCTGACAAGGCTCGTCTTAGAATGGACTCTGGACCTACTGTCACGTCAGCTCTGCATGCCTGTCCATTTGGTCGTATGTTTTAAAGTGCTAAAAATAAGCTGATTTTCTTTTAAAAATTTAACCACCCAGCTTTCTAGGCGAGAGGTAATGTCAGAATGCAGTGGGGGTCATTTTTGCTCAGGGCTTCTTTCTGGGGCTGCTGGTCTGAGAGAAGCAAAGCCGCGGAGAAGCGCTTGTTCTGCACAGGGTCAGGGCCGCCCAAGCAGGGTCTCCGGCCATCATGGGTCCCCAGGGATCGGGGGGATTCTGCTTCAGCCGGTTTGGGTGCGGTCTGGGAGTCTACGTGTCCCACCAGCCTCTGGGCGACATCCCCACTGCCTGTCCTCCAAGTCGGGAGGGCTGGGCAGATGCACAGCAGGTGCGGCTGTGGAGGGCAGGACCCCCGGGGCTTGGTGCGCAGGGCAGCGGGCGTTGGATGGGAGACCCCACACACCCTGGTGGTCCTCTGTGGACATGCTGGCTCTCGGCGTGAAGCTGCTGGGCAGGGCATGGCACCCTGTCTCTGGTTTGTCCACGAAACCACCGCACGTTCCGTGGTCTCCCTTCATTGCCCGCGAGGACCTGGCATCTTTCCTCCGACCCCCCCACCCCCGCCCTGGGGCTGCGGGTGTGAGTGCCAGCGCCAGCGGCGTGTTGCTGAGGCTTGTGCAGACACTTGTCCCAGAGCTGGCCACTTGGAGGGTGCCCAGGCACGGTGGGTCCGGCCCCAGCCCCAGCCCCAGCACGAGGGCCTCTGAGGGGCTGATGGGGACGGTCTGTCCTCCTGGGGGGCCCCGGCAGCCGCTTGGGCCCTCCTGAGAACACGTCGGTTCTTATTTCAAGGGCCTGTGCTCAGTTCCCTGACCGTAGGAAGCTCAGTCCAGTTCGACACTCACCCTCGTGAGAGACCAGACCTCCCGCCTAGTGTCGCTCCTCCTTCCTGTCCACACTGTCCTGCCCCCCTTGGAGCTACGTTCCACCACGCGTCTCTGCATGCCCGCCCCGCTGCCGTCTGCGTGTGACCACAGATCAATGTAAGGCTGTCGTGGCCGCACTTGCTCCTGGCCAACGAGCCAGCGATGGCTGGACCTTGC
The DNA here is from genome assembly GCF_009829155.1 of Mustela erminea. Taxonomy (NCBI): domain Eukaryota; kingdom Metazoa; phylum Chordata; class Mammalia; order Carnivora; family Mustelidae; genus Mustela; species Mustela erminea. The sequence continues at coordinate 91,067,706 of NC_045627.1, read as the reverse complement.
TGTCCCCAGCGGGCAAGTCTTCTCCCTCCCGCTCCCCATCCATTAGCGGGGATCGATCTGTCTTCCCCTGATGGCATCGCCGTGCCGAGCTCGTCTTGGGGTGTGCCCTCCCCCAAGCGGCCAGCTGGCCGGGCGCCCCACAGGACATGCTGGGCTCCTTCCCTTCCCCAGACACCGGCTGGATCCAGATGCTGAATGATTTTAACGACCAGAATTTGAGATGATTTGGGAGAAGCTGTAATTAATAAAATTATTTTTATTTTTAAAAATCTGGGATGCCTGCTTCACTAGAAAATGTTCTGTCATTGACCTAAAATCTCTTATTTTAAAAAACGAGGCAGCCGGCCGCTGTCGGTGTGGCCGAGGGCAGAGGGCAGCCGGGGCGCTCCCCCAGCTCGCCCCACTCAGCGGAGAGAAGGGCCGCCTCTCCCGGCCCACGTGTCCCCCGAGGCGACATGGAGCCCACGGACGGCCCCCAGCGCGGCGGCTCAGGCGCAGGCCCGTGTCGCTCCTGTGAAAACCCTGGGGATGTTATTTAGGTTCCAAAGCCAGGAGAGGGTGTGGGTAGGAGTCACTGTCGCCCCCCATTTATTAAAAATAGGAGCTGAGTACATTCACTTTCTCACAGTGATTTAGAAAGTTGACTTTAGAAAGGTCTCTGCTTTCGGAATTCACATCATGACTCCTCGTGCTTTGCATGCACAAGGCAGAACTTGTGGCAAAAGCAAGAAATAGACGAGTCTGTCATTTCTTTCTGTCACTGCAGCAGGCTCGGCGCGGTCGCTCGCGCCCATCCCAGCGTGGGTTTCCTTTGTCCTTGCCTGCGGCGAGGCGGGGTCTGCTGTGCACCCGGGGCTCCGCGTCCAGGCCCCTCGCCTCCCCCGGCACCTGGCCGGCCTGTGTCCTTCCCTCCAGCTGCCTGCGGGGGGCTGGGCGGGCAGGGTCTCCGCACCCTTAGATTTTCCTGGTGATGAACCGCCCTGAAACCTGGTGACACAGCAACCCCGTTCTAGTCTGTCATGACGGTGGGGGGCGGGGGGCGGGTGTCCCTGCTGCCCGTGATGCCTGCAGAGCCAGGACCCCGCGGCGGTGTCCTCGGCCCCCAGCGTGGGTCCTCACTCCCGGCACCCCGGGTCACGTCCCCGGGGCTCTGGTTCCCGCTGTCCGCTCTGTCGTCTCTTCCCGTCTCTGTCACTTACCCCTCGCGTCTCTGTGAGCCCTTAGGCTGGGAGTGGCTCCCCCGGTGCCTGTGGCTCAGGGTCCCCCTGTGGTCCCCGTGCGGCTGTCAGCTCTGGCCACAGCTCGGGGCGGGGGGGTCCTGCTCCCAGGCCAGGTCCCCACCACAGGGCTCTCCATGGAGCTGCTTGCGTGGCCTCACGCGGTGTTGGCCAGCCTCTCCACGAGCCAGGATACAGAGGAGGAAGCCTGGGTGCCTTCTCGGACCCAGACTCCACGGTCCTGTGTGGTCACCCCCCCGGCCCCCGCAGGCCGCGGGTCTCCAGCCAGCCGCCGAGCCCAGCCCACACTCAAGGGGGTCAGGTTCCACCCTTCGAAGCGAATGTCAAAGACTGTGTGGGCATATTTTAAACCAGCAGCTGTCCTCCGTGGTCTTGGGGCTTCTCCGTGTCCACTGGGCTCCTCAGTGGGGCAGTGGGACTTCCTCCCGCCACGCCAGGTGCGCTGAGGCCGAGGCACGGGAGAGGCGTGGACGGGCACCGTGGCGCTTCCACCACACTCTGCGGCTGCAGCGGGTCTCTGGCCCAGCTCAGGTTCAGACGAGGGGACGCGCAGCACCAAGACTCTGCCCCTGGGGGTGGCTGGCCGGGGCTGGCTTTCAGATGGAGTGGGATGGGGCAGGGGAGGGGATGGGGCAGGGGAGGGGATGGGGCAGGGGAGGGGGCAGGGGAGGGCCAGGATGAACTCGAAGCCCCCTGGTATCCGGCCGGCCTCTCCGGACATCAGGACCGCTGCCTCACACCTGCCCTCGCTCTGGGCCACCTCGAACCTGGGGCCGCATGGGATGCCGGTGTGGCCAAGGGAGGACCCAGCAGCACCTGTGCAGCGGTCGCTGTTTCCGAGTCCCTGAAAACCCTGGGCCGCACACAGCTGGGTTCAGGCCTCTGAGGGGAAACACAGGGGCCCAAGAAGCCTGGAGGCTGTAAACCTCTGTCCCCACCTAGTTATGGCCACTCTGCCGGCCAGTCACCAGCATCCTGGCTTCCAAGGCCCCTGTGCTCCGGGGGCCCCCCCCGTGGCTGTCCTCGGCCATGTCTGTTTGTGTTGGCCCAATTCCTGTGTTTTCTTTTTCTTCAAGAATCAAGGTCATCTTGTGTTTCTGAAGTTGCATTTTAGCTTCTCGGGCAGAAAGGATGGTTTGCAAAGTTAGCACGTGACAGAGAGTGGGGTACAGGGACACAGGAAGGGCGGGCATCACAAAGACAGGGAGCTCTGTCCCCTCGTGTGACCCGCGTGCCGGCGCTAGGGGGTCCTGTGGTGGCGTTTGGCCGTTGGAAAACCCAGGGCGGGCCTGCCGGTCCTGTGGGCGCTCGGGGCAGCAGGCGGGGCTGGTACCGGGCGGGCGGGCTGCGGCGGGGAGGCGGGCTGTGGGGCTCACAGGGGAACTGGCTGCAAAGGGAGACTGCAGGCCTGGGGGGCGGGGGCGTCTCTGTGTTTCTTTCCAAGGGCATGCTGTTGAACTGGGAGCTGGACCGTGGAGTCCCCAGTGATTTGGATCCTGTGCCCTTTACCCAGAGCCTGCGACAATCAGAAGGCCCCAAAGTGAGCGGCTGAAGCCCCCCAGAAGTCGACGGTGCAGACGCCAAGGCAGGGGCCGTGGGGACGGAGCCCGCAGGATGCACTCCGTGGTGGGGCCCCCTCCCGGCCCACATGGGCCCTGGCTGCCACTCCCGGCCTGCCTCCCTGCTGACCCAGCTCCTTTCCAGGCCCACCGTGCTCAGGGACTCAGGGAGGGCGTGACCAGCGATCCCGCCTCCCCGTGCTGACCACGCCCTGGCCCCCGCCAGCTGAGTGTGAGCCTGTGGCCCCTGTGTGCTGAGCGCGTCCCCGTGGCCCCCGCGAGCTGAGTGTGACCCCGTGGCCGCCAACCAGGCTGGTGATTAACAGCCTCCCGTTACCCTCAGACGTGTCCCGCTTCGGGTGATGGATTATGTGTTGCTCACCCAGCCGGCAGGCGCTGTTGTCAGGATGATCCTTTCTTTCTTATTTTCTTTTCTCTCTCTCTCTCTCTTTTTTTTTAACTTTATAGCTTTTTATTATATAATGAAAAGTGACAAGAAAAAATAGGAAATTCAGTGTCTTATGTAATCTCGGCACTGAGACCACAGCCCCGTGCGTCCATCCGCCGCCTCCCGGCCGCGCTCCCATACCCAGAGCATGTGCAGCTTTTTTGAAAACTTCCTCCTTATGAACTTATTCTAGAACCTTGTAGGCCTAGAGCCAAGTCGGGAAAGCAGAGCAGCGAGTCCCTGTGCTGTTTCCAAGGAGGGCCCTGCGTCCCTGTGGCACGTCAGGGAGCCCCGCTGGTCGAGCCTGCGGTGACAGGTCGCATCCTAGCCAGGTCTCGTCGGTGACACAGACCCGCAGAGCAGGTGCACGGGCGCACGTGTGCACGTGTGTCGGGGCATTTATTGTGAGGCGTCGGCTGCTCCCGCAGCCAGGGAGGCCCACAGGCATCGGTTGACTATCTGCAGTCCTCGGGTCCAGCGAGGCGAGGGCAGCGCTCTGTCGGTGGGCTGCGCGGAGCCATCCCCAAGGTGAGGCAGGAACGAAGGGAGAAGCCTCCGCCCTCCTCCATCGGGGCCTTGGTGGACAGCCTGATGCCTACCCTTGCTGGGCTGGGGTTTTGCTTGACTGAATCCGCAGATGCCGGTGCTCACTTCACCTGGAAACACCCCGGACGCATGCAGGATAGTGTGTGATCCAGGCGCCTTGGCTAGTCAGGTTCACACATAGAATTAACAGTCACGACCGAGTGAAGCTCACAGTTCATTCAGATTCCAGTGTTTACTTACTATCCCTCTCCTGTGCCAGGCCCCCCGTGGTCTCTCCTGACATTCCTTGGGCCACGACGGTGTCTCAGCCTGTCCCTGTTTTTGATGACCTTGACGGTTTTGAGGATGACTGGTCGGGTGCTTTGTAGGGTTTGTCTGCGGTTCTCCCGGTGGTTACGCCGGGGTCTCAGAAAAAGCACTGGGGTCCTACCGCAGCAGGTCCGTCTGGTCCCTGCATGTGTTGACCTTGACCCCCCGGGCTGAGGCTGCTTTTCAGGAGTCTCCCCTGTTGGGGGTCTGTCCTGTCCCCTGCACGCTGACCTTTGGGGAGGACGTCACCATGCACACCGACCGCGGATGGGTGTCACACTCCACTCCATGACAGAGGCCTCGATGTGATCTGGAATTTTGCGAAGATCTGTCTTCTCCCCACACACACACCACTACACTGCCCTTCGGGTCATAATCCAGTGCGGCTCTGTTCTGTTCTCCTCTCTTATTCCAGCGTGGGCCCCCGGGAGCTCTTCAGTGGGCCCCCGTCCTCGGCATACCCCCATGGCTGCAGCCTTTGGAGCGCTTCCTTCCTTCTGGCACAATAGGTAGGTCCCCAGCCCAGCCCTTGGCTCAGCCAGCTCTCCGGGGAGCCCCGGTCCTTCTGTCAGGGAAGGATCTGTTGGGACCCAGGGCCTGGGCTCCTGGGAAAGCACAGTCTGAGCTCCTCACGCCCTGTCGCCACGAGCTGTGTTCAGAGTGCCGCTCTCTGACGGCCGCACGCAGAGGGAGCGTCCGTTCACACAGCTGCTCTGGAAACTGCTCGCAGGCCCTGTGGGAGCCGCACACTCACACGTGCTCCACGGCAGAGAGAGGGCAGCCCTCACGTCCAGAGCCAGTGTGGACCCGCTGCCCCAACCCCCACGGGTGCCCCTGCCCCTCGCCCAAACCTATGACCCGTTCTTTCAAGCAACCTCGTTCAAGCACCCTCGTGCTGAGATGCCCCAGACCCCCAGCAGTACGAGAAACAGGGACCCCAGCCTGGTCAGCCTTAGACCATATCCGCCGTCTTTGACTGGGGGGCAGCACTGAACCTACAACCCGGCATTGTATTGCTAGGAACAGACCCAGCAGAATGCCCGCGTCTCTGCCCTCCCCGCCCGACGTCTGGAGGCTCTGGGATGGCAGGAGGAGCTGTCCATGGGGCCGGTGCTGACGGGAGGACGTGGGGCCTGCAGGCCCGGCTCGGGGGCGCCAGGGCTGAGCCCCAGTACGTGTTGTGCTCAGTCCACGCTTCATAGCTGCTGGCTGTTTGTGCCACAGGCTCCTGAGGTGGGCCGGGCTGAGCCCTGTGTCCTTGTGTCCCTGGGGGTCCCGTGGGGCCAGGTGTCCTGAGTGCTTTCCACATGTGTCTGTGGAGCGAACAAACGGCGTGCGGCGTTTCTCCCGTGCCGAGACTGCTCTGCTTGAGGCCGTGTCTCTGTTGCTCCCGTTTCCAGCAAGACCGCCCAGGACTGCTTTGTCCTTGCAGTGTCCAGCCCTCCCGCGAGCCCGCAGCCCCACGCTCTGGGGAAGGTCTCCTCCACGTGGCTGAGCATAATATCCAGTCTTCAGCCCTCCTCGTCCCTGGCCCATGGCAGCCCCGGGCATGCTGAACCCCTCCTAGGTCCCTCCAAGACCCCTCCCTTCATGTGGTTTCCCGGACACCATCCTCCAGGCTTCTTCCCGGCCCCTTGGCCGGTCCTTCTTTCTCGACTCTGTCTTGCTACACTCACGCATTGGCCGCCTCAAATGTCGTCCATATGCCGACTCCCAAATTTATATCTCCAGCCGGACCTGCCTCCCACGTCGCAGACTTTTCCGTCCAGTCTCCGACTCGACACCACCACTTGTGTTTCTCGTACTCTCACGTTCGGCCCCTCCAGATTCAAGCTCTGTTGCCCCAAGGGTTCGACCCCTCCTTGGGGCCACACATCCTCCCCAGGCTCCTCATGTTCCCAACCCACGAGTCTGACCACAGCCCCTGCTGTGTGGCACCCTGACCAGGCCCTCCATGCCCGCTGCCCCGCCCCTGCTCCCTGTGGCCACCAGCCCTTTGAACGGCATTTCTGTCTCTGGCTTGCGTGCATCTGAGCCAGCAGTACGGCTCATCTGTTGCTTCTGGAAAGCATTCGTGTCCCTTGAGAAGGTAGGTCCTGGCTCTGGGGGACCAGGCACAGGGCGATCCTGGTTCCCCAGCCGGCAGCAGCAGGACCCTCGTGGCGGCCAGACCCTGGCTTCTGATCTTGACCACTCTGTCCCGTCTTCTCTGGCGGCAGCTTTCTGTTCCGGGCTGTCAGAGCCGCAAGGTCAAGTCGTCTGGTCCCTCAGAATGGCAGGTCCAGGAAGCCGGGCTCTAGGATGCATCCCGGCAGGGGTTGCAGTGGGCGGGGGTGGGGGGCTGCCCCAGCTGCTGGAAGGAGACGTAGGGGACTGACCGCACTTGCCTTTGGGCCACGTGTCATGGATGAATTTCGGCAGAGGCAGGTGCAAGTGTCCCCAAAGCACTTTCCCTGAATTCGCCTGGAAGCACTGTGTGTGGGTGGGTTATGAAACGCCCATCTGACAGGAGCCGGGAACCCAGCTGATGAGCAGGTGTGAGCCTCGTGTCCAGGCCCACGGTCGCCACTCTCCGTGGAGGGTCCTGGCACCTCCTGGGCACCTCCATGGCACATAGAAGGCTTCAGGGCCTCAGCAGGGTGTGGTTCGGCCCACGGGGTCCCCTGGATGTCCTCAGGCTGAGCCAGGGGCTGCCTTGCACTGGGTGGGGCAGGGGGCCTCTTGAAGCCAGGCTGGCTCTGTAGCGTGGGCGTCAGGACCCGGACCGTTCCGTGTGGTGGGGGTGGTCCTCTGCCCACAGGGCATTAGTGGCATCTGGGCCTCCACACATGGGTCCAGCGGCAGACCCCTTTCCTCCTCTGTGGCTGTCAGTCAGACATCCAGCACTGCTGCCTGTGTCCCAGGGTAACACCGCCCCGAGCTGAGAACCACTGCACTCACTGGTGGGTGCACCGAGCCATGATTTTTCTGAGGCCACCGGCTGGGAAGTGCCATCGAGGCACGGCTGAAGGTTGGTGTTTCTCCCAGAGCATCTCTAGGGGTCCCTGGTGCTGGGGCTGGCAGGACGTACTTCTGCATGTGCGAGCACGTGTGGGCCTTGCAAATCTGGAAGAGACCTGCTTGCTGCGCAAGGTTCAGGGCTGTGCCTGCCCCGGCCGCCCACTCCACGGGGACATCGCCTCCCTGTGGAGGTAGGAGGTGTGAGGCCTGGTGTGCCGGACTTTGCCGCGGCGGCCTTTGGAGGGAGCCGTCCGGGATGCTCTCGCTCCTTCTGTCTCTAAGAAGCAGCTGGAATGGCTGAGGGCCTGGAGGAGTTTTGTCTTTGCAGGACCCCAAGGGCCCCCGCAGAGGGAGCCTTGGAAAGGCCCAGGGCTGAAGAAGCTGGGACTCTGGGGAGGGCGAGACCCGCCTGCCTGCCGCGGCCCGCGTCTATCTGCGGCAGGAGGTTAGGATAGGCTGTCTCGTGCACACAGGTGGATGTGGAGGCTGTGCCAACCACGTCCAGAAGCTCCATTGGCCTGGAGTCTCCAGCAGTGGGCCTGGGGGCTGTGCCAGGGGGCTGGGAGACACGGTTTGGGCGGCACGCCTCACTTCACGGGACACAGGGCCCTCAGTCCTTGGGAAGCTGAGCTCCCCCCTTGTGGTATGACACGCGTGTGTAGACCCACGTGTGCAGTCTTAGAGTGAGAGCAGCCCAGACAGCTGAGGGGACCCTGGAAGCCCGGAGCTAGGCGGGGCCACCTGGCTTTGGACCTGCGTGGGCATGTCGAGTGGAATCCAAAAGACCTTTACAAAATGATCTTAAATTCCTTTTAATTAAAGAAATGCCGTGCCCCAGAGAGCGAGACTTGGCTCATCTGCAGACCGAGTTAATAGAAAGGTCCCGAGAGGCTCCGTTAATTACACGATCTCACAGGATCTCCGCTCCTGACGCGGTTCCCACTGCTGTCACCTTAGTGAGCAGATAACACCCCGCGGCGGGCAGAGCCGCCCTCTGTGAGGGAGAGGCGTGGGAGGAATGAGGTAGGAGCCCGTGGTCCAGCGCCCAGGGACAGTGGTGCGCCTGTCCCTGGGCCCTGGGGGCGCCTGCCAGCAGCCCAGGCCTCCGACCGTTGGGGCACCACACGTGGGATGTGGGCACGGCTGTGGGTTCGGGACTTGAGGGGCTCTTGGTTTCCGGGGAGCTCGTGGAAGCCAGCCTCCCAGATGGCAGTACCAGCAACCTGGCCAAGGAGACTGGCTTTCTGTTCAGAGATGATGCCCTTGCACATGAGTGTGGGTCTGTGTGTGTGCACACGCGTGTGTCTGTGCGTGTGCACGAGTGCACACACATGCCGCGTAGACAGAGACCCGTCCGTAGGAGTTTCCTATCATGGGAGTGTGCGTCTTTCTCCAGCTCTCAGAATGCCACGAGGGCACGGCTGCGTTGTCTTCACCCTGGGCTCCCCAGCACCTCACACATAGTAGGTGCTCAATAAAGGCTCATTGCATTTAACTAAGCTGGGTGGAAAGAGGAAATGAGTTGATGCAGAATTAGCCCAGCCCCAGCCAGGATCTTTCTGACCAGACGGTCATCACTCATGCCGGGTCTCCTTTCAGGGACTGAAATGGGCAGGGGCAGTCGGGGCCCAGACCCCTTCTCTCTGGCTGGGCCCTGGAGTGCTCGTGGGGTCCAGGCTGAAGGTGTTTGCTGGCCCGCAGGGTGGCCGCCTGGTATCTTAAAGGCCCTGCAGGAACTCTCCAGCAGGCACGGCCAGATCTAATTGTCATGGAGAGCCGTACAATTATCAGGAAAATCATGCTTCTTACAGTGGCAGATGATGGGTTCCGAAAGTGATGAACACAGAGAGATTTTGGTGTGAGGAACATTTGTGTTCCTCTGATGACTAACGATACGGTGACTTTTCATTTGCTGATTGGCCACTTGTGAGCTTAGTGTGCGAAGTGTCTGTTCGAGCCCTTGCCTTCTCCCGATCGTGTGTGTGCGTGTGTGTGTGTGCGCACCACTCACACGGAATTCTGCGTGAACGCCGAGCTCCTCAGAAGGAGTTCTGTGGACGTCCCGGGTTCCGGCCTTCTGATGGGCGCCTTGATGTCCTTTCTCCCAGTCTGTGCCCGGCCTGGTCTTTCTCCCGGTGTTCTGTTCTGACGAGCAGCTCTTCCACGTCTGCTCTGAAATCTTTGTCTACCTTACAGTCAAGTGGAGGTCTAGGACCAATTCCACATTCATTTTTGTGCAGAGCACGAGGTAGGATGTTTATTTAATTTTCCCATGTGGATACCCAGTTATTCCAGTGCCGTCCCTTGAAAGACTTTCTTTTCCTCACTGGGTCACTTTGGTGCCTTTGTCAAAAGTCTGTTGATCTCCGTGTGTGAGTCTGTTTCTGGGGTCTCGTTTTGTCTTTCCTTACACCAGTGATACGCTGTCTTTGCTATGATGATGTTACAGTACAGTGAAGTACTGCACAGTACAAGTCAGTCAAGTACGTCTTCCAACTTTGTTCATTTCCCAAAATCATTTTGAGGATTCTGTATCCTTTGTATATCCATATAAATTTTAAATCAGCTTGCCACTTGCTACAAAAAAAAGTCTGCTGAGATTTTGTTGGGGCTATGTTAAATCCGTGTACCAATTATAGGGAAAATGGGCATCTTACCAATACCGTGTCCCCCGATCCATGAACACGGTATATCTGATCTGGTGTAGTCGCTCTCCGCGATGGGTCACAGTGCGCAGTACAGACAGTACACAGTGTGCAGGTCCTGTTTATCTTTCACTAATTTTATTTCCAAGCATTTTGTGTTTATTTGATGTTATCATAAGCGGCATTATTTTTTATAGTTTTTAGGTTTATTACTGGCACTTAGAAATACAGTTTATTTTTAAGTTCAGTTTTCTGAATTTACGTAAAGTAAAATTTATCTTTTTAAGGATGTTGTTCAACGACTTTTGACAAATACATACAGTCACGCAACCAGCACTCAGTCCAGTGGGGAATATTTCTGGCACCCCAGAGTTCCTCATTCCTGCGGTTAATCCAGGTCTGTGAGCGGCTGGCGTGTGGGAGCCAGGGCTGTGCGTCTGATCCCTGTCCAGTTCTTAAAGGACATTTTGGAAAATAAGTTCTTAATTTTGGTGAAGTCAAAATTTCTTCCTGTATAGTTTGCTCCTTATTTTTATGTATTATTTTGTACTTTCTTTTCTTTTCTTTCTTTCTTTTTTTTTTTTTTTAAGATTTTATCCACTTATTTTGACAGAGAGGGACTTAGCGAGAGAGGGAACACAAGGAGGGGAGAGGCAGAGGGAGAAGCAGGCTCCCCACTGAGCAGGGAGCCGGACGTGGGGCTCGATCCCAGGACCCCGGGAATCTCACCTGAGCTGAAGGCAGACGGTTAATGACTGAGCCACCCAGGCACCCTAGTTTGCTCTTCTTTTGTGTTTTCTAGGAAATATCTGCCCAATTCCTGGTCACAAAGATTTTTCTCCTTTTTTTCCCTAGGATCTGGACAGCTTTATCTGCTAATCTTCATTCACGTTCTGTTTCATGTTGGCTTTCGTGTTGGTAAGAAGTAAGGGTGGAGGTTCCTTCCTTCCCCTCTCCCTTCTCTTATCTGTCTTCCTTCCTCCCTCTCTCCGCCCTCCCCCTTGCCTCTCTTCCTCCTCCTCCCCTGCTCCTTCTGCAGTGGCATGTCTCTCTGGTCTTCTCACCGACGCCGGCCGTACTGGCCACTGCGGCATCTGGGAAGCAGATGTGCTCACCCTCCAGCTTTCTGCTTCTTTCTCAAAATTGTTTTGACTCTTCTGGATTCTTTGGCTTTCCACAAACACGTTAGAAACTGTTCGTCAGTTCCCAAAATACGCTGGCCGTGACACTGACTGAGATTGCGCTGAGACCATCCGTGGTTCGGGGAGAACGGGCCTCTTAGACTTCTGAATCTTCCAGAACATGAACGTGGCAGCTTGCACTGCCCATCCCGGTCCTGGCTCTCTGCTGGGTTTCGTACGTTCCGTGCAGAACCTTCTGCTGAGTGTGTCCCTGCACACTCGCCGTGTAAAACAATGAGGCGTTAGAGGCAGACGCAGCACAGAGGAGTCGGCACTGACCTGGGAAGGCAGCCGTGCCACCGTGAGCCCCACAACAAGCCCAAGCGGGAGGGGCCCCTGGGGAGCCAGAGAAGCAGGAGGAGGGTGGGCGGAGACGGGTCCACTCTCTGTGCTCACGCAGTCAAGTCAAGAACAACCCCGTCGTGCTCGTCCACCGCCGCGACGGTACGAAGCCCCCGGCTCGCGTGCAGGCCTCCGACAGCCCCCGCAGCCCCGTGCTGGAGGGTGGGGCCGAGTCCCTGAGAGCAGCAGGTGCCGTCGGCGAGGACTGCCGCATCTCCACGGTGTTCTGCGCGGGGACTCGGCTGTCGTGGTCCTACAGAACTCGCTCACTGCTGAGTAGGACCCTCCTCCCCCAGAACCCCCTCCCTCATTCTGCGAAGACTCGCCTTTGTGACGGGAATGGAGAAGTCCTGTTTTTTTCTAATAACAATAATAATAATGATAATAAACTTAAAAAACTGTTGCATATCAACTCTACCCTAAAACCTTATCGACCTCACCATTCTAGTATTTCATCGGTGGATTTCCTCAGATTTTGCGCGTCAGGATCATGTCATCTGTGAACGTCTCTTCTGTTCCCCCCTTTCTAGAACTTTCTCTGCCTTAGCGCAGGCTCTGGGATCTCAGTGGAAGTGAGAGAGCAGACTCCCGGCTCCTGACCTTGGGGAGGGCGCTCCGTACCGCGCCGGCCAGGGCCTGTCTGCTGCGCTTTTGCAAAGATGCCCTTAACAGGCTGAGGAAGTCTCTCTTCCTCATGTGGTGGGATCTTTGTTTTAAATCATTAACGATGTTGAATTTTGTCAAGTGCTTTTCCTCATTCTGTGCGGGTGGTCCCATGATTTTCCTCCTTTATTTGCCACTGAGCTGACTTACGCTGTGTTTGAACAGAATCCCAGTCTTGGGTCACTAAGTTGGGCTTTAATTATTATCGAATTCAGTTTGCTCACATGTCTTCAGGGATTCCTATGTCCACGTTGGTCCAGATTTTATTTTCCTGAGACGCCATCGTCTGGTTCTGGGGTCGTGTCTACACGGGTTTCAGAAACGGTTGGAGGGACTCCTTCCGCCTGTTTTCCAAGGGAGTTTGCGTGAGTTTCTGCAGTGTTTGCTCACGCTCTCCCGCGAGGCCGTCTGAGCCCAGCATTTTCTTGGTGGGGAGATCTTAACGACCAACTCAGTTTCTGTAGTAGACGTGGGGCATGTGCACTTTCCATTAATTCCCATGTTAGGTTTGGTGATTGTTGTCTTTCGAGGATTGGCATTTGCCCACTTGGGCTGAGTTGTTGACTTTACTGGCATAAAGTTGTCCTTTTCCTGCGAACGTCTGCAGGGACACCTCCCTTCTGTTCCCGATGTTTTATGTTTTCTGTGTGACCAGGAGAGGAAGGAGAAAACCTCCAGCCCTGCCCATCAGTCTCTTCCTGTTGTTCTGTCTGGTTTGGCCTCCCAGTTTTGCTGCCGGGCGCCTGTGTGTCTGTCTGCTCGACGGCTGGACCGTGGCCGTTGTGAAACGTCTCTGTCTATCCCCGGTGACACTCCGTGGCCTAAAGTCCACTTTGATATTAGCTTTCTTTTGGTTAGTATTTGCAGGAGATGTTTACTCTCACCTCATCTAGGAAGTAGCTCTGCTTTTTTTTTTTTTAAGATTTTATTTATTTGGCACAGAGAAAGCGAGTGAGCACAAGCAGGGGGAGCAGCGGGAGAGGGAGAAGCAGGCTCCCCGCTGGGCAGGGAGCCCGATACGGGGCTGGATCCCAGGAGCCCGGGATCACCCCTGAGCCCAAGGCAGAGGCTCAACCCACTGAGCCACCCAGGCGCCCCTAATGTCAGCTTTTCAACTGGACTGTTACTCCGTTTACTCTCACGTAAGCGTTGGCATGTTTGGGTTTAAGCCTACAGTCGCACTGTTTTTTCTGTTTTTCTTCCCCCCATCTATTAGTTGTTTACGCTGCTTCTCAATTCCCACGTGTCAGAGGTAAGAGGGGGTCTTGTTTGCTGCACGCCCCAGCACCTCGGGTCTGGGACTGTGCCCTGAAGGCGGCCCTGGTCTCAGGGATGCAGCCCCCGAGTGGCAGCCCTCTAGGACTATTTATCTGGATGGCAAAGGCCCATATGGTCAGTGTCTGCCGGCGACGGCTCTGAGCCTGCGTCTTCCCATGCTCTGCACTGTGAGCTGCCGCCTCCTGCCCCCCCGGGCCTCCCCGTAGTCTGCAAACCCCACGTGCGTTCTGGGTGGTCTCAGGCCTAGTTGGATCCTCGTCTCCTTCTGGAGGCTGCGTGCCTATGTCGGGGGGATGCCCCCTTCAGCGGGCCTGCAGAGGCCTCAGCAGCACGTCCCAGGATGCGGAGGATCTGTGACCAGAGGGGCACGCTCTGTGCCGTGCGCACGTTCGTCTGTCCCGGCCCGTTTCCTCTGGCACTCGGGAGATGGCCGTGCCCCTCCTCTCCCTGGGGACCCCTGGCCTCTGGATGGGGTGGGGGCTGGGACAGCCTTGGAGTGCGCGGGGAGAAGTGGGAGCCATCTGGGCCCGTAGGGCGAAGAGGTGGGAGGTGACCGCTGGCGGTTTCTGTGCAGCCTACAGCCGTCGTGGGCTTACTCCACTCCTTGTGGCGCTGGGTCATCTCCGTGGCAGCCTCGGTCTGCACCCCACCCCCTGCTCCAGGGCCACCGGCTCTGCAGCAGACGCTGGGACCACGAAAGCCAGCCAGATGCTCCCAGCTCCTGCAGCTGCTGCGGAGACTGTCGTACCCCAGACGCCACCCGGATCCGTTCAGGTCGCTAACCGCGCCCTCGCCCGCTCCCTCCGTGTCCGGCCTCAGCCCCGGGCCCAGGACATGGGTATGTGGGCCTTGCGGCAAGGACAGGCCGCCGGTGCTGCAGATTCGCGTGCGGGGTTGGAGTCTCACACCTCTGGGCCCTAGCAACACACCGGTTTCCTGGGAACACACCCGCCAGAGTCTGCTCGGCTCCTGCCTCTCCGCAGGGTCTGCCCCTCGGAGGCCCTGTTGCCTTGGTTCCAGGAGCTGCCACAGGCTGACAGCCACTCCGTGCTGAACACAGGGAGGGAAGGCCTTTCCGGGGCGTCCTCACGGTTCACAGAGACCGGCTCCAGCGGGAGGACAGGTGCAGCCCCTGGTCCCGGAGGCCTCTGCTGAGCCTGGGTCCTGCCTGCCCTGAACCTCCCTGTCCCCTGGGCTCCTGAACCTGGGAGCTGTACGGCGGGCAGTCTGTGCTGGTGGTGGGCCTTTGCGGGGGAGCAGGGGACTGAGGGCAGAGCCTCCCCCTCAGCCCCTCAGGCCTCAGCCTCTGAGGGGCTGGGAACAGCCAGCCCTCCACTCCTGGACCAGCTGAGTTGTCGCCTGACCAGTCCCATGTGACCCCCCAGGCACCGTGCCCTCCCTTCCCTCGGCTGACAAAAGTGTGCAGAGAATCGCCTCCGCTGGCTCAGCTCTGTGGAGGGGTGGCAGTCGGTGGCCAAGACATTTAGCTGATGGGCGCAGGCTCCGGAGCACAGCTGAGAGATTAGCATGCCCTTTGCTGTGTCTTCCTAACTGTCGCTGATTTCTTTCCTTAAGTGAGGGCTTCCCTGATGAAGCTGAGGGCCAGCATGGCCAGCCACGAACAGAGCAGCACGGGTTCACGGTCAGGGGCAGCCGGCACCAGCAGGAAACCTCAGTGGCCACTGTAGGGAGGACGCGGTGCGGCAGGCATCTGGGACGGCTATTGCTGGTGCTCCGGGAGCCTCCAGGAGTCCCTGGTGCTCTGGCTGTGCCGGGGACGCATGGCCCGGGAGCGGGCGGCGTGAGGCTGCTGCTTTCTCGAGAACGGTGGCGAGTGGTTCTGCCATGCCTGCGAGGTCCGAGGTCATCAGCGGTTCTCCAGCTCTGCACCGTTTTCGATACAGCCCGGGCTCTTTCCAGGCACAGCGTGGCTGGCCTGTGGCACGGTTCAGGGCCCCAGCCTGCTCATGTGGGGCGGGCTGCAGGTGCCGGGGTGCAGAGCCCAGCGTCCCCTTCTCGGCGTGATGCACAGACACGCGGACGAAGACTGTGCCCCTGCCGGCAGCTCCCATCTCGGCCCCGAGGGCCTGACCCACCGGGCTGCTGACTCACGTGGGGGGAGCCCTGCCTAACACCGGCTTCCTGCCCTGGTCTGTGGGCCCCCGAGCCGCCTGCACCCGCTCTCGGTTCCGGCGGCCCCAAGCTCGTCGCCTGACCTCGACCCGACTCTGGGCCTGTTCAGCTGCGCTCTTCTGCCCTGTGGGGAGGGCTGGCAGCAGAGTTGGGAATAGCTGTGCACTGCCTATTTTTATGTCACATTTAACAGTTTTGTTCCTTTTTGGTTTTGTTTTTGTTTTTTAATAAACAGAGAAGAATAGAGAAGAAAAGAAACCCATAATCTCACACCCTAATCCTTATTGGTGCAAAAACGGACTTGGTGAGCAGGGTGTAGACGTGAAAGCCGCGCAGGGGAGTAGGAAGGGCGCAGCCTCCGTCGTGGGCTCTGCGCCTACACCCGTGTGCCTCTGAGGGGGGCTGGGGGGACACGTTCACGCGGCAGGAGCCGCCAGTGCAGGGCTCTCACAGCGTCATAGGAAGCGAGCACCGTCCTTTGGGGTAGCGCCGTCTTGCCCGGGAGTCTACCAGGTTTTCACGTCCACACGACCGTCTGCTCTGTGGCCTGGGTGCCTGGGCTGTTGGGACCGTTGGGTGTTGAATGTCTCTGAGACCTCGATGGGACTCTGTGGGCTTCGCGGCCGCGGGAAATGACGGTGGTGGCGCTGTCGCCTGGAGGGGTGGGAGCACCGGGTCTGGGTCTGTGCTGACGGTCACCGAAGGCCTGGCCCTCTCCCCCGCCGCCGGGAGCACGAGGGCCCCTAGCCCCGCCACACCGTCTCCAGCCTGTGAGGGACCCAGACCCTCCCTTGGGCGAGTCACACGCCATCCCCTTGTCTTGTTGACGGACACTCGTACCTGATCACAGGTGGTCACGGCCTCAGTCTGACCCGTCCAGCCTCCTCCCGGGCAGCTGGGGTTTCTCACTGACCTGTAGAGGAAATTCTCACTGAACCATAGAGGTGCGCTGTGCTGCGGGAGATTCGCCCCAATTTGTCGCACTCGTTGCAAATGCCCTTTCCCAGCCTGCAGTCAGCTTACACGGCGGTCACGGGTCGTGCGCTGAGCCTTAACACGCCGCATGGGATTCAGCGGACAGTAGCCCCTTTCCTGTGTGGCTTCTGGAGTCGGCCTCTCGTGCTGCAGAATCACAGACAAATTCCCTGTCACTGTCGTGGAGTTCTCCCAGGCTCAGTGTGTGCACACATGTGTGTGTGCCTGTCCTGTGGGCACGCACACGTGTGTGCCTGTATGCATGCGCACATGTGTGCCCGTCTGTGTGCGTGTGCATGTTTGTGCCCATCTGTGTGTGCCCATCCATGTGTGTGAGTTTGTGTGCCCGTTTGTGTACACGTGTGCATGTGTGTTCCTGTCCGTGTGCGTGTGTGTGTGTGTGCCCGTCTGTGTGCGTGTGAGTGTATGTGCCCGTCCAGGTGCGGGTGCGTGTGTGTGCCCGTCCGTGTGCGTGTGAGTGTGTGTGCCCGTCCGTGTGCGTGTGAGTGTGTGCCTGTCCGTGTGTGTGCCCATCCGTGTGCGTGAGTGTGTGTGCCTGTCCGTGTGCGTGTACGTGTGTGCCCATCCGTGTGCGTGTGCGTCTGTCCATGTGCGTGTGTGTGTGTCCGTCCATGTGCGTGTGCGTGTGTGCCCATCCGTGTGCGTGTGAGTATGTGTGTGTGTACGCATGTGTGCCCATCTGTGTGCATGTGTGTGTGCCTGTCCGTGTGCGTGTACGTGTGTGTGCCCATCCGTGTGCGTGTGTGTGCCCATCCGTGTGCGTGTGCGTCTGTCCATGTGCGTGTGTGAGTGTGTGTGCCCGTCCGTGTGCGTGTGTGTGCCTGTCCGTGTGCATGTGAGTGTGTGTGCCCGTCTGTGTGCATGTGAGTGTATGTGCCCGTCCAGGTGCGTGTGCGTGTGTGTGCCCGTCCGTGTGCGTGTGCGTGTGTGTGCCCGTCCGTGTGCGTGTGCGTGTGTGCCCGTCCGTGTGCGTGTGCGTGTGCGTGCCCGTCCGTGTGCGTGTGCGTGTGTGTGCCCGTCCGTGTGCGTGTACGCGCACACATACACGCTCACGGGTGCCCACCATGTTGTGTCTGGATTCTGCTTGGTCGCGAGGTCCGAGGGCGACTCAGACGTCCCCTCTCCCCTCCTCACGTGCCCACCCGGCGGCCTTCGTCCCGCTGCCCGCGTGTCCCCCCACTCGCCGTGCGCCGTCGTCTGTCTGGTTCGGTTGCAAACCACGCCTCTCACGGGACCCCTTTTAAAACACAGTAGGAAGTCATATCAGAGGGTGAGGTCCCTGTGGAAGGGGTCTGCCCCCCGGGACGCCTGCCACCGTCTGTCCCTGGAGGGATCTGGGATGCGACCTGCAGCCCCCGCCCTCTGCACCATCACCGTGCGCGATGACGTGGTGAGGAGGAGAAGGACACTCGTTCCCGCTGGCCCGAGCACGGGCGGCCCTGCGGATGGGGCTGAGGGCGGATGGGGCAGATGGTCAGGCAGGTGTGTGCTGAGGCCCAGGTAAGAAGCCTGCTGAGAGGAGTGTGTGTGTGCGTACGCGTGTGCAAGGGACAGGGAGGAGAAACCTGTTCGATCCGAAGCGTAGCCCCGTACAGTCCCGTCCAGGTCAGGACTGGTGCCTGTGGGGCCATCCCAGGGGTCCCAGGCCGGCAAGGAACTTGGGGTCTCGGGTCCCCATTTGGCGTCCAGCAGAGGCTGTGGGCACAGAGCCGAGGCGGGGTCCCCGACACCTGCTCGCAGGGAGAAGCCCGCTCGGCTGGTGGGGAGGCAGGAGGCCGACATTTCCGATGGACGGGGCACGGCCGCCGGCCACCTCGCTGCTCCTGGAACCGCAGGAGGCTGACACTGCGCCCAGGCCCCCGGACATGGGCAGCGGGCTCTTTTCCTAGAGGCTCCGGAGAACGCCGCGCAGGCCCGGCCACCCTCATCCCACCTTCGCACGGTTTCGGATCCCGGCCAAGACTCCCATCCTGGAAACCTCAAGCTGGGGCTCCTGTGAGGAGGCAGACTCCCGGCGCCACGCAGCTCTTCTGGTTCTTATTTTTAGAAACATGGAGGAGAACAGAAGTCTTGTGCTCTGTCTCGAAATAATGCCTTTCTTTAATTCTACTCAATTGAGCCAAAAATAGACCCACCCTTTCCTAGGATGACCGTCCGAGCTCTTGAGCCAGAGTGGGGAGAGCATCTCGGGCACGGGGGTGCGGCGTGGCCGGCTGGGCAGACCAGGCCAGTCGTCCAGACCAGCCCAGAGCAGAACCGGGATGCCTCTGCCTGTGGCCGCACTCCAGGATTTTAACACACTCAGGCCCCAGCTAAAGGCCCTAGGACCAGCCCAGGGTGGCGGCAGTCCTGACCTCATCCCCAGCCAGGGGTCCACGGAGGGCTGTCGTGGGGCTGGCCCCAGGCTGCTCGGCCCTGTGACTCTCCTCATGGTTCACCGTTTTGTGTCTTTCCGTGAACAGCTTCCCTGCTGACAGGTACTCCGCCCTCTGGTTTCCTGTGGACTGAAAGTGGGGGCCCACACTTGGGGCGGGGTAGGGGAGACCCCGGGACTGGGCCTGCTGCCTGCCCAGTGCATGTCGGGGTTCCTCCTGGCAGCTCCTAGCTTCTTCCCACGCTTGCGAGGTCTCTGTGTTCCTGGTTTCCCCCTGTGCAAGGGGGCCCCCAAGAGGGGCTGGGACCTGGATTTTCCAGACAGATGGGACTTCCTGCAGCCTCCTCAGTCCCCACAAATCAGCGCATCTTTGCTCCTTCCCAGAGGAGCCGGGCTGGGGGGAGGCTGTGGTGCCTCTGATGGAGACGAGTCATGTGAGGGGCGTCTGTGCCAGAGGAGGACAAGTTGGGTGAACTCCGGGGGCAGGTGTGGCGGTCCAGTGGCCCCGAAACCCCTAGCTGTCCAATTCAAAATCAGGGATGCAGGGGGATGTGGCTCAGTCAGTTGAGCATCTCACTCTTGATTTCAGCTCAGGTCATGATCTCAGGGTTGTGAGATCGAGCCCTGCGTCGGGCTCTGTGCTCAGTGCCAAGTCTGTTCGTGATTCCCTCTCCCTCTGCCCCCCCCAATTAATAAATTCATCTTTAAAATCACAGATGTGGACGATTGGCTCTGGGGTGCAGGCCCGGCCACACAGGGGCTGCTGGTGCGTGCACTCTCGTTGCTGGAGGAAGCATGTTAGGGGAAGCAGGTTGAGCTACAAGAAGGGACACTGGACTCTGAGGTGGGGCTCACAGGCCACGGTGGGCTCTCCTCGGTGTGCGAGCCTGTGCCCACGGCGCCGGGGTAACCTCTCCAGCAGGGATGGGTCTCCTCCACTGTTGCTCACCTCTCTCTTAGCCGTGGGCACCGGTGCTGGCTCTGATGCCAGAGAGGACTTCGCTGTGGGGAGGTCCAAGGGCCCCTCGTGCTCTGGGCCCATGACGCTCTGGCTGGCGTGTGCTCAGCTTCCTTCTGCAGACAGGCTGGTGCCTGGGGATTGAAGCGGCCTGAGGACCTGGTGAGTGTTCGCCTGGACAAGGGGCAGGCACGGCTCCATGGCCAGGCTCCATCAGGTTCCCGAGCCTTGGGTAAATGTCAGTCTGCCGTGTCAGCCCCTAGAGCCTGCTAAAAGGCTTTGTCAACACTCATTTCCTGCACAACAAACAACCATGTGGCTTATTAATCTTTAAATCTCGACTTTCCATCAAAACCATGTGCAAATTTCTTTTCAGAGAAAAGGTCTGACATAAAACTGTGCACTTACCGGGAGATAGAATTTAAAATAGCAGCTTTTCCTTGACGATGTTGCATCGCTTCTGTTGATGTGAACGCAGCGTGGGCTCCGTTTGGCTGAGGCCGGGCTGCCCTCTGCTGAGCGCTGGGTGGGGGCTGGCTGTCAGCCGCTCCCTGGGCCGGCAGAGCCCCCAGACCAGTCCCTCCACCCCAGACACTCGGACCCTGGGAGGTGTCCAGGTCCCAGCATGGCCACATTCGGGGACAGACTGGCTGGAGGTGGCCAGACGGGCCGTGCTGGGGAAGCCGGCCCTGGGACCCCAGGCAGAAACACGCCTCCCACTCACGCACTCCCTGGCTCCTTCAGTCATTCACTCAACAGGCTCTCGGGCACACGGGGCCGCGCTAGGCCCTGCAGGCTAACTTGCCGGGCGGCACCAGATTCACCCCCGACTGGATCCACCACGGTCACGGAGCTGAACCTCAGGGCACCTTATGGGACAAGCAGCTCCTGTCTTGGTTGGAGGCTGCCCTCTGGGTGAGGCAAGGGGCTGGGGACATGGAAGGCGCCATCCGAACCCCATCCGTTTGGGAGCCGTTAGAAGGCTGAGAGGAAGGTCACGGATTCTTAGTGACGCGTCAGCGACTATGTAGGATATTAATTGACGGTTGATGCTGGGGCCGTGGGAGCTGAAGGGGACCCGGGGCAGCCCCAACTCTGCCCGGGGACGGCTCGGGCACCCTGGGTGGGTGCGGTGCCGCGGCAGCCCAGGTCCTGGCAGCTCTTGCCGTGTGAGCCGAGCTGTGGGAGTGCGGCTCTCGTCAGCTCGGCGAGGGGCCGTCTTGCCGTGGGGATGAATCGGTCCTGCCGCCAGCCCGAGGCCCAGCAGCAGCTCTGGCGGGGGCGGGGGTGATAAGCGGCTGTGAGGCCTCCTGCTCCCTCGACAGCTTTCCCGGCTCCCCCACCCCAGCGGCTCCGCACGCAGGACTTCCCGCTCTCCGGGGGCAGGTCTGGCTCTGCCGGCCTCTGCATCCTGCCTCTTCTGCCCACGGCAGACGTGTTGCCGGGACCCCAGAGCAGCGGCCTGTGTCTGAGACCGGGGCCAGTGCTCAGTGAAGCCACAGTCTGAGAGCTTGTGGCCCGTGCACACACAGCAGACACACCTACACACACACCCATGCACGGGCGCACGCAGACATGTGTGCACATGGACGCACACGCGTGCACATGCACGACACGCATAGACGCGCACATGCCCAGAGAGCTGACCCCCAGGTGCACGTGTGCACACACGTGCGCACACGTACACACCCAGACACAAGCACACCCCGCACACGTGCACGGAGCCGCACCCACAGGCACACAGAAGGACACGTATGCATGCACACAGACACCTGTACACATGCACGTGCCCGCACAGGCACGGAGCCGCACCAGCAGGCATGGGGACACACAGGGGCGATCAGAGGTGTATCATTGCGCTCCAGAATAATGACGACTTTTGCACTGAGCAAACTTCTCCCATTTTGGCCAGGTTTCAGAGGACCCCAGAAGAAGACAGCAACCAGCACCCTGCTTCTGCAGAGGGATGGCCCCGGGTGAGGCCGCGGAGTTGTGTCCATGCTGAGCCCGGGGCACACAGCGTGGGCACAGCCCGTGGGGTGGAATGGGGGGGGGCCCGTGGTTCTGTGCACGCCCAGGCTGGTCCCGAGGTTAAGTGCCGGGCTGTGTAGGTTACCCCAGCCTTGGCTGACGGGGCCATCTCAGAGCGAGCTGCTCCCACGGGGGTCTGCGGCCGGCTGGTGTAGCGGCAGGGCTTCTCCTGGCCTACCCCCTCAGCTCCGGGCCCCAGGACTGGCAGTCAGGCCTGCTGGTTCCGCCTCTGGGTGCCCCCCCGCCCAGCCCTGCTCCCATGACCTGAGCTTCACGTGGGCCCTCTCCTTAGAGCCCCTTCCCAACAGCTGAGCCCAAATACCTGTGTCCTCCAGAAAGCTTTTCTGACCAACTCCCCACCCCCACCACGAATGAGCCGCTCTGTACACCACCCTCCCCCCAGCTCCATGTCCTGGGTTTGGCCTGTCCCGTAGGCCCCAGGGCACAGGTGCACATGGATCCTGGGACTGGATTCTGACCCACTGCTCTGTCTGCTGGTGGCCATGGCCAGTCACTGAGCGGCTCTGACCCCCCGTTTCCTGCACTCGTGTGGGGAGTAGCTCTGTCCTGCAGTGTTCTGTCTGGACACGTAAAACACCCCCTCCGCACACCAGCCATCATCTCTTTTGGATGTATTTGTACGGGGGAGGGCTGTGATTACGGTAAGATGCAGAGACCAGAAGCAGGAGACACATGGTTGCCCCTGGAACCAGGACCCCACAGGACAGGACCCGCTATGCTTTCCCAGGAAGCTGCCTCTGGCTCTGCTCTGGGCAGCCCCTCGGCCCCGGGGGCCAAGCTGCTTCCATCGACCTGGACTGGTTTTGCCCGTCCTCAGACCTGTGTGGTGGAGCCGTACGGTGCGTGCATCTTTAAAGCCAGCTTTCACTGAACGCAGTGTGCTGGGGGTTCATCTGTGTCCGTACGGGACACAGTAGTTGACTCTTTGCACAAGAACGCTGCTGAGGGGCCTTGGGTGGTGATATAACGGAGTCCCCACCCGCTCTCCTGTGGGGGACCTTTGGTTGTCTCCGGTATGTGGCGTTATGGATAAGGTTGCCGAGAACGGCGCTGCGGACACGTCTGTTTGGTTTCTCCTGGGAAATGGCTGGGAAGGCAGCGTCCAGCGGCGCATGGTAAGTGCACCTGCGCGTCCATGGGAGGCGGCCGACGGGGCCGGCGCGTTCCATCCGCACCAGCAGCGGGGGGCTGAGCCGCTCACGTCACCGTCACTTGGGGTTGTCAGTCTAGCGCGCGGGCTGTGCTTTGGGCTGTGATGGACCCTGTTGGGTTGGAGGCGCAGACCCCCGGTGAACGCTGACGCCGGGCCTGTCCTGCGCTCGTTGGCTTCTCCGCCGTCCCCCCCTCTAAACGTCCACCCAAGGCTTATCCTTTCACACTGGCGGTCGTTCTCTCTCGGGTCGGCAGGAGTTGTTTACACAACCTGGCTGCAAGCCCTTGCTTGGACGTGTGTCTGCACACATTGCTCCTGTGTTCCTGTGTTTGACTTCTTATGCCTTCGCAGTATCTTTTGAAGAGCAGACATTTTTAATTGGGATGAAGCATGGTTCATCATTTCTCTGCGGCTGGTGTTTCTGGCGTCACGTCTGAGGAATCTTTGCCTTGCTTCAGGTTGCAAAAATGTTTGCTCTTCCAGGAACTGTTTTATGTGTATGTTTGCGGTCCGCCTAGCATGGGTTGCTGGGCATAGCATGGGGGGGCACAGTTAGGAGTTGTGCTCACGGATACTCATGGTGGAAGGCCCACATTGCTGCCCAGACTTCGTCGGCACCTTTGGGAAAACCAGTATGTGGGGACCTGTCCCTCGCGTTGCCCTGCACCTGACCCTATACGGTACCCCACTGTCCTGATTACTGTACCTTTACGTTAAGACTTAAAACCAGGGGCACCTGGGTGGCTCAGTGGGTTAAAGCCTTCAGCTCAGGTCATGATCCCAAGGTCCCAGGATCGAGCCTCGCATACGGCTCTCTGCTCAAGCAGGAAGCCTGCTCCCCCCTCTCTCTGCCTGCTGCTCTGCCTATCTGTGATCTCTGTCAAATAGATAAACAGGATCTTTAAAAAAAAGGAAGGAAGGAAGGAAGGAAGGAAAAGAAAGAAAGAAAGAAAGAAAGAAAGAGACTTAAAATCAGGTAGTGCAAGTCCTTCAACTTTGCTCTTTTTTTTTTTTTTTTTAGGATTTTTTTAAACTATTCTAGGTCATTTCAATGTCCATCTAAATTTTCGTGTCTGCCCACCCATTTCTAGCAAAGAAAACCTAACTAAGGTTTTGACCAGAATCCCACTGACTCTATAGACACCTTTGGAAAGAAGGAGCCACCTTCCTGTCCACTGTTCCAACCCGGGACCCGGGGCGCCTCTCCGCTTATTCGGGTCCTCCATGATCTCTGTGTTTCAGGGTTTCATGTGTGGGTCTTGCACATCCTTCTTAGTCATATTCCTGTATATGTAATGACTTTGGTACAGGGTGATTTGGAAAATCTCATTTTTCAGTAGTTTGTTGATATTATATTAGAAATCCAAAAAACTTTAGGTATAGACCATGTATCATGTGACCTTGCTAATTCATGTGTCAGCTCTGGACGTGGCCTGTATGGTCCTCAGGACCTTCTCCATGGACCGCTCTGCAGTCTTTTCCATTCTTTATTTTTAGCTGCTTCTCCTATGTCTTTGGCCAGGGCAGCACTAGAGAAAATGATGAGGATGGGCAGCCTCACCCCGTTCCCCGCTTGGAGGAAGTGTTCTCTTGCCACAGTTAAACGTGGTCTCAGCTGCAGACGGTCGGGTGTCCCGTCTGACCATCGGAAGGTTCTGTTCTTGTTTGCAGAGAGCCCTCAGCACAAACGCACGTGTATTTTGTCAAGTGCATCTCCCGCATCTCCTGAGGGGGTCCTGGGTTCCTTCTTCATCCTCTTAGCGCAAGGACTAGGAGCCGTTGGTTTCTAGAGTTGAACCAACCTTGCATTCCTGGCACGGACCTCATCAGTCGCAACGTGTTATATTTTTTATACTGCTGCTAATTTGCTAATATTTTGTTAAGGGATTTTGCATGCATGCTCTGAGGAAACATTGGTCTGTAACTTTCTTCTGTAATAAGTTTATCAGGCCTTGCTGTCGGGAAAACATTGATCTCATAAAACAAGTCAGAAGGTGCTTAATTTCTCTGTTTTCTAAATGAGTCTGTGTGAGATCGGTATTGTTTCTTCCTTAAAAAGTTGATAGAATTCACCAGTGAAGCCATCTGGACTGGAGATCTTTTCTGGAGGGTGGATTTTGATTATAAATACATTATTTCAGAAAAAACAGACCTGAGACCGTTCAGGTGGTGTGTTCTGTCTGTATTAGTTTCATAAATTGTGTATTTCAAGGAATCTCTCCATTTTGTCCACATAATATAATCTGTTGACATAAAGTTAGTTGTTCATGATCTTTCTAAATTATCCTTTAGATGCGTGTGGGGTCCATGATGACATGATCTTTGTAAAATTCTTTATGTTTCTCTCTCTTTAAAAAAAAAAAAAACTGGTCTTGGAGCAACTGGGTGTCGCAGTTGGCTAAGCAACTGACTCTTGGTTCTGGGTCAGGTCCTGATGTCAGGGTGGTGGGATTGAGCCCCACATTGGGCTCGCAGCTTAGTGTGGGGTCTGCTTGTGGCTCTGTCTCTCCCCGTGCCTCTCCTCACTTTGCTTTCTCGGTCTCTCTCTTTTTGAAAATAATAGAGAAATGAATCTTTAAAAAATCAGTCTTCCAAAGGTTTGTCAATGTTACAAATCACAAAAATAACTTTCAGTTTTGTTGATATTCCTGCTGTCTGTCTCTCTGACTTCCTGCTTCCTGCTCTGCACGCACTTTGTTCTCCTTCACCGTCTCTTGACACAGGCACGTGGGGCTGAAAACTTCTGACGCTGTGGCTTCTTCACCCTTGGTATGTCTTGTTTTCAGATGTGAATGTGCACACCAGCATGGCCCCGGGGCCGTGGAGGACCGCAGAGAGCTGTAGGTAAACCCAGCACTGTAACAGATTTCCGTCTGTCTGTCCCTCACAGGCCAGGTGGACCCTGCCCCGCCAGGGAAGAGGACAGATGGACGTGACAGTGAGCATTGGACATGTTCTCGGTTCTGCTGCCAGTAACTGGGAAATGCATGTTTTTCTACAACAAGGAATGTTTCTTAGAATTGAGCTTTCAAACGTGAAATCAGAGAGCCTCCGTGGTTGGTCTGTGTGGTGGGAACCCTCTCATCGTCTTTGTGGCTGGGGTTCTTTTGTGGACAGATCACCCTCTTACCCATTCTGCATGGTCGAGCATGTGGGAAATTTCCAGTTTGTGACTGTTCCGCATTTCCTGAGCGTGCGGGCTGGTGGGCGTGTGTCTGTATTTGTGGGTGTGTCCCAGCTGGGCCCTGGGGTGCCCAGAGCTCGGCTTTACTCCCTCAGCGACGTAGCCGAACTCCGGCGGCTCACGCCTTGCCAGCTTGCGTGGCCGGCTTCCCTGGTTCAGGCTGGTCTCTCGGATGTGGGGCAGTCCCACTCTCTGAGCCTCTTCTGATCCCCGAGACGTCACGCGTGCGTCCCTGTTGAGCTGGCATGTGGGCATCTTTTGCGAG
The DNA here is from genome assembly GCF_009829155.1 of Mustela erminea. Taxonomy (NCBI): domain Eukaryota; kingdom Metazoa; phylum Chordata; class Mammalia; order Carnivora; family Mustelidae; genus Mustela; species Mustela erminea. The sequence goes on along the minus strand of NC_045627.1, from coordinate 91,041,382 downwards.
GTGCCTGTTCGTGAAGGTGACTCTTTTCTGTTGTTTTCTGTCTTTTTCCTACTGCCTTGTGGAGTCCCTAAGACGCTCTGGGGTTGGTCAGAGACCGGCTGGGCTCTTGGGCTTTCCCACCTTCTGGCTGCCTCGTGGGTCACCTTGAGCGTGGTGCATCTCTCACGGGGGACGCCTCCCTGGGCCACCTCCTCCCTCCGCTCCCTCCTTCTTAGCTTGCGCCCTCGGGCCCTGCCCAGTGCCACCCCGTCCAGCAGGGTCCCGGCCCGTGTGCATTTCCTCAGGCAAGGCCGAAGTCCTGAACCACATCTACGGGTTCTCCCACATGCGGTTCTCATCCACATCATGGACCCAGCCCCCGTCCGAGCTGCAACGCTGCCGACCGCCCCATCCTCGTGCACCCGCCAGCTGCATTTTGGGGCCATCATTCCCCTCCATTTTGAAAACTCTTCTCGCTAAGCAAGCCAGAACAGAGTAATACTTGGCCTCACTGTACTTGAACTTCATAGCGAGACCACGGGCACTGCCTCCTGGGGCTCGCTGCAGGGTTCTGCGTGTCCGCTGACTTGTCCGGTGGTCTGGCCATTTGTCCCACAGCTCGGGGAGTGTGAGCTGGGCCCGGTCGGACCAGCCCCCGGGTACTCCCGTCCAGGGCCCACATGCGAGCCCATCCTCCTGCAGGCCCAGCAGCCGGCCTTAGGGATGTGGGCTGTGGGGCAGGGAGGGATGCGCCGGGCCGGGGATTTCTGGGGGGCTGCAGATGGGGCTTCCTCAGCTCAGGCCTCTGTGGCCGGGAGTTCCACGTGGGCCTCCCAGGCAAGGCTGGGTTTGCGTGGCAGGTGTTTGACTTGGCAGCTCTGGGTGCCGTCGGATGCCACAGGGTCAGCAGCAGCGAGCGGCAGGGCTCCCACCCTACGCCGGCAACCAGGGCTCCAAGTCCTCAGGGTGGCTGACACATAACCCAGGGCCTGGGAGCCTCAACTCTGGGGCTTCTCCTGGAGCCAGAAGAGAGGCTGGATTGGTGACGGCGGGGGGGGCAGTCTCCCTTCTGGGCACCGCTGCTTGGTGGCCTGGGGACCCTGGCGCTCACGTGCTCCAGCCTCTGAGGCCTCTTCCCGTGAGGCCCCTCTCTGTGGGGAAGGTGGCAGGGAGCACGGCAGGGCCATTATCCAAGCCCAGAGGCACACACAGGTGGATGGAAACACAGACAGAAGGCCTGGGCTTTCTCCGGCCCTTGGCCTAGCCAAGCATCTCCCACCAAGTGTGGATCTCTAAGTTCTCTCCATGGAATCCCTCTGTTCCCCTGGGGACTTGGGACCCCCCGATTCCTCCACGGGCAGCCAGCCTCCTGGTGGACTCAAGCATGTGGGCAGAGGCCCTCTGGAGGGTAGCTGCAGCCACCATCGTGGGGCCAGCTCTGACTGTCTGCCCCCGGGTCAGACCTCCCTAGGACTGTCTGCACTCTGCTCCCTGGGTGGGCTGAGATGTTGCTGACGCAGGTCCGGGGGCTGCCGGTCCTGGCTTCGCTCTGCCCCTTCCTTGGCCCGAGTCTCTGTCGGAGCACCGGGGAGGCACATACATGCCAACCCCGGGGCACACACAGGCCGGGGTCTCCTGGCAGTGCCGCAGAGTGAGAGGACAGGGCAGGGTCCAGTCGGCAGCTGGGCCAGGGGCCAGTTTGCTTGACTGGGCAGAGCTGCCTCAGGGTTCAGGGCCCCGTTGCCTGTTTGTCCCCTTCCTTGCCCACCCCCGCGCCGAGCCATGGCAGCCTCCAACCAGCTCCTGAGTCCCGAGGCTGAACTGGGGGCTCCCAGGGTGTTATTGAGGGACTCAAGGCCGTCCCTGATGGTGGACCTGGGGCTGAGCACCTGGGACAGGGAGGGGCCAGAGGTGGCGGACCTTGAACAGCAGGACCCCATTGGGCACCCCCGGGGAGGCATGCCCCCCACAGCCACGGGAGGTGGCGGGAGCCTGTGCAGACAGCCTCCCCGGCAGGCCCTGGAGGCACGGGACCCCAGCCGGCAGAGATGCTCTAGTGGTCTGGCTGTTGCCCTAATCTCCTGTTCATGAAGGCTGAGGATGCCGTTGTCAAACAGCTCCGGACGCGGGAGCGGGCCCCACCCAGGATAAACCATGTGGGTGTGGGGAGCTGTCACTGGAGGTGGTACGGGCTGAGGTTTCCTGTGGGCAGACGTGCCCGTGGTCTCCCCTGCGGTCCAGCCTGGGGGTGGGAAGGCGCCAGGACCGCCTGGCTTCTGGCCTCCAGTCACTCAGGTCCCCAGGCACATTCCTGCGCATGAGCAGAGGGACTGTTCGGGAACGTGAGCCCCCGAGGCCTCAGCACGGTCCTTGGGCTGGCGCCACGCCCTCGTCATGTCTGTTCCTGAAGAGACAGTGTGAGCGTGTTGCCCCCCCACCGACCTTGGGCTGGGCACTGAGCTGATGTCCCATGGCGGGGGCATGGGGGCGAGCGGGCACCGGCTGGGTGGTGAGTGCTCAGCGGGCCCAGCGCAGGCTTCCTGGAGAAGGGCCTGAGGGCTGAGCAGGAGCCCGGGAGGCAGTGGGGCACAGAAGTATCCCAGGAGGAAGAAGGGCAGCCTGGGTTGGGGTGCTGGCCCCCCGCAGCCCCGTCTCTTGTGTCCCGAGGGCCCCGTGGTCCTTCACCCAGAGTCGGCTCTTTCCTCGCCTGCAAGAAGGAGCGCCTCTTGCTGAGCGGCTCTGGGAACTGGCGGGGTCGGGACACGGAGGGCTGGGCGCGGTGTCCAGTGCGTGGTGCGAGCCGCTTGTGGGGCGAGCCGGTGGCCGTGGAGGGCCCATGGCAGCCAGCAGGTTAGGGGCTCGGTGGTGCGTGGGAGGAGACCGTCTGGTGACCACTCGCACATCGGCAGGCCCGTCCGTGTGTCCTGCGGAGGCAGGGAGGGACCGGTGCCGGCCTCCGCTGCACTGGATGATTTTGGGTGGGAGTTTTCTGGGTCATAGGTTGTTTGACAAATTGTCCTCAACTTTTGAATGAATTTCGGCTTCTTGTGACAATTGACTTGTGATGCAGCTTTCCAGATAAATCCCGACTTCCGGTAGGGAATTCACCAGGGATGTGGAGAGGGCGGGGCCTGTCCTGGGGGGCGGGGAGGCGCGGGGGAAGGGACTTGTCCGGTGACCATGGGCCGGTCACATCCCCACGGGGCCTACTGCCCAGGCCCTGAAGGCATGAGGATGTGGGCCGTGGGTGTCAGGGGCAAGCTGGGCCCCGGGTGGGCACAGGCTCCCCTCCCCTGGCCCCGGCGCGGGCACCGTGTCCCCCGTAACAGCAGCAGTGACTCACGTAACAGCAGCTCTATTTTTACTCTCCCTGGGCTCACCTTCTGTCTTGCTTTCCTCGCTGGCGGCACCGGCTTTTGAAAGGGCTGAATTCCAAACCCCGAATCTCACGGGGACCCATGGTGCCCCTAAGACCTTGCTGTTGGGTCGCCCCTCTGCCCACTGAGGGCGAGTGCTGAGCTTGAGTCCGCCGTGCTCAGACATTACCTAACGCTGTCTTTGGATTCTGGGGCATCTGCACAAGGGCCACCCGTTGGCTTTGTCCGCCGCCGTGTGTGGCGTGAGGCCCGCTTCGCACTCTGGGGGTGCCCTCCCCTCTCTCCCTCCAGCCACCCGTGGCCCAGCGGCCAGGCCGGAGGGTCAAGTCAGGTCGGGTCTTGGGGAAACCAGAATGATTTGCATGAGTCCCACTGGAACACGGCCGTGGGAGTGCTGACGGCACTCCTGGGAAAGCCGCTGGCCTTCTCCCCGGGGGTGCTCTGTCCCCTCACGAAGCCCAGTGGCGGCAAAGAACCTCGGAAATCACACGAAAGTCCCCGTGGGAGTTCTGTGTGGGCGCCGGACCTCACACCAGCACGTGGAGAGATGGTGCAGGATCACTGGGCTTGGAGGTGATCCTGGGGCTCGCCCAGCGGCCCGCTCCTCTACCTGGTCAGAGAGAACCAGGACCTCCCGCTGCTCCCATCATTCGGCCTCAAGATGACCTATTTCTTTCTCTTAAAAAAACAATTTTTAAAGGATTTTTTTACTTATTTGAGACAGATACAGAGAGAGAGCATGAGCAAGGAGAGAGGCAGAGGGAGAGGGAGAAGCAGGCCTCCCGCTGAGCCAGGACTCGTTGGGGCTCGATCCCAGGATGCGGGACCGTGACCCAGGCTGAGGGCAGATGCTTCACCCTCTGAGCCCCGGGGCGCCCCAAGGTGACCTATTTTCATAGCAACGCCCTGCTCTGTGATTGCCAACTAGGCAGCATAAAAGCCTTCCTTGAAGAATAAATATTCTTAGACCTTTGTGTTTTAAATATTCGGTCTGTACCGGGAGAGCCGGCCCGCACGGCAGCAGGGCCCTGGTGGGTGCCGGCCGCCCCGGCAGGCTCCCTTCTGCGGCGCTTGGTTCCTGACAGGGCGCGTCGAGCCGCAGGACCGTGGGGGCCACATTCCCTTCTCCTTCCGCCTGGGACGTCAGAGGGGTCTCGCGGCGGCGGGGGGAGGGGAGCGTGTCCACAGCTCGCAGGGCGACGGATCCGCGCAGGGGCGCCGCAGACGCCCTCCGCCGGCCACGGTCCGGGCGCTCCCCGCTCACCTCCTCATCTCTGGGCCCAGACCTCGTGGAGATAGCACCCCCGCTGCTTTGTTTCCTCTCGGGCACCACGTTTGTTTGCTGGCTCCCCACAATGGAGGGCCCACTCTGGGCGGACCCCTCGCTGCCCTCCCCCGGGTCAGGCCCGGCCTGTGGTTGGCACACGCGGCGGGGCCCCGCGTCCCGTGCAGACCTACGGCCAGAGCCCTCAGTCAGACAGCGCCGAGGCCCGGGCCGGAAGGGCCCAAGAGAAGCAGAGCCTTGTCTGTAAGCTGGGGTGTCCAGGGCTCCCCAGGAGCCGTGTGCAGGGCAGCAGGGCGCCAGAGCCTGCAGGTCTGCCTGGGACGGACGGATGGCTGGTGGACGGGAGGGTGGACGCTCGCGGGACCCAGGGTGCTGACCTCTGTCTGTGAGGAGCACCAGGTATGTGGACCGGACAGTGGCTTGACCCCCAGGACTTGGGCTCAAGGTCACAGGGAGCTGGACCCGAGGTGTTGAGCCCAACTTGTGTCTACAGGCCCCCGGACGCACGCCCTCCGGTCTCGGAGCAGGGTCGCTGTGTGTGTCTGGGAGAGTCTTGCTCCCAGCTTCCAGCCGCCATGGGACTCACCCCCGGCCCAGTCCTGGGCCTGCCCGGGGCTCCTCCCGGCTCAGTGGTCTCCTGGTACCCAGCAGCTACGTGTGGGATTTCCACCCTGCCCAGGTCTCCCGTGAAGCTTGCAGGTGGCCCACACAGTGCCCTGACGGCCGTCCAGGGGTCCCGCTGTGTGCCCTCTCCCGCCCTGGGGTCTCAGGAAGTGGGGGTGGTTGTGCCCCAAGCCACAGGCTCCGTGCAGTGGGGTGCACGCTCTCCCCTCCCATTCCTGGAAGCAGGCGCAGGAGAGGCCACAGGGCCGGCCGGTGTGGACCACTTCCGTGCCTGGCTGACCTCCGCCCGCCTCTTTCCCCCAGATGCCCTGGGCTAACCTCAGCCTCCGGGGAGTGAGAGTGGCGTGGGGGGCACGGTGTGGATTTCCTCTGCTCCTGACCTACTGTTTAACACGCTCTGCCCCCACCCTCTCCCTCCACTGGGAGTCTGGAGTCCCGCGTCTGCCTTTCTCTGAGCTCCGTGATTGCCGTGGCTGAGCCCCCCGCTAACCTCAGCCCTGGGGTGTGTGGCCGGCCCAGCGCTGTGCTGGCACCCGGGGGAGGGTGCCTGACCCTAACGCCCTCCATTCCACTCCCGGGCGGGTCCTCCCACGCCACGTGCTGGGCCACGCGCACAGGTGCCCCCTGAGGCTCCACGCGCCATTCTCCGTGTGGCACGCCAGGGCCCTTGTCGCCCCCCCCCCGCCCGGGGAGCAGCCCAGACTGCACTGACTGCAGGGTCATGGGTGTCTGGGGCGTCTCACGAGTGCCCAGGGCCCGCATCTGGAAGTGGAGCCGGGCTCAGCGGGTGCTGCAAAGCCCAAAGCAAGAGAACAAGAGCTGTGAGTCATGGAGCAGCCTGTCATTTTGGGGGCGGCCCTGACCGGGGGGCACAGGCCTAGGGGGCACAGGCTTGGGGGGACACAGGCCTGGAGGTAACAGACCTGGGAGGGCACAGACCTGAGGACAGGGACTTGGGGAGGGTTCAGACCTGGGGCACAGGTGGGACCATCTGGCCGCGTGGTAGTCAGCTGGGGGAGCCGCGTCCTGGGGGGCGGGCCGGTGTGGGAAGCAAGACTGGTCCAAGCTGCCTGGGGCACTGAGATGCTCATGGGAAGGAAACCAGTGGAGCGCAGCTCACATGTCAGGTTCAGAGTGAAGCGGGAGTCCTAGAGCCGGTCCGAACTGCTCACTCCCAGATGACCACCCCCAGGCACCGCGTGTGCGTGGCCCGTGTGTGGTCTCTGCATGGCCCATGTGCGTGGCCTGTGCGTGGCCTGTGTGTGGCCTGTGTGTGTGGCCTGTGCGTGGCCCGTGTGCACAGCCCGTGTGCATGGCGGGGAGCATCTTCCTTGAGGACCAGGATAGTTAGTAAAGCTGCAATATCCAACAACCCCTTTCCCTAGGAGGGGCTTAAGTCTGGGGGAAGTTAATGGAAGTCAAGATTCGGGTGGTTTCCCGCAGGCCTGGGGACCGCCCTTCAGAAAGTGCCCGTTACTCGTCCCCGGGCCGTGGCAGGCTCTCCCGTAGATCACCCCGTGAACCCCACGGGGGACTCAGCGGGAGGGCGGGAGGCAGGCTCCGGGCTTCCTGCGTGGGGGCAGTTCAGGGTGGGGGTGTCTAGGTGCCTGGGACTGAAGGGCACACCCTGTCCTCTGCGTGGTCTGTGGGCGGGGTGGCCTGGCCTCGCAAGGAGGCCCGGGGAAGAGGGATGGCCCGGCCCAGGACCCACCTCTCAGCCTTGGCTCAGGCTGTCCCTGCTTACACACAAGCCTGAGCTGAGCCTCCTGCAGGCCCCAGGACCCACTGTCCGGGGTGCAGGGGAGGGCTCCCTGCAGTGGTGGGGGGCAGCCCCTGGACAGTGGCTCCACTGGGGGCTGGTGGAGGGCCCTGGGCCTTTCTGCTAGCTCACCTGGTATGTCTCTGTTTTTTCTGCAGTGAACTTCGACCACTTCCAGATCCTTCGGGCCATCGGAAAGGGCAGCTTCGGGAAGGTAAGGCAGAGCCAGCAAGGAGGGCATGGTAGGGACCGTCCCCGCAGGCCCACCGGCTCTGTGAGGCCGGGACCCCCACGTCTGTCGGTGGGGGACGTGGACAGGCTGGCAATGAGGAGGGTCAGAGTGGGGTGTCAGCCTCGCTCAGGGAGCACTGGGGTCTTCCGTCCAGGTCTTTGCGGGTCTCTAACGCGCGTGGGAGCTGATGGTGCAGATGGGCAGCAGCTGTGGGGCTTTGTGGGACCAAGACCCCGACGCCCCCTCACTTGAGACTCTGATGCCCGCCCCGCGGTGGGGCCACTTTTCTTTAGAGGCGGGAGCCCACTCAAGGCCACAAAGGAAGTGCCTTAGAAGCCCCTGGTTGGGGGGGGTGGCCACGGATATTCAGTGTCCGGGAGCCGCCGGGACCCTCTGACGCCAGGCTGCTCCTGCAGGGGTGCGGGGGGGCAGGGCGGACAGTGCAGCTGAGCCTGTGTCCTCGTCCTGGCCGGCCGCGCCGTCGAAGACGTCTCCCTTGCTACTTTCGTTCTCTTGTCCACATCTGACTTCCTGATTGCTGCCTTGTAACGTCTCGAGATTGGGGGTAATTATAACTCAAAGAGGCTTAACGAGCACTCTGAGAAGGTTAAAATTAGCTCTCGGGACTTGGCCTTGTGGGCCTGCTGTAGATGGGTCACTTCTGGGTGCAGAGTTTCTTCGGAGCAGAGGAGGAGGCTTGGCAGAGGAGGCCTTGGCTCCCCTCTCCATGCAGCTGCGTCTGGACGCCGAGCCTTGGGTCCCCCAAGCTGGGAAGTTATAAACGGAAGCAATGACCTCCCTCGCAGGAACCCAGCAAACACTCTCGTTAAGAAGAGTATTTTTAAGATCTGCCGGTTGGGTTGCCCCCTGCCCACCCTGCTTCTCCCAACCGACTGTAAATTCTGTCTGCTGCGGTTCCAGAGGGTGTGGGGAAGGTCGAGGGACAGACAGGGTGGGGCTTAGGTTAAGGTTAGGTTAGGTCAGGCGGTGGAGGGCACCAAGGTTTCAGGAAGAGTGGCATGTATGGGGAGACACGGAGGACGAGCGGTGTTGGGGGCTGACCTGGGGCAGCCACTTCTCTGCCCCTGCCTCCTCCCGTCCCTGCCGTCCCCCTCAGGCTCCTTCTGCACTGCCAGGCGGCACACACGCCCCCCACTGCCCCGTCTGCAGAACCCCAGGAGTTCCGGTTCTCGGACCAGTACTAGCTTTGAAAAGCCAGCTGGCCGCAGGTTCCCGGAGACGGGACTCTGCAGAGCGGTGGCGTGCCGGCAAGGTCCTGCTGAGACTTCAGCCTCAGAGGGCGAGCTGCCTTGGAATGGCTCCCTAACGAGCACGCCTAATGAGGCCTGCAGGGTCTCTGGGCTGTAGTCCCAGGGCGCCCTGCCCTCGATGGCTTTCTGGATGTGGAGAAGCCAAGGACCTGTCACTGGAACTGGGCTCTGGGCCTTCCAGCTGCTCTCAGTGGCTGGAGCAGTGACCCCGATGCAGAAGCTCGCCCAGGACTCAGAAGGGCCGGCTCCAAGCATGTGTGGCCGAGCCTGTAAGTGCCTGTTTGTGGCCTTACTTGAGATGTGTGTGCGCAGGCCCTCCATGCCCGACTGCACAGGGAACCCTGGCTCTCTGCGGACGACTGGGTCGAGCAGCTGTAAACACCCCGAGTTCACTGATGCCCCCACTTCACGAGGGGAGGCAAAGTGGCGCCTGTGACAGGACCAGCTCTTCCCAGCAAGGGCTGCTCCCTCGGTGGCTGCCCCACACTTTGGGGGCGCATTTGTGACCGCCCTTGGCTCCCTGACCGCCACTCCCAAGCTTGCTGTTTCTGGACCTTGGGTACAAAGTCTGCTTAGTGTTTTCGGTTTTTCCGGGTTTTTGCTGTTGTTGTTTTGCTGTTGTCGTGGAGTCATACACGGTTGTAATCACCTGGAGGTGCGCGGCTCCGGACTGCTGAGTGACCACCTCGTCCTTGTCTCGACTCCCTCGTCTTGGAAAACTGGAGCTCTGCCCCCATTAGACGCCCCTCCCCACCCTCCCAAGTCCCCCATGCCTGAGAAACCACGGCCCCCAGGGAGATGGCTTTGTTTTGCAGAGCAGAATGGAAGCTGGTGCTGGAAGCTCACAGCGTGTGCCCGGAACGCCGGCCCCACCGGCTGGCAGGTGGAGGGCCCTTGTGCCTGGTTCTTCTGACCAGGCCAGGAGTGGGGGGGCGGTTCTCAGTGCAGGAGGCTCCTCCCCACTCGCTCCTGTGATTGGGCTGGGGGCTAGGGGTGGGGGCTGTTGTTCCCAAGACGCCTGAGCCCAGGTAAGCCCAGCAGGGGGCCTCACTCCTGTGGGGCAGGTGAGCGGGCGGAGCAGGTGAGCAGGTGCGGGGCAGGTGAGCGGGCGCGGGACAGGTGAGCGGGCAGAGCAGGTGAGCGGGCGCGGGGCAGGTGAGCGGGCGGAGCAGGTGAGCGGGCGCGGGACAGGTGAGCGGGTGGAGCAGGTGAGCGGGCGCGGGACAGGTGAGCGGGCGGAGCAGGTGAGCGGGCGCAGAGCAGGTGAGCGGGCGCGGGACAGGTGAGCGGGCGCGGGACAGGTGAGCGGGTGGAGCAGGTGAGCGGGCACGGGGCAGGTGAGCGGGCGGGGCAGGTGAGCGGGCGGAGCAGGTGAGCGGGCACTGGACAGGTGAGTGGGCGGAGCAGGTGAGCGGGCACGGGACAGGTGAGTGGGCGGAGCAGGTGAGCGGGCGCGGGACAGGTGAGCGGGCGGAGCAGGTGAGCGGGCACGGGACAGGTGAGCGGGCGGAGCAGGTGAGCGGGCGCAGAGCAGGTGAGCGGGCGCGGGACAGGTGAGCGGGCGCGGGACAGGTGAGCGGGTGGAGCAGGTGAGCGGGCGCGGGGCAGGTGAGCGGGCGGGGCAGGTGAGCGGGCGGAGCAGGTGAGCGGGCGCGGGACAGGTGAGCGGGCGCGGGACAGGTGAGCGGGTGGAGCAGGTGAGCGGGTGCGGGACAGGTGAGCGGGTGGAGCAGGTGAGGGGCGCGGGGCAGGTGAGGGGCGCGGGACAGGTGAGCGGGCGCGGGGCAGGTGAGCGGGCGCGGGACAGGTGAGCGGGCGCGGGGCAGGTGAGCGGGCGCGGGACAGGTGAGCGGGCGGAGCAGGTGAGCGGGCGCGGGGCAGGTGAGCGGGCGCGGGGCAGGTGGAGGCCTCCGCGGTGACGACGGTGACCACGCCGTACGCCACTGCCTGGGGCCTCGGGTCGCAAGTGACACTCGACGCCAGGGAGCGGCAGGGGTGACAGTGCGCGAACAGCGCCGGGAGGGGAAGGGCTGGGGCCGCTCCTCCGCCGCGGGTCTCGGCCCCGCACGCCGCCATCGGACCGGCCGGCTGCACCGTGCGCTTCGGCCCCGCCCAGTCACGCGGGAAGCTGCCCTCGGGTTGGCCCGGGAGGGTCATGTGACCGGGATCAGGGCGGGCCGGGAGGGCGGCGCCGGGGCAGGGGCGGTGGTTTGGTCCCGCCGGGGGGGAGGGGCGGCGCCGTCCTCTGGGCCTCGGGCCCTGGGCCGCGGGCTCTGGGCCTCGGGCTCTGGGCCGCGGGCCAGGGGAGGTCCTGCTTCCCCGCGGCCCTTTCCGGCGGCGGGCGCGGCGAACGGCGAGGGCCGGGCCCAGCGCCCTCCCCCGGGGAGCCTGCGGGGTGCGCCCCGGCCGTCGTCTCCGCTGCGCCCCGGCCGCCCCCTCTCTGCCCCCGATGCCCCCGCCGTGTCCCCAGCCGCCCCTTCCCGGCCCGTCTGGCCCCGGCCGTGTCCCCAGCACCAGCCCAGCTCTCGGCGCCCTTGGCTGACCTGTAACTAGCCAGTACGTTCAACGCCGTTCTGGAGAAGATCCTCGACCCGCCCGCAGTCGGACCCGGACGCGCTCGCCCCCGCCCCGGCCCGCCCCACCGGCCGCGCTCCTTGCTGCGCTCCGGCCCCCACCCTCTGCCGGACGCCCGCGGCCCTCTTACTGGTTTTGCATTGGAACTTCTGCGGAAGTGTTGTCACGATCCAGACAAAGTCATGAACTTTGGGTAGGAACTGCGTTTAAAGGTTCAGAGAAAGTTGCAAACTTCCCCAACTCGGGCTGCAGTGCTTCTCCAGTGGAATGTTGTATTTTTGGTCGGTCTTTGGCCTTCTGTTCTGTTGATTGTCTTGTTCGTGGAGTTTCTGCTTGTTCAGCTGACGCACACATTATCTTTGTTACTGTTAACAGGAGATTTTACTTTCTAGTGTTGCAGTTTATTGGAAAATGGTGACGTCTGTCACCCTGCCAACCCCCGAGGCCACTGTGGCTGCTGGGGGCCGGGGACTTGGGTGGTCACTGGCTGTGGCGGATACTCCTAGCCTGGGCAGCCCTGCGGCAGGTGTGGCCAGTGGGTGGGGTTCTGGCTTTGCCGACCTGAATGTCTTCCTTGCTGGAAGGTACGGGCTCCCAGTGATGCTATCCGCGGGGCAGAGTCTGGGTCTCCATTCGGGACAAGGGTGTGCGGAGCCTCCTCAGGGGGGCACCTGGTCAGGCTGGACCATCAGGAAGCAAAGATTAAGGCGGTAGAAGGACACAGCCCATTAGGAAGCAAAGGCTTGTCAATTGGGGGTGGGTGTCCCCTTGTGAGTCCAGAGTCCCTGACCCGGCTGCGTTTTCCAGAGACGTGACAGGCTTTTGCACAGTGGGCACAGTTGGGTGTTTGAGCGGGAAGGTCCTGGCCCTCGTCGTGCACCCCAGCCCCTCTCTGCCCCTGTGGCCTGGTCCTGCCTCGGCAGGTTTCTGCCCTTCCTAGGCCAGGCCTCCTCCCACTAGCTGCCCTGAGCGCCCTGTACCCCAGGGCACCCCTTCCTCTCTGCACCTACAGAAAGTGGGCTGTTGCTCACACAGAGCCTTCTGGGAGGGCCTGCTGCTGTGCATTTGTGGGTAGGTGGGCCTGGCCGCCTTCTGTTCCCCTACCCAGCTCAGACCTGTCAGGAGGCCGTGGGTTCCGAATTAGGGAGCTTACTGTGAGATCTGGCAGATATGGGGGCTCTTGTCCAGCTGTGAGGCCTGGGGACCCTTTTCCCTTCCGGCGGGTCTGGCTCTTGTAGGAGTACTGGCTGAGATGCTATGGGGGTTGGGGGGAGTTCGGACCAGCATGTCTTGTTTCTCTTCAGTTTATGGGGGAAAAGCTAAGATAATTGGGGTACAGTGTGCCTTGGCTGCAGACCCCAACAGCTGAGGGAGCTCCTGAGCCCCTTGTGACCACCAGATCTCAGAAGGACCTTGGAGATGAGGTGGGAGGGGGTGGCGGGGCCGGTGTGGCAAGTGCAGTCCTGGGGCTCAGGGCCTCAGTCCTTTCCTGGTGGACCCTGCTTGTTGAGGACGCCCAGCCGTTGCCGTGGAAACACCTCAGAGGCAGCAAAGGGCCTCCCGCCCAGCACCTGGGGGCAGCATCTGCAGTTAACAGGGGGCCCTTCTGGGGTTTCGCCCTCAGTAGTGGCAAGAACGCAGTGGGGGTGGGGCCGGCGCAGCTGTGGCCGAGGGCTCAGAGCTGTTGTGTCCTGCCAGCTCCTGGAGCAGGCTCAGAGCCCCTCCTGAGACGTCCGGACACCCGGACCTTACAGGCCCGTGCCTCCGTTCCTTGTTCCCATCACGTGCTTGACTGGCCTGACCACGCCAGTCGCCTTGGGAACCCTGGGAAGGAGCATTGCTGAAGGCCGGGCTAGTGACAGTCACCAGAATTCACGGTGTCCAGTCGCGTCGGCAGGGGCCTGTGGCTGGTGGCCTGGTGCTGGTCACCCTTAGGCAGGGCAGCCTGTGGGCCCGCACACACCCAGGCCCTGGGTTTTCCCACAAGGCTCCATCCTTGTAGCCACATAAATGGTGCAAATGACCCTTGGCAGGGAAGAGCCTCCCCCATCCCAGGGAAGCCCACGCACATACGCACGCACGCACGCACGCATGCACACACACACCTGCGCGAATCAGCAAAACCCCAAAAAAGTCGAGCAAAGTAGAAAATTACTCAAACTGATGATAGTAGTTGAAATCTTGAAAAGGCCAGTGCACAGAAGAGATTTAAAAAAAAAATTAACTCTGCTGTTTAAATACCACCAGGCCCGCCAGTGCCACCTCTGGGCGCGCACGCCCAAGGCCGAGAGCAGGGACTCCAACAGGTGTCTGCGCTCCGTGTTCACAGCAGCGTGGGTCACGGCAGCCACGGGGGGCAGGGACACGGGCACCCAGCACGGATGAAGGGATGAGGGGTCGCGTGTCCTGCAGCCTTGAGAGGAGGGACGGGCCAGCACCTGCTCCCGCATGGAGGGGCCCTGAGGGCCCTGAGTGTCCCCAGGCAAGGCCAGCGAGGCCCCGGTGTGCTTACGCTCCAGGCTTGGAGCCCCCAACGCTGTCAGGGGGTGTTGGCGTCAACCCCCGTCCGCAGAAGCCGGGTGGGCTCACAGGTTTCCTGTGGCTGCAGCGCCGGGGGCTCCCTCTGCTGCCGCCCTTCCCTCTCCATCTGGCCCCACAGAGTCCATGTTCAGACTTCAGTTTCGTACATGACCTTACAAGCAGCTCCTACTTGGGGCCCCTGATGGGAAGGGTTTGGCCCCAGAGCCAGCAGTGATTTGAGGGACCCTGCCCAGCTGACCTGTGTCCATCGGGCCTCTCAGAAGGGGCCCTGCTGGGCACGCTGGGGTGCGGGCTGAGGGCTCTCCAGGGGTGAGGGATGCTGAGACCCAAACAAGCCCCACCCGAGGGAAGAGGAGTGGGGGGGGGCGGGCACAGGCGCTGGTCAGAGAGCCGGAGGAACACCGCGTGTGCGTGTGCGTGTGCGTGTGCGTGTGCGTGTGCGTGCCGTGGGAGGACTTGTGAGGGCCAGTGGGGGCCCGTGCCCAGCCAGCAGGGGCTGGACGGGGCAGCAGGGAGCGCAGGTGCTGAGGGCACAGCCTCCTTCCTCTCCCTACCCCAGGGAGCTCACTCGGTGGTGGGGTCCACACCGGACGCTGCCCAGGCCGAGGGCTGAAGCTGTCCGCGACCTGCAGGTGCCCAGCCCTCTCCCGGCGTCACCGTCTCTCTCAGACCTGCAGTCCCAAAGAGAGCCCGCGTGGTGGCCTCCCCGGGGGCAGCATCTGACGGACCGCCCATCACGTGCTCCGAAGTGGGCCAAAGCACAACGGGAACTTGCTGGCTTGGTCTCTGGGTCACTCGGGCCTTGCTGTGCCTTAAAATAGCCATCTCCCTAGAGACTGCTTCTGGAGAAGGAGGTCGCTCCCGCCCACTTCCTCGGTCTTGTTCCTGGCCAGCGCGCAGGTTGGGCGCTGCTGGGGGCCGAGGCCAGAGAGGTGCACCCGGTGGGTGGATGCTGAGGGTGAGCCCACAGTCCCCCCAGGAACCGAGGGAGAAGGAAGCTTGCTTTGCCAGGCCTGCTGGGCGCGGCTGGCGGCTGGAGGCTGTTCTTCGGGACCGGGAGGTGGTGGGGCACCCTTGGCCCAGGCTGCTGACCGTGGGAGCCCAAAGGGTCCATCTCCGGTGAGCGTGTCTGGGCATCTGTCGCTTCTGCCATCTCCAGTAGCTCAGGCAGTGCCGTTTGTCAGGGCAGTGACCCCTGGGGCCCCAGGACCCAAGCTCCACGCCTCCCCACGCACCGTCGCAGAGCTGGGCCCCACATCCCTCGCCAACCAGCCCGTCCTGTGGGCTCTGCCTCATGGGGAAGCAGGTGGGCCCACGCTTGGGCTGCTGAGGCCCCGGCTCGGGACCCACAGCCACACGGCGCGGCCTCACATCTCCTTTCGTTTTCCCTTTTGGGAAACCTCAAGCCTGAACACAATGGGGAGGAGGAGAAAAACCACCGGCCCCCGAGCAGCTCGGGGTCATCTTGTCTCCGCCGCTTCCCGTCCCCCGCTCCTGCCCACACTCAGGGTAGGCGAACCGGACCCCGAAAGGGTCCCGCTTTATCTTTGAGCCTTTTCGCGGGCACCTCCGCTCGCAGCTCGGTCCCTCGGGCCCCCGGGGTGACCCGTGCCGGTCGATCCCACAGGCGCGTTGTGTTTATTCGATGACTCAGACCCGCAGGAGGCCCCCGTCCCCCTTCTCGCTGTGCTTCCTTCGTGGACGATCCGGGTCAGTGTATGTGCTGGTCCCCGACGTGCTCCCCACCAGCCCCGCCCCCATGTGAGCGGTCACGTCTACACCGGCGGGGGGATCTGGTGTGACTTGCCGCCAGGCTCTGTCTGAGTTAGGCCGCCAGGGATCGTCCCCCTCGCCCACGGCTCCCTGAGCAGCGCCGAGGAGTAGCGTCCCAGCTGCCACACGTCGTCCCCAACTCGCCGCCGTGCTGACGAAGGTTCTCTGTCCCTGAGGTGGAGAATAGCTTGTCCAGAAGGACACGTGCCTTCTTCCCCTCACCAGACAGCTGTCAGGGACAGAGCTGGTCCCCGGGTGTCTTCTGGCGGCCAGCAGAGCGGAGCTCCGTGGCCACACTGACGCTGTAGACAGGACGCCTTGCTGTCCCCTGGTCCACGCGCTGTGACGCTGTTGGCACCCAGTGTGACGGTGTCGCACTCGCTGGGGGGACTGGACTCGCTGGGGGGACTGGACTCGCTGGGGGGACTGGACGCTCTGGCCCCAAGGAGCAGAGCCTTGGTTTCCCCGTGGGACCTGGGCCCTCCTGGTTGGGGGTGACACTCACTGGCCACAGTCTGGGCGCCGGGGCAGCTGGCTGCTGCTGGACATGGCTGCTTCTTACAGGCCTCTGTCATGGCCAGAGCTGGGAGGTCCATGGGGGGCATCCCCCGGGAGTCGGGCACTCATGGTCCCTGGAAGTCCTTCCTCTCTGATGACCCGCCTCCTGGACACACCCCGTTTTGGTCGTATTTTGCTCTCAATTCTTCGGTTTTGCCCTTGGTGTTGAATGTGGTGTTTGTGGAGGACACGGACGTGGTGCGGCGCGGAGATCTGTCCAGCCAGGTCGCTCAGGAGTGTGCAGCCTGCCCCGCCCTGGCGTCCCGTTTCCTGCTCCCTCCTGGAAACACCCTTCCGGAAGCCGCACAGTTTACCCGTCCATTCGTTTCTTTTTCATATTTTCCTATGAAATCCGTGGTGGTCTCCCACCACCGCGGTGTTCCTCCAGGCGCAGCTTTTCATGCCACAGGATTTCTGGACCTGACACTCCACCCGCCGGCAACACTCCGTTCTGTGTCAGCGTGACACGGGGCAGGCTTGCGGACGGGTGTCCCGTGGCAGCCGGACAAAGAGCACAAGATACAGTGGTTCCAGCCCCGCAGATGTATTCTGTGGCAGTGTTGGGGGTCGGAGGTCGGCTGTGGGCGAGCCGTGGGCTGCGTCAGGCTGCGGGCAGGCTGGCTCCTTCCGGAGGCTCCAGGGGCACCATCCACCTCCTAGAGGAGCCTGCAGGTCCCGGTTTCCTGGCCTGTGGTCCCACATCCCTCAGGTCCTGCTTCCTTCTGGCCCTTCTGCCTCCGTCTTTGCCCTGTTCAGAAACCCGTGATGACCCCAGGCCTGCCCGCTGGGGACGGTCCGCATCTCAAGGTCCCTCACACGATCACATCTGCAAAGCCCCCTGTGCCACATGTGGCGACAAGCCTACAGGTCACTGGGGTTCGAGCGTGGACATGTGGGGGCCAGTGTCTGCCGACCACAGCCCCTGGGGGGGAGGGGGGACTGTCCCCGGTGGTGCAGTCTCAGGCAGGGCCACAGTGACCTGCGTGAGCCTCCGCACAGCTTCGCCAGCGTCTCCATGGGCACGTTCGTGGTTGTGGACACGTGGGCTGGGCGGTAAATGCACACGCGAGTTCCTCCCGGGCCGGCCACCGTGCTGCTCTCCTGCACAGCACCTGCCACGCCACGTGTCGCCGGGGCTTGGACGTTCGCCCGTCTGACGGGAGAGAAGTGGCGTCTGTGAGGTTTTGCTCTGCCTTCTGTGACAGCAAGGCCGTGTGGCGGCCCTTCGTGTCCGTGCCGCTGCTCCCATCGGGCTGACCCTTCTCTTTCACTTCTAGAGGCTCGTTAGGTCGGGGACACGCAACTTTGTTTCTGGTGCGGACTACAGATTGTTCCCCCGTGTTGTGTTTCAGACAGACATGTTTTCCCCACGTGGAAGATGTTCCGTTTTCAGATCTTGTTATTGGCCTTTCCCCTGTGGCCAGGGGCCTTGCGTCACAGGAGTGCTGTCCTGTCCCGGGTCACAGAGCTCTCCGGGCACACTTTCGTGGGTCACGTCTACGGTTCAGCTGCACATAAACGCTCACGCAGCCGGAATCCATCCTGGCTATCGGGGTCGCGAACGGACCGTGTTGGATCCGCTCTAGACAGCCACGCCTGCCCCCAGCTCAGCCCACGCTTGAGTCTTCCCGGGGAGAGCACAGCCGCCCTCACCCCTGTGCTCGCTTTGAGCCTGTCAAACCCGGGTGTAGAACCAGGTCATCTGCAAGCAGAGGTGGTTTTAAATCTTTTGTTAGGTTTTGGCCTTGACTCCAGGTGCTGCGTTTGCTGGCTGGGGTGGGGATCTCTTGGGAGCCCACTGCACTCTCGGCCCATTTCTCTGTCCACATTCCTCGTCTGTCGGAGCGACAGTCGCAGGACCTGCCCCTAGGGAGCCGTGGGGACGACATGAGGACATGAACATGCTCCCCCCAGGGTGCACGGGCACCGGGTCGAGGGCCTGTGTGGCTGACGGTCCTGTGTGGCCAGGTCCTGCCAGCGGTTGGCTCGCTGGGGGTCCTGGGGCAGGAACGTGGCCAGACCTGTCCCTTCTACCTGGAAATGAAGCTCCCCCAGATGGCACTGGGACCCTTTGGCTTAAAATGATAAAAACCTCATTACTCTGCGCCGGGTCTGCTGGTGAGACATCTGGGAACAAGGAGGACAAGACCCAGGTCCGCGGGGCTCGCAGAGGCGGCAGAGGCAGGTCAACAAAGCATATGCGGCGAGCGGGGAGGAGCCATCTCAGAGCACACAGAGCCCGGCACACCTGACCCTCCTGCGCGCACCTGCCACACGGACTGCCCGCCGTCCTGGGAGAGCCCGGCGCCCCCCCCCACCCCGGGCGAGGGGCCCGCCTGCCATGGGGCTGGACGTGGGTTCCCGGTTCAGGGAGGCCAGGCGCCCTGTGGGAGGTGGTGCTGTGTAGACCCGCACCCCTGCTGTCTTTCCTCCAGCCCAGCCGGACTGCCCGCACCCCCTCCCCGGCTCCAGAAGCTCCCCGGGTGAGATCAGGAGACAATTTCCTCGTGATGTTTGAGGCTTTAAGTACCTGTTGTCAGGCGTTTGCTTTCTGGGGAACAAAAACTACTTGCAGAGGAAAAGAGCTTGGGGTGAATCACTAAATCTGCAGAACCTGCCGACAGCGCTGGATTAGAGCGGCAGTCACCGAGCCGCCGGCCGCCCCGGCTTCTGGTTGCCCCGGGCACTGCCAGAGAACCCCAGCCGCGCGGGCCGGGCAGCGGAGCTCCTCGTGCATCGGTCGGATTCTGTCCTGTTGTCCGCTTCCGTCCTCGACTGGAGAACGCGGCTCAGAGCCCGGACCCGGGCCGTGGAGGAGATGGTTGAATGGGGCAGCCTGCTCCCAGCCCCGGAGCCCGAAGCACTTCTACTCTCGTCCTGGGAGACCCGCCTGAGCGGGACGGCGGGGACGGCGCAGACAGACGGCGGGGACGGCACCCAGCCCCAGCACCGCAGACCCGGCTGTTCTGAGCTCTCCTGGCAGAGAAACCGCGGGGGTCGCCAGACCTGGTCTTTCCAGCTGCGGGGAGCTCCAGCCCCTCTCGGGGGGCCTGACATGACCGACTCTGCAGGAGAAGGCTGGCGCCCTCGAGACAGTGACTCTGTGGGCCCCACAGCCCAGCAGCCTCCCAGAAGCGGTATGGTCAGCTGGCCTGGGTTAGCAGAGGGGAGCCAGGAGGCTGGGCTCTCCGAGGAGAGGGCTGCATGGGAGGGCACCCGACAAGTGGCAGGGAAAGTGGTCAGACCGGGGCTCAGGTTAGAGTTCAGAGTGGGGGGTCAGGTAGAGGTCAGAGAAGGGCTCAGGTTAGAGGTCAAATCGGGGGCTTGGGGGCGAGGGCAGAGTGGAGTTTCAGGGTAGAGTCAGCGCTGGGGCTTGGGTTAGAGGTCTGGGTGGGGGGTTGTTGGTTTCTTTTTTCAAAAGATTTTATTTATTGACAGACAGAGATCACAAGTAGGCAGAGAGGCAGGCAGAGAGAGGGGGGGAAGCAGTTTCCTTGCTGAGCAGAGAGCCCGATGCGGGGCTCGATCCCAGGACCTGAGATCACGACCTGAGCTGAAGGCAGAGGCTTAACCTACGGAGCCACCCAGGCACCCCAGTGGGTGGGGGTTTGTGTTAGAAGTCAGAGCAGGGGCTCAGGCAGAGGCCAAATCAGGGGCTCAGGGTAGAGAACAGAGCCAGGGCTTGGTTAGAGGACCGACTGTGAGCTCGGGGGTAGAGAACAAAGTGGGGCTCAGGTTACAGAGGTCAGAGCGGCGACTCGGGTTAGAGGTCAGAGCGGGGGCTGGTTGGAGGCCGTCAGGGTGACGGACACCGGATGGAAGTAGGGTATGTCCATAGATGGGCTCCCTCGGAGGGTCTGGGGACTGTGTTGTGTCCTGAGGCCGCGGTAACGCAGCACCACCGCTGGGGGCCCACGGCAGCAGAGACACATTCCCCCACAGCTCTGGATGCCAGAACGCCAAAGTCAAGGTGTGGCTGGGCTGGGCTCCTCTGAGGCTCGGGGGAGGTGATTTCCCATTGGACTGGAGGACTAGCGGACATAGGACAGACAGAACAGCACGTGTGTGTTTAGGGTGAGTTTTATGTGACCCAGGAGCCCTCGTAAGGAAACAGACACAAAGAGGTGGCCAGACCTACATGTTTCCAGCTGGGTTTGGACAAAGAGGCCGGTGCGGAGGAGTGACTGGACTCGGGGAGCGGAAGGGGAGAGTCGCGTGAACTAGGTCCGTCCAGAATTCTCTTGGCGTCGACTTCCCATCCTCGGGGCACACGGTTCTCCTGGTGCGGGGAGGACCCCGTCCGCCGTCGTCCACATGGGGCTTCTTTCAGGAGGAAGACGGGACGGTCAGGGGCCTGTCCTGCACCTGCTGGCGTTTACACGTCTTAGCCCATGACGTGTGAGCCCGGGCGGCACGCTGTAGTGGCCGTCCTCCTCCTATCCCCGCTCCCCACGGAGACGTCCCCCAGAGTGTCCCGGTTCGGACGTGACACCGCAGCTTGCTCCTTCTCTCTTTGAGCCTGTGTCTCCGTCCGGAGAAGAGGTCAGGTTAGCGACGTGGGTCTCCTTTCTCGAGGCGGAGCTGCACGTGCACCGCCCACCTCAAGGCCAGGTTCTGAGTCCGCGGGGAGGCCTCCGTGGACAGGAGGTTGGGTGGTGGGCGCCTCTGGTGGGTGGCGCGGAGGGGCGGGGGCAGCTCCGGGGCATCTCCTGGTTTGCGGCCCGCTTGTCCCTGCTGAGGGTCTGGGGAGCTCTGGGGAGCTTCCCGAGGGGCCCGCGCGGCGGCGGTCGGCACGAAGGCCGCGCACGTGAGGTCTCTGCGGCACTTTCTCAGAAAGCGTCTGTCGAGTCATCTGGCTGCCGTGGGGGTGCTGGGGCAGGGCAGTTTTCATGTTTCATGATTCAAGGCGGAAGGCTGGGGGGGAATGCCGGTTTTCCACAGAAAGCACAGAATGGCGCGCCCCGGCTGACGCAGAGGACGTCCGGCGCGGGCCCCCGGGCACCATCGCTGCCACTGACACAGGCTGTCCCGCAGGGATGCGAGATACCATGGGAGTCACACTACGTGTTTGCAGAGAGGTCGCGTCTCGTGGAACTCAGCCTGACGTTTACATGCGTGTGGCAAGAATAGTGGCTGACCACGTGGCTCTTCGAAGTCTGCTTTGCTAGAACTTTCCCACAGGGTCCCGGATCCAATGTCGCCTCTCGAGACTGAGAAGCCGGGTCACCAGACTCTGCCTTCAGGCCCTCTAAATTAGGGTGAATTCTTGTCTTCCAGGTTCCCAAGATATCCCCAATTCCTGGGCCTGTCAACAAGTGACCTTCTTTACTTGCCTGTGGGGCCAGGAGCCCCACGTGCACACCAGGCTGGTGCGCCCCGTACCTCAGCGTCGCCTGTACCGCTTTCAAAAACGACCTCCCCGTCAAAGTCTTGGTGACATCACCATGAGTTTAATTACGTCCCACGACAAGGAGAACAGACTCGTCCTGCATGTGGACACGCTGGCGTGAAAGTCGGCGTAAGAACAGTCGCTGAGTTTCGGAGGAGTCGGGTGGGGAGAAGGGGTCAGCGTCTCAGTCCTGCTTGTAAAGGTGAGGTTTCCCAGACGGGCCGTGAACTACGAGAGCTTGAGAGAAAAGAAAGGTGGGATTTCTTTCTTGTCTGTTCTCTGTCCAGGCAGGCGGAAAGTCTTGAGTAAGAGTGGGGGGATGACGGGGCCTGGGGGGCTCAGTTCAGCGTCTGCCTTCGGCTCAAGCCATGATCCCAGGATCCTGGGGTCGGGCCCCGTGTCAGGCTCCCTGCTCAGCGGGGCATCTGAGAGAAACGGGATTTCTTAAGTCTGGAGACCCAGACATCAGAGAACCAGCAGTGCTTCCAACCAGAGGTCGTAGAAGAGGTCATCATCCTCATGAGGTCAGCCAGGGCCGCTAATTAAATCCAGTTTCCTGAAGCCACGAGCTTCTCCATTAGTTTTGGAAGGTCTCCGGCTCTGCAGCGTGATTTCAGGGTCCCCACGGAAGCCCTTCCCGAGGACTTTCTGAATGAAGACAGAGGGCTCTGGTGGGCGCTCGACGGTAAGACGGCGATCATCTCCGAATGCGGAGACAGTGAAAGCAGCCATGGTTCGAGATCTGACGAGAGTGTTTTGCAAAATGATGCAGCTGACGAGGATATTTGGTTATTTCCGTGGCTGTGCTATTTATGACAATAACTGGAATTGCCAGCGATTCTACAGACTCGAGGGGCGTTGGCGGGCCAGCTTCAGCCATTCTGCATAATTTCTGAAACACGGGTATTAGGAGCACGTGTGCGGACGGCGAAACCTAAGGGTTAGCGACGCTTCCCGTCTGACAGCTTCCGGGTAACCGAACGCGTCATGTAAGCCTAACCGGGTAACGTCTATATTTTTCTAAGGACAAATAACAAATCAGTAACAAATCATAACAAATCAAAAAGACTGTGTTAAATTTGATTTGGGGAACATTGTAAAAAATAGGCAGAAGTTTTAAAATATTTGATTAAATAAGATCACAGATCACAAAGCTTACTTACCAATTTAACCAAAATGACAAAGACTTGAAAAGCAAATACAGCAAGTAACATGCGTGGGGGGGAAAAAGACCACTTTGTTCTTGCCTGGCCGCTGGGAGGGCGGTGCTTACGGCTGTGTGACCGGAGCCCGGGGAGCCAGGGCTGCCCGACTGGGCACAGGCAGTGGCCGTCAGAGCTCCCGGGCTCTTGGCTCACCAGGAGCCTCCGAATGGGCCTCGTTGGACGGAGGTGGAGATGCTTCGGAAGCTCCGGGCTTTTCCTCCTGAGACCTCGGTCAGGAGACCCCGGGGCTGGGGTTGGGGGGTGTCCGCCTGCCGCTCCGCGTCTCTCGGGTGTGCCGGGTGGGGAGAGCCCGCAGGCTGTCCCCTGTCGCAGTCTCAGAAATCCTGAGGAAGAGCGTGGGGAGCGGCGGAGACAAGCGGGTGACTGGGCTTTACTGGCTGTGGCCGCAGCCCACGGAACACATTCAGATGATGGCTCCTCTTTGTCCGTCTGCGTCTCCTGGGAAGGCCCCAGATCGGAGGCCAGGCTCGTGGCGAGACGGGGAGGCAGGACAGCCCGTGGAGCCCGGCGGTCTGTGGCCCGCTGAGAGAGCGCTTGGGCGTCCCTCCTGCAGACGACTTCTGGGCTGTTTTGCGAAACGAGGGGTCGAGTCCAGAAAGCACGTGGTTCTCGCACGAGTGGCCTCACGCGTGGGAGGGGCTGGAAAGGCCTCGGGGGTGGCCTCGCCTCCTCCCGGTCTCGGTCCGGCAGCCCCACCAGCTGGGAAAGCGAGAAGAGCTGGACCGCGCTGTCCAGGGTACCGACCACTCTGCTCTGTACCCCACGGCTCCGAGGACAGTGGGCACCAGCCACGTTGGCTTCCTGGGGCCACTGTGACAAGTGACCACACACCGAGGACCCTCCCTCTGGTCATCACATTTCCTCTTGCCGTAGACCTGCGTCCCCCAGCCCGTGTGGAAGCCCGTCCCCCAGCGTGCAGGGGTTCGGATTCTCGTCGGCCTCTGAGGGAGGCGGGGGCAGAGACCAGACGGTCTCCGTGCGCGTCCTGAGGACTGGCTGCGGGAGGACCGTGCGAGCAGACACCATCTGTGAGCCGTGGTGTCCACACCGACAACGGCTCTGCCGGCACCTTGCGCTTCGACTCCCATCTCCAGACTGGGAGAAAGAACCGTCTGCACTTAGGCCACGGGGTCTGCGGTGTTTGGGCAGCGCCGCGGAGCCCGGATGCCTTCTTGGGGCTCTCACCTCCCACTGCCTCCTCCTCATGAGGACTCTGTGGGGCGGTCTGGGACGATCTCCTGGGAAAGTCACACATCACAGGGCACGGGGACTAGGATGTGGGTGTCCCTGGGGCCATCGTTCTGCTGAGCACGGTAGAGACACAGCCGTGGTCGGTGGACACGTGGGCACGACAAAGCCGTGGGGGACGTCGGGCTGCCCACAGGCACCTGAGGCTCCTGGACAGGGGTCTCTCTGCTGCGTGTGGCCGCAGTGGGCAGAACCGCCCCAAGAGCCTGTCCTCTCTGGTGGCCTCCTCAGCCCCGGCCGGCGTCCTGCTGCTCCGGGTCAGCAGAGGTCCCCACCGGTGTGATGTTCCCGCAGAGGAGCCGCCTCACAGTTGTCACCGCCCCTGTCCCCACCAGCAGGGCTCTGTCCATCCCGACGCCCCTTGGGGACCACATTTTCAGGACTGTGCTCCTTTCAGAGAACAGACACCCTGTCCCCGTGTTCACTTTGGGGGAGAGTCAGGGAAGACGGAACTGCCTCCAGCCTTTCTTTGCGTGGAAGGCCTGGGCGGCGCAGAGGGCAGGACCTGGGCTGTGGCCTCCCTTCCCTGCCCACTCTGCCCGCCGTCAGGAACGGGGCTCCTGTGTGTCTGCCCCCGCCCCAGCCTGCGAAGAGCACCGAGGACGGGCTTAACTCGCGGCGTCAAGACCTTGTGGGGGTCTTTGGAAGTACGAAGCGAAGCAGGTCTGAGGCCGGGCGCAGGTCCCCGGGCTGCGAGCTTCCCAGCAGTCAGCCCAGCTAGAGGACGCTGTAGGCAGGGCTTTACGGGGCCCTGGGTGGCCTGCACGGGTTCCCGGGCAGCTTTGAGATGGGAGCTGGCCAGGCTCAGGGCTCCACGTAGCTCAGCCTGGCCGAACGCCCCCTCCACGCCCGGGACGTCACGCCAGCCAGCTTTGCCTCCCTGGGGCCGGCAGGAGGTGTGTGGGTGTCGCCTTGGAAACCGCCTCTGCAGCTCGCGAAGGTCCTGCACTGGGTGACGTGGGCGCTCGGCTGACGGCGCTTGGTTGTCGTGTCCAGCGCCCCACAGCCAGTGGTCACCCGCCACCTGCCTGCCAGACACCCTCGTTTGAACAGAACAGACGCCAGAGTGGCGGGGGCTGGGGTGCCGCTTGCCCCGTGCTCGGGTCCCGTCTGCGCCCACGCCCGCACTTCGTCTCCACACTGTGGATTAAGAGCATAGCCTTGTGGTTTCTGCTTGGGTTTATAGAAATCTCCACACGTTCTCAAAAGCCTTTATAAATTCTGTTCCAGGGGCTGCGTGGTTTTTCACGGAGCTCACTTGCCCGTGTCCATGAGGTTGTTGGAAGATAAGGTTGCTCGAAAGTCTGTTCTAAGCAGTTTGCTCAACTGTGATGAACATTTCCCGGAAAAAGCACTTTTGTTTCTTAGGATGCGCTCCCAGAGAGGGAACGTGGGCTTCCTCCAAGGGCTGGATCCCATGGGTGTGGCCCGAGACCCTGATGCTCACCGACACTTCTGGTCCAGGACACCTGCCTTTGGGTGTGGCACCCAAAGACTGGGACAGTCTCCCACCCACCTGGAGGTCCAGAACCTCCCATTTCCTCTCCTTCTTTCCCACCCCAGCCCACCCCTGGCTCCTGCAGCTTGGAGACCTGAAGCCCGAAGGTGTGGGGCCCCTCGCAGGTGGCTTTGGTCACCTGTCCATGAGCGGCCTCCCTACGACTTGGATGGGGGGTGAGGCATTGCCCCCCCCCCCCAGCCTATGCTTTTGTACATTAGCCCCGCTTCCTTTGGAGACATGGGTCCCTGGTTCTGACAGATGCCCCCGGCTGCTCGGGCTTGCCCCAGCTGACTCGGGGCTGCTTCTTGGGTCTCTCTGTCCCACACGTGTAAACGCTGCCACCGATAGCACTGGTCGGCTGTATAGTCCAGTGCCCTGGGGGACTAGCATGTGAGAGCCGTGTGGGACCCTGTCGTCACAGGAGGGTTCCTGTCGCCACGGGGATGGTGGCCCAGGGTTGACGAGGACAGCAGCTCTCGCACGTGGGGTCCTCCTCGACCTCCCCCCGCAGCCCTCCAAGTCAGCAGCTGCCCCGAGCGCCGGGAAGGGGTGCTCGTCCCTGTGGGGAGGGGCCTGGGCCCCGGGGCCGTGCTCTTGGCTGGGTCCCGCCCCACCAAAGACCTCCCGTCATTTCTGGGTTGCGTCTGGTGCGGGCAGCAGGGGTAGGGGTGGCAGCGTGGACACGGGCGCCCTGTCCGTCCTCCAGGTGTGCATCGTGCAGAAACGGGACACCGAGAAGATGTACGCCATGAAGTACATGAACAAGCAGCAGTGCATCGAGCGGGACGAGGTGCGCAACGTGTTCCGGGAGCTGGAGATCCTGCAGGAGATCGAGCACGTCTTCCTGGTCAACCTGTGGTGCGTGACCCGCCGCCACCCTCCCTGACCCCGGGGCCCTTCCCCCGGCTCTCTCCTCCCCTGCCCTCGGGGCTCCGGATGCATTCAGCTTCCCCGTCCCGGGGCCAGAGCTGTCCAGGCGTACGGGTCTCCCGACCTACAGGAGGGCCAGGCTTTCCCGCCAAGGGGCCTGTGGCCTATGGAGTCGCTGGCACTAGAGTCAGTGGGGAGAGTTCTGGGGGCCTGAGCGCCTCCATAAAATGGGCACCGAGACCAGCTCCTGGATGGCAAGGAGCCTGAAAGCGGCAGTGAGATCACTCTCTCCCGTGTGGGGTCCTGCTGCCCAAGGGCGCCTCCCCACGCGGGGTCCTCCCTGACACTCCCAGCCTGGGTCCGGGCTCCCTGATGGGCTTACAGACCGGACCACGTCCCCGAGGGCCCCTGTGGGCACAGGCGCCAGGTGGCTGGGAGGGCGTGCACACACGGAGCTCTGGTCCTGGTAGCGCCGCCTTGGGACGATCGAGCTGAGGGTCCCTCAGCTGAACATGGGGGGAGAGGTGGCCCCACCAGCATCTGGAGACAGAAATGTGGGACAGGGCATTATTGAGAGCGACTTGGCGCTAGCTTCTCCAGGGACACACTCAGGGCTGAAGACCCACCCCCCCACAATGGGTCATTCCTCTGGGGCCTCCGCAGGTGCGAGAGGTCCCTCAGCATGGCCAGCAGCCCGAGTCAGATCCCAGGGTCCTGCCTGCGTATAATCAGGAGGCAGGAGCTGGCCGTGCCACAGGGGATGTAGCCTTGCCCGGGTACTAGTGGGAACAGAGTGGGACGCCAGGCCGGCATGGCAGTGGAGCCCGGAGCTGCCCGGGCCTTCTCCAACTCCTCACCCCTGGACGTGGGCCCCGCCTCCCGCGCTGTGGCCGGAGAGCCCTGCGATCGTCTGGTCCCTGTGCTAGCAGAGGGGATGGCGGGGCCCTGCTCCTGGGGAGTGCCCGTGGGAGGTTGTGGGTGTCCAGGCTCTTAGATGGGGGGGTCATCGAGTGCGGCGGGCGCTGTGACCCCAGCTCGCTTCCCACGTGTGGGCCACACTCTCGCACGGTGCCCGCAGGTACTCCTTCCAGGACGAGGAGGACATGTTCATGGTCGTGGACCTGCTCCTGGGCGGGGACTTGCGCTACCACCTGCAACAGAACGTCCAGTTCTCCGAGGACACGGTGAGGCTGTACATCTGCGAGATGGCACTGGCCCTCGACTACCTGCGCAGTCAGCACATCATCCACAGGTATGTCCCCAGGGGGTCGCCTGTGGGTGGCTGCGCTCCAGTGGGACCTGGACAGGCTCCTGCACAATCTGCCTGGCCCCTGGCCTCCAGACCTTCCCGCAGGTGTGGCTCCCGAGCCCATCAGCGCCTGGCTCCAAGCCAGTTCCACGGCTGTGCACCTGCTGCCCCTGGGGGTGGCTTCCATGCAAGCAGCCCCAGGTGGGCTGGGAACGGGGTCCCCTTCAGCTGGTCTGTCCAGCTGCTGGGTCCTGCCTGGCCACCACCTAGCAGAGGCCGTTTGCTCATCGGCCATGCTCCAGGGGGATTGAACAGATGTTAGTGGAAAGCAGATCAGGAAGATAAAGATGGCGTGTTAGAGTCAGGTAGATGAGCTCTCTGTGCTCCTGCCCCGGAGGACTGTTACCCGGTTACGATCCAGGCACAGATGCTGCCTGAGCTCCGAGAGTCAGGCCCGAGGCCAGCCAGAGGGAGGCATAGACCCCAATCATTAATTCTGTGCAGCCCCAGGGCTCTGGAAGAGTGGCCGGCCCCGGGGTCTGGGTGAGGGGGCCGGCATCTGTCCTCCGGGGCTGTGGCACCCCTGCATCCGGTGCACTCGCCCCCGTCCGTCGGGCCGCAGCAGGTGGCAGCTGGAGGCGCCCCCGGCCCCAGGCCCAGAATAGCTCGTGTCGCCTGGTTCCGCCAGAATGTTGCCAGGTCCGTCGTCTTAAGGCCCACTTCGGCCTCTGGGGCGTCTGCCTTGAGTGGGGAGGGGCCCGAGGGACCCCCCTGCCCCGCCGGGGACTGCAAGGCACGAACAAGGCACGAACCGTGGCCCCGTTTCCTGCTCCCTCAACAGAGACGTCAAACCCGACAACATCCTGCTGGACGAGCAAGGTGAGCCGAGGCCGTGCGAGGCCGGGCACAGGGCGGGGTGGGCGGCGCGCGTCTGGCCCACGGGATGCGTCTCCCGTCCCTGGGACACTCGCATGGTCTCCTCTGCTCGCAGGGCACGCGCACCTGACCGACTTCAACATCGCCACCATCATAAAGGATGGGGAGCGGGCCACCGCACTCGCCGGGACAAAGCCGTACATGGGTGAGCCACGGCCACTGGCCTGCTGTGTCCGGCCCAGGCTGGGGGGCGGGGTGGGGGTCGCTCCGGTCACTTCCCTGCAGGCACAGGGCTGTGTGGGACGGGGGCACAGGAGGATCCCACCGCCCACACCAGGGGGAAGAGGGACCCCCAGGCGGTCAGTGGGGAGGGGGCCCGGGGCCTATGGTTCAGGATGCTCAGCTGCTTCTCCCTCCTGGAAAGCTCCAGAAATCTTCCAGTCCTTCGTCAGCGGTGGGAGCGGCTACTCCTTCGAGGTGGACTGGTGGTCAGTGGGGGTGCTGGCCTACGAGCTGCTGCGTGGATGGGTACGGAGCACGCTGCGTCCCCCAGGGGTGGCCTGAGCCCTCGGGGAAGGATGAAGCTGCCCTCCTGTCCCCAAGGGTGCTCAGCGTCTGCGTGGAGAGACACTGAGCAGGTGCAGGAGGGCTGAGACCTGTTCGAGGGTCTCTGGGGGGGTCCCTGTGCTCTCACCCTGGTGTCCCCTCCTGGGGACCTCCGGGACCCCCCACCCTGGAGGAGAGCAGCCCGTCCTGGCCTCGGGGCCAAGCCGCCTGGGCCCAGACCCTCTCGGGGGTGACGTGCTTCCTCCCGGGCCCCGGGCTCCCCTGGGAGCTGCACCTGCGTGGGGGGGGGTTGTGGCAGGTGCCTCTGGCTGTGAGGTGAGGCCCTTGGTGCAGCGCTGCCTCCCCCGCCCCAGAGGCCCTACGACATCCACTCCAGCAACGCCGTGGAGTCCCTGGTGCAGCTGTTCAGCACGGCGAGCGTGCAGTACGTCCCCACCTGGTCCAAGGAGATGGTGGGCCTGCTGCGCAAGGTGAGCCCCTCCGCCCGAGGAGGGCCGCGAGCACCCTGGCCGCAGGCCCCGGAGGCACCCTGAGAAGACCCGGCCCCCACTGCACCTCGAACGGCCTGAGCGCGCGGCTGTAGCGGCCCAGGGGACCGGGTCAGGGCTGCTGTCCGCGCCTCTATCTGGGGTCCGGGGCTGGGCTGGCCCCACCGCTCTCCACTCAGGGAGCCCCACTCGGAGCACACGGGTGCCTGTCGGGTCAGGATGGGGTATGGGAGAGCTCGACACACGGCCCCGCTGGCTCCTGGCCCTCAGGGCTCTCCTCTGCATGCACTCACCCCTGCCGGACACCTTCACCCCTACAATGATAGCCAAGCAGCCAGAGGCTTCTCCCAGTCCCTGGGGGGCTGTCCGCCCGGTCTGCACTGACCACTCTGCCCAGGGGCCTCCCATAGTGGGACCTTGGCCCCCAGAGACCCCAACAGGGAGTGGGGACCATCTGTACGCCGGGCTTCACACCATGGGGAAGCCTCAGGTAGGGTCGGCCACATTTTCTGTAGCAGGAAGGACAGCATGGGGGGGGCACGTAGCCCCCGTGACCAGGCCACACAGGGCGCCCTGGGGCCCCCTCGGGGCCTGTCCAGGTCCTTACTGTGGCTCTCCTTGCCACTAGCCAGGCCGAGGCTGCCGCCTGCTGGCGAATTGTGGTAGAGGGTCCCCGGGGACCCCACCTTGGCCAGGCTGTCCCGTTGGCCACGTTATGGCACTGACCCGAGGTCGGTCCGTCCTTGCCTGGCCCTTGAGGTCCTCGCGGCGAGAGCTCCCTGGAGTTCCCTGGCCTGGGGCAGGCGGTCAGCTGTGGGCACCGGGTTGTGGGGCCCAGGCACGGTCTCACGTGGACCCATTCCAGCTCCTCACAGTGGACCCCAAGCACCGAGCGTCCAGCCTCCAGGACATGCAGGCGGCCCCGTCCCTGGCTGGCGTGCTGTGGCGAGACCTGAGCGAGAAGAAGGTGGCGCCGGGCTTCGTGCCCAACGTAAGCCGGGGAGGCGGTGGGGGTGGCTCTGGGAGGGCCTGGGCGCCCCGCTGGCCGGGCTCAGCTCCCGTCCCCCCACAGAAAGGCCGCCTTCACTGTGACCCCACCTTCGAGCTGGAGGAGATGATCCTGGAGTCCAGGCCCCTGCACAAGAAGAAGAAGCGGCTGGCCAAGAACCGGTCCCGGGACAGCAGCCGGGACAGCTCGCAGTCGGTGAGGGACACGAAGCCCCCCAGGCCTGCTCGTCCTCCTGTGCGGATGGGGTCCCTGCTGCTCCATCCTGCCCCTGGCTGTGGGGCTCCGGGCTGGGGACCCATCATGCCCAGCTGTGCCCCCGGGGTCTCCCACACTCGCCCTGTGCGCGGAGCTCCTCTTACAGGGACACCCTAACCCCAGATGGCCCTCTCCCAGCCTGACTCTGTCACATTCCAGGGAGCTGAAGGGTAGGATGTCACTCTGCGGGGTGGGAAGCAGAGTAACCCACAGCAGCCCCTCTCCTGCCCCAGGAGTGTGGGGCGCCCCTGGGGAGCTCGCGCTGTGAGCGTGGGACCAGCCCTGCCCCGTCCCCCGGGTATAGCTGGTCCTCACAAGAGCACGTGGGGTACAGGGGTGGATGGCAGGGGTCACAGCGGTGACCCTGTACGCCACCGGTGCCGCCCCACTCCTGGACTGGTCTGAGCCGGCAGAGGCCCCCAGCCCCAGCACCGCCCCCTCACACCTGCTCCCGGCACAGGGGTGAGGCGAGGAGTGGGCAGGGGGCCGGCTGCTGGTGGCGGCCCCTGGCGAGCGGGGCTGGAATTGCGGGTGTGGCCCCGCCCATTCCCCCGCGTGGGGGCTGTTCTGCTCTGGGTGTGGGGACGGCCGCGGAGCCCCTCCCTCCTCCGTCCTGCTGGGATTGCTGGGTGTCCTGCTGTTCCGAGGCCGCGGCCCACCAGGGGGCCGCAAGCGTTGCGCTGTGGGTTTTCTCTCTCTCGTGGGAGGGGTCGTTCTCGTGGGAGGGGTCGTTCTCGTGGGAGGGGTCGTTCTCGTGGGAGGGGTCGTTCTCGTGGGAGGGGTCGTTCTCGGCCGCGCTGGACTCTGTGGACCGCGGCGCGTCGACTCCTCTCGTTCCTGCTTCTGGCGTCTCGCCCGAGAAACCGCCGCCCGACGAAGGCCACTGAGGTCCAGTCCTGCGGCTTCTTCTGAGTGTTGGCCCATCTCGCCTCTGGGTCCGCTTTCGGGGGGGGGGGGGGGTTTGCGGAGAGCGTCAGGTCGGGGTCCGGGTCCGACCTTCGGCCGGTGGACCCACGCGTTGGAGAGACAGTTCTTTTCTCGTCGAATGGCTTGGCGTCGTTTTCAGACGTCGGTCCTCCGAAAATAAGGGTTTATTCACGGACGCACGAACCCACCCCTTGATCTGTGGGTCCCCCTCGTCTGCCCGGTGCCGGCCCCAGCTGTCCGATGACCACAGCTTTGGCGTCCGCGTCGAGATCAGGGACCGTGAGTCCCGCTCTTTGTCCTCTTTCAAGATCGCTTGGCGGCTCTAGGTGTCTCGCATTTCCGGTGAATTCCCAGAGGTTTGGGGAGTATGTCTGCTCAGCGGGTTTTGGCTGGAAGTGGAGCCGGTCTCGAGGCCCCTGCCACTCCACACTGGGGGTGACAGCTGTCGGTGTCAGCACTGCCCACACACGTGTGCCCGCAGACGAGGATTCACGCGAGGGTTTACCTAGGAAATACGCCCGGGGCAGTTGGTGTCATAGTCCTGAGGACACAGCTTCCATCTCCCGCCCCTGCAGCGCCCAGCTAAGGGGCGGAGGGCTGTACGATTCTCTGGTCTGGTGACTCGTGTGCGCGTGCATGTGTCGGCCGAGAGCCGAGTGGTGCAAGTGTGGGCGTCCTGCCCCAGAACAGGACGCACACATGGACACAGCACAGGGCTTCCTGCGGACACGCGCCCCACAGCCGGGGAATAGGGGTCCTCTGTGCACCCTGTGGTGTGTGAGGCCCGCGTTGGCACCACCCGCTTCCACAGTGCCCTGGACTGTTCTGGAACCGGTCCTCGGGCTTCCTGGGAAACCGAGAGGAGCATGGTTAGCCGGCTGGACCACAACCCTGGCCGCCCCGTCCTCCGTGGCCCTTCCCGTACCGCCCCACCCTCACTTGCCCCTCGGGGGGTCTGCGTGTTGGCGGCTCCCCTCCTGGTGTGACGCGGACCCGTGCCCAGAGAGCTCGGAGGCCCTGGCCACATCGTTTCTCAGGCGGGAGCGCGGGCTCTTGTCCGCTCATTATCAGCACGAAGTCGGGCAACGCATCTGAGAAGCCCTGTTTCCTCCTGATGGTGGAGACCGGCCACTCAGTCAGGGTGGCGACTCCTCTGGGAGGCCACGGTGGCAGGGCCGTCACCGGCAAGGACAGAGCCGTACACACCGAGGGCTGGCCTCTCCTTCAGCGGGCACGGACCTGCTAATGGGAGGAGCTTCTGGGCTTGGGGTGCCCGGACCCCACGTGGACCCGGGCACAGTTCACCGGATCCCCCCACCGCAGACGGGAGTGGACAAGGACAGCTGGAGGATGTGCCACTTCCCGCTTCTCTGGTGTAGGTGCCGTCACGGTCAGCGTGGTGCAGACTGAGGATGTCAGACAAGCGAGGCTCTCTCTGGCTCTAAGCCCAGCCTCGGGCCAAGGCCACAGAAGTGCCACCGGCCGCCTCGGGTGACGGCAGAGTGCTCCTCGTCCTTCCTGTGGGGGGCATGGGGAGGACGTCTCTGTCAACCTAGAGGCTGTGCGCCACACCCAGAGCTATGCGTGACTGTGCCGCCGGCTCAGCCGCTGCACCCAGAGCTGCCGTGGGGTCACGCGTGCTGTGGCCCCCACCGTCTGCCACAACCCAGGGGCAGGCTTGCCAAGGGAGCAGGAGGAGAATGGGAAGCAGCATCCCTGTGCCCTGAATGTTCGAAGGCCGAGGTACAGACTTAACATTGTGGATGGGGACACTTGTCACTGCCCATGCGAGCTGTGACTTATTTGGAACCCAGGCTGCTTTGTCGGGGGCAAGACCTTCTCCGGCTCTTCCACCATAACACGAGGAGGGCCACGAGGGCTCTACCAGATGCCATAGGAGGGTGTCTTGTTCATGCACTTGGTGGCCGGCCTTGGACGCAACAGCCACTGGGTGGGGCTGGGGTCGCTGCTCTTGAGGTGGGCGTGGCCAGGTGTCTGCTCAGATCTCGCGTCCAACAGACGGGTGAAGGCGGTCCCCCCTCCCCAGGTGTGCTCAGGAGAGCGGTCACAGCTGTGCTTGGGAAATGGTGGTGATTTCCCATCAAGGTGGCTGACGGCTGCTCTTGAACCCGTGGTCTCTCTGCGTGTGTGCACGTGTGCGCGTGTGTCTGCGTGCTCAGTGTCCACCTCTTTGAGTGTTAGGAGCACTGTCTGTGGCACGTCAGATGTCACTAGACCCCGGGCCTCGAGGTGACCTCCTCGTCACCACACCCTCACTACCTGTGACCGTGGTCACTCCCACCTGGTTAGGTGCAGCTACGTTCTGTCCAGCTTCTGTCGTTCTGGCATGCCATCGTCAGCGTGGACGGCAGGGAGCGCCGTTGTAGAAAACCGGCAGCACAGAGCTGCTCCGTGACGCCCCGGCCCTCGCCAGCAAATTCCTTAGCTCCTTTTGAGCCTCCAGGAGAGCATGGTCACCCGAAGGTCCTTGGTTCTTGACTCTTGAGTCTGTCGACCCCAGACGGACTCTAGCTGCCCGCTTCTCTTGAGACTGTCCCCCTCGGCACTGGCCCCGGCTGTTCTGGGATCCTCACCGGGCTGTCATGTCTCCCATGATACGGGAGTCACCCTGCAGCGTACTAGACCCCGCTCCAGGGACCTTCCAGAGGATGACCTCGCCGGGCATGGAGGGATGCCCCATGCGGCCGCGTAGCCCACGCCCTGCCCTCGCACTGCCCTGCGGCGCTCACCCAGCATGTCCTACCGAGGCAGGGAGCGCCTTTCCGACCTTAGCAGATTCTGCACTGGCCGTGCTGCTGGCGACTGGGCCGTTCTGAGGCCGGGAGGGCAGGTAGAGGCAGATCTGGGGGGCTACTCTGTGCCACCTGCAGGAGCCTGAGCGGGGGTCCCTCATGCAGGCTCACAGGACGAATGTGCCCGCCTGTACCACTCAGAGGCCCTCCCAGGTTCCAGGGTCCAGCTCCTTCCTTCCCACGGCCTTGGCTTTGGCGCTGGGAGGGGAGGGAGCTAAGCCAGGTGTGGTTTCTGGCCAAGTTGTGCTGTAGACCCTGCCCTCTTGTCTGTGTCCGCTCCGAGGCAGGAGCTTCCATCCTGGGCATCCTTTGGCCCCTGGCTAAGGGTCATTCAGGAGATGCAAACCCCCAGATGCTGTGGCTTCTGGGACAGTTTCTCCAGCAGCCCAGAAGATCTCCAAAGAAAGCCACAGGTGCAGGAGGAGGAGAGGCGGGGCGGGGGGCGTGCTCGGGAGCCACCGGCGGGGACGGGAGGGCCTCAGAGTGTCCACTACGCTCATCAGTATGTTTTTCTGACTAATAGGAGAATGACTACCTTCAGGACTGCCTTGATGCGATCCAGCAAGACTTTGTGATTTTTAACAGAGAAAAGTGAGTGTGTGTTGGGGGTGGGTAGCAGCAGGCCGAAAGAGGCTCTCGGCTCTCGGCCACACAAGTCCTGAGCCCCAGCAGCCATGAGGCACCAGGGGGCCTGGGAAGTGGACAGCCACTATCCTAAGGCATCTGGGGAGCAGCCCTGGGGGCAGAGCGTCGAAGTCCCCAGTTCAGGCTTGTGCGGGAGGGCTCCTTGGGAACTTTCAGTTCTAAACAGGGGCCTAACAGCCAGAATCTCCTGGGGAGACACTCGGTGCACTGCCCAGACAGGCCGACCGCTCGCGGCCCTGCGGAGTCGTGTGGACTGCAACCAGCTACTCATTCCATAAACCCTTACTGAGTGCCAGGGGCTGTGGGTCAGGGTGGTAAGACAGGCCACAAACTGCTGACACACCTGCTGCAGGGGAGGGAGGAAGCCCGGCCCCGTGGGCTCAGGAGAGGAGGGGCAAGGAGGGCATGGAGGGCTTCCTGGAGGAGGCAGCTCTGAGCTCTCTCCTGCCTCAGTGAGCAGGACGACGTGTGGGCACTGGTTTAAGGCACTGGCTTCTATCACGGAGGTCAGAGGCCTGAGTTAGAACAGACTCAGCCAAGCTCTCTGCAAAGCTTTGTTCCAAAAGAGTGGACCCACCAGCCCACTGCACGAGCCTCGGGCCACCATGGTCACACAGGGCGCTGCGGGGCTGGGCGTCACTCGCAGTTCTCCGCAGCGCCCATGGGGGCAGCAGGTCCAGCCGTGTTCCCAGTCCTCGGGCAAGTGGGGACTGGCCACAAGTGCCCTGGGGCTGCTGCAGAGAGGCCCCTCGTGTTTCCCCACCAGGCTGAAGAGGAGCCAGGACCCTGCGAGCGAGCCCCTGCCCGTCCCCGAGTCTGGGGATGCTGTGGAGGACCGGGAGGCCGTGCACCCTGTGCTGCCCATGTGTGGCTCCCTCTGTCCCTCCCGCCTCAGCGAGAGCTAATGCTGCTTTGGATACTCAGTCTGCCGGGACGACAGGACAGGCGGCGGGCCGTGGCCCCACATGGACGTTCCCAACCAGGCAGCCTCGCTCCTCCCAGCACAGAGCCGGCTGGTGGCCCTGGTCCGGATTTCCCTGGAGCCCGCGTGCTGGCTCTCGGAGGCACCAGGCACGCGGAGGCTGTCAGTGTGGCCAAGGGCTGCACCAGGAGGCTGAGTGCCCCCTCCCTGGAGGCTCTGTTCCCTGCAGTTGTGGCCTGTGGCCTCTCCTGGTGGCTCCCTGACCTGCTTCCCCTGACCCATTCCCCCTGGTGGGCACCAGCCCTGCAGTGGCCACTGGACACCATGCGCGGGCTACCAGGGCCCACTCAGGCTTGCGTGTCCGGGGGGAGGTGAAGATGTTTTTATAGATACTCCTGCCGTGTTTCTGTAGATTTCTCACCTCTGAGCATCACGACATAAGAGCCATTGTGGTGTCCGTGTGGTGTGTGTCGCGTGCCCATAGCCGTGGGTCTGTCCAGGATCTATCCACAGGCTGAATGGCTCCCCCAGTCCCGCAGCTGCAATGGGGGGCACCCTGGGGGCACAGGGGCTGCCCCAGAACCAGAACCAGCACTGCAGGTCATGTGAGGGGCTGGCAGGGCCAGGCAGAGGAGGCAGGCTCCCAGCCCTACTCGCCAAGGGCCGGGCAGTGAGACACATGACCTCACGTGCTCACACGGGGACACAGGGCTCTGGTCAGCAGCAGGAAGCCAGGATCCAGAGGTGGCCAGCTGCAGGATGCCCTGTGGGGGGGTACCAAGCGCCCAGGAGTTTCTAGGTGGAGACCTGGTGATGTCGGAGACTCGAGAAGAGGTTTAAGGTTTTGTAAAAATATGTGAATCTTGAGCACACAGGTTACCCCATTGGTCAAGTTCAGGTCTTGATCTCAGGGTCTTGAGTTTAAGGTTTCCTGCGTTGGCGGCAGGGAGGTGGGTGTGGCCCGGCTCTGTGATCCTCTCTCTCACTGGTACCTGAACAGGGGCCCCAGCAGAGCCCCAGAAACCTGGCTGGGAGGCCGCACTGACCCTGGGCCGGCAAGAACACGGAAACCACCAGGCCGGACCCTCCAGAGGCCGGCCTGGACCGCGGCGGCTTCACCAGAAGCCCAGATTCAAGGGTGGGGCTGTCTGAGTCCCCCCAGAGGACACAACTGGTCAGCACTGGGCGCGGATGCCGGCATGGATGCTGGAGCGCCCCGCAGTGTGAGGGGTGGGGGCCCATCCCAGACCGTCAAGCTCCCTTGCCTGGCCATCACGCACACCCTGTTCCTAAGGTGAAGACACCCTTCTGGGAACACCCCACACTCGGAGGTAGAACTGGGACCATTTCTTTGAAGCAGGAGAGCTCAGCTCAGCCCAGCCGTTCCTCCTCCTGAGTCAGAACCTGGGGCGGGGGTGGGTGGCTGGGCGTAGACCTCAGGCCAGGGCCACAGCCTCCCGGCCCAAGTAGTCGGAATGTGGGCTCAGGTCTCCAGCCCAACCGTCTCCCTCAGAGCCCCTGGCCGTGGGTCATGCCAACCTCCGTCCGTCTGGCTGTGCTCGGATCCAGTGGGCCTGGATTCGGGCGTGGCTCCCAGGCCCCCTTCTCAAGGAAGAAGGACCCCTGCCCCTTCCCCGCTCACAGGCGGAACAGAGCTGTCCCCGGGGGTGGGCGGCACGGCCAGCACGAATGTTCCCGAAGGGCCTGTGTGGAAAGCACCAGCGGGAAGATGAAGTCAGGGTTCCACACAGCAGCAGCTTCTAGCCCAGATGCCTTTAATCGCCCCGAAACCTGGGGGTGCGGGGCGCAGGCCGCCGTCTGGGCTGCGCGTGGCATGCGGCTTCCTGGCTACGGTTGTCCTCGATGCACAAAACGGCTGCTCTAGTCGACTACTGTGACGTACACTCAGTGGTGAAGGGACAGCATCTCAGCTAAATGACCCTAAGCCCTGGAAACAGGCGACTATGCGGGCAAGTTTGGGCCCTGGTAACGCGTACAAGCGAGGCCGCCCTTCGCTAAGTGCCCTGCGCGTCCCTGAAGTCTCAGCAGCTCTGGGGCGGGGGGCCGGCTCGCCGGGGGCTCCCCCACGCCAGGGCGGGCAGGGAGAGGAGCTGGCAGGAGGCCCGGGGCTTCGCAGGGCTGTGATCCCCAGGGGGAGGGGGAGCCAACGGCCTGAACCCGTGGCCTGGCCTGCTGTCTGCACATCTGTGAGGCCCCGGGGGATCCTGTGGGCCTGGCCGGGCGGCCGCCCTGCCTCATGGAGCACCAGGCTGTCCCCCGGGCCACCATCTCCAGCTTCCTCAACCTGGCAGTGAGACCCCTTCTCCTTGCGTGGGCTCCTCCTACGGGACCTGGGACCCCAGAAGGGGAGTTTCTGGGGCAGGGCAGGTGAGGCCAAGCACCTTTCAGGTAAATTCAGCAAAGGGACGGCTACGTGAGGTGAGCGGCCCCCACCAGCCGCTGCCGGGCGGCGGCGGGACACCCAGCGACGCGCTGGGCCGCACGGGGACGCCTAGGACAGCGAGTGGTGATGTTGGAACGGCCGCCGGGAGGCGCCATGATCTTCTGGGCCGTGCGGCGGGCAATGTGGTCGTCAGCCTGAGAACCTGGAGGAGAGGCGGTGTGAGGACGGCCGGTCGCTCGGGCTGCACCTGGGACCTCGGCCGTGGCCACCGCGCCCCCATCACCCACACCGCGGGCAGCCCGGCGCGTGGACGAGGGGACCGGCCGGTGCCCCCACGCTGAGGCCGGGGTGCCCAGGAAGTGCGGCCGGGGCCAGGCCTGCTCATCCCGCCGTGGGTCTCCGTCCCGTGGCTGAGAGAAAGATGCCCCCCACTCTTAAGCTGTCCCTGGGGTTTCCAGGGAGAAGTGCCCCGACCCTGTGTGTCCTGAGGCGAGCGGGGGACTCTGTCACCTGAGGGCAGTCAGGCTGGGACGTCGGGGTCGGGAAGGGGGAGGGTCAAGCCCCGGTTTGTGGGGAGAACCTAGGGCTCAGGGCCTTTGCAGGAACCCACCACACGGCGTGCCGACCAGAGGCCCCAGCAGCAGCCGCTGCACCAAGCTACCTGAGCCTTCCAAAGTGTCCCCACATGTCCCCCAGGCTCACAGACCCCTTCCTTACGTGCCTCCCATATCACCCTGAGAGTAGAGGGGCCGGGCCCGTGGTACTCAGGTCGCCACACTGGATGCCACGGCTCACCCCTGGGCCTCAGAGGGACAGCCGTCTCCTCAGCACGACTAACGCAAGGAGGGGGTTGCTGGGGCTGTGCTGAGGCGGACGCTGGCGCAGGACGGGGTTTCCCCACAGGTCCACACCCCGGGCCCCTGGAGGTCGGGCGGGAAGCATGTTCTGTCCCCAGGCCCCACACTGCCCGGTCTGCGGCCTTGCTGAGCTCGCCTGCAAACAGGCTGGGCCCTGGTACCTGGAACCCCAGGGCTCCTCCCGCCCCGAGGATGCACCAGCTCAGCACCCCAGCTCCACTCACCAGACAGGCTGAACCCCGACCGGTGCAGGTTGCGCACGGGTGGGACCGAGATCTTCCCTGGGCAGGACGCCCGGGCCCTGGGCACTGCCCCCCGGCTTGGCGGGGCACCATCACCTCGTGGACGGGGCCCATCGTAGAGGCCCTCGGGGCACACCGTGGATCTCGGCCAGCTGCGGGGCGTGGGGGGCGGAGGTGAGGGGGGTCTGAGCCTGCTCCCTCTGCCCCACAGACCCCCTCAGCCGGGCTCCAGGACCCCCGGACCCCGCCCGTGGAGGTGCTCCGCTCGCGTCCACCTCCACGCTTGCACGCGCATGGCTCTCTGCTCACACCCGTGCATGCAGCCCCTCCTGGCCCTGGGGCTGGGCAGCTGGGTCCTGGGCTGCAAGTCGCCCCTCAGACATGGCGGCCCCGAGGCGAGCAGCCGCTTCTGACAACGCCGGCCCTGACAGCTCCACCTCCTCACTTCAGAGGGCCCCAGCCGAGCACCTCCTTCAGCCCGGAGGAGGCCCTGGGTCTCCCTGAAAACGGCCCAAGGCCAGAGACATTTCCCAGCGGCTGCAGCAACGGATGAAGCGGCCCGTGGAGCCAAGGAAAACCGCCCTGTGTGCTTGTGCCCCCCACGCGCGTGGCCCTCGGGACTCGTGTTCAGACTCGTGATGGCGGCCGGCCCTGCGGGGTCACCACAGGGTGGTGGCTCAGGTCAAGTGGACCAGCGTGAGGCTTTGAGTCCCGCCCACCCCCCATCACCCCAGGTGAAGGCCAGGGAGACCCTCAGCTCTCCAAGTGCCAACGCTCCCTGAGGCCGGGTCTGCGGCTGGCACCGTCCGGGCGCCCGCGTGTGTCCCGGGCCCCCCACACCACTGAGCGGGAGGAAATGGGGGTGCCCGGCTTCGGCCTGGACGCTGCACCTCCACCCGCTGCGGGGCTGTCCCAAGGTCTTCCCGCAGCGGCGGGGTGGGGGCAGCTGCGCAGCCCTCATAGCCGGAGACCGCCAGGTGCACCATCGCAAGTTAGAGCGGATTCCCACTGCCCTTCCTGTGTGCTAAGGAGACCACTGCCCGGCCCCAGCCCGCCCTGGAGGCTGGCCCTCCTCACTGTGGGTTCAGACAACATCCTTCTACAAAACGGGGCAAAGCAGAAATGTGTGTACCACATGCACGTGTGTGTGTGTGTGAGCCACCAGTGCACGCCCTGGGGCCTAGACAGACGCGGGGCACCCGACGGCGGTGGCCAGCTCAGCCGGGGTGTGGGAAAAGCACTCACAGTGTCTAAGCTCACAAACGCTGCTGCGGAACCTGCACGTCCCCGCGTTTACTCACACGCACGTCTGCACACCGGGCCGCGCTCGGGACAGCAAGGGGCCAGGCTGCCTCTCCCGGAGTCTCGGCAGCTGTCCTGGGGCGGCGGCCCCTACAGACACTGCAATGCAGCCGCTGCCCAGCCCCCGTCCGCCGCGCGGCCCGATGCGCCCCAGGTCCAGGGCACTGCCGCCCCCGCCCTCGAGGAAAAAGCCTCACAGGACGCCACGCCCCCCATGCCGGGTTCCACCCCGATCCTGCCCTGTCCCCCCAACCCGACCCCCGCCCCGTCCTCACCCCGACCCCGCCCGGCGTGTGGCCTTACCCGGTTGCGCGCCTTGATCCGCTTGTAGACGAAGTCGGGGAACGTCTTGCGGGGGAATGAAGCGTCCAGCCCCGGGCGTGACGAGCAGGTTCCCGTCCTCCAGCACCCACCCTGCCCTGACTGACGACCACCGTGGGGGCCTCCTCGGCACTCGAGGCCTTCAAAAATGTTGTACTCCACGTTCTGGGGAGACAGGGGGAGGGTCGGGGCCCCAGCGCGGTGGCCCCCTCACCCCTCAGCGTGCTGGGGGCGGGCAGCATCCTCGGAGGCTGGTGCACCGGGCTCTAGGAGCTCTGACAAGGCCGGGCCACGCTGGCGGGGCCGCAGTTTGGAAGGAAACTGCCCACAGCCGGCTATTCCGGCCCCTGAGTCCCGTTCTAGGGACAGAGGGCGCGGAGATGAGCCACTAACAGGGCTGTCAGGTGCGAGGTGGCCCCTGCCCAGGGGCTGCGGGGCCGGGCCCTGACCTGGACCTGAGCCCGGACCCTGATCCAGACCCTGACCCTGACCTAAGAGCCAGGCTTCTCTTACCAGGTTGTGGCTCTTGGCAGAAATGATTTTTGTGGCCTTGGGGTTCCAAATAAACGAGGTCAGCAATCAGAGCCCACGGCCACGCGCCCCCTTCCTTGGGTACACCATTGAAGATTTTGGCAGCATTCGTGCTGGTCACAGCCAACAAACTCGTTCTCGTCCATCTTGCCTGAGGCCTGGGAAGCAAGAGAGCCGAGTTCAGGGGTGGAGGGGGAGTCCGGGCTCCCGTGTGGACAGGCCCCCCGTTCCAGGCTCCGGGCTCCCGTGAGGACAGGCCCCCCGTTCCGGGCTCCGGGCTCCCGTGAGGACAGGCCCCCGTTCCGGGCTCCGGGCTCCCGTGTGGACAGGCTCCCCCGTTCCGGGCTCTGGGCTCCCGTGTGGACAGGCCCCCCCCCATTCCCTCAGGCAGCACGTCGGTGTCGATAGAGTGTGGACCCCAGGGTCGCTCTCTGGCTGTGCACGAACTCCACGCTTTGCTATGAGTCAATGAAGCTTTGACAATGTCTGTGTCCCCTGAAGAATGGGGACAGTGCCCCCCGGGATGACTGGGGGGCCTGAGGAAGTAGGACCTCTGCTCGGGGAGGGGTCGGGGGCTGGAGTCTGGGGGTGCAGGCAGTCCTGAGGAAATCTGAGGTGTTTTGGGGGAGACTACTAGCAGCACAGAGGGCCATCCTATAGGACACAAGGAACCCCTCTCCCGGATGCTTTCTGCGGGTGACGGGAGTCCAGGGGAGGACCTGGCTAGCCCGCAGAGCTGGAGGTCTCCTCCGGGGGGGCCAGAACCAAACGCCCGGCGAGCCCACAAGCCCCGCCCCCCTTCCATGTGGAGTGCTTAGTAGTCTGCGGCCTCCCTTCCGAGTGAACTGCGTGCGGCAAGGCCCGCGGCCCCCCACTGCACTCACCACGCATTTCTCCCAGACCACAGACATGCGCTCCTCGATGCCGTTGGTGCCCTCGGGGATGAGCGTGAAGTTGTCTTTGCCGACAGCCTTCTGGGCGGTGGTGAAGGTGCAGTGGGCACTGCCGGTCACCTGGAGGTCCCCACTGAGAAACGTTGGGTCAAGGGAGCCCACAGTGGCCCACTTTTTGTGAGCCAGCAAAGGCCACCATCAGCTCTGTCCCCCTCCCCAAGCCCACACAGCCACGGGGGCTGGAGGGTATCCAGGAGAGCTGGGCAGCACTGCTGTCCCCATGTAGGGCACAGGAGGACTGGGGTAGACCAGTGTGGGGCCTTGGCCAGGGACGTCTGGCCAAGTGTTTGTGCAGAAGCTAGAGCTGCCCGTGGGCTGAGGTCATGGGGTTTCTGGAGCTTGTGGGCAGGGCTGGGCCACCCTGGAGCAGGTCCCTACCTGGCCAGCAGGGAGGTGAGGTGGTCCCCGGTGCTGGGGTCTGGGTTGATGGGGGGCGATGTGACGAAC
This sequence comes from Mustela erminea, assembly GCF_009829155.1. Classification (NCBI taxonomy): domain Eukaryota; kingdom Metazoa; phylum Chordata; class Mammalia; order Carnivora; family Mustelidae; genus Mustela; species Mustela erminea. The sequence continues at coordinate 90,998,367 of NC_045627.1, read as the reverse complement.
GCTGCGGCCTTTGCCCAGTTCTTGCTCCAGTAGTGCGAGCCACGAGTGCCCAGGCTGGCAGTGATGGGCTCCCCGAACACGACCACCCCTGCCAGGAGACCCATGAGAGGCACCCCAGCCGGCCTGCATGCCCCCGGGGACCCGGGCAGGGGTGGGGAGCCTGGCCCTGTGCTGCTCATTTCCCCTGACTGCCCCTCCATTTCCCGATACTGGGACAGCTTCCCACACTGGGGGTGGGGGCCTTGCTGGACCCGCTACCCCCACCTGCTGGGGGGGTCAGGCCTGTAGGGGAAGCAGCCGGGCCACGGTCACCATGAGACACGATCAGCTGTGCCTGCCCCCGCCCGAGGCCTCTCCCAGTGGACCTTAGTTCTCTGTACCCCAGCCTCCTCCAGCCACGGGGTGCTCTGGGGGCAGACCCCAACCCGCAGGCTGTGCATCCCAGCAAACAGTGATGTGGGCTCCCGCGGGGCCAAGGGGGCCAAGTTCCATCACACATAGAATCAGGCTGTGCGTGCACACACGCGCGGGGCGCGCGCACACACACACACCACACACACACACACACACGTGTCCAGCTCTGTCCCTTCAGGGCAAACAGTGCCAACAGGGGAGCACCTGCTACCCCAAGAAGACAGGAGACAGGGCCCCACCTGAGGCGGGACGGGGCACCTGTGTCTCCACGGGCCACAGACCTGAGACACCCCCCCCCCACACACAGCAAGAGGCCAGGCAGGGCCGTCCCGGCTTCTCAGACCTGTCTGCTCTGGGCCTCTGGGTAGCCAGCCGAGTGCTCTGTCCTGAGAACGTGACCCCTGATGCCCAGAGAGCTCCCTGCACGAGTGTTGTGGGGACCAGCCTGGCACTCACCCCTGAGCTTGGCTTGGGCGATCACGTCGGCCGCCACCCTTGCTTCATCACTTTGGTGACGTACAGGGGGCAGTTGGCCTGCTTGGCAATAGTGACGGCACGGTACACAGCCTCAGCCCTCCACCTGGGGAACACGGGGGTGCTCAGCCCGGGCCAGGGCCCTGAGGCCTCCTTCTGACCATTACCCGGGGATCCTGGGCCCAGGGGGGCACTGTGTGGGGCTGAGGACCCCGCCTGTGGCTCAGTGCCCAGGATCTGGGTTGACCCGTGCAGTACCAGAGCCTGTCCCCACTGCCTTCTTGGTCTTGGGAAGGACCTTAGGGCCACCAGTGGTCATGAGGGGACATGAGCCCGGGGGGGAGGGCCCACTGATTCACCACCCCCCCGGAGGGGGACACGTGCATCACCACCTATGCCCTGCCGTGAGGTCAGGGGCCGCCACCGGGCAGAGGTGGTCTGCGGTGCAGTCAGCGCTGGGGTAGCAAAGCCCTACCTCCTCAGGGCGGCTGAGCACGTGGCCCTCAGGGCCAGTGATGCCGAGCTCCAGCAACCGCTTCTGCTCCTAAATAAACGGACAGGTCACCACACTGCAGCCCAGGGGCAGCCGGAGCCCCGCAGAAGACCCTCTGGGTGATACCCAGGAGACCCCGGTCCCCACAGCTCACCAGCACCTGCCCCCACATCCCCGGTGAACCCTGACTCCCCACATCCCCGGTGAACCCTGGACCCCCAACATCTCACATGAGCTCTGCTCCCCTAAACCAAGCCCTGGGCTGCCAGGCCCCCCAGAATCACAAGCTGCGGAGATCTCAGAATGGAGGAGGAGGGTGGGCTGGAAAGGAGTGACCCCAGCTCCCTAAGTTACAGATGAGGCATGGGGCTTGGAGAGCGCACTCTGCCTGCTGCACTGGTTTCGCGGGTGGGGGCAGGCCCACGGGTACGCCAGGGGCCTGCCATTGGGGTGGAGAGAACACAACTCTCCCAAGCTTGCCCTTGAAGATCTGTGCCTGAGCAGCCTCTCGCCCTGTGAACGGGAGATGAGGATGCCAGGCTCCACCACGCAGAAGGTGGAGAAGCAGAAGCCCATGGGCCCAATAACGAGACTCGCTAACATCGTGGGGTGTCTCCCAGGCTCTGCCCACCCACCTGTGCACTGAGCTCACCCACAATGTTCTCCTAACCACGCCGCCGGGCCTGGCCTTGGACCAGTGGGGCACATGCAGCACACAATGCCCTCATGGTGGGGCGGGTAGACCAGTTATCTGGGAACCCATGTGCCCCTTCCCAGGGCTCACCGCCTTTGAGCTTGGGATGCGCTGAGCCCGACCTGCCAGGAAATTTCTCTGCGGGGTCTGGAATGCCAGGGGGTTGTGCTGCGTGTGACCTGTGAGGAGTCCCCAAACAGCCCAGGGACCCCAAAGTGCCTGCACCTGGCACCCATCCCACAGCCCGGGGCTTGAGGGGCAAGCATGGGACCAGACCCTGTACTCAGTGGTCAGAAGGAAAAGGACCAGCTCCCGGGGCGGCCTCAATCCCCAGGGGCAGAAAGCACCAGGAAACCCCATCTCAGTCCCCCCCAAAGTTCTGGGGAACTTCTGATAAGTGTGATAATAGATAATAAGTGTGCTACGGCCAAAAAGCCCCCCAGGCTCCCCCAACTCCTTGCTTGCTTGTGGGATGACATGCTCAGTGTGTGTGTCCAGGAGCCAGCCCTGCCCCTCACCGCCCCGCTGGCAGCCCGCTCCACACCTCCTGCACGATGTCCCCGTTCTCGGCGTGCACTTGAGCTAGCGCACCCAGGTCCCGGATGATGCTGAAAATCTCGTACATCTGGGAAGAGAGTGGACCAGGCGTGTGGGCAGGGCTGTGCCGTCAGGAGCGGAGCCGCCTGAAGCACCCGCTCTGCCCTCCTCCTGACAGCGGCCTCACCTGGCCGTCCGTGCACTGGCACCTGTCCTTGTACGCCATGAAGACCAGGAAGGAGTTCACGCCTGCAGGAGAGGCAAGAGGAGATTGGACAGTCAGCCGCTGGCGGTCAGATGCCCGGGGGCCTTCCACTGCTGCCCCATCTCCTCCCGCAGGAGCCTCGTCCTAACTAACGCGTCAGCTCCGCCACGGAAACGCTCGTGCGGTTTCAGCTGCAGAAATTTTGGTTAGAAGAGGCTGAGCCTTGATTACCGACTGGCTTGTTCGAGCACAGGCGGCGAGAATAGGGTTTGAAAGGGTTCTGCTCCCAGGAAGACCTCAGACGCTGCGGAGATGTGTGGCCCTTGTCCCAGGGCACAGACAAGGGGGCCGACAGCTAAGGACAATTACAGACGCAGAGGCAGGTGACCTCCTCGTCTGCGTCCTCTGGAAGTAGAACAGACCTTCAATTTGTCCAACTTCTCCCCAAATTCCAACTACCCCAAGCCCGGGGCCAGGCAGAAGCAGAGCCCAGCCTGGCCAGCGGCCCAGGGGAAATGCGCCTTCCCAGGCAGGAGCAGGGAGGCCCAAGCTCCCATGCTCGCCTCGGGCGATGCCCTTACCTTTGTCCTTGACCAGGGCCTCCAGCTCCTCGCGGATTGCTCTCGTGCCAGCGGGGGACGTCCACGTGCAGAGAGTAGTCGCAGGCAGGCCGTGCTGTCCGCGCGCTCCCGCCACTGCTCATAGGCCGTCAGCAGGCTCACACCCGCGTCGGGGAACACGTGGTCCACTGAGGGGGCAGTGTGGTCAAGCCGAGCCCCCACTCTGGTCCCTGGGAACCACCCTGGCCTCCAGGGGAGACGGGCTTCATGTTCCCAAGAGACCAGGAAGTGCATCTGGGCCATGGCCCCCTTCCGTGGGGCTGGAGCCACTGTGAGCCTGCCCACTGGTTCTGTCTGAAGAGGCAGGCCCTGCTTTCCTCTGAGCAGAGAGAGGCCAGATTCAGATAAGCCCTCCTACTCTCTGATGGACACCCTGAGGACCACCAGTGGCAGGTAAGGGGCTTAACCTCCCCACACAGGTGTCCACCTGGGGCCCAGCAGGAGGAGAGCGAGGGGGGGAGGGGCGGGGAGGGCGCTGTCCCTGGTGCTGGACGTGGCCCCCGGCCCCGAGCCGCGGCAGGAGGCGGGTCTCCCTCGCTTGTTTGCACCTCACTGACTATACGCACCTCCAGCGGCGCCACCCCACCCCCGGGAGACCTGAGTGCAGGGCCACGGCGTGGCCACTTCCCCTAGCCAGGCTCAGGTCCAAGGTCCAAGCACCGCTCACAGCCTCTCCTGAGTGCAGGGCCACGGCGTGGCCACTTGCCCTAGCCAGGCTCAGGGTCCAAGGTCCAAGCACCGCTCACAGCCTCTCCTGAGTGCAGGGCCACGGCACTGCCACTTCCCCAGCCAGGCTCAGGTCCAAGGTCCAAGCACTGCTCACAGCCTCTCCTGATGTGCAGGGCCATGGCGCGGCCAACTTCCCTAGCCAGGCTCAGGTCCAAGGTCCAAGCACTGCTCACAGCCTCCTCCTGAGTGCAGGGAAAGGGCTCAGAGGAAGGGTGGCCAGCAAGAAGGCACGCCCACCCAAGGGTTACTGGCCAACGCTGTGCCTTCCTCCAGTGCACCCCTCATGGGACCCCTACCCCTACAGTCCCTCTGCGGCTCCAGCCTGGGGCTGGCAGGCTGAGAAAGACACAGCTCAACAGAGGCCAGCCTCGTGCCTGTGGCATCTGTCCATCCTCATGGTGACACCTCATGGCTCGTCTGATGCCTCGGCACGGGCACGAACCGGTGACAAACATGAAGCTGTCCTGGCCACCGTGGCCACCGGCGACAAGCGTGAGCCGTGGCCAAAAATGGCCAGTCTCCCCAGCCAAACTAAAATGCGGATCACTGTCGGCCGGTTTTTTGTTTTTTGCCTCATGGTTGAGTAAACCAAACCAACCCATGATTCTGGCAAGGGCCAAACACCGCTTGTGCAGTAGCCCACAGTCCTCAGAGCAGCCTTTCTGGTGACAGCACTGACAGCAATGAGCACAGCAGAGCTGCTCGCGGGCACAAGCGCACCCTCACCCCCTTCTAAGGAGGATCCTCCTCCTGCTCAGGTTCGCCGAGTGTGACTTCTAAAAGTTAGCGAGTTCCCCACAGCCAGACAGGTGGGACGCAGGGCAGCCAGCTGGGTTGGGCCAGGGTTAAGCCCAGCTGGCAGAGAGACCCTGCGCCCACCCCGGGGAGCTGTCGGCGTTCAAGGCCACCAGAGGAGGGGCTTGGGCTCGTCTGGGCTCTGAGCTGCTCCCAGTCAAGTTCACCACCGGCAAGCCAATGCACCTTGCGAGCTGTTAGGTGGAGCTTCTCTGCCGAGCCCCCATGGGGTACGAGCTGCTGCCCGGCACAGAGCCAGCCCGAAACAGAGGGCAAGGATCTCTGCCATTCTGTCCCTAGAAACACAGCCTCCTTCCTGACACAGGCAGGATTTCACTCAAACCAAGCTTAGGAGGCCTGGGCTTGTGTCGGTTTCAGACAACACGACCCCTCCATGTCCACAAGGCATTTCGGTTTTGAAAACCTAGTCCCTGGCCAGCTGCCAGCTTCCCAGGAAATACTAAATTCCTGGGCGCACATGCATTTGCTCCCATGGAAACCCCAGGGGCGTCCCCGAGCTGCCAAGGCAAGATGACTCACCATGCAGATGGGGATAACAAAAGAATATGCAAGGCTTTCCTAGACTGAACAGTAAAGGGAAACGGACCCCAAGAAATGCCTATTGTAAGGCTCTTCCCGCAACACACGAGCTTGGCCAGTGAAGCAAGGCATGGGACGGGTCCCCCCCCACACAAGGAGACACTCACAGATCATGGTGGTCCCTCCTGCTAGGGCGGCCTTGGTCCCCTGGCAGAAGTCGTCTGCTGGGGTCATGCCCAGGACGGGCATCTGCAGCCTCGTGTGGACGTCAATGCCGCCCGGCAAGACCAGCAGGCCATGCGCGTCGATGGTTTTGATGCCTCCGGGGACAATGAGGTTTTCTCCAATTTGTCTGAAAGCCACAGAGATTTCACTGGTTACAAAGAGCCTAGATCAGAGCACGAGCAGTGAAGCAGGGAAGCTTCTGCTTGGACTCCTGGAGGAAAAGGGCAACACGGCCAGGACTTCCCTGGCCTGACCCCTGGAGACCCTCAGAGAGCACGACACCCCCACCAGGGGCTCGAGACGGTCACATATAGGATCCAGCCTGGGCTCGCCTGACTGCCCTTGGGATGTCCACGGGCCTTCCACGTGCCGCTGTACGGCCTGGTGGCTGCAGCCACGCACGACACCAGCAGAGAAGCTAACAGGTGCGGTCGGTAAGGACTTCCTGAGCACCTGCTGTGAGCCCCAAATCATCCTGAAGCTGTGATAAGAGGAATGAACGAACGTCCTGCTTCCCAAAACCTTGCCACTAACTGGCGAGATGTTTGATCACTCAGGGCCTGGGCTACAGCGGGGTTTTGGAAAAGGAAAAAAAAAAAAAAAAAGAAATTTAGGTGGCTTTCACCCAAAAGTAAACGTGTGGATAATCTGTGATCCGTGTGTACACATGTGATCTGTGACGATCCCGGAGACACGGACTCACTTTATCACGCCGTCTTCCACGTACAGATCCGCGCAGAAGGACTGGTCATCATTGACCACCTTCCCACCCTTAATCAAAAGGCGGTCGCTCTGCCGGAAACAAGGGAAGATGGGTCAGTTTTCTCCACACCCAGTTCTTCAATGTTGTCCCGTAACTTCCCACCCTGGGACTATGCTCGAACCCCTCGGCCGTGATCTGTGTGCCCCGAAGCAGACACAGAAGCCAGCGCGGCCCACCACCTCCAGGGACGGAGCAGAGATGCACGGCGGCAGGGACGGCTCGACGGGCGGCTCCCACGGGCCCCCAGTAGGTCCCACACCCGCAGGGCAGCCGTGTAGCCTTGCCAAAGGCACAGTGACCCGCGGGGGGCCGGGGTGGGGGTGAAGGCGTAGCAGTGAAATGCATTACATTTAAATGGCTACCACCTAATTCATTGCACTGGGGCTCAGATCAGAGGCGGACAAAGTCACATGGTCCCACCCTGGCTGGAGGGTCGGCTCCCCCCAGGGCTCCTGGATGGCCACTGGGTCCAGTTCATACCAGCATGGTGTGGCCTACCGTGGTGCCAAACGTGGGGGTTAGAGCAGCGCCCCAGCAGGCAGGGTCCCCGCCCTGGTGGGGGACTGGCTCCCAGCGCAGGGAGAAAGACAACGATGAGAAATGACGCAAGGCCATCGCAGACAAAGCAAGAACACAGAGGCTGGTGTCACAGCGCAAAGGGAGAGGCAGTAGGGCTGCTTCAGGGACAGAGAAGGGCCTCCTAGAGGGGCTGGCTGGACGTGAAATGGCCAGGGGCAGGGTTCCAGACCAGGGGACAGCCCCTGTAAGGGCCCTCAGGCAGGAACAAGCTTGCGTTGATACCGAACACGAGAAGGAACAAGCTTGCATTGATACTGGACATGAGATGCCAGAACGTTCTGCACGGAAGGGTGAGGGGCTGGGAGCCTGGTGCAGGTGGGACATGCTGGGCTTGGGGTGTCAGTGGGCCCCCCTGGGGGGGCTTGAAGCACGGGTTTGAGCACGATCTGGTGAATCACACTGATTCTGTGTAAAAGTAGAATGTGCTGTTTGAGGAAGGAAACAGGGCCACAGCCTGCAGCACGTGAGCCTGCACAGGTGAGATGGGGGGGCCTCGGGCCAGAATCCTGGGGCCGAGCCGAGATGGGGCCGAGAGAGGCTGGGAGACGGGCAGGCAGGAGCGGCTGATGGAGAGGCCGTGGGGTTGAAGAGCCAAGTCAAGACCATGGGGTCGTGGTGCTGCCTGGACGCATCCCACGCGGGGGAACAGAGGGCCAGCAAGCGGGGCCGGCGGTTGGCGGGTCACCCGCACAGCCTGGAGCTGGAGCATGGGGTGGGGGTGGACCCAGGGTGCGGCAGCAGTGAACCCACTTCGAAGAACCTGCTAAATGGTGGGGAAGGGGTGGAGGGGGCAGAAAGCGGGGCCATGTGTGGAACGTCGCACGGCTGTCAGGGGTGACGGTCGGACCTCAGCAGAGCAGTGTGGGCTGCAGCACGGGACGCGAGCAGAGGCCAGGAGTGCAGAGCGCTGCGCGGGAGAAGCCGGCTCCCAGCCCTTCCTCCGCCCCCCGTGGGCGCCTCTGCGCTCCCTCTGACCTGACCGGGCAGGAGCGTCGGGCCGACCTCACAGGGAGGGGGGCCCTCTGCCGGGGCTTCCACGAGTCCACGCCGAGGCCAGGCCGGGGCTCCAGCCTGAGGTCGGTGACTCTTCACGCACCATCAGCCGACGCCACGGAGCCAAGCTGTGCGGTGCCATCGGCCCGACGCCGTGGGAGCCAAGCTGTGCGGTGAGGTCCGCAGGAACCCCGTGGGACGGCTAAAGCGCCACAGAGCCCGCACCGTGGGAGCCTTACTGCGCTATCCTCACATCTTCTTGATCTCCGTGCGGACCACGTTCTTGGGATTCTAGTCACTAGGAAAACCACCACCCGCCATCCACACAACAGCTGACACACGGCCACAGGCCACAGGCAGCCCCAAATAAGCCCAAGGAAACCCAGGAAGGGAAGGCTTTGGGCAGAAGAGACCTGTGGGCTGTGTCTCCCACTGTCCCCCCGTTAGGAAGAGACTCGTGGTCACTACACTTCAATACCCCTCCCCTTTCAGGCACCTGAACTCAGAGTCTGGAAACCATCCTGGGTCTGGAAGGAAGAGGGACGGCCGCTGGGACCGGGTGCGACGCCCATCGGGAGGAGCGTGGGAGTCACCCGGAACAAGATGCCGCGCCTCTGTCCCACCCGACTGCAGCCCAGAGCTGGCCACTTGGCAGGCTTCCCACACCCGCGGGATCCGGAGCCAGACTGCAGACAGGACCCCCGCCTGCTCGGGAAGGACAGGGGCTCCATCCTCCTTGAGCATCTCAGGAAGTGAACCAGGGAACAACTCCAACCTTGGCTGAGGTCAACTCCAGAGTCGGTCTCAGCCCCAGCAGAGACCCCTGCCCCCGTCCAGCTGGCGCAGGGGCGCCTCCCCCGCTCCCTGGAAGGGGCGGCTTTGTTTCCTGGCAGCGCGGGGTGGACCATCTGACCTCCCGCACCCCTGGTTGTGGGGGGGGGGGGGGTCTCTCCTTCCGAGAGCTGGGGCTGCCAGGGTGCTTGCTCAGCCGCGACCCGTGAGCGCTGGTCTCCCCCGGAGTCTGAGATCCCCGGCTTGGTGGAGGGGTCCGGGCCTCCAGGGGCTCCAGGCTGAGCCGCGGGGGCTGAGTCGCTTTGTCTTGGACAAAGAGCTCCCGGCGCGGCGGAGGCGCGGTCCGGAGCTAGCCAGCAGCGCGCGCGGGGAACAGCATCCTCACCCCAGGCCTGGCTGGCGGTGCCGACAAAAGGCCACGTCCGCCCGCCGAACCCTGGACAGAACCCCGAGGCCGGGTTGGCCGGCTTCCGCGCCCGTCCAGCGCGGGGAGGGAGGGCACCTCTGCGCTTCGGGGAGGAGGCCTTTCCGGGCCGCGGGCCCTCGCCGGGCGCACAGGAGGTCCCGGGAAGCCGGCGTGGCCCGGGACCTGTGCGTCTGGCTCTGGAAAGGGGCCCCGGGAGGCGCTCGCGGAAACCCCGGCCCATGGCGGCCGCGTGGGAAGGGCCAGCGCCGGGAGAGGAGCGCGCACGGCGGCTAGACCCGGAGGCAGAGCGCTAGGCGCAGAGCCGGGACGGTCCGCCCGGGAGGGGGGCAGGAGCGAGGGGTGAAGGGGGGCCCGGAGCAGGCTCACCGTGATCCGGGGGACGCTCTTCTTGCCCTGGAAGGACATCCTGCTCCTCCGGCCGGCGCGGCCGCCTCGCTCGGCCCGCGCGGCCTAGCTCGAGCGGAGCGGGCCTGGGGGTCGCGGGCGGGGGCGCGCAGAGCCCGGGCGTGTACGTCGGGGCGCGGGGCTTCTGAGTGCGAGCACGGCAGGCCGCGCCGCTCCGCTTCCGAGCCCCGCCCCCGGGCCCGCCCCGCCCCCCGCCCGCCGCGGCTCCTTTGCGTTCGAGCCCCGCCCCAGCCGCGCAGAACCCACCGGCTCAGGCGCCCCAGCCGCTGCGGTGGCCACTGGCCGGATCTCTGCGCCCCAGCCGCTGCGGTGGCCACTGGCCGGATCTCTGCGCCCCAGGCCGCACGCGGACACGCGGACCCCTGCTGCGAGGGGAGGGGGGCGAGAACGGTACAGGTCCTGGCCGCCGTGTGCGCGGGGTTTGCACTCCAGGAAGGAGGGTGGGGAGGTCCCCGCAAAGTCCTGCCGGGCCCTGCCCTCGCTCCTGCCCCGCCGGGGACCACCGCCAGCGCCCTGGTGACCCGAAGCACCCGAGGCCGCCGGGACTGAATTTAGTCTCAAGTCCAGGCCCAGGCGTTGCGGAAGCTGGGCTCCCTCCGGGCCAGGACCTCTGGCCCAAGCCTCTCTCCTTTGCATCTACCCCCTGGACCTGGATGGGACGCAGGGCGGTGTACTGGCTCTGGGACCTGGCGGTGGACACACTTCTCCGCAAGGCTGCTTTCCCGCAGGTGCACAGAGCTTAGGGACAAGGGGACAAGTTGGGGAGACACAGAGATAGAAAGGGATAGAGAGAGAAAGAGACAGCAGCCCAGCACCCCTGACGGACCAGAGATCCAGAACCAAGAGAAGAGGCCGACAGCGCGGGACAGCTTAGTCCCGGGGACAGACGCGGCCAGCCAGGTTGAGGGAGGCCTCGCCTTCATCCCTTACAACGCCTCCGTGAGCCTGCGGATTTGGGAAGAGAACCAGCCCCCAGCCCATGGCCCCGCGGCCTCTGCCCTGTAGCTACTACCTGCGTGGGGCCGGGGCCCTGCGTCCCACCGGGTGGCTCTCCCAGACTTTCCGGAGCCCCCGGGCCATCGCCGTCTGGCTCCCCGGTTCCCTCTGGGTATCCACGTGGCCCGCTGTAAGGCTCTCCAGCCCAAAGGCTCCGACGGCCGGCACCCGTTGCGCCCAGCTGCAGCGTCTTGCTCTCGAAGGCGTCCTCCACACAGTGGAAAACGCTGCCGAGCTTGGGCCTGGCCGCGGGGCTGCCTGTGCCCAGCGTTCCCAGGCCGACGGGCAGAGGCTCCCCGGGCTCCTCCGGCTGGCGTGCAGCCATGGCGGGTGCCGGTGAGGGGCCACGGGTCCCCCAGCCTCCTGTGACAGGTGTGTCTGCTGCGTGTGGACCCGGCCAACCGGGGCCTGGCTCTCCCCGCCCCCGCCCCCTGCCCGCCCTCCTGCCCGCACCCCTGCCGAGAGGCCCTGTGAAGGGCTGGCGCTGTCCGCGCAGGGAGTGCTGAACGCGCTGGGCTGGACCAGGGGCGCTCATTTGGTCCTGGCGAAGTGCATGGGTTCTCACCTCCCGCTGAAGCTGCAGGCCACCGGCCAGAGGCACGCACTGAAGAAATCACTGTCTATGGGAACTCCAGCCACACTTCCCGGTCCCCTGGGAGGTCCCCCACCTGGCAAGGAGGCTAACTCCAAACATTTGGCAAGCGGTGGTGCTGGGGCTGTGATGCACCCAGGAGAGCTCCTCCTGATTGCCCTTAAAGCCTTCGGGGTGAGACATGGCAGAGCAACAGCCTGCCCAGGGTCATAGGACGATGCTGTCCATCTGTCAAGCCCTGTACAGAATGACTTTTGAGGAAAAGTTATCCCAGCCTCTGTTCTGTTAAGTCAGCAGCATTTCAAAATGTCAGTTTGGGCAATGAGAGGGCTCTTGTTCTGGGGTAGCAGGATCATTCCTGCAGAGCCAAATCAGTGACTGCCCCACCTCTGGTTTCCACTGCCCGCAGCGGATGGATAAAACAGCCTCTACTTACCTGTGTGAAGTCAGTGCAAGTGAGATCTCGTGCCCAGGGTTCTTAATCAGTCACAGAAATTCTTCTACTTTTCTAAACTTAAATTTTCTCTTCTGGTTCTCACTTGATAAACAGCTACAGGAGGAAGCCTGCCTGGTGGCTGACCTCAGCCAGGGGCTGCCAGCACCTGGGACTTCAGAGCACGTCTTGCAGGTGGTTTTCCGTGAGGCAGGATGAGGCTGCAGAAAAGAAGCTTGGCTCCCCTTCCAGCACGCAGGAGGCCCAGTTCCCCTTCTGGTGTGGAACATGGCTCGCATGGCCACTATGCCCAGACTTTTAATGCTTTGGGAAGAGGGGAATTTTGATCTTCTAAGATTTAAAACCTTTTTTATTAAAACTGTACCATAATTTACAAATGAGTAAAAATCCTCTGGAATATATCATAGGAATCACAATACAAAAATATGTGCAAAATTTTGTAGTTGACCACCATACAAACCTATTTTAGGCCTGTGAATACTGTTTAGCACTGGACAGAATATCACATTTAGAATGTGGTTGGTAAGGACCTGCTTCAGGGAACAGAGACACTGGCTGGCGTACTGCCATGGTAAAATGAGTCCTAATTCATGGTTGCATAAATTTACAATAAAGCTCTTTAAAATACAGTAAACAAATATATGATTTGATACATATATTTACAACTTGGTTTTCCTGAGCCTAAATGTAAATCCATTACTGTGTTAAAACACACAATCCATCTTAAGGTTTCAGTGATGCAGTGATGGTCCATGTGGATTGACGTCACACTGCCGCCAAACCCACTCCGGCACACGCTCCTTCCCGACATCCGGTGTGGTGTTGCCAAGCCGTGTAAGGCACGCGGGGTGTCCTGAAGGCTATGGGTTCTGCAAGAGCTGAGCACTTTAAGGAAGAGCCGCCTTCCTTCAGCAGCTGGGACTCCAGACCGTGGACACGTGGAAACGAGGTGCACACACGCGCGCACATCCGTGTTGGCCAGGGACCGCAACTTACGTGGATTTCTGGTGCAGACAAATGAAAACATCTGTGTTGTTCTGGGTATCGTGGGCACAGTGTGATCGTGCAGATAACGCAGGTCTGCTTCTTGGCTCCACAACAAGCACTTCTGGCAACTTCTGGTCCGTCCTCTTGTTCTATGAGAGAGTGTGGTACTGACACGCAGATGTCCCATTTGAGGAGTTTGCACTAACGAGCCCAGATACTTCCAGGAAATTCAGGGCAGCCCACTGGTTTATATACTCCAGGATTTAGAAGGGCACGGCATGGAAAACACCTGAATTCTTCAGCTGCCCCTGGACTAGCAGGAGTCAGTACAAACCCTCCTCTTTTTGCTTGCTTGCTTGTTCTTTGTTTTTTTCCAAAAGCCCAGTCACAAATTGCTGGATTTTGTGACTGGGTGAAGAGAAGGTGCCTGGGACACAGGAATAGAAGCCGTGATCTCTACGAACAGAGCCGACATCGCAGCCCCAGTGGCCTCCAGGAACGTGGCAAGGGTACAGTCGCGGTTTGGTGCATGGAATATTACTCACAACATCCACTGAGCCATTTTCACTCTGCACTTTTACATTTAAACAACAACTTGGTGAGCACTGGTCCAGATCTCCATGCTTCTCTGTCCCGCAGAGTTTGCCCTTTTCAAATTACAGAACCATGATGAGACTGTCCGGCTTGGGTGTGGATGGCCTACGATGTGCTCCGGACGGTTGTACAACGTGCAAAATCACAAGGATCCACACGGACATGGGAAATGTGGGTTTGGGTTTCGAGTGCACATCGTTAGCTCCTGCATGGCCAGCCCACTCGGCGGCCGATCGGGCGGCAGCAGGAGCCTCCCCGCCTGGAGTTTCCGGACGCCTGCGTCCCACGCTCCAGCCAGCCCCAGCCTGGGCGTCCCCACAGCTGCGTGGCAGCTTTAGGAGCTCGACTACCCTTTGCCATTCGGTTCTGAGCATGACGTGTGACAAGAGGATGGAGTCACTGGGATGAGACAGAGCCACGCACGGAGGACGGAGCAAAATTCCCGACTTGGTCTGCAGAGCCCTGCGGCGGGCGCGGGAGCAACAGATTCACCTGTACCTTGCCCAGGGCACGCGTAACCGTGGCTCTCAGGACCACGGAAAGGATAGGTCCTTCCCGGGTGAGTGTGGGTTAACGACGCAGCAGTGCCCTGGCCAGTGGAAACCCCGCACCCGCTGAAGAGAAGCCTGTCTGCCCGATCTTGTCAGCTCTCCCCAATTTCAGCCGGGGGCATCAGCCTGGCCTGGCGCCAGCCGTGTGCACCAGAGCTGAGCAGGCCTTCCGACGCACATAGAAAATGAACCTGACACTTGCAGATGCAGTCACCCGTCCCTTTGGCCCCTCAGAAATGCGGTTCGCTTTGCTTTCATGCCCCGTTGTGTGTGACACTCTCACCTGGCTGCGGGGGTCACCAGCAGCTCGTCAACCTCCAGGTGCCCCAAAAGAGCTCAGATGTTGTCTCCCGCTTGAGCACACACGACTGCATACACGGAGACTCCCACACAGGATGCACATGCACACACACTCACACACCTGGCACCCCCAAAAGTGTGGCGTCGATGGAAGAGCCACTTCCCACCCGGAAGTCGGGCTGTGTCTGGAAGACGTTCCCGGGCTGTGGGCCAGGGCACTCGGCAGGAAGCGAAGTTGGGCTCAGCGCGGGCTTCACGGACGGACCGTGTCCTCCCTGCCAAAGAGGGAAGACAAAATCTTTATTCCGGCGGGAGCCATTGAGGCCCTGGGAAGCAAGGCTCGCAGGGGGGAAGGTCTGGAGAGACGCCCCGGGCAAGGGTGCTGACGGGGCAGGGGCTCTGCACGTGGTTGGATTAGAGGCTCCAGCAGCAGCTCCTGCTCCTGCTCCTCGGAGAGCCACAAAGATGAGTGCGGAGGTGGCCTCGGGGCTCCCTTGCCACGCCTGGCGCAGCCGTCCGTCCGAATACCCAATGGCCACGTCCTCTCACTGCGCACGCGGTGGGCCGCTGCCAGGCTCCCAATCTTACTACCCTTCACACGTTAACAGTTTAGAATGAGTCATGAAGGAGCTGCTGGGGCTCCTCCGCCCAAAGATGAGGTGCCCTGCCTCAGCTGTGGGGCAGGGGCGCCCAGGGCAGGACCCCGGGCTTGCACACACCTTCCTAATCTAGGAGACGCTGCAGAGAATTCTTCTGGTTTGGGGTTTCTAACTTACCTGCTAAGAAGGAAGAGCCCCCCGACTCCTGCGGAAGGAAACTGGGTGGTCACATAAACCAACCCCCAGCACACACCACAGCGGAGTCTCTGGACGACACATCGTCCTGTCTCTTCAATCGGATTCGCGTCTAAGCAGATTCGCCTCCAGGCATCAATTTCCAGGACGTTAGAGAGGAAGGGCCAGCCCAGCCCCGCCACTTTGCAGACGGAAAACTGAGGCTCCAAGATATCTTATCTTGGGACCCCACCCCCAACAACCAAGGTCACACTTCCAGGCCAACCAGAGCCAGGGCCCCTGACCACGTGCGCGCCAGGCCTCCCCACCATGGCCCTGCTTCTCTGAGCTAAGACAGTAACTGTCTATGGTATGAGCGTCACACATACAAACACGAAGAACATCTGATGGAAAATACCGTGCAGAATCCTAAAAACCTCGCTCTCTAAAGGGAAGGAACGAGACAATGGCACCTGGTTGCCTGCGGTAGCTTGATGCCCTGGCCTGAGCGGGTCCTGCCCTACGGTGCTCATGCATGCCACACACTACCACTGTCTCCGGAAGGGGTGACTCTGCCCTCGTCCGTGAGCACAGCACCGGCCCCACACTCGCCTGCACACGCTCAGAGGCATGGTTCTGCTTTCAGGATTCCCAGCTTCCCAAGCACCTTCTGCCTCCCAGGCCCACCTCCTCCGGGGGACATAGTGCTCCCCGCCCCTCCCTTTTCTGACCACAGGCCCAACTTCCTGACTGTCTGCACAGACCATGAGCTTCTCCAAGTTGGAGCCATAAAAGCCCGGAGACAGGTGAGTGTGAGATCATCTTGTGGGCGTGACCTTGGTCTGTGGCCCCTGTGGCATCCACGGGGGGCCCCCTCAGGGCCCCATCAAGCCCCTGGCCCAGAGCTAGGGCAGAGCCCTGAGTGCTTCCGTGAGCAGGAGCTGGAGCTGCTGTTGGCAGGAGGGCCCGCTGGCAAGGTCAGCCCTTGACTGGCCTCTGGATGCCTCGCCTGTGATGCTCTCCCCGCAGGGCAAGGGGGTGCGGGTGGGCTGGCCGTGACAGCTCCTACGGGAGATGTGACATGTGGCAAACACCAGTTCCTGGGCGCCTGATGGTCTCGTGCACACAGATGGCTGCCTTCGTGCTGCTGGGGAGGGGTGAGCTCCATGTGGCCCCCACGGGAGGCCGAGGGCACAGGAAAGGTGTTCCTGGATCCCCCCAGACCGAGTCTTCAGGATTGCAGGTCCAGCTGTGCAGCCTGATCACGTCGCTGAGGTAAGTCTCAACCCTGGGACCCCCATGCGCCGGGTCCTGATTCCTGGTGACTCACAGAGAACGTGGGTGTCTTGGAGACGCCCGGACGCTCTGCTTCCTGCTGCGGGGACCTGTGGCAGACCGTGCGGCCGTGGGAGGAGAAGTCGTGGCGTCGGGGCTCCAGGGGCACACCTGTTCCTTCGCTTGGCTGTTCCTGTGGCAAACGTCTGAGTGTGTCTTAGGGGTCAGGTACCACGGAGGGCACATGGGCCCACCAAGGACGCCACAGGGAGCAGGCTGGGACACCTCTACGGCGCGTGGGTCCTCGGAGGTCACACATCACACGAGAAAAGTCCAGCACGCCGATGGGAACGCGGCTGAGCGCCGTGTGGCAGGAGAGACACCGGACGGGGAGGCACTGCTGCCACAGGGCGGGGCTGGCGAGGATGCCCAGAGCTGCTCAGAGCCCAGGGGCAGAGCCAGAGCACGAACGCTTGTCCTGTGATGGGGGTAACGTCCCCGCCAGGGCAGGCACGCACGGCCACAGCCTCAGCCCTCCTTCTGAAGGGAGCACTTCGGGCAGAACGGTCGCAGCCGCTGTGCTAAGGGCCTGCGATGAACTACAGGAACAGGCAGATAACCGAAGCATGACAAGCTCTCACTGCCTGAATGCCGAGATGGGCGGAAGAGGGTGAGAGGCCGGCCGGCCCCCGCCCTGCGGGCAGCAGGCGTCTGCACGCAGACACCCAACCCAACAGACACGATGAGGGCAGAGCCTCAGGGAAGGCTGCCAGTGGGACCCCACGGGGGACGCACGGGTAAGCACGGAATCGTACATATGGGTTAGGAAACAGTACTCAGATCAATGTCAAAATAGAGCGTAACAGGCTCCCACCATCTGTGTTTGTGCCGGGAATTCCCGCTGGGACCTCCACTGTTGGGAAACAGAAAGCTGTTGGCAAAGGAGACAACGTCTTCCTGGGGTCGGAGGAGCCCCCCGGGATGGGCGCCAGCTGCAGATGGTGAGCGCCAAGGGAAAGCCCGGACCCGCGCCACGTCAGGGTTTCCAGAAACGCACACGAGACGAGGAAAGCCAGGCCCACGCAGGATGGTGACAGCCACCTCCGCAGACACCCTGCGGCCCTGCCCTTGCTCTCTGTCCCCAAGCCCCACCCCGACTTCCTGTACCCCAGGCCCGGGAGAACCCGCACACGTGCACACAGCATCCACTTTGAGGCGGAGAACAGAACCTTCCCACATAAGCTGTGTGTCTGGGAAAGTGTAGCCAAACGTTTCCAAACCAGAGACAAACAGCAAAACTAACTGTGCTTAGAGCAAAGGTCTTTTTCCCCAAAGCTCTGACGTGGGGAAATATCAGGAAATAGAGGGCCTCACTCAGAGAACCAGCTACGCTTCCTCGCTTCCAGGTCCCTGCAGGCCTTCCGACAACCCCGCAGATGGTGGCCCAGCCCGGCGGGCGCCCGCGTGGCCATGAGTCCCTGCCCGCCCTGGCATCCGTGAGCCCGTCCCCAGCCACACAGAGCAGAGCCTGGGGGAGGCCCAGCATGAACCTGGGCCGGTCCTTGCCCTCGGGCGCCATCCCCATTCATACCACGCTCCGCCCTGGTGTCCTCCTGTGGCTTTGACTCAGAGGCAGCCTGGTGAGCACACAGGAAAGGCAGCGGCCCCATTGGTGAGCTACTGCTCACCGGTGAGGATGTGGCCCCAGGGCTCTCAAAGGCTGCGGCGGTTCATTTCCTGCATGAACTGGATGGCCCTGGCCTTTGCTAACATTAGCCCGACTGTGTCTGAGAGGACGCTTCTGGAGGTGGCCAGCATCCGCATCCACAGGCTGAATAAAGCAGATCGCTGCCCCGTGCCGGTGGGCCTCACCCAACCAGGTGAAGGAAAGCCCACCGGAAAGAAAGGGTGGCTAAGAGGGAGACCCCCTGCCTGGCCGTGCGCTACGACAGTGGCCTTTTCTGGCCTCAGGCTTAGGCTGCATCAAGGGCTCCCCTTGGATGGGAATTTATGGCATCAGCTGAGACCCGTGGACTCAGGCTGCCCTGGTGCCCAAGGCCCCGCTGGGTCCGCAGCCTGCAGGACGCAGGTGTCTGTTCCTGCGCCAGCCGGGTCATCGCGAAAACTCCCTCCACGGACGGGCCAATGGAGACAGACACAGACACACATCCCGCCCGTCCCGGGGCTCCGGGAACCCTGACCAGGACCGCGCCTTACCCGCAGATGCCCACACCTCGAGGCCGGGGCAGACAGAGGTCACCCCACGCGGCATGGCCGCGTCCCTCGGGGCAGCGGCAGGAGCCGAGCCCAGGCCTGCTGGCTCCGTGCCATCGCCACGTCTCCTGCTGGCGGCTCTCCCCGAGCCCCAGGCAGACGGCCGCGGCGGCGCGCCCACTGACGCAGCTGCAAGCGGGCCTGGAGACCATGAAGTCCCCGAACGTCCCAGGAAAATCCGACCAAAGAAGGCGTCTCCTGCAGCCAAGACAGAAAATGCTCGCTAGCAGCCCCAGGACCAGGAGGGGTCGACGGTCCCTGTGGAGGGGCCTCCGGGCCAGAATCCCAGCGGGCGCCAGCGTGGGGGGTCCATGCCCTCTCTGGTCCAGGGCCTCGGTACCTGCGGGCTGCCCAAGAGAGCGGACTCCGGGTCGGCCCCGCCCTGGCCCTGGGCTCTTCGGGGTGCGCCGCGGCGGGGGCCCCTCTCAAGCTGGAAGGCCGTTTCTGTGGAGTTGAGTTCCTGCGTCGTCTTCTGTGGCCTTCCTCCACCGGGGCTGACAGGGACCCCTGGTCCGCTGACCTAATGACCTTGGTGGTCAGGCAAACTAGACCACTGGCCTAGAGGGAAGCAGACGCCAAGCCAGCAGAGATGGATGCCGGGACCAGCGTGGGGACGGGCCGTGAGCCCCGCTGGACAGGACAGGACAGGATGCCCCCATCTCAGTTGCTGAGGCACTGGCCTGGGACTAGTTCTCAACCTCCCTCCTAAGCTCGGTCCACCGCAGGCTCGTGGGAGGGGGACGGGGAGAGGGAGCACCACAGCGGCTCCAGAGGCTCCACAGCTGGAGTCACACAGCAGCCCTGCCAGGGGGCTCAGCACGGTCTCCCTCACAGGCTGGGCAAGGCCAGAAGCTCCAGGGCCTCCCAGCAGGCCCTTCGCTGACTGTCCACACTGCTGTGTGTCTCAGACGGATCCACCAATGGTAAGTGAGGCCCCGGCCCCTGGGACCAACGTCCCCCAGTCCCCAGGACACACACCGCACACACAAGGTGCACAGGCATGCACATGGGCTCACACCATGCACACAACTTCTGCCTCGTTCTCCAGCGGTTCTGGGTCTTGTTTCCAGCCGAGGTTCCAGGCAGTTGCTCCCACAGCCCTGGAAGGGGCCGCCGCACTGTCTTTTTCCGACACCGCCTTCTCTAATAAGGCATCTGTTACTAATGGCTTCATGGCCATTCCAGTGAAGAGATCCGTTACTGCTGTCACCGAGATGGTGACGTTCTGGATGACCAGACAGCTGGCCGCCGGCCCCGAGCCGCGGGCTGGGAAGACGACGAATGCCCAAGACAACAGCGTGCCTGGCGGGGGAGGGGAGGGCGCCGCTGTGGCCGCTCTTCCGTGGAGACTGCAAGAGAGTCTCGTGAGGTCAGAGCCTTCCACGACAAGGTGAAAACGAGTTCTAAGCAAAGAGCAAAAATAAATTGCTCTGAACACAGTGTAAACCAGAAGAGACTCTGGGGGTGCGCCCTCGGGCTAGGCTTCGGGCACTGACGACCCCGCGTCCCGATGCTGAGTGGACGCGCAGAGGCTCTCCACACCCATGAGCTTCCCAAGAGCAAGCCCCAGGCGTCCGGCAGGAGGTCCCAGGGAGGTCACGACACGGCGAACGCCCGACAAGCTGTGGCTCTTGGCACAAGGGCAGCAGGTGCACTGTGCGTCCAAAAGTGTGGAAAGCGTGACGCCTCCCTACAGAGTGACTCGCGCAACCACAACACGACGCCTTTGACGAACACGGGCGTCCGGCACGAAGCTCTGCACAGGGCCGCTGCGCAGCCGCCGCGGGGAAGAGAGCAGGGGAGGAGCCGGGCTCGGACCTAGAAGTCAGTGTGTCCACAGAGGTTACAAGGAACAGAACGGTTGCTGGGACATTCCGGGGCCCGCGGCAAGCCTGGGGCAGGAACCAGTCCAGGAACCAGCCGATTCTGCGCACCAGCAGTGACCTCCTAGCGAGCTTATTCTGACACACAAGTGTGGCCACAGCGTGGCTTCACGTAAAAGGGAGTTGGCACGGGCTTCTCACCCACCATCAGACAGGCACACGTCTGACGGCTCCGGTCCCAGTCCCTCTTCGTGTCCACCTGGGGTAGAGGTCGACCTCGAACTCCACCATGCTCCCTGGCAGGGCTGGCGGCCCGGGGAGGGTCCCGCGGGAGCACAGCAGGCACCGAGGTTCTAGGGGGCTCTCCTACCTCGGCAGGGGCTCTGTCCCTGCTCCCGAGACGGACAGGCAGCCCCTGAGAGCGGCGATCCTCCAAACTCAGCCACCACTCCCGGGGACAAAAAGCCTCAGAGAGTTGCCACGCACACTTGGGTGAACCTTGTCCTGCCTCTTGCTCTGTAGATGGACCAGTAAATGAGCCGCTCTGAAGAAGAAAATGTCACTGGGTTATCATGGAGAAGCTACAGGTATAGACAGATATTTTAAAGCGCAGTTTCTTGTTCCATATGCACACCAGGCTCGTCCGCTGTGGACGGACCGTGAGCGCGAGAGGCTTCTCCCTGCATTTCAAGGACAGCGACATGGCTGTCCTCTGCGGCCCACCTGGAGGCTGCACAGCGTTAGCGATCTACGCCAGGCTTGGGCAGTGAGCAGCTGCTCGCCGGCAGCCGTAAATCCGGGTCTGCTGACAGTTCATGTCTCACATGTCCGGCCTGCAGACCCGGAGCAGGCAGGCATGGTCCCCGGAGATCTGGCCTCCACCCTGGGAACCAGCGGGGACCAGGCACGGCCAGCACAGCGCGGGGGGATGGATGCGTGGACGGCTAGATGATAACAGACACGTGGACAGGTGATAGCAGTCAGCAGCTCTGTCCCCCAGGGCTGGGGAGGATGCTGCAGCCAGGACAGGACGTGAACCAGCCAGATCTGTGGAGAGCTCGTCACGGAGGGCTGGACAGTGCGAGGGACCGATGACTGCAGGAGAAACACGTGCTTTGGCCCAGACCATGCCCCGTGTGCAGGAAAGGACTTGGAACCAGTCTTGGATGTGCGCGCCAGACATCAAGCCACGCGGTTCCAGAAGGAAACGTGGCAGAAAGCACCACTGGTTTGAATCAGGCAAGGTTTTCTTAGGTCCAACACTGAGGGGTTGGGTGGGGGTGGGGTGACTGCAGCGGTGACCGCAGGGGACACGAGACGGAGTTGAGGCTGGTGGGACAGTCCGGCGTCAGCCCCGCGGGGGGCACACGCATACGCCGGAGCCCAGAGAACTGCACGGCCCGGGTCGTGAACGTTACGGAGGGTAAACAAAACAGAAGTCAGCGTGTGGGGAAGGGGACCAACGGGCGGCGCAGCCCCACTGGGAGAGAGGGAGACAGCGGAGCCGCGTCACGTCGGAAAACAGTATCTGTCCGGACGCCCCAGGCTGAGGAGTAAAGGACTGTGCACGGCCCCCCGGGCCGGCGGAGGTTCCCCGCAGGGTGTGCGGTCGGCAGCGGTGAAGCTGTTCCACGTCGCACGGGGGCTGAGCACGGTGGGAGCCAAAGAAAGGGGCCGCAGACAATACAGCGGGGCTGGAGCTGGACTTGTCAGCCTGGGACTGGACGGGTCAGTTATGAACTCCCAGTTTGATAGCAGATGAGGAATAGATGGTGGATAGATGGGTCAATAGAGAGACAGATAGACGATGGACGGACGGATGGACAGATGGATGGACGGATGGACGGATGAATGATGGACAGATGGATGGGTGGGTGATGGATGGCTACATGATGGACAGACCGATGGACAGGTGAATAGATGGATGGACGGATGGACGGACGGATGGATAACAAATGGATGCATGAATGGATGATGGACAGACGGACAGATGGACGCAGAAATATGCATAGGCGTGTGCGTGTTCATGAGTACGTCCATGCTCCTCCCCTAGGTCAGCCTAGAGATAATGCCGCAGGGCCAGGGGCATCTCCAGCACCCAGCGAAGTCAGGTCCTAAGCACCATCCTGCAAAGGAGGAAGGCGCTCCTTGGGGCAGGGACACGACAAGCCCAGCCTGGGGGTGCAGAAATTAGGAATATGCTCACTCAGCGGACGGGGCGTGTCAAGGGGGACACAGGAGTCACACGAACACATGCCCCATGGCTCAGGCCCGGAAGGTAACCAGTGACGGTGTTGGGTTGTAGCGCACAGAATAAAGTAAGTGTGCCCAAGTCCGTACCGGCGAGAATAACCAGACAGAGAAACGAACGCTAGGACAGGGTCGGGTTTTCTTCAGAGAATGGAAGAACACAGCAGCGACGGGGGCCAGGAAACCGTGAGGGCCCCGGGGCCACCACGGCCGCACAAAGGCTGCTGACGGGTGCCAAGCTCAGTGCCCAAAAGCCTGTGGAGAAACAGGACATCTGTGGCCTCCAGGGCCTCTCCCCATGTGGTCACTGGCTGGGACACCACGGTGGCAGAGCCCGGCAGGTGCTGCCGTCACCCGGAGATCAAGCTTCGCCCCGTGCTACAGTGTACGGACGTGCTTGCTCTCGGCCGTGGCCGTGGGGCTGCCCCCGCCTGTCAGAGGAAGAGCTGGCCCCAGGGTCCCGCGCACGGCCTGGCAGGCGGTCGGAGCCCCTGTCCCCGCTGCTGCGACAGGCCAGACTGGGGCCCCGTCTCAGACATTGGTCCCTACCTTGGTGATTGTTCGAGAATGCTCCCCCTGAACCCCGGGCAGCTGGGCAGAGGGGAGGCGTGCTTCCCTCCGGGCCTGCACACCGGTAAGGGTTTCTGACACCCACGAGGGGGCAGCCCTGCGGTGTGTCTGCTGCTGCTGCTGCACCCCGCCAGCCCCGAGGGAAGGGCGCCCCAGTGTGTGCTCCCTGGGAGCCCCATCCAGGCCCTGAGGCCACCGAGGGCCAGCCTGAAGGCCCTGTTCCCCGGGGCAGCTGCATCTGCCCAGCACCTGCTCCCAGAGTCTCTGCTGTCCTGGTTCTAGATCCCCCCGCAGGAAGGTCCTGCTCACAGCTCTGGGGCATCCACAGCGCCGCGTGGGGCCACTATGGCCGACATGCGGTCAAGAACACGTGGACGGTTCGGCCTCCAGCAGCACCTCACTCAGGAGACTGCTGGAAACAGAGGCCTCAGCCCTGGAGTGCCCCTCCTGGGCCCAACCCTCCTGTGGCCTCCTAGCCTGGGGGCAGGGTGGGGGACAGGCAGGGAGAGGAGTCAGGGGCCAGGAGGCCAAACTCCTGACTGTGCCTGAAGGGGAGGGGCCTGGGGGCCACAGCTCAGGAGAAGGAGACGTCCCTTTCCTGGAGTTTCGGGGTCTCGGGGTGGGCAGGGCTGGCCAGCAGACCCCACAGGGGCTGGAGCTCATTGGGACAGTTCTTCCCTGCTGGGAGGTGAGGCCACCCTTGAACCTGGAAGCTCAGGGACGCTCAGAGGCCTGGGGGAGATGTCCTGGGTCTGGGCAAGGAGCCCACGGAGGTTCAGCCTTTGAGGGCCCTAAGGAGCCCACTGAGGGACGCCCCCGATCAGGGTGGTGGTGAGAAGTGGGCCTGGACAGTCACCCAGGGCTCCTGCTGCAGGGCAGGTCCCAGCAGACTGACAAGGACCCCAAACAGTGGAGAGGGAAAATGGGTCTCCGAGACCAGGGCACTCACCTGCTCCCCACCTGGACGTCGGGCTCCCTTGTCATGTCCGCAGGACTCCAGGTGCGTGGTTGCCCTCGAGTGAGCGTGGCCCTCAGGCCCCTTCAGCTCCTCTGCAGCTCACGGCCTCCAGGTGGTCGTGGGGGGCAGTGTGCCAGGTGCCAGGGCCCACAGGGCCTGGGGCTCTGCCTTCCAGGAAACCCAGGCCCCTCTCCAGTGGGCTGGGGCGCTTGCTCGTCCCACCTCCCACCGTCATGCTCCTCAGTCTGGTCAGCCCCACCGTGTTCCTCCATGCGGCTCAGGGCGGGCTGGAAGCCGGTGGCGGCACGGTGTGCGCAGGAGTCACGCCAGCTCCTGAGCCAACAGCGTCTTCAAACCAGGCAGGGGCGTGCCGGCCAGCAGGTGCGCAGGACCCAGCAAGTGGGTCTTCACAGGCCACCTGCGGGACCAGGGGAAGCTGTCCTCGGAACGTGCCCTGTGACCCACCTGGGCTTCTCTGGATGGAGGTCACCGCCGTGGCCACAGGCTTCCCTGGGTCCTCTCTGGGCTGCCTGTGTTCTTCCCAAAGGGTTCGTCCAAGCTTTGTGAGCGATTGAGGAGCGGGGGGTGGGGTGGGGGTGTTGTCGGCTTGTGGGCGGCCCTGCACAGAAGCAGCTCTCAGCACCTGCTCAGCAGGGAACGTGTGCATCCTTGTCACCAGGATCAGGAGGCTGTGTCCCGAGGGGGGAGCCAGGGTCCAACAGCCAGGATCAGGCCGCTCCCAGAGGATGCCCAGTCAAGAAACAAGTTCTGAGTCTGGCTCAGCAGAGCGGACGGTGCCCACTCAGAGGTGCTCAAAGCCCCCCTTTCTCCCTCTTCCTCAACGGGACGGGGTCCCCAGAGACCAGATCCTCTTGGGGCTTCAGGAATGGGACGCAGCATCTTGTTTTGCTGCCCAGGCACCTGCTGGCCTCTGGTCCCACTGGAGGAAAGGGGTCTGGCTCCTCTGGGGGCTGGAAGACACAAGATGCCGGACACACGTCGGGAAGGGTTCTCTGGAGAGGACAGGGCTGGAGGGACGGGGTACGGGTGGGCTCGGAGAACAGGAGAGTACGCTGCTGCCCCTCAGGGAGCCCCTCAGACATCCTTGGAAGGGCAGGCCGTGGGCTGGGCGGGATGGTGAGGCCAGCGCTGCTGGTCCTCTCCTCTTACGTTGGAAGGAAACAGGGGTCAGGACTAGCATGTGGCCCTGGTCTAAAGCCACAGTAATGACACGGCGACCGGGCGGCTGGTCTCACGTCTGTGAATGAGACCCGCGCGTCACGGAAGCCTGGGCATTTCTGGGGGGCTCTTCAGAGTCAGCCCTGCTTGTCCTCAGCACCAGCGGAAGAGGACAAGAAAAGCAAGAGGACTGTGCTCTCCGGCACTGCCTCCACCGAGGCCACGGGAGCAGGGAAGCTGAGTGCGCGCACACCTCTGCCGTGGGCTTGGTGCCTCGTGAAGGGTCCTCCACACTCCTGCCCCCTCGAGAGAGGCAGGTGCCCCCGACCGACCCCGAATCCTGGCCCTGGATTTGGAACAGCCTTCTGGACACATCTGGGGCTTCCAATAGCACTTGGGCAGCTGGAGTGCGGGGGCCCCACGGGCCCCTGGGGGGTGGACGGGACCCTCGCCGGTAGCACTAGCTGATGAGATACTCACCATGTCGGGGCCAGGCGCGCTATGACCACAGAATGAAAGCTAAGGAGAAAAATAAGAACAAAAATAGAAACTGAAAAGGGGCGGGGGTGGGGGGCAGAGACATGGAGGGAGAAAGAGAGAAAAAGAGTTTGTCGGGCTCTGGCGAGAAAGGCCGCGATCACAGACAGAACCAGACGCACCTCCGCCAGGCCTGGGAGCGGCCCTGGTGCGTGGGTCCCGGTGCATGAGGACTGTGCGCCCCGCGCCCCGCACACGCGCCCCCACCAGCCGCCTGTGCTGCCTCCTCTGCGGAGCTGCTGCTCAGGACCCTTGCTGGCGGAACACAAGGACGGCGTCTTGTGGGAAGACATTCCGAGGGCCAGGCAAACCCAGCACCCAGACAAGACGTCGTCCCCGTCCCATGGTAAGCAGTAGAGCCAGCAGCCTGCAGAGATGCCACCCGGAAGCCTCACCCAGGGTTTGGGGACGGGGGACCGCCAACTCAGATGCGGGAGGAGCTCCGACAGCGGCACAGACACGTTACAGGGATTCACACCTGGTGTTTAAAATCCAAGTGGATCGTGCGCACAAACGTTCTCAGGTTAAGACGCAAAGGGAAACAGGTTTATGTGCGGGGAGAGACCCTGAGCACGTTGCCCTGCCCCTCCGGGCCTGGTGGAGGCTTCCCCACGCATCGGCGTCCACAGGGCCACCAATCCTATTTGCAGGAACACCTCCCTGTTTCCCAGCCTGCGCAAGTCTGGGGACTGCTCACGGCACTCACGGGCACTCACGGGCACCACGAGGTTACACAGTCACCATGACAACCGCCAGGCAGACGACAGTAAAGGGCCCAGGGAAGGGGCAGGTGTTGTCCCTGGGCAGCAGGGGTGCGTGGGGTGTGCTGGGCGGCCTCTGGAAGGGGCCACTCTCCCCCGTGGGCACGGGGCCTCTGCGGCCTCCTCCTTGGGCCGCGCAGCTCACGGAGCGCCCGTGCAAGCAGTGGCCTCCTGCTCTTTCTAGAAGAGCCAAGGTAGGGCAGTCGCTCCATGGGCCACTTTGCTCAGTGCCCAGTGCGGAGCCAGTCATTTGGTGAGATGCACTCTAAGCAAACATCAGTGTGACCACGGAGATATGAAAACAACCCTAAGTCACAGCGAAAGAATGGCCCCTAAACGAAGCCAACCGCATGGAAAGAGGTAGGGTTCCCTCCAGGCACACTCCAGGCACCTCGATTTGGGGAGGGTGGAATTGGACTGAGCGCACAGAGCGCCCACGACTCCACGCCTGACAGGGATGGGGGTCCGGGAAAAGAGCCAGCTGGTCTGTCCCAGGCCCCCAACTCCCAGCATGCCAGCCCCTGAGTGTCCTAAACCCCAAAGCAGGTGCATTAAGGGCCAGAAACCAGAGACCGGTGTTGGACAGACAACCTGCTTTCAAGCAGAGAAGCCAGCATTTCAGGAACTTGACTTTTAGACCAATTGCTTGATGAATGTGGGGGAACCCCACAGGTGGGCACGACCTCCAGCCCTAAAAGGACCCTAGGTCGCGGGCCCCAGTTCCCACTGCTGCAGCTGGGGAAACTGAGTCTGGGGGAGATGCAGCCCCTGCAAGGCAGCTCGGCTTCCTGCTCACCATCACCCCAAGGCTGGGAGCACGCGAACCGGCACCCCTCCCCACGCACAAAACAGACCCCGAACCCGCATGCATGGTACCTTTTCCTCCAGCTCCTTTATTTGCCTCTTCTGACCTTCTATTCTTTCTTCTAACTCTTTAATTCTCTGCAGTGGTAAAGGAGGAAAGCCTTCACTCGTCAGAGTATTTGGGAAATCCAGGCGTTTGTCCGTTTACATGGCGGACGAGCCGCAGCGCCGCGGCCAGCCCGCACTGTCCGCTGTCCGAGACGCCACACCACCGGCAGCCGTGGCGGAGCAGGGCAGCGGCGTGGCTCACCTCGGTTTCCCTGACGGACATAGCTTTCCGCAGTCAGCTGCTCTGCTCCTCCAACCCCCACAACTTCAGATGAGAAACCATATGCTGGACACCCCAGAAATCGATTCATACCCTTCCCAGATGTCACCGGCAGCATGAAGCCACCACAGGTCAGGAAGCCATCCCAGGAGGGACCCCCTTGCGAAGGTGACGCCCCTAGTATTTCCGTTGGTAGACCAGGCTCACAAGATGCACATTCATGCGTCCTCACTGGACCTGGATGCCTGGACCCTGGAAGCAGCCTGGTAAGGACAGGCCCCCAGGTGCGGTCCCCACACTGACCACCTGAATCTCGCGGCGAGTGTTCTGGCAGGAGGCTGATGCTCTGGTCAGACGCTACCCTAACATTCACGGTAACGCCGGGGTCACTAGCTTATGTGACTTTGCAAGTGGGGCCACGTATCTGGGGTGCTCTGAACACGGAACACATCTGCGGAGGCTTTTCCAGGCCCCACGGGTGCCCCCGGGGGAGCAGAGGCTGTCTAGTGCGCCAGGGTCCCTCACTTGCTGGTAGAGGGGACCAGTTGGATTAGCCTGAAGTCCTCAAGTGCTCAAGGTGAAAAGAAGGCCATGGTCAGCTCCCGCCCACGATGCGGTTCCCAGACCACGCTTTAGTCGTGCCCTTAGTGTCAAAGGAGGAGGCACTTTAGAAACCTCGCAGCCAGCGGTCCCAAGAGAGGGGACATGCCAGCCAGAGGCTGGTCTGCCAGGGCGGGCAGAGTGGCTCAAGGGCCTGTCCTGGGAGGGCGTGGCCACTGGAACCGGGGGCTGGCCCGGGGGCGTGGCCTTGGGACTCCGCCCACGGAGCTCCCAGCCCCGCCCGAGCCCCGCCCGAGCCCCGCCCCGGCCCCGCCCCGGCCCCGCCCCCGCGCACCTGCTGGGCCAGCTGCAGCAGCTCCATGCGCTCCCGCAGGATCTGGGCATCGCGCTCCCGCAGCTCGCTCATCACCTGCCGCTTCCACTGCTCCACGGCCGCCTTGAGCTTCTCACGCTCCTCCTCCGACAGGATCTCGGCCACCTTGGCCCCGGCCTCCTGCTGCAGGGCGTCGTACAGCATGGCTTCCAACTCCAGGATGTGCTGGGGTGGGAGGGCACACGTCAGTCTGGCCGGCTGGCCAAAGGGAGCCCCGTGATTCCTGGGGGTGACTCCTGGGGGTGACTCCTGGGGGTGCCAGCGCCTCCACACCACCCCACAGCGGGGGCTGTTTCCGCCTCGGCTGGCTTACACGACCTGCGGAGTGGACACCCAGCCCAGGAGTCGTTACCACGAGCGCATTCACTTCTACACGGGCTTTGACGTGTGCAAGGAAACTTTGGAGGTAGAGCCTTAGCTCACACTAATATCTGGAAAGCGGGTAAGCAGATATTCGAAACCAGAGTAGGGGGACGGCCCCAAGGGGTCCGGAGGAATGGCAGCAGAGGGAAGGCGTCTCCCCCTGCTCACGGCCTTCCTCAAACCCGGGCTTTACGAGCCCCACAGAAGAAAGAACGGCAGTGCTCACAGGGGTCTGTCGGATGTAAGGACAGACGTGCGGGAGGGCCTTGACTTCTAGCCTCTCCCCAGGGGAGGCCGGCCACTGTGTGGTCCTCCATGTCACATATGGTGGGTCAGTCATGTCCCCAAGAAGATATATTCAGGTCCTGACCCCTGGATCTCATGAACGTGGCCTCAATATTTAGAACCAGGGCGTCTGCTGCTGTCTTCACACTAGGGCGGAATCATGCTGGATGGGGAGCAGCATCCAATGATCCAATGGCTCGTGTCCTTACAAGGAGAGGGGACTTGGACGCAGTCACAAAAGACATGGGGGAGAAGCCACGTGAAGAGACAAAGGCTGGGGCACACCTGGAGCCCCCGGGAGCCGGAGGAGGCATGAAAGACCCTCCCCTGCGGCCTCCGAGGGAGCGCGTCCTGCCACACTGCATTTGAGACCAGCCTCTGGGCTCTGGGAGCATGGCCCTTCCTCTCGGCTGCTCCTCACTGCCTTGGACGCGGTCTCATCTTTGCTGGTCGCAGGGCCCTGTGTGCCCACGTTACCACCTCCACTCTCCGAATGCCGAGAACTTGTACCCCAGGCCTAGTGTGCCCTGCGCAGCCTGGGAGAGGACCCCAGCTCTGCAGAGCTGTCCAGTGCCCACCCCTTCCCCGAGGCAACTGTTCTTATCGGCCCCAGGTCGGGAGACAAGTGGGCTCAGACAATGTGCATGGGGTCCTGCTGGGGACAGCTGGGGTCCAGACCCTGCAGGGGGCTCTGGAGTCCAGGCCTCACCCTGCCCCTGAGGGCTCAGATGCAGAGAGGCCGTCATGCTCCATGCTGCTAGTCCCCGAACATATGCTTCCCCACAGCGAGGGGCCACAGCGCCCACTGCAGGCCTCCGGGGAAGGACCCGTAGTCCCACAGATCCTCTGCCGCGAGAACACGCGAGGGAAGCAGAGAAGCTGGCCGGCTGAGTGGGGGCCGGACCCTGGGCTCCCAGGCCGGGCTGAAGCCGAGGCTGATGAGGGGGGCCGAGCAGGGGCCGCGGGTGCCTGGGCCGGAGAGCGGCCGCTAGGGGGCCCCGGGGACAAGGAGAGAACTGCGCGGGGCGTGGGCCTCACCCCCCTGCCCTCTCAAAAAGAAACCACCATGAACCAGTGCAGAAGGACCCGTGTGCTGCAGCTCAGCGGACTAAATGCTCACCTTGGTATAAATTCCTAGGGGTTTACCAGTTGGATCCGGAACACTTTTAAAGCCTTTTCCCCTGGAGATTTTCCTGAACAATCTTTGGAAAAACCAAATTCCTACACTACAGAAACCCGACCTTCCATCAAAAATGTAACTTCTTCAGAACTGAAGGGTGTTTTCTTCAGGCAAAACCATTATGAAAAGTGCTTTCAGGTTTCGTGGGCATTTCAGGGAATGAAAAAAACCCTCGCGGCCTCACATTTTATTGGTCTTGACAGCTGCAAAGTAAACTGTCTGCAGCTGCCCCCACCAGCTCACACCCCAGGCCAGCCCCTCTGGACAGCAGAAGAGCTCAGCGGTTGGGAGACGCTCGGGCATTTACAAGCGAATATCGTGCCGGTGGCGGTGTCGAGCGCGGGCACCCCACAGGTGGCGCACAAAGCTGGAAACGAGAGAGGGGCAGCGGCCTTCCCCCCAGCAGAGCGCCAGCACTCCCTGAGCGTGGCCCCATGTGTGGGGACCTTCACTTCCGTTCACAACCCCTGCCACAGCCCGTGTCCTCAGAGCAGGGAGGAGGTGAAGCCCGGGCAGGTGTCCGCAGCCCTGCAGCCCCCCGAGGGCACCCCACTCTCGGGGGTGCACATGCATGTGTGGGTGTGCGTGTGTGTATGTACACGTGCGTGTGTGTGTGCACGTGTGTCTGTGTGTGCACATGTGAGACATACAGCCCACTCTGATGCCCCCCACACTGGCCTGTCTTTCTGGCACCGATGCACATATTCCTGAGCTGTGCCCTGAGGAACACCCAGGGCCCAGGGGTGAGCTGTCCCCTCCGTGCCTGCGTCTGGGTCTCAGGACTGGAGCACAGCGGGCAGCGGTGGGGATGGGCGTCCGGCTGCTCCCTGGTATCCTTCCCACTCAGCACCGCGGACCGGAAGCAGGGACATGGCCCATATTTCTGGGAAGGACCATCAGTGCCCGTTTGGCTCTCTGAGGCCACTGCCCTCCACCACCTTCTCTGTGGCCGTGCCTGCAGGTGTCCCGCAGGTGTCCCACTGCCACTGGCCGGTGAGTGGGCCGCCAGCACCAGCACCAGCACCCGCATGGGACTGATGGGGCTAATGGAGACATCACACCGTCAGCTTCCCGGCTGGGTAGGACTTGCTGGTGACCCACGCGCTCTCCACACAGTGACCTCACTCTGCTAGCACTCCAGAAGGCGGGCACTCGTACCTCTACTTACCACAGGGGACGTCCTTGGCCTTCAGCGTCCCTCTTGCCGCACAGTCTATTCCAGACCCCTCGCCTCACGAGGGCCCCTGGAAGCTTCCCCTGAGTTGGTGCCAGACGTGCCCTGACCTCAAGGACTGGCCGTCTAGAGGGACACAAGGTGGGCCGGGAAGCACGTGCTGGGAGGCCGCACACACAAGGGGTGTAACTGACCGCTGGGAAGAAGTGTGGGCGTCCCTCCTCCAGGAAGCCCCCCGTGATGCCCCTTGGCCAGACTAATCAGATGCCCCTTGGCCAGACTAATCAGAGCAGCAAGTATGTGGTGCCAGGTCTCAGTTCACCCTCTTGAAACAACGGCAGCCTGAAGCGCTCATGGGACTTCTCATTGTCAAACCTGTGTCAGTGAGGACTGCGTCCCAGGGCACAGGTGTGTCCCCGAGGACTCCCAGATCTCCGGGCTCACCCCCAGTCGGGACGAGTGTATCAGCGAGTGTTTCCCACGGGCCAGGCAGGCGTGCAGACAGGCACAAGGTACGCTCCTCGGAGTGGCAGGGACACACACACAGGAGGCCCCAGAGAACGCTTTTTACGAACAGTCAACCATGTTCGATTAATTTATAAACACGTTATGTGTCCATGAATCCTATTTCTCGTTTTAAAGATCCCTGTGAGCTCCTCATCCACGGGGCGAAGTGTTTGCTGCCGGAGCAGTCAGGCCTCCCTGGGCCTCAGCAACCAGGGAGGAGCGCAGAGGCGGACACCACGGCGGTCCCACTGGACCCAGGCCCCGAGAGACGGCAGCCGGCGGGAGCACTGCCCCCGCTCCTGCCGGGACGCTGCAGCCCGTGCCCCCCGCAGCGGCGGGCGCGCCTCCCTCACCTTGTGAGCCTGGTCCAAGCTCTGCTTCCTGTAGTCCAGCTCCTCGTCCAGGTAGCCCTTCTGTTTGCTGAACAGCTCCTGAAACACAAGGGGGCCTGCGCCTTAGCCCCGGGCACCCACCTGCTGTCGCCGTGCTGCACACACGAGGCAAGACGCCCACCGACCTTCTCACTCTCTAGGTCAACCATCTTCTGGTGCAGGGCCGACTCCGTCTCCTCAATCTGCTGGAGCCACTGGACACAAACCGGAAGAGCAGGAGATGGTGACCTTGCGGGTGGCCACGCAGGCACCAAAGCCATCCCACCGTCCCCCAGGTGCCACAGACAGCCTGGGAGTGGGGGCTGGGTTGGCGTGGCGAGCTCCGGGTGCCCAGCCTCCAGACACCCCCACGTGCTGTCCAGGAGGTCTGTCCCTCACTCCCCAGGGAGAGAAGGGGTGTGAGCGGGGGTTCGGTGGGGACAGGGGACAGAGTGCTCAGCCAGCAGAGGTCTTCCCTCAATCCCATGCCCTGCACCCCTGCTTGCCGGGACTCCCTCTCCCCTTCCCGCTGGGGGCCCAGGACTAGTTGCTGACAGCAGGCCTCCCAGGCAGGCTCTGGCTGGGGGGTTGGCGGCCAGGAACCAGCTGCAGGTAAGGAGCCCAGGTCGGCTAAGCAGCTCCCGGGGAGGGTTCTGGTGAGGTGAACAGAAAGCCAGTGGTATACAGACCCACTCCACTGCCTGACCTTCAGAGGGAGAAACTGAAGCAGAGTGCGCCTTGAGACAAAGTCTGACTGAACTGTTACCCGCAGAGAGGGTGGTGGCTCTGACCCCTGCATGTGAGCGACCTCCCAAGGCCAACAGGATTCGTTGACTCCCCCCCGCCCGCCCGCAGCCCAGGAGTGCCTCCTCCAGGGACTGCTCCCTCGCCCAGCTGCCCAGGCCCTGTCCCAAGAGCGGCCACACAGGTGCTGTTACCTTTTCAGCCAAGGTCAGGACGGTCCTAGCTTGTATGACGACCACTTGCTCCTCATTGGTCAGATTCTGCACCAAAGCAGACACAGGGACAGTCGGCGGGGCGGAGGGGGCTTGCCGAGGCAGTAGGCTGAAATACTGAGGGCAGGGGGCCCTGGTGGGGTGCATGGGGTACTGGTGAGGGGTGTGTGGGGGTGCCTGGCAGGGGGTGCTCTGGGGTGCCCGGCAGGGAGGGTGCGTGGGGGGGGCATGAAGTGAACCTGATGGAGAGGCGCAGGGGCTGGGGCCACAGTTAGGTCACTCTGAGTGAAATGGCCTCCTGGGGTCCTGAAGGCCCTTTACTCTCTACCCCGTTGACCCTGACTTGACTCTGACGTGCTCTCTCTGTTCTGCCCCCACCTGTCGCCCCAGGACTGGTGACCAAGACCTGTAGGTGGCCCGCTGAAGGCGAGGGGGTGCAGGGCAGTGGCGATGTACACACACCCACTGTCCCTGGTCCACACATTGGTTGAAAGCCGGCTCTCCACATATGCAGGCTGTGTTAATGGCTAAAACCTGCTTAGGAGTGTGCAGTGATGGTTCCACCCCTGCGGTCTCTGTCTCTTCCCTGCATGGTGTGTTCACACCTCTTCCACGGGCCCACCTGGGTGGTCTCTGGCTGAGTCTGGCCTTGGGACCAATGGGCATCCTTGGAGGCTACAAGCCCTTCACTCCCGCAGGCCCTGACCGCCACCTGCGTCAGTAGCTGGGTGGCAGCCAGGCTGTCCCCGCCGCAGGGCCCAGCTTGGGGTGGGGGGGAGCATGGGAATCAGAGACCAGAGGAGGCAGAGTCTGCTGGATCACAGAGCTGGGGACACCACCCTAGGGCCCAGAACCTGTCTGCTCAGAAAGCCCTCCATCTGGGCTGTGAACTTTGGCCCTCAAGGGCAGGGGTCTCTCACTGTCCCCTAGCCCTGTAGCAGTCAGCCAAGGCAGGGACAGTGACCAAACGCTGTAGGCACAGAGGCAAGCTCTGCCTTTGGGGCACAGTGCACCCACACTCAGCCCAGAGCTGGGCTGGCAAGGTGCTCCTCACACTGCCTGCTTCTGGGGGAGCCGTCAGGGGCCAGTGCGCTCCCTCCCTGACGCAGACAGGGACCAGGGAGGGCTGAGCAAGTGGCCTCAGGGAGAACCTACTAGAACATGGCTGCACTTGGCTCGGGGGCTCACCATTGGCTGAGCAGCCTGGCCAGGAGGTGATGATGTCCCGAGGCCCCGGCCTGGGCAGATGCCATCTGCTCTGCCTTTCCCCGGGGACCCATCCCTCTGCAGCCCAGGTACAGCTGTGGGGAGGGGTGCTCTGCCAGGGAGGATGGGGCTCCGCTCTGCCCCGCCAGCCTCTGCTCACCTCCAAGGGCCCTGCCTCCCGAGCACACGAGGTCTGGGGTTGCGGCACCCCCGCAGCCAGTTTGGAGGCTGCGGGCTGCTCTGGGGCTCTGGGGCGGGCTGTGCATGACAGCCACAGAACCGGCTGTGAGGGCAGCAGGGCACGGGGTCTCTGTGCTGCTGCCTCAGGAGCTCGGCCGCTGCAAGGTCCAGGAATGAACTTCCGGGCTCGGGCTCCACGGGGCACAGTCCCCGGGCATGGGGTGCTTGTGAAGCACACTCATATGCCCCCTGTGACCACTGGAGAGATAGGGACACCCTCCAGGCCCATCAGTAGGAAGTGCCAAGCTTTCCCCAGGGTCCCCTGAGCGTAAAACCTGAAGGTGTGTCCTCCAGTCCCCGAGAGCCTCTGTCTCTGTGCTCTGAGGCCCCTTGATGGCTCCACCAGAGCCCATTGGAGCTCTTGAGTAGGGAGCTACAGGGCTGGGGAGGGGCCCTGAACTGAACTGGACAGAGCGAGGCTCTTCCCACATCCGCTCTAGGACCCTGGGCAGGTGTCCTCTTGGGCCTCAGTTTCTCTAGCTGTGAACCAAAAGGTTAACCAGTATGGTCCCTGCGACGGGGCCTGAAAACTCCGGGCAGGACCCCGTCCTGGCTACTGGCTGATGCCTCTACAGCCTACAGCCCAGAGGGAGCAGGGGGCCTGGGGGAGGGGCAGATACCACGCGCGGAGCCCTGCCCCACCCTCCGGAAAGTGTGGGCCAGGAGAGAAGTGCCCCTGTCCACACAGGGCCCTGCACATGTCGCAGCGGCTGGGAAGAACCAGTCCCAAGACGACGTGCGAGCGCCTGGGCTGCGGTGCGGGTGAGCGAGTGAGGCTGCGTGTGTGCGTGTGCGGCTTCTCTTCTCTTCCTCCTTCTGCTTCGCGAAGTACCCGGATCCCACTCAGTGCCCGGCTCTCTCAGAAGCAGTGAGCGGGACGGGGTGCCCCAGGTCTTAGGACTAGCTGTAGCCTCTGCTTGTTAGCACACCTTGGAGAAAAAGAAGCTCTGGGTGGTGCAGTGGGGCTGCTTCTAGCACAGCTGAGTGCTCAGTGGGCAAAGCCTCAACAAGTACAAGATGACGGACAAAGGGCAGACGGAAGGGGGTGGGAAGCTGGGGGGGAGGGAGGACAGCGTGTGGGTGGGGGTGACGGACGGACGGACGGACGGAGGGAGGGATGGACGGACGGACGGATGGAGGGACGGATGGACGGACGGAGGGACGGATGGACGGACGGAGGGACGGACGGAGGGACGGACGGACGGATGACGGACGGAGGGATGGGAGATGGATGGACGGACGGACAGAGGAATGGACGGATGGACGGATGGATGGATGGATGGACGGACGGATGGACGGATGGATGGATGGACGGACAGACGGATGGAAGGATGGACGGAAGGACGGACGGACGGATGGACGGATGGATGGACGGATGGACGGACGGAGGGACGGACGGACGGACGGACGGATGACGGACGGAGGGATGGGAGATGGATGGACGGACGGACAGAGGAATGGACGGATGGACGGATGGAAGGATGGACGGAAGGACGGACGGACGGATGGACGGATGGATGGACGGATGGATGGACGGATGGACGGATGGACGGATGGACGGACGGACGGATGGACGGATGGATGGATGGATGGATGGACGGACAGATGGGAGATGGACGGATGGACGGATGGAGGGATGGACGGAGGGACGGACGGACGGATGGACGGATGGATGGATGGACGGACGGATGGACGGATGGACGGATGGATGGATGGATGGACGGACGGACAGAGGAATGGACGGAGGGACGGATGGATGGATGGACGGATGGATGGATGGACGGACGGACGGACGGAGGGATGGACGGATGGATGGATGGACGGATGGACGGATGGACGGACGGACGGACAGAGGGATGGACGGATGGACGGACGGACGGATGGACGGACGGAGGGATGGACGGACGGACGGACGGACGGATGACGTTGGAGGGTAAAGGGGAGGGAGGAAGGGGCGGATGCAGGGGAGCAGCACAGTCACACAGTCATCAGCGTTCTTTGAGACTTTGCTGAAGAAACTGGAACGGTGCCCTAAATGAGATTTGCAGATCATTTATGGTCTCTGCCCTTCCCCCAAAACCAAGGACGTGGGAACCGCTAAGAGCCTGGGATATCTCAGGCACTGGAAGGACCCCCGCCCCCACCCCCAGCAAGGTGTGGAAAGGCTTAGAGACCGACCAGCATTCCAGAAACTGAGAACATACGGCCAGGAGCATGATGGCCAGCGGACCCGGGTGTGCGCAGCAGAGGGCTCCCCATCCTGGCCGAGCAGAGGCCCTGAACCCCGTGCTTCTGGGTGAGTCACCACCCAGCCGGGTGCAGGACCATGAGAATGGGGCAGGATTCCTCCCAGATGCCAGGGGCTGCCCCAAGCAGTTGTGGCCTCGAGGAGGCTGCAGGCAGGCGGGGCAGCCGTGGCAGACCGGCAGCGGGACTCACGGGGGTCCCTGGATGCTGGGGGGCTGACGGGGTGGGGCCTGGCGCGAGGAGGCATGCACAAGTCAGGAGAGCGACATACACTTACGGCGTTATCCCCCAGGATGTCCAGCTGCTTCATCAGCTCCGAGACCAGGATGTCCTAGAGGCAGAGAGAGACACCAGGAGGTGAGTGCCCGCGGCGGGGGGCTGGGAGCGGAGGGGCTGTGGCACACAGTGCAGGGGTGGGAGGGGGCGGGGTTTACCGTCACGCCTTCAGCTTCGCAGTAGGCTTGGAGGGGGCTCTTGCCCTCTGCGAAGGGGGTGTGGTGGAAGTTGATGGCTGGGGACTTCCGCTCCCTCTCCTAGGACAGAGAGCAGGCGGCTGGGCGTGGGGGTTGGGCTGGGGGCCACCCAGGGACAGGGCGGAGGTGCCGAGGCCAGCGAATGTGGGGGGGCATTTGGGAAGCAAGTCCAGGGACAGAGAGGGCCCCTGCGCAGACACTGGCGGCAGCGGGGCCCCCCAGCCTGGCAGGCCCGGCTCCTCCATCCCCACCCCTGCTGCTGACCTGCTGGTCCGCCGTGAATCCTTGGGCTGTCAGGAGGCTCAGGGGGTCATGTCCTCCTCCGTGGGCTGACTGGAGCAACTGGTTGGTTGCTCGGAGGACAGTGGCTGGCAGGGCTGCCCCCGACCCAAGGCCACACGCAGGAGCCCCGGAGGCCAAGGGGTGGTCATGTGTGTACACACACGCACACACACCCTCCCGCCACAAGGTTCATGACCGCCTCGTCCCCGGGGGTCCTGAAGGTGGCTGGGACTGAGGAGGCAGCCCCAGAGTCACGAGGGCAGCCAGCAGGGCAGATGCCAGCCCCGGTCACGGCCTCACCGGTGGACCATACCCCCCAGCTGCCCTCTGGCTTCAGAGACGCCCTCCCGGCCAGGAGTGGCTGTGGAAGGTGACGGCGGCTCCCCGGCCGTCCTCGTTCGTGTGGCTGGACGCTTCCCTGAGGGAGCCGGGCCCCCGCTTCCTCCTCGGCGGGAGGCCAAGGTCACAGAGGAGGACAGGGGCCCAGGACAGCCAGAAGGGCACCTGGTCACCGCGTGGCCCCCAGCTGCCCTCACTTGGCCGCTTAAATGAGCAAGGAGCAAGCGTCCACTAGCTGCCACCATGGTCGGGGGTGGCCCACAGGGGCGCAGCCATCGTCGTGCAGCCCAACGGGTCTGGAAGCTGACACTCACGTCTCGCTCATTCTGGGGGGTCTTCCGTGGCCCTTGTTCAGAGAGGCTCCTCCTTTTCGCCCAACCCCTTGGGGTTGCGAGCGAGGGCCCAGGTCAGGAAGGCCGAGCACCTCCCTCCGTCACAGCGGCTCTGCCCCACGCACCCGGTGCCCACGCCCACGGCGCACCTCAAGTTCCAGGATCCGGAACTCCAGTAGCTCGTTCTGGTCCCTCGCATCCTGAACCTCGTGCTTTAACCGACCCTCTTCTATTTCCATTTGTTTAATCTGTAAAATAAAAGGTGGATGAGACACTGAGGTCACGCGAGGGCCCCTCCCGCTTCCTGACAGCTTCCGGCCATCCGTGGGGACAGCCGAGCCTCCCGGGCGCCCAGAGCCCTCACTCCAGGCGGGCACAGGGAGAAGTACAGGGGCGAGGAGCCGTAGATGGCCCCGGGACGGCCCTGAGCCCAGTCCAGGCATCTGAGCAGAGACAGGGGAAGAGAAGGGCCCACCGAGGGTGCACCGCTGAGGTGTCGCGGGCACATGGCCTCGTGAGGGCAGGGAAGGGCACACCACAAGGGCGTCTACTGGGCCAGATGGCTTGGCCCATGCCTCCTGAACTGAATTTGGGGAGCTGAATGCCCTGCTGGGATGCTCAGGGGTACTGGACATGGGTCAGGGCCCGGCATCCGTCCAGGTGCCGTCGGGGGCAGGTTCCCTCCACGGCATGTGGGCTCACGCACAGCCAAGGCCGCAGGCAGCGCCTACCGGAATGTGACCCCGTGCATGTGGTAGCCAGAGAAAGGCACAGGTTTAAAGTGTGCACGGAGCACGACAAGTGTGCACAGTGTTTGCACATGCACATGAGTACCTATGTGTGCACAGAAGTGCTTAAGTGTGCATGTGAGCAGCATGTGTGCACACGAATGTGAGATGCGTGTGAGGGTCGTGCGTGTACACGGACGTGTGTGCAGACGCGTGTGGGGTCCCGCGTGCACACAGGCATTTATGTATTTTGTACACACGGAAGCATTTATGGGCGTGGTATACGTACAGGGGAGCATTCAGGTGTGCATGTGTTTGTGCACCCACGAGTGTGCCTGTGAACATTACACAAGTGTGCGTGTGTGCATGAGAGCACCACAGACACAGCTGCCGTGATTTAGGAACCTGTGGACGGTCCACAGGAAGCACGTGGGCATCATGCACGATCCAGACCTAACAGCCCCCAGTGGGACGGGGCTGTGGCTCAGGGCTTGGCTGGGAGCTGCCGGTCTGCACGGAGCACAGACACGGTGGCACCCCTCGGGCCTGTGAGGACATGCAGGCCTGGCTTTTCTTTAGAAGGGCTGTGGCTGCCCGTGCTTGGCCCAGGACGAGGCCCGTGGCTGGTGGGGAAGGACGGCGCACGGCAGGACGGCGGCCCCGGCGGCCTTTCTGCCTCTGAACCAGAGCCTGGCTCCCACCTTGGTCTGACCGTCCAGTGCCAGCAGCTCTGGGGCGCCACCCACTGGGGACCATCCCAAGCTGTGCAGGTGTCCTCTGAAAAGCACGCCCGCCCCAGATCGGGTTGAATGAGGGGGTTGTGTGCAGAACGGGCGTCTCACCGGCCCAGAGAAGGGCAAGTGAGGCAGCTCTGGGCAAGAGTCCAGGCTGCTAGCAGGAGCAGACCAGTGGGCACCATGTTTTCTGGCCCATCACGTAAAATCCTCCAGCCCACAGAGCCCCAGCTAGGGGCGGGGTGCAGGGCCGACGGCGTTTTAGGGCCTCCTGTTAACCGGAAGCCAGGGGAGCCCACGGCCAGGGCCGCGGCCTGGAGAGCTCAGGTGAGGCCAGACACACAGCAGCGGGTGGGCCGTCTCTGTGGCCCCTCCGAGGACCTCTGCCCAGAAGAGAGTTCCCGGGAGCACAGGGTGTGGGGGCTGCTTTCTCGGGACGCAGAGCGCACCTTCTCCACAAGTTCTTGGTTCCTTCGGTACAGGGCCTGCTTCTCTTCAACCCACTTCATGTCCTTGAAAATGGAATTAAATTGGAGAAATTAATGCCGCAGACTCAGCGCAAAGCCCACATTTAAACCACGGTTCAGCAGAGCGGAGGAGGCAACCCCAGCCTCTGCAGCGGGCTTCTGGCCGCCGCTCCTGTGGCTCCTGTTGTGCCACTAACAAAAGCCTGCGATCTCCCCAGGAGGGGCCCGGACGAGAGCAGACGGAGGCAGCCCTGCTTCCGTGGGACCCCGCACCACCTCACGGCCAGCCCTCCCAGCCCACACCCACCCACGCCAGGCACCAGGGGCACGTGGAGCCACATGGGTGTCCGGGGTCCGAGGACCTTGACACAGAACCAGCAGGAGCCTGGGACCCTCAGGGCATGTCCCGTCTGTTCGTGCTCAGATGCACAGACGGAGGCCGGCTTCTGTGCTCTGGTGAGAGACGTGTGTAGACGTCCCGCCCC
Source organism: Mustela erminea (assembly GCF_009829155.1). Lineage (NCBI taxonomy): Eukaryota > Metazoa > Chordata > Mammalia > Carnivora > Mustelidae > Mustela > Mustela erminea. The sequence goes on along the minus strand of NC_045627.1, from coordinate 90,957,373 downwards.
GCGCCCGACGCAGCCACAAGGTCAGGTCAGCTGGGATGCTTCCACAAGCAGCCTCCTTGGCGAGGGGTCAGGAGGAAGGCCCGCTGCCCCACACGCGCCCCTTCTTTCCAGGTTCTTCGGCAAAGTCATCTGGGAAGTCGGAGGGCTGGCGGCCACTGAAAGGCGGCCACACTGTCTTCCTGCTCGTGCCCCGGCTACCCTGCCACTGCTGTCCTGCACGGACGGCCGCCGTGGGGCTCAGGCACCAACCTCATGAGGTCCAGGCAGGGTCCGTGAAGTCTGTGCTCAGCCCCGCCTCTGAGCACGGTTCCTGCAGCCCGAGCGCACGGGGCCCCGGGGCAAGCCAGCCTGCGTGGTTTGGGTAAACAGCTTACAGGTGCCCAGCGCGGAATCTGGGGCCATGCGCGCTCAGGGGGGTGTGGGCAGCACGACCCCATGTTGCTCGGGTCATCCTCTTGTCCCTCTCGCCGTCTACCCAGTGGTGAACGCACCGAGGGCCACCGTGGGCTGCGCCGGCTTGCTGGTGCCCCAGGTGCTTTCCCACGCAGACCCTCCCGGCCCAACGCGGCCGTCCTCCAGCCTCCTCCTGGGCCCACCAGGGGCTGCGCCGTCCAGCGGGACAGAGGCTCGTGGTGACAGGCAACAGACACCTTCCCCCAGGATTTGAAGAGCCCAGAGGTGGCGATGGGCGTACGGGTGAGGGAGTGACCGGCGGTCTCCAGGGGCAGCCCCGGCCCTGAGCTGGGGGAGAGACGGGGCCTACGCAGGCCCCTCGTCAAGGCGCGCTGGGCCTTTCCTGTGATCTGTGCTCCTTCCAGGGTCTGCATTTCCTAGGGGGGGCCTATCTGCGGGTGCAGCTCCCCCATACACCTGTGGACTGCCCGTGTCCCTCGGGCGCCCTCCGTGTTGGTGGGCGCCCGGCCCCGCTCGAGCCTCACCTGCCCCTGCTTGGCCAGGGCCTGCTCCAGGTCTTCTATCCGAGCCTGGGCTCTCTGCACCTCTGCTTGCAGCTGCTCACGGGTCTGTAAGATGGGAACAGGGGTACGTCAAACTTCCTCTCGCAGCCAGGACGCCCCGCAGGGCTGGAGGCTTCCAGCGGGCTCTCCCCTCCGCTAAGGGAGAGGGGGCGGTCCACGCATTTGCAGGGAAGGCTCTGGGTGAGGGAAGCACCAGGAGGCTTGTGGCGAGCGGACTCTCTCGGGTTATGGGGACGCCCTACAGACTCATTCTGAGGGACTGTCAGGGACATCTCTGTAGGCAGGATGAAAGGGCTGAGGAGGGCCGTGGAGGCCTGTGGGGCACCGGCCACTGGGCCGCATCCTGGGCTCCGGCCCACCGGAAGGACACTCACACAGCTCAGCGCTCGGGCCGTTCCCTCCCGCACGGGCGCCCTCTGCCGGTGCCGCGTGCACCTGACTCCCTCCTCCCCCGCCTCCCGCAGAAGCCCACCCTCCACTGCCCAGGGGCAGGCAAGGCCCCGGACTGTCCAGGCCACCACTCCCCCCGGACTTAATTTGCTCTCGTGAGGTCTGGGCCACAGGGCCCTTCATTCCAGTGGGCGCTCCTGTTCCCTGGAAACACCTCTGGGGATGAGAGCATCTGGGCCAGCTGGGCACTGGGTCAGGGGTCCCTGAGCTGAGGAGGGCCGAGTATCCCCTGGCCTGGCCCTGGGTTCCCCTTCGGAGACGTTAGCGGACCCGGTTCTCCTTCCCCTCCTCTGGCCTCCCTATTAGGGCCGTCGTGACACAAGGGAAGTTGGAGGGAGATCTGTTTGCTCACAGCGAGTGGGTCCAGTGTCTCCAGGCAGCGAGGAGGCGGAAGAGGACCCACTGACACTGGGCCCTGCTTCCAAGGGTCCGCGCCCAGCCGGCCAGCTGGAGTCTCAGAACCAGCTGACTGGCGCCGTGCCCTGTGTGGCTGGGGTCAGAGATGGCCCCCCGGTGCCAGGGCAGCTGGGCAGGAGAGCCCTTCCGTGTACAGAGTGCAGCCGACCTCCTTACGCAGGGCATCCCCTCAGAGCCCTGGCACGGCAGGCTACATGTCAGGGAGCGTGGGGTGGGGGTTCAGGGGAAGAGAGGTCACAGCCCCCTGCCACGACCTCCCCTGGTGGCCAGCGAGGGCAGAGGGCACCTGTCAGCCCCGTGTTCCTGCCTTCGGTGGACGGGCATGAGCGCCTGGCCCAGGGCTCAGGGAAGCAGGGGCAGGAGGGGGACACGTACCTGCTCCCAGCAGGGCCTGGCTGGGGAGGCCCAGGGGCAAGGTGAGCATAGCACCGAGCTCAGGTGGACGGGGTGAGTGAATGACCGCAGCAGATTTCAAGAACCGAGCAGAAACGCTGGCCCTTCCCCACCTCTGAGCCTCCGCTCTGGGAGAGCCCCCCAAGAGCGCCGTGGGCAGGTTCACAAGGAAGCAGACCTCCCCTTGCCCGCCATGGTCCGCAGAGGGGACACACGTGGCTCTCTGGGGACCATCACTCACACCTATGCCGGGGACCGCTCCGGGGGGAGGCCCCACCCACCGCCGGGCCGACCCAGTGCTGCCGCGCAAACACGGGTTCCCAGTCGCCTCGGGAGCTCCAACAGGCCCAGCAAGAGCCGAGGGAGAGAGGAATCAGCCCGGAAGGTGAAGCGCCACAGGGGTCCCTGCCACGGCGGGGGGTCAAGCGGGGAGGAGCCCAGTGGGAGCCGGAACGTGGTGGAGTAGAAGTCAGTTAGACCTTAACTTCTCGCTCTGCGTCCAGCGTCCCTCCGACCTGCTCCTGCAGCAAGGCGTAGGCCCGCTGCAGGGCCTGGTACTCCATGGTCAGCTGCCGGAACCGCAGCTCCGTCTCCTCCTTGGCCACGCCCTGCGCAGGTGCACAGAGACGCAGCGTTGCCGGGGGCCCGGGGAGGTGAGCCCGGAGCCCCCCCGGGGAAAGGCCCAGCTGGCTACACTGAGGCCAGGGTGAGCCTCAGGGGCCAGCAGCCAGGCCAGGGGCTCGGCGGGGACCCCACCTGGCCCCCCAAACGTGTCCGGTGAGACCTGGCCCTGGGGATGCATCTCCTCCCCACCCCCACCTTCCTGCGCGGATTCCCAGATGCCTCCTTCTGGCTACAAGGGCACCTGCTGCCCCAGGGAGACGCCAGGAGATCGCTGCTGCCTTTAAGGGTCCCCGAAGCCCCACAGCTGTTGCTCTGAGAACAAGGCCTAGGTCTGCTGTGGAGGCTGGCCGTGTCTGAGAGGACCAGGCCCAGGAGCCCTCACCCGGCCACAGCTCCCCTGCGTTCCTTATCCCCAAGGCTGCTGGCAGTAGCTGTACGATGATGTCTGAGGTGTCTAAGCGGGTCCACGGCCATGGGGTCACCTGCCCTGATCTGCCCGGGGAGGCACTACCTGGGGTCTTAATGTCCCCTGGGGCCTCTCAGGGCCACTCCTTGTCCTTCAGCCACCAGGGCCAGGCCACTGAGAACAAACCAAGCTTCTTCCCACACGCCGGGCTCAGCTGGCTGCCTGCACCTGAGGGCCGTTCCTTCTGGAAGAAGGACTGGCGGGCAGGACAGACTGGCTGTGTGTCTATTCAAGACGACACTATTCTGCACTATCTGTTCTGTGTACCTCTTGGTGCCAGCCTCCCCATACTGGGTGCTCCAGAGCCCCAGGCAGCCCTCCGAGGGGCAGGGGGCCATCTGTCCCCACGTGTGGAAGGGCAGGAGCCCAGCGGCGAGCTGAAACCCGGCCGGGGCCCGCGAAGCGAGGGTGGCAGCGGGAGGCACTTCTCACCGCGCAGAATCACAGGCCGCGGGGGCAGGGGGCACAGCCTGGGAGGGCCATGGAGCACACCGCCCCAGGGGGCAGGCCCCACAGCAAAACCCCAGTATCCAGACCCCCGACCCTGACCCCCCTGGCCTCCAGACCCCGCTCCATCCTGTCCAGAACCCCCCGTGGGAGGCTACCTCCTCCAGGTCATCGTCGGGCGTACAGGGGGTCTGGTCCGTCCTGTCCGTCTGGTAGGAGATGGAGGAGCCGTCGGACTCCAGGGAAGCCTCTTCATCATACCCAAAGAAGGTCTCCACCACAACCGGCTTCTGGCCCAAAGGAACTGGGTTAGTCCAGACACGGACCCGTGTCCCCTCCTCACCCCATGTCCACCATCCACTCTCTCTATCCAAGTCCCTCCTGCTGTGTCCCTGACACTTTCCTGAACTCCTGGCCCGACAGTCACAGGAGCCTCCTGGGTCCTTCTTGTGCCAAAATCCCACCAGACCCCTTCACGGTCCAGCTCATGATGGTCACCCCTCGCCGCGTGGCCAATGGTCCACACCTTTGTCAGCCAACATCCCGTCCTGGGCTGCTGAGCCCATCTGGGTGGCTCCTGGCCTGTACCTCTAGGTACATTGCCCGGCCCCTCCCCAGTCCTGCCTCCTGGAAGCGACGGGACAGCGGGGGCCCAGGTGGAGAGGGCGGGCGGGCCTCCTCCCGCTGGCTCCCAGGCCCCCAGGAAATCTCTACAATCTACAAATCTGCGACAATCTTGAGGAGAGAGGGCCCCCAACACTCTGGGGGCCAAATGGGCCGGTGTCCAGGCCTGAGGAGTTCTCTCCCAGGCTGCACGTGGAACACCCTTGAGCGTTCAAAAGCCCAAGAAAACACACTCATGTTGCATAAAGCAGAGCACAAGTTAACGTTCTCTGGGAATACCTCCAGAATCTCCTTTAATAAAAAACACACATTTATGGAAAAACATTGGGCTTCAGACTCTCTAGGGGCGCATGTCTGCCTGGGAGGGGGCCCCATGGGAGCCGCAGACAGGGCACCGCAGCCTGCAGTGGTGACAGGGGACCACGCGGTGGCGGTGGCGAGACAGGCCTGGGTGCCCCGCGGCCACCTGGGGATTCTAACTCCCAGGCCTGCAGGGGCAGGCCAGAGTCGGGGCGAACCCCTCCCTCCTGCGGTCATGAATCGTGGGCTACCTGGGAAATTTAAAAGCAACAATGTAGGATTTTTAAATTTAGAATTATAAACAAGAGTATTGATTTGAGGTTTGTGTTGGTTATGGTACAGTAACAATTTTTAGAAATAGTAAATATTTCCTTTTCACCTCCAGAGAGAAACTCCCTAGTTTTAAGCGGCTTTAAAGACACACATTCTGTGCACACACGGGTCAGCATCGTCTCCTTTACCTTGGGGAGTTTGGCCATTTTTTTTCTTTGCTTCCGATATCTCAAAAGCTTATCGCGCTCCTGCAAAAGCCAGCGGAAAAGGTTTTCTGAGGGGTGACCAACTCCCTTCGCGTTCCCGCGTGGTCACTGGAATGGGCCGGGAGGGCAGTTTCTAGGTGGGCTGCTGTCTGCGTGGCCACAGAGCTGGAGGGGCAGACGCCGTGGGGCTCCCGCTTGGCCCACGTGGGGGGCCGTGACCACACCCTGCTCAGTGCTCCAGCCTCCTTCACGGTGTGTGGCCCGGGGGCGGGCTCTGAGCAGAACACACACAAAAACAGGAACCCACAAGGGCCCGAGCCCAGCCCTGCTCTGCGCTCACTGAGCAGATGTCTGGGGAAATGCCCCCCCCACACACGGTGGAGACAGACCCTGCAGACACGGGAGGAGACCAAACACCCGTGTCTCCCCAGGGAGCTGAACTGCGTTTCCATGACCCTGACCATGTGCCGGCCACGCTTGGACTGCTGGATCCCAGCGGCAGGGAGGCAACCCGTGGTGGGATTGAACGCCCCAGGGACGCCAGCCGTCCCTGAAGAATGGGCAAAGCTGGGTGCTGGCTCCTGTGGGCCTCCCCGATGGTCACATGGGGCATCTATCTGACCCTAACAAATGGGCAAAGCCTTTGGGCAGGTAGCCTGTGTTGGCACAGCTGCCCTGTCTGGACTAGAAGGAGCCACCAGCAGGAGGGGTTCCAGGGACAAGTGTGCTGGGACACTGGGGTGAATGTGGGAGTTACTTACTAGCACACTCTTCACGTAGCCGGCGGTCTCAAGTGTCTGCAGAGGGAAGAGCTTGTTACAGAGCTGGGCGCACAGACCTGCTCCCCAGGGACCCAGAGCCTGGTGGCTGCCCCAAACTCCACTGCCTGGAGAGGGAGCATCTGACCTGATTCTCATGGTCCCCCCTCCCTCCCTAAGCTGACCTCCCAAGGGCACCGAGAACCTACAGGAGCACCTGGGGGCCCTCGGCCTTTCGGAAACGGCAATAACCTACGATTGCAACTGACCAGGATTTCCTCCTTTTCCTGAATGCCCCCCTCCCCGCAGATCCTCTACACAGGGGGACGCGCAGCCACTGTGCGGCTGAACGAGACAAGAGGGCAGCTCTCAGGCACGGTCAGGGAAGGCTGAGCTGGCGAGACCCGCCCTGCAGCCCACACTGGGCTGTGGAACCTCCCGTTACTTTGGAGACAACTTCAGTCATCAAAATGAAACAGGCCTTGGGGCCCGGCCAGCTCAGTCTGCAGAGCATGTGACTCGATCTCAGCGTCTTGAGTTCAAGCCCCACATCGGGCGTAGAACTTACTAAAAACGACAACAAGACAAGCCGGGCCAGCACTTCTGGGCCATAAGCCACACCGGCAGGAGAGATGCTGCTGTCCCTTCTGCGGCACCCAGAGGTCACAGAAGGACCAAGGCGACTTGCTCTGAAATGATCCGAGGGGACAGCAACAAGAAGCAGAAGGCCCCAAGCAGAGCGACTGCAGGAAGGTTTGGTGCAGGACTATTTGCAAAGCCGTGCCCTACAGGGTCAGGGCAGTGTCGAGGGCCGGGTGGGCCCGGAAGAGCCTGTCCAGTCCTAACGCCCAGCACCTGGGCCTGGACCTTATCTGGAATAGGATCTCTGCAGACGTGACTGAATCAGGGATCTGGAGGGGAGACCATCCTGGATTAGGGCACGTGTCCGCAGGAGAGAAGGGGAGGGACACAAAGCAGCCTTGCGGAGTCAGGCCGAGATCCGAGAGGCCCGAAGCTTCCCTGCAGCGAAGGATGGACCCTGGCCTGGCGCTGGCGCAGGGGGCGTGGCCCTGCTGCACCTGGACCGGATTCTGGCCTCCAGACTGGGAAAAGGTTGCGCTGCTCTGTCCCAGGGTCCCAGGAGCTAACACTGCGGCATCACTGCCCTTGAACCCCGGGGTCCGAAGCAGGGAGGAGACGACGCAGCTTTAGAGGACCACTCGGACATGGCCGCGGTGCAGCCCCAGGGAGGGGCGGGCGGACAGGCCTGCTGGGCTCTCCATCCCACGGACGGGGCAGGAGGGCAAGGAGCCCAGGTAGGTGAGAGGAGGGGTGGGGCCGAGGGAGGAGAGGGGAGGGGCTGAGAGAGAGAGAGAGAGAGAGAGAGACGGGAGGGGCGGGGCCGAGGGAGGAGGGAGAGGGGCTGAGAGAGACGGGGGCGGGGCCGAGGGAGGAGGGGGCGGGGCTGAGAGGGACGGGGGCGGGGCCGAGGGGCGGCAGGGGCGGGGCCGAGGGAGGAGGGCGAGGGGCTGAGAGAGATGGGGCGGGGCCGAGGGGCGGCAGGGGCGGGGCCGAGGGAGGAGGGCGAGGGGCTGAGACGGGGGCGGGGCCGAGGGGCGGCAGGGGCGGGGCCGAGGGGCGGCAGGGGCGGGGCCGAGGGAGGACGGGGAGGGGTTGAGAGAGACGGGGGCGGGGCCGAGGGGCGGCAGGGGCGGGGCCGACGGAGGACGGGGAGGGGCTGAGAGAGACGGGAGCGGAGCGCCCGTGGGTGGGAAAGGACCGACCGAGGGACGCGAGCTGAGGGGCGCGCGGAGGAGAGGGGAGGGGCCGACGGTCGAGGGGAGGGGCGGGCGAGAGGGGCGGGTCGAGGCCGAGGAAGAAGGGAGGGGAGGGCGTGGCCCTCGGCGAGGGGGCGGGTCCGGGGGCGGGTCCGGGGGCGGGGCCGAGGGCGGGAGGGCGCGGGCACCTTGGAAAGCTCGTCGATGAGGTTCTGCTGCTCCAGGATCTGCATCTTCAGGAAGTCCACTTCTCTTTCGTCCTGGCTTTGGTCCAGGTCGTTCAGGGAGCTGGGCCTCCTGATGATGCCGGCCCTCTGCCGCTGCAAAGCCAGCCGGACGCGGTCACGCGGGGCGGGCTGAGGGCTGGTCGGCGGCCCCGCGCGGGTCCTCCCTGCCAGCCGGGCTCGCCCGCGCAGCCGCGCCTCCCCGTCCGCCGGGGACCAGGCGCGCCTCGGCTCGGGCCGGGGCGGCGGGCGGCAGGACCCGGGGGCAGTCTGCGCCCCGGGACGAGGCGGCGGCGTGAGCGCCCGCCCCCGCGCACCCCGCGGCTGCCGAGCGGAGCGTGGGAAGGAGGCACTTCTGCAGTCGGGTGCGGGGAGGGCGTGCACCCCGGCCTTCCCCCATGCCCCAGCCGGGTGAAGGACCGGCTCAAGTAAGAAGGCGCCCAGGAGACACCGGCTAACCAAGCCCACTGCACGACGAGCATCCCCCACCCCCGGCGGAAACGGCCTGCGCCGCGCTGGTCTGCGGCGGTGCGTCCCTCCACGCAGGTGTCCCGGGGCTCCTCCCACCTGAGCCCGAGATCTTCAGAGTCAGCAGAGGCGGCGAACCCCGGGTGTTCCACCAGCAGCAGGCCTGGGGCCGGCCCGCCCAGTGACCTCCCCACCCGGTCCCGCTGGGGCAGGTGCCCACAGCCTGGTCCCTCCACGCTCACACCCTCACCTGCCGCCTCCTCTCCCAGCCAGCCCCGTGGGTTCCTTCGCTGCCCTGAGTCTGGAGCCGGGCGTCAGCACCCTCCCGGCCCACCGCACCAGGCAGGGCCCCTTACCATTTCTATGTTCTCCTGGGTGACAAATTTTAACTTGTTCTCCATCCGCCGCAGAGCGTGGGACAGGTCCTCATTCTTCCGGGAAAGTCGCTTGTTCTTATCCAGCAGTGGCTTGTACTGACTCTCCGCTTCCCTCAAGCGCTTTAACTGAAACACAATTAATGACACGGCGTGACCGCAAGTGTGACATGGAACCAACGGTCCCCGTACGGAGTCGGCAAACCGACCAGAACAGCTTTGGCTCCAGCCACGCCGTCTCGGGGCCAAGCCTCTATTTTGCCAGTAAGAGCCACAGGAGCCTCACCTGGCACATGGCCCTTCAGGGCCCCTGGAGGAGCCCCACACAGACACGGGCCACCTGAAATTCCGGGGCCCGTTAGTCGTAATCGTGATGGCTCCGCGGCGAGGGACGGGCCTCGCTCGGGTACTTCTGCTCAATAATATGGAGCAGGGATCAACCAACCGGCGCCCAAGGCCCACATGTGGCCCCTCAACCAGGTTTTGTTCATAAAGCTTTATTGAAACAGCTGAGAGGCATGTATGCAAGCCCTGTCCTTGGCACCATCACTCCTTTCCGCAAGGAAAGGGGGCACCCTGCCCCCCCAAGCAGCCACAGACCCATGGGACACAGATACCCCGTGGCCCTGCCCCACTGCCACTCACCAGCTCATTCCTTTCCTCCGAAAGCAAGGCGTTTCGGTCCTCCAGCTTCCGGACGATCGCACTCAACTCCGCGATCTTAAGCTGGAAGCGCCGCGCGTCCTTTTCATCCAACTGCTGTTCCTAAAACAAAAATCAACTGCAAACAACTGTTCGCAGACACACGTGCAGAAACCTCTGCAGATCCCAGTCACCGCGGAGAACAAAGCAGTTCTGCGCCATTACAGCTCGTGATCGCACGTGGGGGGTGGGTGGGGGCAGACCCCCCCCCCCAGGGACAGGGGACCGCTGCTGACCACCGCGGCCACCGTGGACCGCACAGTGGGGGCAGAGCGAAGGAGCAGGATGTCCGGAATATGCAGTGGAAGGCTAGGGCGTGCAAAGGCGGGCACGCGGGTGTGGGCGGGTGCTGCGGCCTCCCTTGGGGCTGCCGAGGGCTGCCCCTGTCGGGAGGGCCTGCGTGTGCGGGAGGCAGGCTCGCAGCTTCCCTCCATGATCGTGTGAGCACAGGAGGAGATGTTCAACCTGAGACTTGCAAAGATGGCTTCCCAGGAAGCGTGCTCCCTCACACTGAGGTTCTACGAGGTCACTTTTGAAACCTCCGGAACCTCATTCAAAAATCAATCAAAACATTCTGATCCAGCTTCAGAGTCTCTCTGGAGTTCACACAATCCATCGAGTGGCAGAGCAAGATTCAATTCAGTTAAGCGATTTATAATAAAATTATAAAAAAAACATGTTCTATTCTTGAAATGTCGTTGTCCTCGGGCTGGCTCAGCGCAAACAGTTTGTCCTCAGAGCAAACAAGGCATGTCCGGGGAGGACAGAGGAACGGTTCCTCATTCAGTAGGTGCAGGAGAGGCTAGGAGCAGGCCCGCAGGACCTGCACTGAGGGTCCACGGAACTTAGAGCCCCCCACCCTGGATTGCCAAGAACCACTCCAGCGGGCTCTGAATCAGGAGCAGCAATGAGCAGTGATGACGTCACAGCCGTGCGGCTGCGGGCTGCCCCCCAACCCACGCTATCTCGGCAGCCTGAAGAGGAGCAGAAGGGTGGCGTGGTCACACAAAAAGCCGGTGGGCGTGACGGGCGGGGGTGCGGGCGAATGGATAGCCAGGAGCCCGTGCACGTGGAGATGGAAATGGTGCAGCCTCGTCCCTCTCGCCCGGGGCGGGAACCGGGACCAGCAAGCAAGGACTGTCAGCTGCCTGGGGGCCTGGCAGCTGCCGGCAGGCTCTGGCTGGAGGCCTTGGGGGACCCTGGGGGGCGGGCGGTCGAGTGAAGGCCAGTGCTGTGCCACGCCAGCCCGGAAGCAAGGAAGCAGAAGTGTGTCTGCCCGCCCAGCCAAGGTGGAGAAGCGGGGGGCCTGGGGTCCGGCTGGTGGGCTGCAGACACAGTCAGCGTCCCCGGGGCGGGAGGTTCTGGTTCTGGACTCTGGACCTAGGCTCTCAACTCCCTGGGGAGCCGCCCGAGCAGGCCCGCAGAGCCGCGTGCAGTGCTGTCTGTGACTCGGGTCGCGGGGGGAGCGTGGGGAGGTGCTTACAGGGCTTCCCGAGTGGTCTGAGGCGTCTCCTGCACCGCCTGCATGAGGAAGCTCCCGTCTGGGGCTGCCCAGGTGCCGATCAGCCTCTTTGACCTGGGACAGCTGCTCATCTAGAGCCTCTTTTTGGAGCTGCAGTCTCTGAGCATGCCCGGCTTGAACCCCTAACTCTCTCTCCAGCACGAAGACTGCTCTGTCTTTAAATTTTATCTCCTCCATCTACAAGGAGAACAGAACACAATCACACAGGCAGGCAGAGTACAGGTCTGCAGTTACCATAGACACACACGGCGGCACTCGGAGCTAGCGTCGGGAGGGTCCCCACGGGAGGGGCCCTGCCCATGTGTCTCTGGGCTCCGCCAGCGTCGGGAGGGTCCCCACGGGAGGGGCCCTGCCCATGTGTCTCTGGGCTCCGCGACGGGATGCAAAGCAGGTGCCACAGCGCAGCCCCACTGCTCTGGCCGTGGCGTGACTCCCTCCACCCCACCCCCAGCCGGGCTGGCCTCTGCTCTGCTGGTCCAGTTCAAGCTGGTGCAGCTGAGTCTCCTTCTGGACTCTGGGCACCCCTCCCAGTGTCCCACCCCTTGTGGTGCTGGACCGCGGGGGCTCCTGGAGGCTGGCATTGGCTGGCAAGTCCACAGAAGCCCCCTCTAGCTCCTGCCTTCTGCCGTGTGTTGGGCAGGGCCGGGGAATCGCCGAGTTCCTGGGACCCCATCCACAGCAGACGGGGAGGAGCAGGGTCCGCCCTACAACAGCACAGCTGAGGGTATGAGAAGCGGAATTTCTCGATGCCTCTTCCCTCCCCTCTCTGAGGGGCACCCCGCCCAGAAAGAGCTGATGCTCTGGTCCTTCTGCACCCTGCCTGGCCTTGCCCCGAGGCGTGGGCAGACCGAGATGCTGCCCGACGGCTTGCAGGCAATGCTGCAAGGTCTCCAGACAAGTCAGCTCCAGACTGGAAGTCAGGAGTGTCCGGCCCACCCAGGCCTCTTCAGGCCAGCAGGCGAGTGGCCGTGAGGGGTCCGCGGCCCTCCCCACTCTCCCTGAAGTGCTCGGCCTCCTGAGGGCAGCAAGAAGGCTCTCTGCGCGCGGCTGCCACCTGCCTCCGGGCCCCTCACCTGGCCGCTGCGGGATGGGCTGCTGCCTGTGGGGAGGCAGACACACCCCACGCCCCCTTCTTCAGACAGACGGACTGACGGACTCGGGCGCGGCAAGGGGTCCTTACAAACAGTTCTCGATTTATGAAACGACTCATTTTAAAACAAATTTGCAAACAACAGAACAGGATGGGATATCCTGGCGCTTCGCTTGCCGTTTCAGGCTAACTGAGCTCATAAACTGGCCATCTGCTGAGGTCAGCTTGGGACAAAGACGTGAGATGTCTCATTAGCCTGGATCACAGAATTTGCAGGCAAGCGATGAACTGAACAGAATAAAAGAAATCCTTAATTGCTAAATTCCCATTTACTGGAGCACAAAGAAACACCCGGAAGTAGTGAAAACAAAGGGACCAGTGAAATATAGTTGTATCGCTAAGCAGCAGTGTTCTGGGGTCTAACGACACTCATACGCAACACTTAGAGAACATCACTATTATTCCGTCAGGACCCCAGAAAACGAGTCCCTACACAAAGATCCCACTGAAATGAGCTGCGTAAGCAGACGGCTTCGACCAAAAGGCAAACCTCCCTAAGATGTCGCCCAACCACACCATGTGCTGCGGCCAAGCAGGGCGACGGGCCCACAGAGGAAATTCAAGGACAGGTGCCTTCATACGGGGGTGGGATTTGATCCTCAGGGTGGGAATTCACTCTGAGTTCAGAGACAGTGTCCCGGGGGGTCCTCCTAACGCCGGGGGGCTCGGCACACAGCAGTGTCAGTGTCCATCAGCGTCCATGGGCAGCAGACGCCCAGACAGGACCCTACGGTTCCCACCCGAATGCCCACCTGGGAAGGGGGGACATGCCGGTGCATGAGGTGGAGAGAAAACTCTGTCCGGTCCTGTGGGGCCCCCTTTAGGGACCCCTAAAAGGCACTGCTTCCAACTGTGGCACATGTCTGCGTATGATGCCCAGGCCGGCCAGGGAAGCAGTGGTGGGCAGCATGGCACTGGGGGCTGCAGTCCCGCTCCCTAGTGGCCCAGCACCCCATTTCCCTGCCAGAGGCCCGTGGGTTCTCTCGTCACAGAGAGCACCTGGGGACGTCATCTGTCCCCGTCTTATGCAACTGCAAACACCCAGATGACCAGCCCTCCCCAAGGGACAGGACAAGGGCTCTCCGGTGAAATGGGGGCGTGAGTCAGGAGCCTCCGGTCACCCTGCCACCTCCTACTCTCTCCCAGACCTCTGCAGTGGCTTCCAGGTGTCCTCCCTGTGTGCACGCCTGTGCCTGCTACCGCCCGTCCCTCACAACCACTGTCCTCGCTGAAAATGGAGTCCGGTGGCGTCACTTCCAAAGTTTCAAGGGAAGACCCCAAATCCTGACTGGGGCTGGCCAGCTTCCAGATGAGCCGTCCCCACCCGCCTGCAGTCCCAGACCCACACCCGCAGCTCCCCCCCTCCCTCCCCTCCCCCATAGCACACCCACACCCCCTCACCCCTGGGAGCTCCTACACCCCCTGCCCCTCCCCCATAGCAGCCCCCCCACCTCCTCACCCCTGGGAGCTCCCCTCACCCCTTCTTCTCCAGCACACACACCCTCCACTCCCACCCTCTTAGCACCCCATGCCCACCACCTCCACAGCCCCTCTCCCAGTTACAGAAGGTGTACGGAAACCGAGGCAGCCCTTGGGGTGGCTGGTCCCCAGGGAAGGATGCTGAGGCTGGAAGAATGGCCCTTGTGGAGGGGCGAGGACATTCCGCACACCCTGACTCGCCCCTGCCGTCCAGAGCAGGCTCTGCTCAGGTGCCCACTACATGGGGCGCCTGGGAACCTGCGTGTAACATACCCTAGCGGGGCCTGGGAACCTGCGTGCAAAATACCCTAATGGGTGCCTGGTCGGCTCCGTCGACCTAACGTCTCACTCTTGACCGAGGCTCGGGTCGTGATCTCCAGGTCCGGGGACTGAGCCCCTCGTCCTCGGGCTGCGCACTCCACGGGGCGTCTGCTTCTCCCTTTCCCTCGGCCCTTCTCTCCACTCGCGCTCTTTCTCTTTCTCAAATAAATAAAATCTTAAAAAAATTCGTTCTGGACTGTTTGTCGCTCGTGAATAAAAATACAACCAATCTCTGCATTTTGATCTCGATCCTGAAAACGTGCAGAACTGTTTTAATGGTTCTGGGGTTTTGGGGTGAACTGCTGAGGGTTTCCTACAGGCACAGCACCGGCGAAAAAGACAGCTTTACACCTTCCTTTCCCGCCTGCTGTGTTTGGTGCCACTGTTCCGCCTTCTTGCCCTGACTCCAGTTCCTGGGAGGGGAAAGAAAACGAAGAGAGGCCCCGACGCGACGCAGAACCTCCTACAGCCCGTGTGCCCGCGAGCCCCATGCGGCGCACGCAATGCCGGGGCACCGCGGCTCTGGGGGGGCCCGCGGATTGGGGAAGGTCCGGAGCCACAGCGGCCTCCAGCTTCCTGGTGGCCACGCTGGAAGTTAAAAGACAACGCAGAGATGCCCTCGAATTCCTGATGGAAAACTTCCCCCCCACAGTCCCCGACCCAGAAGCCTCGAGCGTGAGAGCGGAATCCGTCTCGAGGAAACACGCACAGTCTCCGGGAGTCCTCTCCGCGCCGGGGTCCGGGACGCCGCTGGAGCCTGCGTTCCGGCAGAAGCGGGAACCAGCGCCAGGAGGAGGCCAGGGGAGGACGGAGGTCGGGCTGCTGGCCGGGGGCAGGGGAAGGCAGGCCCGCGGGCGGGCGGGGGGCTCCAGGAGGGGCGTCTGGGGAAGGAGGGCCAAGCGTGACTGTGCTCGGGGCGGAGATGCCCTCCCGGAATTCAGGCCGAATCACAAACAGGCCCGGAGAGAAACAAGCCCATGAGAAGACGAACTCCACGGCCAAGGGAAGTGCGTACAACACGGTGACAGGGCCGCGGGCGCTGTGGGTCTTGTGTGAGGAGCGCGCACACGGCAGCCGTCCTGTCGACACTGATTTCACTCAAGTGCCCCGTGGGGCCTTCGCGTGTCCCTGAATACCCTGGGCTCTGGGCCCAGGACGCTGGCCCTGTGCTCCCACCTCCTCAGCTGGGCTGAATCGGCCATGGCTGGGCCCTGCCCCCCAGGGGCCACCCTGCTGTCCCGGGCCGTCACCCGCCCCTCCCCCGGGGCCTCAGTGAGCACCTGCCACGGTTGCCACCAGACGGGTCTCCCCTGACAGTGCCCACACCTCCCTGCATTGGCCCCCCGCTAACAGAAGCCGAGTCCTCCTGTGAAGAGCCGCCCGGACAACGTAGGAGCAGGCAGGAGCAGAGGGGAAGGGGGCTGGGGTCCGGGGCAGGCAAAGGGGGAGCAGAAACTGAGATTTCAAGAAGCAGAACTTTGTGGGCGCCTGCGTGGCTCAGTGGGTTAAGCCTCTACCCTCGGCTCAGGTCATGATCCCAGGGTCCCCGGATCGAGTCCCGCATCGGATCCTTGCTCAGCGGGGAGCCTGCTTCCTCCTCTCTCTCCGCCTGCCTCTCTCCCTGCTTGTGCTCACGCTCTCTCTCTCTGACTAAATAAATACATAAATAACATCTTTAAAAATATTAGAAATATAAGCATGTTTTTAAGAATTTGGCACAAAGTCCAGAAGAATCAGCTAAAAGAGCTGCCGGCAGCTGCCCCGGGGGCGTCCATGCCAGGGCGGGGGCGGTGGTGGGCACCACAGGGACCGTCTGGTTGTGCTCCAGGCGCCCAGCTGCGGAGCCGGGCCGCAGGCCTGCAGACACACAGCGGGCACTGCCCGTCCTGGCCCACCTTCCTCCACATGGTCACTGGCGTCCCCCCTTTCCCGAGCAGAAGAAGACAGGAGGGACCGGCCTGTCGCGTAAGGAAGCCCACGCTTCCCTCAAGGGTCTTGGTGGCTCACGGCGGCACCGACGCATGGCTTAGAGTTGTGGGGGTCACGGAGTGGGAGACAGCCTGGGAAAGGAGGGCGGCTGTCCGGGCTGGGAGTGTTTGGGCCCCATGTGCACAGCCGCAGAGCTGTGCTTGGCTCACAAGGCTTGCGTTCCCCCTTGGGCCTCGGGTCTGGAGAGCGGCTGGACCCCGTCTGGGAAGTACAACATGGCGGCACGGCCCGGGGCAGGCTTCAGAAAGTGGAGCCCAGGGAAGGGGGGAGAGGTGCCCGGCCGAGCTGCTTGGAGAGATTGCGGCATCCCGCTCAGGGGATCCCAGGGGTCCTGAGTGTGTGACCAGCAGCAAAGCCAGCTCGTCCCCAGCCCATGGCAGGGAACACGGGGCTCTAAGGTAGAGCCATTTCCCCTGGCAGGGAACACGGGGCTCTAAGGTAGAGCTATTTCCCCCAATACCAAGGAGGTCAAGCTCCAAGGGGTGAGGACAGTCAGGCACAAGCCCTCCCATACCCTGAATATTCTCTTCAGCTTCTTGCTCTGGGTCTCTGAGGACGCCGACTCTCGGGGCGCCAGCCACGGACAGCAGGTGTCTGGAGCCATCCCGACGCCCCAGGGAAGCTGCCAAAATCCGGCCACTCCTGACCGGACAAGAGGCTGACTCCCCATGGTCCAGACACAGAGGGTGCCTCCCCACATGGCACCGACACCAAGACGGCCCCCGGGGGCCGTGACCTTCACCTCTCTGGACCCTGTGCTCACGCCCACGCCCCACGTGCTCCTCCCCGCACCCCGTGCCCCTCCCCGCACCCCGTGCCCCGGGAGCACATACCAGCCTGCGGATCTCCCGCTCGCACTCCTTCTTGATGCGGGAGATCTCCTCCTGGTGGAGATGGTACACGCTGCGGATCTCCGCGGCCTTGATCTTGTCGGCCTGGACCACGATGGTCAGCGCCTCCTCCACCTGCTTCTTGGCCCCCTTGAGCTCCGAGATCTCCTGCTGCATCTTCATCTTCTCCGCCTCGAACCCCTTCTTGGCCTCCTCCTTGGCCTCTGACAGCAGCACGACCTTGGCCTTGTCGGGGGCGCCCTCCCGCAGGGCGTGCAGCAGCGCCTGCAGCCGCTGGTTCTCGTTGTCCTTGACCTTGACGACCCTCAGCAGCTCGGCCTCGTGCTGCCGCAGCAGCGCCTCCCGCACGGCCTGCAGCTCCTTCATCTTCTCCTCGTGCAGCTTGGTCTTGAGCTCGGTGAGCAGCACCGCGTTCTTGTGCTGCTCGTGCTCCCGCACCTGCCGCAGCTCCTGGTTCTTCTCCCTCTCCGCCCGGCTCACCTGAAAGACAGGAGCGCCGCCGCCTGCTGGTCACGTCCCGGCCCGCGCACACCCGGGGCTCGCGGCGGGAGTCCCGTGTTCCTCCCTGCGCGGCTGGGGACGATCTCCCCCTGAGACGCGTCCTCACGGACGAGCCGGGCGGGCGGAGAGCGTGCCAGGCGTCCTCGGCAGCCGGAGGCTGGAAGCGCCGTGAGCCTGGAAAGGAAGATCACAGACACGTGGGTCCACACGGACCCGCTCCGCTGCCTACCCCCGCCAGGCCTGGCCGCCTCGCCCATGAGCCGCAGGGAAGAAGGTGCGGGATGCGCGTGGGCACGGGCCTCCGGCCCAGAGGACAGGGCACTGCACTTACCTCCTGCGATGTTCTTGGTCGATGGGGAGGCGACTTGAGGCCATCGGTCTGTCTAGATTTTGGAAATGCTCAGATTTTTCACTGAATCTCTTGTTTTCATCTAGAACGTCAGTCTTGGCTCAGGGACCACACCACCCACACGCAGCAGGAAGTTGGGGCTCAGGACCTAGCATGGGGTGAGGCAGCGGCTGACCCGCCCCGGGTCCCGCTGTGGCTGGTGTTTCGCTTCCGCCCCGGCCTCTGGGCTCCGCGGCACCTCGTGCGGGGCCAGCATCCTCGAGCCCCTCCTTCTCTCCTGTGACCCCAAGCCCAGCTCCAGAGTGGGCGCCCCCGCTCCCCACTTAGACAGCTACGGCTCCAGCTTCCCCCCACCATCCACCGTCCACAGGAGGAAGCGTCCGTATGGGCAGACGGGTGGCCCAGCCCCCTTCTCTGCTTTGGGGGCGTTCAGGGCAAAGGCAGAGCCGGGGCGCTTCGGCGAGCAGACAACACCCACGGTGCCGTCTGGGAAGTTCCATCCACGCCGCCCACGACCCTGGCACCCCAGCTCGCAACTCTGGGTTCTTTCCCCCAGGGTGACAAGCTCTGACCCTCCACCCTGGGCAGGCCCACCGCCCATCCCCAGACCGTGGCTGGCAGCCCCCAGACGCCCAGCCCTAACTCCGCACGCCGACCCACCATGGTGCGCCCCCTTCCCACAGCAGCCTCCCCCCAGTGTCTTATTCATCCCTCTCTGCAGGACCGTGGTGTCCCTCCGCGCCAGAGCGAGCATCCCCGGGACCCACACAGACCGGGAGGCCACACGCCCCGCACCCGCCGTACGCTTACCTCCCATCAGGACACGCATGTGACCGGACGCACTCAGCTGGGGCTCCCAGCTGGTGGTCCAGTGTGCAGTGGGGTCTACCCTGAGCTGCCCTCGGGATGGCTCAGACCCTGCAGTGCTGCACCAATTCTAGTGACCGAACTCTGTCTCAGCCTTGCAGGCCTCTGGGCGCTAGCAGGACCGAGCAAATAACTGCCCAGCCGTCCGGGTTCCCGCCAGAGGAGGGGCCGTTGCTGAAGCCTAGTGCGAGGGCTCGCTCCTTGCCCACTGAAGGGGCGCTGCCCTTCTCCAGTTCGCGGCGAAGATGTCAGTGGTGGTTCTCAGCCGTGGGGGGCAATCAGCAATCTGTGCTCTCAAGGGGCCGCTCCCGAGCCATTTCCGCCCCCACGGGGGGGTCGGGGGCTCGCGGCCGGACATAGGGGAGCCAGCCGGCCTCTTACATGGGCATCAAGAGGGAAGAGCAGTGTGGTCATGGTGGTGGCCACGGGTGGTCACAGAGCTGGTATTTGTCGCAGCAGGAAGCTGGTGGAGGGGATGCTCAGGGCCTGCAGGGTCTGGCTCTTGCTGTGCTCCAAGCCGATTCAGAGACAACGGCACCCACACCTGCCGCGTACTTGCCCTTCCGTCCAGTGCCTGGGACCGTCCCTGCTGCATGCGGGAAGGGCCTGGTGAAAACCCAGACCCACGCCAAGTGCCCAGCCCCACACGCTCCAACGAGCCGTGGGCAGGTTGGAGCAGCGGGCTCAGACGCAGCAGACCATGGCCCGTGTCCCCTTCGGAGCCCAGGTCCTCCGCCACAGCCCCCACAAGTGCACAAGCAAGCACATGGCGCTTCCAGGAGACACAGGCTCTCACCGCAATTTCGAGCAAGACACACTGGATGGGAAGACCAGCCCCGCTGCTTCCTTGGGCTCCGAGGGTGCCCCAGAGATGCCCTCAGCCCCCACCTCGGCCTTCCGCCCCCTTGGGTCTCCGGCAGCGGCGTTCCCCTGACGCTCCATCCATTGGGCCTGTGAATTCCTCCCCATGTGCTGTGGCCTCAACCGCACGGCTCCCCAGGCCGGAGACGGGCGATGGCGGGGATGTGGCCTGCGGCCCCGAGCACGCCGGCCGTGGGGAGGCGACGGGCAGGAGGCGTCCCAGGCTCCTGTCCCCAGATAAGCACCGAAAACTGTGGAGATGTGCCGTGGCCTGCCCGCTGGGTCCCACTGGTTCTGGGTGACTCCGATCTGTCCCGGAAACACACGGCAGCTTTGAAAGTTAAGGAGACGGTCCTGTCGAGGTAGCGGGTAGCGACGCTTCCCTGAGATCCGCAGCTGCCTCGGCCGCAGACCGCGGCCCCCAGGACCTCATCAACGTCCGGCTGACGTGGCTGCTGGTGGCTTGGCGGCGCTCTTGACTCTTGGCTTGTGGGGCCACAGCTTTGCCTTCCCAGACGTCACGGGCTGAGCGGTTTCTGCATCTGGGTGGGTCTCCGCGCCACTCGACGGACTGCCGGGGGGGCAGGTCGCCCATTCGGTTCATTTTTTCCATTCACCCACTTTCAAGGGACGAGGCTCCCCGTCGGCCCGGCTGGAGCCCGATTACTTGTTTGGTCAGGAACGTGTGGGTTTGAGCGTAGCTGGCGGGGTTCGGTTTGCTCTCATCCCACTGAGGCTCAAAGCGTCCGTCTGTGGCCTGTGCGAGCCAGCCCCGAAGCCTTCGGACGCGCCGTGACCCTGGCCGTCCCAGGCTCCCCGCAGGTCGGGCGATCCTGTGGCTCACCGCCGGCCCCAGCCTGTGCCCCAGGCACCCTGACTTCTTTCAAGGGGCAGTGCTATTTCGGCGTCCCAGCAGGACCCAGGGCTGCCGCAGCCCCAGGCTGGTCCCGGCTGCAGGCCTCCAGTCGGACAGAAACAGCCTCCCCGTGCGTATGCTAGAGGAGACGCCTCGAGCTTCCCACCGGCGCTTCCCACTTCCAGCTCGGTTTCCACCTCCAGCCCAGGCTTCTGTTCGACTTCCCAGGGCAGCTTTCGTGCCTCCGCTCCCCTCACACGCAGAACCTGGTTCTCAAGGAAGCCGGGGCGGCAGGGGAGAACATTCCCGTATCCCTCTTCTAACCACGTGAGACACGCAGTCGCTCGGAACCCGGGAGCTGCTGTGCTCACACCCTTCCTGCCAGTAAGAGTCCTGACAACGGGCGTTCTCCCACATTTCCTGCTCTCTTCCCTGTTTGTCATGGCGGGGCCTTGTCTGCGTGGTTGGCTCCCGTGGCCTGGCCGTCCTCAGGCCTTGTTCAGAAAGAAACTACGTTCCGTGCTGCCCACAGTCCTCACAAAAACCCGCCTGACCCCCAAGTCCCACCGCAGGCCGAGCCAGGCTTTCCCTGAGGAGGGGGCGCTGGTCCCAAGAACCTCCACCAGCCGGCCATCCCAGTGGCTGGGACCTGCTGTGGACACACAGGCCCACGGTGACAGGCACTACCGTCTCCACTCCTTGGTCAAGGCCAACGTCTCCCCTCAGGCCAGACCACAGCCCCACGAGGATGGCCCGCGTCTGGCCCCTGACCCACGCAGACGCTCATAGGGAGGGGTGGCCGCCATCCGCAGTCCTGACCGGACATCCCCAAGAGGGACCGATCTGCTGGAACGGCAGAGCGACAGGGGCCGGGCTGGGACGCCCTGAGGCCGGTCTCCTGCCAACCTGCTCCGGACAGGACGGAGACAGAGGCACCCGGAGTCCTGCTGCGCAAGGAGCGTGGGCACGGGACACGCTGTGTCCGCAGCCGAGATCCGTCACTGATGTCACCCGCCGAGAACAGAACTGCATCTGCCAAGAGCCCCCAAGGCACCGCCCGGAGCCTGCGGGGTGGGGGGGTCCTGCGTTCAGACCGTGGCACAGCAGGCCCGACCCGCCGGCCACACAGCCACAGGCCCTGGGTCCCTTCTCACCAGGGGCCCTGGCACGCCGTTCCACGCTCGTGCGTGCTTGGAAGCAGCCATAACCCTTTACGGGGCCACAGAACGTTTACGGCTCTTGAACACGGGTCCACGCATTTGCTCGAGGTTTATGGGATTTTAAATCACATGGGCACACAGCGCCGCTGGGACCTGGCTTCAGGGGTCGTGGCCACCTCCACACAGGCTGGCTTTCTTCAGGAAGGGACCAGACCTTTCTCTCTAATGCAGGGTCCTCCCCAGAGACGGGCCCGCCTGTCCCCCACTGGCCAGGGCGCCGGTCCAGCCAACAGCAGCACCACCTCGGACCGACGGGCAGGGAGGCCTCCTTCGAGGAGCTGAACGTGCAGCCCTGACTTCCCACGTCAGCTGCTTGCGGCCTTTGCCCATGTTAGGCCAGTTTCTGGAGCGCCCCGACTCGGTTCTTGTTCCTTCAGGTCCTGGCTCTGAGAAGGCATCTTCCCTCCGGCTCGCTCTCTGGGTCAGCTCTGGGTCTTTCCCGCCCCGTTTTGTCTGCCAAGTCCCAAGCGGCTGTATTTCCGGGGAGACTGCTGTCTCTCGCCCGACCAGGAGGAAAAGCTTGCAGCTGCCGCGGGAGCCTGCCGCACCCTGCGAGGGGGACTCGGTGTTTCTGGGCCTGGAGGAGGGGAAGACCCTTCCCCATGGAAGGCTTGGAAACAACGGGGATTTGGGGATGTGGACATGACTCCCCATGATCGACTCCCACACCTTCCACGGTTGTCACGCAGACGCCACCGCTCCCCTCGGAGCCAGGCCTGCACGGCGGGTGTGCTGGACCGGCGCTGGCTGCGGGGCCGGCCGTCCCTCCCCACCCCACGGCCTTCCCCAACCGGGGGGAGATTGCAACCGTCCCATTTTCCAGCATGACCTACAGTGTCAACTACCCCAACCTCATGACCAGGACACCGCACAATCCCCTAGTGGGTCCTGATCTGCGTTAGGACCCCTGTGCTCTGCCAATGTCGTGGTCCACGCGCTACACTATCGGGCCCCTCCTATGCCCACCTACACAGCCCTCCGTGGCCTAAACTCGGGGCCACCATTCCTGCCGCTGCATCAGGTAAGCCCTGTCCAAAAGGAGCTCCCACAGACCCGCCTTGGCCCACTCTGTCCAGTCATTCTGGTCTCTGGCCTGGGACATGTGTTCTGAGAGGCCCTCCTTGATTGCGCCACTGCCGCCAGGCCTTCTTGCCTGGGTTTACTTCGCCCAGACGCCTGCTTCCCATTCCTCAGTGTCTCCCTCCACTGAGGTACGGCCTGGGGGGTCACACAGGCACCCTGTGTTTCAGAAACTCCTTCCCAGTTAAAGGAGGCCAGCGTCCTTTGAGCAGGTAGAAGCGTGTCGTGTCCATTCCTTCCCACAGGCCACAGTGGTGCTTGTGAGCAGGGGGGCACAGTGGGGGCGGGACCCCATGAGTGCGGGCCGTGGGGGCTGCTCCGTGTTTGGGCTGGGCTGGAGCCTTGGCGTTGTGGCGGAGATGGGTGGCCTTCAGCACCAGGCTTGTTTTCACCTCACTGTCCACGTTCACACCCCCAGCACCCCACTCTGCTTATCGGACGCTGAGTTCATTTCCACGTGGCTCCCACGACGCCTTCCGAGTGAGCTCCTCTCCCTGCGGGGCCAGCTCCCTCTTTCCGGAAGGTTCTTTGCCAGAGATGGCCCCACTTCAGTCTCCCGACCGAGGGCGGCCGCAGGACAGTCCTCTTCGATTTAATGTGTCTCATTCTTTACTGTCAAGTCAACCTCCCAGGTACCCCACGAGAGCTTGACCAGCCGCCTGAAAACCACGGTGCTGAGCTCACGCAGGTTCCCAGGCTTTCCGGGCACCTCGTCTACCCCAGCAAGTCACAGTCCCAAACCGTGGTGTCCCTGCTCCGGGACTGTGCTGGGGATTCCTGCTCAAGGGTGGGTGACCTGCGCCATGGCCTCCGGCACACAACCGCCACGCAGCCGGGCTTGCGAGTGGGTTGGGTCCTGCTGGCTGTCCCCAGACTTCCGGGCTGAGGTCCAGATCCAGCCCGCCTCCCCAAGCATCTGGAAGGTGCCAAAACCAGACAGAAATCAGTCCCATGGTCCAGATCTGGTTACGCAAATTTGTCCCCCGCTGTTGCAACAGTGACGTTAACGGTGGCACATAAAAGACTTCAGGATTGATAAGGACAGGGCGGTTGATGATCACGATGATCGGATTCGTGCTTTCTATCCCCCATGTCGGCATGACTAAGGCCCCAGCACCGGCAGCTTTGTGTGGCGAGGGACGCGTTGGGCTGAGCAGACGGAGCGGGGGACACCAGCTCAGGATCGCTGGCGCGTTTCACTGACCGACCTGGCTGCTGGGGGAGACGGGAGAGCGCAGGCGGGAACTGGAAAGAGGCCCGAGGGACGTCCTGCCTCCGATTATCCTGCTCCCAGCTCAAGGCCCTGGGTTGGGGTGAGGACGGGCACTCTGAACCCTGGGGGAGCCTGGGTGGCACAGTTACGCGTTCGACTTTTGGTTTCAGCTGAGGTCATGTTCTCAGAGTCGTGAGATCGAGTCCCAAGTAGGGCTCCCTGCTCAGCGGGGTGGGGGGGCCCTGCCGGTCTCTCTCTCTCCCACTGCTTCTCCTCCTGCACGCTCTCCTGCTCTCTCAAATAATTAGATAAATCTTAAAAAGAAAGAAAGAAGCCATAAGCCCCACCGGTGTGCAAAGGACAGCCAAGAAGCTCCCTGACCTGAGCCTCACGCCCGTCCCTGGAGGCCAGCCCCACGCAGGAGGAGACAGGAACCACAGTGTGTCTGCAAGGGTCTAGAACTTTCCTATTTGAATCGTGAAGGACAATGTCCTGTGTCGGTTCTGGGTGGTGGGTATCGTCTACAGATACACACACACACACACACACATGAACACAAACAAAAAAACACTTGAACGTTTTAATGATGCTTGGCAGGAAGGTACCGGTCTGGCTTGGAAGTAGCAGTGGGAGCCCCGAGGTGGGGGAGGGAAGGCTCAGGCTCAGAGAACGTCCGTGGGTCTGAATGGCCGGGGTGCCCCCGGCTGCTCCTTCCCACCTTCCAGACTAGCAACAGGGGCGGGAAGGGGAGACGATGATGAAGAACCACTACCCTGCCGCCACCTGCGTGTTCCTGGAGTGGAGGAGACCCAGCTCTCCGGGACTGACACCTTCTCCTGGGGCCCGTGGGGCCCGTGGGGCTCTGTTCCCTGCACCCGCAGGCTGACCGCAGGCTAGAGCCAGGGGGACGCCGGCAGCCAGCGGCTGAGGCGGCAGGGAAGGCGGCTCCGGGCCGTGATGCCCAAGGCGGTAGGCTTCAGAGCATCCCCTCGAGTGCACGGGGAAGGGCTCCTGCCAGCAAGGGTGAGCCCCGCCGGCCAGGGTGAGGCTGGCGGCCCCATTTCTAACAAGAGTCACAGGCCCTGCCGTGCAGCAAGTCTGCAAACCGCAGCCTCAGGGGCCTCACCCCTGCAGAGAGAAGAGCTGGGGGGAGCCCCCGGAGGAGACACCCCCCCCCCGCGGTCTCAGCCAGGTGACCGGGCTGTCCGGGGGGCTGCCGTGCTCCGGACACGCACACGCGCCCTCGGACCAGCTTCCGCGCACGGGGCCTCCGCCGCGCAGACCCCCGCTCGCTCCCGCCACCCCTGCCCTGGGCTGGCGGGGTTGGGAACCGCCCAGATGCCGCAGGCCGGTCCGTGTGGGCAGAGCCTCAGACCTGCCCCCGGCCCCGCGGGGCACCTGGCACGGGCTGCTCCTGTCCGCGCGGCCGCGGACCCAGAACTCGAGCGCGGACCGCGGCCTTTGCGTCGCTTCCTCTGAACTTGGTGCCAAGAGGTCAGTCCTTCGGGACAGAAGTGACAAAGGCCCCGCCGCCGCAGCACCTCGGCGCCAGCTCCCGGGCCCTCGCACGGCAGGGAGGGGATGCGAGCTCTAACCCGGCCGGCGTCGCGCGCTGTGGACGCCCCAGGAGCGCGCGCCCCCACCCCCCGCCCGCGCCCCCACCCCAGGCCTCCGCGGGGCCGGCCGGCTTGGCTAACAGCGCACGCGCAGGAGCACGCAGCCCGCAGACGGCTCGGAAACCGGCGGGCGCGGCCTGTCCGGTCACCGGACTGATGGACGCGGGGTCTGAACCTCCGCGGTTACCACGGCTCCTGGGCCAGGCTGTAACGGGGGGGGGGTCACACAGCTGCTGGAGACCTGGCCCCCCGTCCCCACGGCCTCGCAGAAGAGCTCGGCCCTGGGCAGGACCCTCCAGACCCACCCGCTTCCGCACTTCCAGGAGGCGTTGGTGGGGGCGGGGGCAGAGGTTCGGCCGTGGAGAGGACAGCGGGTCCGTGGGACGCCTCCCACCCAGGCCTGGCACGGAGCAGGCGGTCCCGGACAGAACCCCACTCCCCCCAGCACAAGCCCTGCCTTCCGCGTGGGCCTCGAGGACCCCAAGTGCCGGACGTCTGGGTGGTGCCATCTCAGGCCTGCCCCAGGCCATCGCCACTCCCCGGGGCTGCCCCCCGCGTTCCTGAGGCCCTGGAAGCGCTTTGCTCAGTCTGTGCCTTTTATCCCTGCAGCGGTCGTCCTACCGCCCATTCAGGGGACATTTCCCAGGATGGCGCCACTGGCCGAGGTCCCATTGGCCCAGGCACTGAGCCAGGGCGGTCCCCCACCTCACACTACCCCCCGCCCCGCGCTGCCCTCTTCCCAGAGCGGTCTGTCCTTCCCAGCGGCCCTGAGAGCCCCTGAGGACCCTGGGACCAGGCAGGGAGACCCGGCCGGGCAGGGGTGGGGAACAGGGAAGGAGGGTTGGGGGCCCACCTTGCCCTTCTCCTGCTGCAGCTCAATCTGGATGTCGGTGAGCTTGGCCCGCAGGTCCTCGTTGGCGGCCTGGAGAGCAGCGAGGAGCTCCGCCTTGTCCCCCTTGCCTCGGGCGCCCATGCCCTTCTTGGACATGGTGAGGGCGGCCCCACGGGTGCCCCGGGTGGGCCGCGTCTGGGCTGGGCTGTTCACACCAAGCTCGGGCAGGCAGGGCCTCCAGCGGCTCCACTACATTTCCTTGCTGGCCTGGAGGGAAAACACGGCTGGTGAACGGACTGGCCTCCCGCGGCCTCGGGTGGAGCTTGGGCCACATGCAGTGGGGAAGGGGAAAGCCAAGGCTGGCGTCAAGCCTGGAGGAAGGCGTCCAGACTGCATGCCCGGCCCGGCCCCAGACCACAGAGGCCCTCTGTGCTCCGCGCGCAGCTGTGACGGGCCGCCCGCACCGCCGGTGCCCTGCCAGGCGCAGGAGGAGTGCCTGCAGGGTGTTCTTTCTGCCTCCTTGGAATGAGAGGCTGCGGACCCAACTTTAAGGTCCAATTTCATACCTGGGTATGTCGCCCCAGAGGCAATGGTGGGCATGAACCAGGAGCTTCTCGGACAAGGGGGTGGACCCCGCCAGGGGACCCGAGAATTTTGCCCCAGGTGGACGTACGCCCTCGCCCTGAGCCAACGCAGGGGAGAACTCACAGCCCCAGCCACCCCGGGCGGCACCCTGCCCCGGGCCTGCCCGTGCATCGCCGAGCACCGCGCTGGGGATTCCCTCCGTCTCCCCAGGCCTGGGGCTGCGTTTCCTTCCCCGCGTGTCCAGCACCAGGTGTGGGAGGGAGGCCGATCGACCAGCTGTGTAGACTGGGGGCCGGGATTCAGCACCAGGAGGTGGACCCTGCTCCACACTCAGACCTGGGCAACCCCGTGCCTCAGTTCCCTCACCTGCACCAAGGGACGGCAAGGACGCCCCTGGCCCTCAAGGCCTCCGTCCTGCACTTCAGACACCAGGACGGTGCCCCAGAGGTGCCCGGGAGCACCCGCCTGCCCACCCCAGCTCACAGGCCAGGAAGGTGCCTCCAGTGGGGTCGAAGTTCAGCCT
This sequence comes from Mustela erminea, assembly GCF_009829155.1. Classification (NCBI taxonomy): domain Eukaryota; kingdom Metazoa; phylum Chordata; class Mammalia; order Carnivora; family Mustelidae; genus Mustela; species Mustela erminea. The sequence continues at coordinate 90,930,077 of NC_045627.1, read as the reverse complement.
GGACGCAGGCTGCGACACTGTCACTTCTAGGGACGCGCTCTCCGCGTGAGTCCCCGCAGCCTTTGTCCTCCCTGAGGCCTCGGGACGCGGACCCCGGACAAAGCCCCAGATGGGAGTCCGCAGAGAAGGCCCGCGCAGGCGACACCGAATGAGGAGGCTCGTCAGGCAGAGGCCTCACATCGGCCTGGGGAGCAGAGCCAGATGGCGGACTCCTCCAAGGACGGGGACTGAAGCCGGTCGGGGACATTGGGACGTTTGGGGTCACCTCGGCACTGGTGTGGCCTCAGAAAAGATCCCAGCAGACCCTCTGTCCCTCCGCCCGAGTCCGATGGCTGGTCCTCCGCTCCTTCTGTCCCGGGCCCCTGCCCGGAGATGGACACGCCTGACGGAAGGGAGGGGCCGAGGCCGAGGCTCCCGGTTCCATTTGCAGAGTCCGCCTGGGGCCATTCTGTAGATTTTCCAGCGCTGTGTAGAGGGTTTTCTGCCCAGTTGCAGGGACGCTTCCCTTCACGCCTTCCCCGGCGGCGCCGAGGGACCCCTGGGTCAGAGTTCCCGCGGGCAGAGCCACACAGCTGCATCTGCTGAGGGCAGGCCCACATGCAGGCCCCCAGCCCCACGGGCCGCTGCCGCGGGGCCGTCCCAGAGCCTCTCATCACCTGCAGGACCCCCTCGTGTCCGGGCGACGCCTGGGTGCTGACCACGGACAACACGAGCCTGAAGCGTGGCCGACGCGGCGCTGCTCAGGGAAACGGATGAAGCAGCAGCTTTGGAAGAAGAAGGGTCCTGGCTGCTCCGACTGGCCACATGAGCTAGTGTCCCATTGTCCACGGCGTGGCCTCTGCCACGGCATTTGTGGGGGGTGGTCAGGAGACGTGGACTGGCGGGTTTCCATTTGGGAGAGGAAAAGGACAGAAAGTTAAAAGCCCCCCAGTTCCTGCCTTGGCCATCAAAAGCTCTTGCGGGGGCACCTGCGGGGGGCGCCTGGGGGGCTCAGTCAGCGGAGCGTCGACTCTTAGTTTCGGCTCAGGTCATGGTCTCAGGGTCCTAGGATCGAGCCCTGCCGTGACCTCCCTGCCTAGAGGGGAGCCTGTTTCTCCTGCTCTCGTGCTCGCTCGCTCGCTCTCAAACAAAATTTTAAAAAGAAAAGCTCGTGGGGGGCCAGGGCAGTGTCTCCGTGGTGGGAGGGAGCCCAGGCCGCCCGTTGGCAGGTTCCCTGCAGACTGCTCGAGGGACCCCCTCGAAGGGCCCAGTGGTCCTGCCTGCAGGCTGTTCTCCACAGCCTGGGCTAAACCACCGTTCCGGCCCCGTGGGCAGAGACTTAGGGGTTCCCGGGGACAGACAGACAGACGTAGCTTTCGGGACATAAGAAAAGTTATTTCAGGCCCCCGGCCGTCCCGCGGGAGCAGAGAAGGACAAGCGGCCACATCAGGCAGGAGAGAACCTCGTCACACGAGGGACAGTAGCTCAGGGGCACGACCCCCAGGGCTGGTTCCGAAGGGAAGAGGGACCGTGGACCAGCCCTGCAGGATCCAGACCCTGTGAGCCCTCAGGTCCGGGACCCGCCGGAGCCAGAGCACCGGCCCCAACCCGGGCGGGCCTCGTGACGCGGGCCTGCGCTCGGTCACCTTCGGACGCCTTCTGCCCGCTTCCACGCTGAGTGCCGTCCGCGCAAGGCCCTGGGGACTGGCTGCCCTCGGCTCACACCCCCGCCCCCGCAGTGTGGCTGTCGCTTCGGGAGGGCGCCCCGGTGCTCTCCTTCCTTGCTGCGGGGAAAACCCTTCCTTTTCCTGTTCTCTGGCTTGGTGGCGTCTCTCCGCTCGACGCCCCCCAGGGGGACCCCAGTCCCGGGTGACAGGCCTGTCCTCCTGCCTCCCCTGGTCAAGACCGCTACGTCTCCCTGCTGCCCGCACCAGGTGCCCGCGAATTCCCAGTCTCCTGCTCAGTCCGCCCAGGCTGCCTTCCACCCCCACTACCCAAATACTCCATGCCTTCCGTAGATGGGGTGGTTGTTTTTTTACGTATTTTCTTTTTAAGATTTTACTCATTTGAGAGTGAGAGCAGGAGCAGGTGGAGGGCAGGCAGAGGGAGAGGGAGAAGCAGGTTCCCCACAGACTGAGGAGGCAGATGTGGGACTCGATCCCAGACCCTATGACCACGACCAGAACCGAAGGCAGCCGCCCAACCAACTGAGCCACTCAGGCACCTCTTTTTTTCATGTATTTTAAAATGAACCTCTGTAGGCCTTTCCCAGACGGCGAGCCGGCGCCACAGGTGTGTAAGGACGGAAGTAACTGTGGGGCAAGACGGAGGGAGACCCCCGGTGCGGGCTCCAGACGGACACCTGTGGCACAGCCCTGAGCCTGCAGGGCCCCCAGGCTGGACGGCAGCCCGGGGGTCCCATCCTTCCCACCCGTGCCCTCCGAGCCCTGAGCCTTCCTCCTGGCCGCCCCCACTGCCCACCGTGCCTTTTGCTCCATCGGGAACACGCTTCCACCAGGCTCAGCACAGACTGTCGGCTCCGGCCTGGGCTCGGGATCCCTGCTGGCTGCCCCACCAGGTTCCTGGAGCTGAGCGGCCCCCGCCGTGCTCTGGACAACCTGCACTGAGAATTTTCCATGCATCAAGGGGCACTGAGCCCTCCCTGACTTCTCCCCACAGGTAGAGTTAGTATTTTCCTCCAACACCAGTTTGGGGGCAAATAGAGGAAACTGGCAAGTTTATTACTATGGAAATGATTGGGAAAAACTAACCCCCTCCCCATTCCCTTGAAGGCAGTGGGATGCGACTGGCCTACACCAGAGCAGGGATTCCTGGGCCCTCTCCCCCGGAGCCCTTGATGGGATTACCGCCAGCAGGAAGGAAAGGGGCTTTTCACGCCCCATATCCTGTTTGTGCTAATGATCTCCCGGGTGAGCCCTCAGAGGAGAGTCGGGGAGGATGAAGCCTCTGCCTGCACCGGGACAGGCTCAAAGGTGGCGCCCAGGGGGCTCTGGGGTGTCCTGCTCTGCCCTAGTGCCTCTGCACACCCCATGCCTTCCCTCCGTGCCCACACCCGGTAAAGCAGAAGCCGTAAGGGTCACGTTCGGGGCACACACCCCGCTTCCTTCCTGTTTCCACCCCGCTTTCTTCCTGGGAGACAGAAGAGGCTGCCGGAGGGAGACACAGGGGGCTGGGGGGCCCGTGGCCTTTGCTGGCGGCTCCGGCTGGAGCACTCACCCCTGCCCAGAGGAACCAGTGAGTGCTGGAAGCAGGGGCTAGGGGTGGAGGGTCAGCAGGCCACCCCTGGGGCTGCACCAGCCCCCCAACCAGGCCACGGGTGGGCCCCCCAGCCAACATGCTTGAGTGTCCAAGCGCAACAACCCTGAAACCCACGGCTTCCCGTCGCGGGGCTCAGTCCGAGCATCCAGCATCCACGTGCTGGTGGGGTCCCTGGGGCGCCGAGGGCCGCCTGCCACAGCTGAAAGGGGCAGAGTCCACGTGACAACGCGGGCATTTCAGATACTTGCTGAATTAGTCCGCCTCCAGACAAGAGTCGCGAACCCACTTGGGAGACGCAGGGGCCTGGGGGTACGAAGCAGGGTCACCGACAGGCTCCGGCTCCCCGCAGACCAGTGCACATCTGCCACCAGCCACGCCTGTTGCACTTTGTTGGGGAGTCACTGAACGACCAGGTTAATAGCACAGTCTGCGCCCCTAGGTCTTGGGGTCTCCAAGGGGGCAGTAAATAGAGGGGCTCGCTCTGCTGTCTCCCAGGAAGCGCTCTTACGTTCGGAGCATCTGGAAAGGGAGAAAGGCTCTGTGCCCGTCAATTGCCCTCCGGGGCAGTAACCCTCCAGCCTCCGAGCTGACAGGAAACTGTGGGGTCCGCCCCACCCCCACCCGGCCCCTGCCGGCCTCCAGGATTTCTCCAAAGTGGAGCCCATGCTCTGCTCACACTTTACCTCCAAAGAAGACAGTTTGAATCTGATGCTTGTGCTTCTGACGCTTATCACTTCCACGGAAGCCGAAGGTGTGGGGAGTGAGGAGGCAGGCAGCGGGGAGGGTCCGAGTCACCCTGTGGGACCCTACAGGGACCCCCCGAGCTCGGGGCGGACCTGTTGGCAGTCAGACAGATGCCCGCACGCCCGTGGGTGTGCGCAGCGGGCAGACGCCAGTGTCAGAGGGGCCCTTGGCCCTGGGGGAGGTGTCTCAGGGTGCCCCCTCCCCAGGCTGGGCCCTCAGATGAGCCTGACAGAGTGGCGCAGAGACAGGCCAGCTCTGGGCCCTGGGGTAACCCTGATGACACACAGCTCTCCCATCCAAAGCCGCTTTCTCCAGAAAACATAAAGACCCCAGAGAGGGAGAGCAGCTGGCCATGTGGCTGGACGGACGTGCTGGTCCCAGAATCTGATCCACGCCTGGACACGTCAAGGCAGGAGTTGTGCTGGGGGCCGGGGCCGGGGGCTAGGAGAGCGTCTGGAGCGGGTGGGGAGCAGCACATGGAGTCTGGGGGCCCGGGGGCGGGGGGGACAGACGCACTGTCAGCATGAGCCCTAGGACAGCCCCGAAACATGGCAGACACTCCAGCCCGCTGGGCTCTTTCCCACAGCTGACCACGAGGTGGCCACAGGACACATGGAGGGTCCACGGAATGGCCAGGGGCAGAGGCTGAGGCCTCAACTCCCCTGGGAAGTGCGTTTTCTAGAAGCCAGAGGCAGAGGTCAAGAGTCCAAGCAACGTCACCACGGGGAGTTTCCCTGTCCACTGAGGGCAGGAGCAGATTTTGTGGCTCCAGGATGGGACCAATGCCGCCAAGGCCAGCAGACTCCCCGTGAATGGCTAGGGCAGCCAGGGAGGCACCCCACATGGCAGGGGACGCCCTCCACCCCACAAGGACGCCAGCGCTCTGCCAGCTGGCTGGCATCTCTGAGAAGTGACTTGGTGTCGGCCACACCACCTCCGTCCTGACTCCAACACCCCCGCCTCTTCCCTGTGAACCTGCCGGGGAGTCACAGTCCCCAGTCCTCTCAGTGGATTCCGACACGTTCCCTTTCCGTGGAAAGTTCTACGGTTCACGGCCGGAGTCCAGGCCCACCCGCGAGCGAGTGAGACTCCAACCTGGACGTAAACTTTTCCATGTGAATCGCACACACGCGGCCGTGTGGGGTGACACAGAGAGAGCTCTCGTGCGTCCACGCAGCTTCCCCGGGGGCCGCGTCCTGAGAAACCACAACGCAGAAGTGCCCCCAGGACGATGACCGTGTCTCCCCAGGACCCCTCGTGTGTCCTGTAAGCCCACGCCTGCCCTAGCCCTCCTCAGCCCCGGGCCACCGCGAGTCTGCCCACGTCTCTACGTTCCGGCATTTCAGGAACCTTCCAGAAAGGGACTTGGCGGTATGTGACCTTCTGGGATCGGTATACCTCTGGGATCTGCTCAGGCTCCACGCACGGGCGGCTCACCCGCGTGCGGCGTTCCCGGGTATGGGGACCCGCTCATACTGGAGGGCGTCCAGCCGTGTGTGGGCTCGGCCACGCTCAGGGCTGCTCTCAGCACGCGCACACGGCTTGACGAGCAGCCTTGGTTCTCCGATACAACCACCCATGGCGTGACGCTGGGGTCGCCCGCGCTTGAGGAAGGGTCGTTCCATGAGGCGCCGCCGAGATGTTCGGAGGCTGTGCGCCCCCCCAGCAGCGAGGGTGCTGCTTCCCCGTGGTTTCGTCTGTTTTCCCTGCTCGCTGGCGCCCGGTGGCCTCCCACGGGCTCCTGCCCCCGCTGGGCTTCCTCTCTGGTAAAACCACGCTGCCCACCTGTTCTGCCGGCCCGTGGGCCAGAGAGGGCAGGCGCCTCGTGCCGCGCGTCCTGCCTGCGTCTGCTGGGGTTTCTGACTCCTGCAGCCCCGGCGAAGACCCGGGGACCTCACCCTGGTGTCTTTCCGGGCCCGAGGTCCCTCGCTGGCCTGCCTTCTTCGCCTACTTCTGACCCCATATCCAGTGTTTTGTTGTGGGATAGGAGGACCAGGGAAGAGCAGGTTTACCCTGCATTCCTGGAGGTGGCAGTTTCTCAATCAAAGGAAACATCTCATACTTGTATCGACCATTACATGAGAACAATGATTACCACAATCACAGCCGAGATGGCGTCATCTAAACCATGAGTGTGATCTGACGTGTGCTGGCTCCCTTCACAGGCGGACGGCAGGCATCACGTTCAACGGCCGCCGTCACCAACCACCTGTTGGAGGAAAGGGTCCTCACCTCTGGTGCTGCAGGGACCGGCCCACCCAGGAAAGATGCCTTTTGCAGAAGCCACTTTCTGCGTGGCTTTGCGTTTGCCTGACTCAGTCCGGGGAGGATTTCCATCACATTAACACCGGGAAGTATAAAAGGGCAGCGGTTAGGACCCTCCAAAGCGGGCCACTGAGCACGGAAATGGTTTCTGGATGGCAACGCAAGTGTTCCAGAAAGAACAGAATCAGAATACCGCGTCAATGCACAGTTTGGCTTCTGCTGAGCTGGTCACCTGACGGACGGCCATTTAAAGTGGAGACATGTAAACAGATTTCCAGCACGGGGAAGAATCTCAGATCGCCGACCCAAATGCCAGGTGTTGGGGTGAGGAAACCAGGGTCCAGAGGGAGCGTGTCCCCCAAGGACCCAGCACCATCTGACAGAGCCCCAGGCCTGCCGTTCCCAAGAGAGACAGCACAACCGGACCCCCCTTGCTGCAGACAGTCCAGGCTAGTGACGCCCGAGCACTGGGGAGCAGACATGAACACACCACGTCTGGAGCGGGCCAACCTAGCCTGCCCGAAAGCTCTCTGCCTCTGTCCAAGGGGGCCACCTCTTCCCAAACCCAGCTGGGGCCCAGGACCAAGCTCAAAAATATGTGCAGGAGGGGTGCCTGGGGGGTTGAGCGTCCGACCCTTGGTTTCAGCCCGGGTCACGATCTCAGGGTCCTGGGATCGGAGGGCTCCCTGCTCCCCCCGTCATGCTCTCTAAACAAACAAATAAATAAAATGTTAAAAAAAAGTTTAAAGGAATACAAACAACATCCAGCCCCGACATACAAAATCCACCACGTCTGGCATCCAACCGAACGAGCAGGCTGCCGGTTACGTCTCAATAAAACGAGGGGAAACGCCCGGCCAGGAAGTAGGGAAGCGGGACTGACTCTGAGCGAGGAACAAGGAGGAGGCAGACCGTAGATCACAGACCTCCCCAGCGCCAGCCAGGACGGCAGAGCAGGGGCAGGGAGAGCCCCTCCCCCGCCCCCCCACAGCCGCGGGAAGCAGGAGCCTGGGAAGGAGACCTGGAACCCTGTGGAAGGAGCCAGGTCAGGACCATGGAGAGCGGAGGTCGGAGGGCGGGCGGGCGCATGCGCACAGCCAGGGAGAAAGCAAGCCGCCCGGAGGGGGAGGCACCAGGGGAGGGAGCGGGAAACCGCGCGGTGAGGCCCGCGGACACCTGCTTGGAAACATGCCGGGGCCCCCAGGTCCACAGAAGTTCGCTACGGTGCTGGCTCTCTCCTGCACTCCCCCTCCCCACGGCATCAGGAAATACGCATCGCCCCCAAAGGAAAGCTTGTTTTTGCTTGTTTAAGGCCTGTGATTCATCCCTTTCTCACCTCTTTACGACAAAATACATATAAATGTGAATCTACGTGTTCCCTGCGACCTGTGGAAGTGTCTTGGAGGCGGAGTCATCGCTGCAGAGATCCGAGCTGTATCGCCGGTTCCCACAGCACAAGGGAGCCCTGGGTTCTGGCAAATCGTCCAATATAAAAAGTAAAATGGCCATTTGAAAGGATCTCTGTATAATCTGGATGGGGTGGGGGTCAGGGGGACAGCTTCCCTTTCCCTGCGGTGGCGCCCAGAGCTGTCCACATGGGGCGAACCGCCACGGCAGGGGCTGGGGGTGGGGGTGGGGGCCTCACTCCTGGCAGGTGGGAGCAGGGGGGCGGGGAGCAGGTGGGACTCAGCCAGCTCCCCGCTGAAGAAAGCCTCTGTCTGGCATCCTGAGGCATGCCCCCCAGCCCCCGACAACGTCCTATGCTCCCCCAGTGGGGATGTGTCTCACCCGCCGAGGCCCACTGGCCTCCTATGTAACCTGTATTCAGGCTGAGTTTCATCCACTGCAAGGGACCTCAGGAGTCAGGGCTCCACAGCTTCTGGGCAGGCAGAGCCTTTGGGTCACACAGCACAGGGAAATCAACGTCACGGTCCAATGCCACAGAGCCGAGCTCTGCTGACAACCGAGTGAGCAAGGACACAGACGCCCCCCACCCTGCCCCCAGGACCTCCAGAAAGGACAGCAGCAGGCCACACTGGGGCTTAGCCCCATCCCAGACTTCCGGCTGAGGAACCGTGAGACAGCAAGTCTGGGTTGATGTAAGCTACTGGATGGGTGGCAATTCATTTTGGCAACAACAGAAAGTTAATACAGACATTAGCACCCAAGGTGTTGCACCCACCGTGGGTGACCCGTGCGTGTCAGGCCGAACCACCTGCCAGTGAGGTCTGCATCCTTCTTCCTCAGCCAGCTGGTCCCAGGGAGGCCCCCTGAGGCCACGGGTGAGCGGGGAGACCAGGCGTTGTAGCAGGAGAGGGATTGTCAGAACCAGAGGACTTGCCTGTGTCTCTGGGCCTGCTCAAGCTAACCGCATCTATGCTGCACATCCATTTGGCGATGGGGCACTAGGGTGTCCGCTGTGATGCCCACTGTGACACCTGCTGGGGCACCGCCTGACCTCACGGCCTGGGGAGGGGGGTCAGAAGACATCCTGTTCAGGCTCAGGCTGCCGAGGAACTTGGAGGCCCAGCAACCGGCCACACAGCAGCAGCAGCGAAGAAAAATGGACTTACTCAGTGACCCCTGAGACAGTTGTGGCCACGGTACCCAGAGAGACCAGCAACAAGGGCCTGGCAGAAATACAGCAAACTTTTTGTAACAGAAACTAGTGTCTCTAGCCAAAATCATGTAATTTTACTAAGCCAGATAAACCCCAACCTCACAAATGACTGCGTGACTGAGAAACATCACACGGTTCAGAAAATAGGCCCTACGTTATAGTCCACGTACATTATGTTCCGAGGTAAGGGCAGGGAGAGGACGCCAAAAGACTGGCTCCGTTGGCTAATTGTCAAAGAAAAGTAGATCTCTGGATCCGGCTTCCCAACGGAACTCCAAGCGGACTGAAGAGACCTGAGGATGAAAATCAGAGCAGGGAAAGTAGAAACGAGCGTTTCTCAAATCTCTAGAGAGAGCGGCCTCCCTAGGCTTAGTGAAGATGAAAGGAATTCGCAACAGGAAAAGCCAGCAGATTCCAACACATTAAAAATTTACATCTCTCTATTATAGATGCCATGCAATTAAGGAGCTAAAACCAAGCCGAAACAGTGTGTGCAGTAAATTCAATTAAAAAGTTAATAACTTCACTGTATCAGGAGATCATGAAACTCAATGAAAATACTATGATCTCACAAGATAAATGGGTAACTATCAAAGGAGATAATTTAAAAGAAGGAAAAAATGATTTTAAAATCATGAAAAACCTCCTCTGCTTATGATGTAAAAAATCACAAGAGAATGTCCCAGCCATAATTTATGAAATCCTATCTTTCCTCAAGCCTGTTAAAGAGTTAAGGCCCCAAGGCAGCCTTAGGCGGAGCACAGGAGAAAGAAGTAGGTAGGAAGAAATCAGCTCCAAGTTTAACATGATTCCAAGGGCCGGATGTGAGCTGGCAGGTCAGCTGGGAATTGCTCAAGTCCAGACACAAGAGAGGTTGAGGGCAGGGCAGAAGCTGGAGGGGCTCCCCATGTGGTGTGGATCTGCAAGAGGCTGTCTGTTGCCTGGGACAGGTACGAGACTCTCCCCACCACCAGAACCCATAATGCAAAAGTCTTAAGCCACTGGGAGAAGGGCAGCAAGTCCTCTTGTCTACAAGGTCACTGGGATAAGGATAAAAGCAAGATCCCTCCTTCCTTCTGGCCCCAGGATCTAGAAAAGTATCCGTGCCTCTAGGGTAAGAGGCAAAGCCCCAAACCCCTGCCCCTGGGGAGGAAGACAGAAGCCCCTTGACACAGACAGAGCTTGGCTGCTGGGGAGGAGGGCAGGGATCCTCAGAAGGCTGACCGTCCAAGTTCAGGCACAGATGCCTCAACCCATCTAAGGCTACACAGAAGAAACCGAGACCCCCTTTCCTCAAAGCAAGCCTCACAGTAAATAACAAGCAACGGCAGTCTAGTTGGGGGAAGGGCAGGGCCGCAGAGACAGCTCCTTCTGCGGCGCAGGTGTGCAGGGCATGTTGGAAGCTGAGGTGCGGCAGAGACACGGACTAGAGCCTGCGGCCGTGTGAGCCTGCAGTGTGCTGGCAGCCCGCCATGAGGGATCTGAACCCCTTTCGGCCGGGACGTACTGACGAAAACTACAAAGCCCGAACCCCGGTCAGCAATTTCCTCGGTCGACTCAAACCCACACACGAACTCGAGAAGAGATGTATCCATATCTGTGCTTAGATATTTTCCTCAAATGTTTTCTACTGTTCCTCTACAGACAATGACTGATACTCAATAAAAAATTACAAGACACAGAAAAACAAAACAAAATACAAGGAAAGCCACCACTGTCAAGCAACCAGAAGAACTAGACTCAGAGGTGCGGAGTCATTGCAGCTACCAGATGGAACATTTAAAGAACTGTGACTAATATGCTCAAGGGTCTAACGGAAAGGAAGGACGTGATGACTGAAGGGACAGGAACCAGCAGAGAAATGGGAACTATGAGAAAGATTCGAATGGAGACATTGCAAACAATGATCATGACCTCAGAGGTGAAGAATTCCTTTGGCTGGCTCATCCACAGAATTGACACTGCTGAGGGAAGTCTCCAAGAACTTGAAGACAGGATAGTGTCCAATGTGAAACAAAGGAGAAGAGAGAAAACAGAGTCTCTAACCATGTCGGGCAGAATCAAGCAGCCTGGAAGAGAAGGCAGGGGTGGAGTCCCAGAGTAAAACAAGAGAACAGGGAGAAGAAATACATAAAGAAAGAAAACATCAACAACTGTTCAAAATTAGTGAAACACAACAACTCACTGATTTAAGGAGCTCATAGATCCCCAAACAGGAAGAAGAAGTGTAGACATGCCATAGTCAAACTGATGGACACCAGAACTGAAAAAAAACCTTCAACAGAACCAAGGAGAGTAGGAAGCACATGACACTCAGGGGAACAGGACGAGAATGAAGGAAGCTAGAAGACAACAGAGCAACGGCTTCAAAGTGCTGGAAAAACCAGACCAAACCCAAACAACCACCTACCAAGTTAGAATTCTATCCTTAGCAAACATATCTTGCAGTAATGAAGGAGCTGACCACCTCACATCCATGATGATGGCTACTATAAGAAGTATTTTTTAAATACATTTTTAATTTTATTTTTTTTCAAAGATTTTATTTATTGGAGAGAGAGAGAGCATGAGCAGGGAGGAGGGCCAGAGGGAGAAGCAGACTCCCCTGTGAGCAGGGAACCTGATGTGGGACTCAATCCCATTACCCCGGGATCATGACCTGAGCTGAAGGCAGACGCCTAACCGACTGAGCCACCCAGGTGCCCTAAAATAAGTATTTTCAAAACCTAGTAAATAACAAGTCAGGCGGCAGGTAAATCAGAGCCCTCGTGCACTGTGGGTGGTGTAGCTGCTTCAGGAAACGGTCTGACATGTCCTCACACCGTGTAACAGTCACCATATGACTCAGCCCTCCCATTCCTAGGATGTACCCCAGGATGTACCACATCCACAAAAAGTTCACAGCAGCCAGAAAGTGGAGCAACACGAATATTCATCTGACAGATGGACAGATCAGACATGGTCTAGCCGTACAATGGAACATCATTCAGCAGTTAGTAGGAGAGAGATGGGGATACAGGCTACAGTATGGGTGGACCTTGCAAACAGGACAGGATGAAAGAAGTCAGACATAGAAGGTTATATACTAGGGCACCTAGGTGGCTCAGAGGGTTAAGCCTCTGCCTTCGGCTCAGGTCATGATCTCAGGGTCCTCGGTTCGAGCCCCGCATCGGGCTCTCTGCTCAGCAGGGAGTCTACTTCGCCCCCTCTCTCTGCCTGCCTCTCTGCCTACTTGTGATCTCTCTCTGTCAAATAAATAAATAAAATCTTAAAAAAAAAAAAGAAAGGAAGAAAGAAAGAAGGTCATATACTATATGACTCCATTTTTATGAAATGGCCAGAAAAGGCGACTCAAGAAAGAAAGTAGATGAGAGTTTGCCGCACCGCACGCTTAGGACAGGGCAAGTGAGAAGTGTCAGCTAACGGCATAGGGCTTCTTTTTGGGGTGACAGAAATGTTCTAAATTTGTGGTGACAGCTGCATAACCCTGTGACTATACTAAAACCCTGTGAATTCACACTTTAAGTGGATGACTTACAGATTATTAAAGCTGTTACCAAAAAGAAGGGGAACTAGACTTTTCCAGACAAGCAAAAGTTGAAAGGATTTACCTCCAGAAGATCTGTGCTACAAAAAATGTTCAAGGAAGTTCTTCAGGCAGAAGAGATGTTCTCAGATGGGAAACAATCTACACAGAGAAAGGAAGAAAGCTCAAAGTAATAAAACTGACGGTGTGTATAAAAGACTCTTTCCTGACATGTCGTCGTCCCCTTGAAAGATAACAAATTATCCAAAGCAAAACCAGGAACAGTGCACTGTAGAGTACACAGCACATGAAAGTAAAATATTGTAAAACAATAGGAAAAGTGGGAAAGAAAATGAAGGTCATTAATAACACAAAACCTGGCACAATGTCAAGAAGGACTGTAATGGGTTCAAGATGATACCGAGGCCCTGAAGCGAGTGCCAAAAATTAAACTGAACGAGAAGGGCCATGAATAACCGACAGGCAAATCGGGTCATAAAAATACTCAACCCCACAGAAGTCAAGAAAGGAGGAACAAAGAAGAGCTAATACAAATGGAAAATAAAGAGCAGAAAGCTAGGTTCCACGCCAATCGTGTCATTAAATACTAAAGGCAGACGAGTGAAAAGACGCAAAATAAAGGTAGACCTTTTCAGACGAGTATTTTTTTTTTTTTTTTTTTAGAAAGACTGGCACCACCTTTACACAATCTACCAGAAACTCACATTAAATATTAAGGCATAGATGAGTTAAAAGCAAAAGGATGGAGAAAGTTAACCATGCAAACTCTACACAAAAGAAGCTGAAGAGACTGTACTCATGTGACACCATGTAGATTTCAGAGCAAGAAACATTGCCAGGGATTAAGAGGGACATTTCAGAACGAGAAAGGACTTGCTACATCAAGAGGGCACAGCAATTAAATAACAGAGCTTCAAAAACATGTAAAACACAAACCATAGAAATGCAAGTAAAAATAGGAATTTTCACACCTAGAATTGGAGACTTCAACACTCACCTCTCCGTGAGATGTGAAGTAAGTGCATAAAGATGAGCTAAGGACAGAAAAGATTTCAACAACAGTATCAACCAGTTTGACCCAACTGACATTTGTAGGACAGAAACATCATCCAATAACAGAATATTCAGTATTTTCGAGTGGACATAAAATACTCATCAAAATAGACTACATGCTGAAACAAATCTCATCAAAGTTAAAACAAGTGAGATGATCCAAGGTATGTTCTCTGCACCATCCCCCCAAAATTAATATAAAATATGTAGAAAAAAATACTAAAAAAAAATTAAATACCTGGAAATGTTAAACATATTTCTAAATAACACATAGGTGAAAAATAAATTAAGGAATTTTAAATTAGAAAAATATTTTGAACTGAATAGAAATAAAAGCACAAATACCAGAACTGGTGGGGTATGACTACTGTGGTACAGAGAGAGCATGAAGGACAATAAACACTTATACTGGGAATGAGGAAGGTCTCTCACCCCAATCCAATCCCTAGTCTAAGCTTCCACCTTAAGAACACAGAAAAAGAAAAAGAAAGTAAATGTAAGGTAAGTAGAAGAGAAATAATAAATGTTCATAGAAAGCAATAAATTAAAAAACAAAAACAATAAGAGAAATTAATAAAACTTAAAGTTGGTGTTTTGAAGATATTAACAATATTAATAAACACCTGGAAAAAAATGAAGACGTAAATAACAATATCAGGAATGAACAAGAGGACATCACTACGTGTCCTACAGACGTTAAGAAATAACAAATGAAATGGATAAATTCCTTGAAAGATACAAACTAACAAAGCTCACTCATAACTTGAGCACCCTTTTATCCATTAAAGGAATTGAATTTGTGGTAAGAATCTTCCAACACAGAACATCCTAGGCAGAGACACATGCACTGGTGAATCCTGGCAAACATTCAAGGAAAGAATAAGGACAATTCAACATCAACTCTTCCAGAAGAGAAGTGAACACTTCCCAGCCTTATTCCGATACCCAAACTACACAAAGACACCACAAGAAAAGAATATCCCTCATTAGGACAGATGGAAAAATCCTCACCAGAATTAGCCACTCGATTCAGCGATATGTTAGAAGGATAATACAGTGGAATCAAATGGGACATGTATAAGGAATGCAAAATTGGTTTAATATTTTTTAAATGAGGCCCTTTAACTCACCATCTTGATATATTGAAAAACACGTAATGATCTTGAAAAACGTAGAAAAGCCTTTGGCCAAAATTCAAAATCCATTCACAATAAAAACTTTCAGCAAAAGTCATGAGAGGAACTTCCTTGACTTGCCGAAGGCCGTCCATAGAAGAACAATTGTGGCTTGTGCAAGAGGCACCATCTCTCCCCTAAGATAAAGAACGGTGGAAAAGCCCTGCGCTCACCTTCCCTAGTCAACCGTGAACCAGGAAAAGAGCTAAAGGCCCTTCTGTTCACATATGACATGGCTGTCTACATAGAAAATCCCAAGGAATAGACCTGGAACACGTGAGGTTAGCAAATTTACAGATTTAAAGATCAAAAGAGAAAAAAATAAATTATATTTATCTGTTATATTTCTTCATGCTGGCAACAAGTTATTCTATCACAAAACAATACCTTTTACGACAGCCCCAAAAGAACGTGAAATACCTAGAAATCAATCTAACAAAATATTTACCATATTTGTGCACTTTAAGACTCCAGACATTCATGAGAGAAAACTGAAGACTAACGAAATGGAGAGATATTCACGGTTCGTGGATCGCAAGACTCAACCCTGTTGTGATGCTAACTTTCCCCAAATTGAAATTTAGAGTAAACCCAATCTCACTCAAAATTTTAACAGACCCATTTTGTATAAACGGACAAGCTCTTTCTAAAATGGCTACGGAAAAAGTAAATGATCTAAACGAACCAATTTTGAAACATAACACAATTGGAGCCGGGAATCACTACGAGTCTCCAGTTCACAAGAAAGCCGCGGCAGTCCTCACGGTGTGACACCGACGTAAGGACGCCCAGGTCAATGGGCCAGAACGGAAGAGCAGACCCACGTAGCCTCTGTTCAGCTGCCGTGTAACAAAGGATCCAAGAAAACCCAATGGAGCAAAGACAGTCTTTCGAAGAGCCGGACCATTCACACGTCTGTGCGCCCACTCGAGAAAGCCCCGAACACCCCAGCTCCGTCCACAGCCCACACCACCTTCACGATCAAGTCCGAAGGGACCGCGGAACCGATGGAAACATGAAATCATAAAGCCTCCAAGTGAAAACACAGATCCGGTCTTCACGATCTTGGGATGAAAAAGCAAGACCCGTAGAAGAAAATATCGACAAACTGGACTTTACAAAAATATTAAATTTTACAAAAATTTTGAATTTCTTGTTTTGGGAAAGATGCTATGAAGAAAATGAAAAGACCAGTCACGGACTGAGAAAACCTACTTGCAAAACGCACATCTGGGGGAGGACTTGTATCCAGAATATATGGGCATCGACACTCCGAAACTCTCAAAATTCAATCCTAAAGTGACAACCCAGGTTAAAAATGGGCAAAAGCTCTGAGAGACTCGTCACCGAAGCAAGTGGGTGTACGGGCCGCCAAGAAGCCCGGGGAAGGACGCACCCCCCCCGTCATCAGGGACCTGCACCCCCATCATCAGGGAACTGCAGTAAAACGAGTCCCCGCCCACACCTGCCGGCAGGGCCACCTGCTGCGCCACGCCTGGGCACGCAGCACGGTCCGACCGCCCGGAAGACGCTCAGCTGCTTTCTGAGAAAACGAAACGCCTCCCGTGGGCTCGGCCTACGGATGAGCCCAAGGGAGATGCGAGTCAGCGTCTGCACAAGGACTCGCACGGGAGTTCTTGGAGCCATTGGATCTGCCCGACGACAACGGGAAGCAGCCCCGCAATCATCCTCGAGGGTGTGGACACACAAGGTAGGGGACATCCACACGATGCTCGGGAAGAAGAAAGAATTAACGGTGAATCCAACAGTAAATCTTGGCACACTTACACAGAGTGGAAGAAGCCAGATCTGAAAACACACGTGCGTTTATCCTACGACCGCGCTGACATGCACTTCCAGAGAAAATAAACCGGCGGTGCGGGCCTGGGCAGAAGGGCTTGTCCGGAGGAACCGGGAGGGAGCAGTGAAAAGCCAGCGAGACGGTGTGGACGGTCCACACTTGAGGCAGAGGCAGTTTCGTGGGCATAAAGGAAGTTTCCGAGCCACACGTGACGCGCTCGCTTGGCCGCTCGGGGCATCCCCGGACAAAGGTGAACCGCGCGGGCCCTTCTGGGAAGGACGGGGTGACGTGTGCCCCCGACCTGCCGCATACTCCTCACACTCGGTCCCAGCTTTCTATCCGGAGTCGGCCCCGGGAGGCTGGCGACCTGGGGGGACCTTCGGCACAGAGGTGCTCAGTGCCGTGCTGCCTGCGATCGTGAAAACCCTGAACCAATGTCAAGTTGTAGGGACGGGGCTCCTGCCCAGGGAGGCGCCGGGCACACTCTCAGGGGCACTCGCCGAGAGCTCACGCTCCCAGGAAGCGGAGTGTCTCCCGTAAGGGGCAGACAAGGCAAACAGAAATGGATAGGGAAAAAAAGAAAAGGAAGATATTCTAAAATCTTAATATTTTATTTTGTGGGTCTTGGTTTTTTTTTCCTTTTCTAGATTCTTTTAACGTTTCCATCATGAGAATACACTCAATTAAAAAAAAAAAAAAAGAACCAAAACCTGTATTTCATAACGAAAACACATCTAATGACCTGTTGGGAAGGCACAGACCCCCGTGTCCCACCGGTGCCCAGGAATGGTCCGTTAGCGGCTGCGCAGCGGGCCGTTGGGGGCTGGGACCCCCCAGGGCTGGGAGGAGGCAGCGCCCACATGCGTCCAGGGGACGGCGGGGAAGAAGCCTTCTTTCTTCCCTGAGTTTGCTCCTGCCGCTGTGACCGTGGCCCCAGCCTGTCGCCTTGGCTCCCACCAGGAGGGGGTTGTCCACGAGGGCTGCGGGGCCTGGGCCCCTCCGCGACGGGCGTGTGCTCTGACCCCGGAGACACCGTGTGTGAAGCAGGCGCCGGCCGAGTGTCCAGGTGTCTGGTCCTCATCGTTCACGGCCTTGTCCTTGGGTCAAAGCCCTCATCGCGATCAGGACAGAATCCCGGGCTGGGGCCCGCTTCCCTCTTCACGGCTTGGGTCTGGCTTCGTGTCGAGGCCAGGCCGTGCTTGGCCCCAGGCCCCTGTGGCACGGATGCGGGTTCTGACAGGCCGCCTTGTCAGCGGTGCCATTGAGGGGCGTTCTGACAGAATTTCTTTCTTTCTTTCTTTCTTAATTTCTTTTTACGATTTTATTTACTCCTTTGAGACAGAGACCGAGAGGAAGCACGAGCAGAGGAGAGGCAGGTTTCCAGCTGAGCCGGGAGCCCCATGCGGGACTCGATCCCAGAACCCAAAGATCACGACCTGAGCCAATGGCAGACACTTAACCATCCGAGCCACCCAGGAGCTGTCACTAAGTGTTGTCACCAGGGCCATGGGGAAGGGCGCCAGAGCGATGACCATGACCCGCCACTCTCTGTCTTGTGTGGCCGACGAAGGCCGGCTTCCTCCCGGGGCTCCTGAGCACCTGCCCGGGGGCTGGACCCACGGCACCACACCCGAGACAGGACACGGGCGCCCACGCAGTTTGCGCAGGAAGACGGGGAGTTTCCAGAAAGACCGTGTCTCTGCACGGCGGAGGGCTGCTCCGGCGTCCACGCAGCTCCTGGGTCTGGAAATTGGGCAGGAGAGAAGTCAAAAGGTGTGGCGTCTGTCCCACATGGAATGCCCAGTGCACAGAAGCCGCGGTCGGCACGAAGCCTCCGTGAGCTCTTAGAGCAGCTTGTTCCAAAGTCCGTGGGCGGACAGTCCTGTCTCCTCCTTCCTAGTGGCCCGGCTGCAGGGATACTTCCCAGCAGCTCGGACATCCCGCGGGGTCCTCCGAGCAGTGGGCCCTTAGGGGCAGCTGCGTGGCCGTGGGAACAGTGGGCTCCTTGCCCGTGTCCGGGGAGGAGGTGCCCACAGAGCAGCAGGAATCGCGGAAGAGGAAACCCGGACACGGGTCCGCCGTCCTGACCCCCAGCCGCACCCTCGGCCGCACGCCCAGCCGCAAGGGCGCACGCACCGCCGTCTACTAGACTTTCCGAGGCCCCTGAGAACCGCAGACAGAGCCGACCTTTCACCTGGAACCTGGGGGCAAGGGTCCACGCTGGCCTGACCTGCTCGCCCGTGACCCCCGCCGCGGCTGACCTGTTCAAGGGCTCAGACCGTGGAGAATCTTCTGGTAAACTCGGGTCTGGGTTTGTGTTGCCAGCTCGGCTCTGCTGACGGGCAGGGCCGTGGGTCCACATGGCCAGCGCTTACACTGCTGTCCGGATGAGGTCGGGGCCCAGCCGCCCGCGTGCTGCCAAATTCCCTGGAGTGCTCTCTCCGCCGCAGCCCTGCCTGCCCTCAGTCTCCCAGAGCGCCGGGGGAAACCGAGCCACGGAGGGGCCGCCCTGCATTCGCCCAGGCAAACCGTGGGAAACACGCAGCACGTGTTACATATAAAAGCGAAACGTGTAACAAGCTGTGGTTTCCCCCAAACCCAAGTTCCTCGCACAAGAAGTGGTGTCGGTGGACACAACGTGAGTCCTGAGAGTCACAGAGAAGACACCAGCCCGCCCCGGGCGGACGGGCGGTAAGAACCAGAGCCATCAACACGCCTGGTTCTCAACAAGAAAACCAGGCCCGGAGGCGTCCCCTGCAGCCGCCGCCCCCGTCCGGGATGAGTGAGCGGGGGTCCCCAGCTGCACAGGGAGGTGCTGCCACTGCGTTCGTGGGGCGCTGGGCGCACCCGCACAGGCCGAAGCCTCTGCCAGGCCGTCCTGCAGCCCACGGCGGCCACGGGAGCAAACGCCAGCCCTGAAGGCGTGGCCGGATCCCCCCCCCAGCATTGAGGCAGAGAACCCCACTGCCCAGAGGGAAGCAGGCCGGCCTCCCCGGGGTGCACACAGGAGCGCAGACAGAAGGGCCCCGAGCCGACCGGCTCTTCCATCCCGTTCACTTCCAGCGGCGCAGGTCTGCCTCCAAACAGAGAGGCGAACTGAGGTGTAGGCAGCCCCTGCACGGAGACCTGGGGCCCAGGCGGAAAGCCGCGGAGCCCCTGCAGCATCCAGAACAGAAACCCTGCCCGCCGCAGCCCTGCGCCCCTTGCTCTCACCTCTGCTGCCTCCTGCGGATGCCTCAGGCTCCGAGACTCAGCCGGTGGCCTGCGTCCGGCTCCCGCTCCCGGGTTCCATGACTCAGCACCGCGCGCTCGCTCTGATTTCTCAGCCGGAATTTACCAGCCGGCATCGGGCGTCGGGGGAGGGACCGGCTCCTCCGCGTTTCCAAGCAGCGGCCGATCTCTTCGCTCTCCTCCCGGACAGGCTCCTCAGGAACGCCCAGCCCCGCGCTCCATCCCCAGCCCGTGTCCACGGCTCCTGGGTGGGGGAGGAGGCGGTCTGCCCCGCCCGGCCCAGCAGCCACTTCTCTCCGTGTGCACAGCAGGAGGAATCCTAGGCCCCGGCCGCTCCCCTCAGTCCTCAGGGGCAAACAGGTGGGGAAGGCGGGGAGGGGGGGCCTCGGTCCCAGAGTCCCGCCCCTGGAGCTCGCCCCCCGCGGCCGGCGGCTTCCCGACACCATTTCAATCCCCCTGTCCTTGGAAAACCCCTGGATTTCGTGCGGCTGCAAGGTCCGTAACAGGCAGGCACGTCCGTTCCGGAAGGCTGTTTCACTTAAATGCTGAGATGCTGGAAGGGTGACTGTGCTTAAGCCCCAAGGAATGAAAACACAGGAATGCATCCGGCTAGTAGGTCCAGCGCCCGTGGCAGAGCGAGGGACACACGAGCCCTCCGGGTCCGTCGCACCGCAGAATCCCCCAGCGCAGCTCGGGAGAAGCAAAGTGCCCCAGGCCGGCTCTAGAGAAAACACAGGCCCTACAAGTTGCAGGCTGCTGGGCGCTTAGCAACAGCACCTGATTGGATCAAGGCACCGATTACCACGATTACCACCGGGGCTGGTCGCTGCCCTGCCCAAGACCCTAGCCACAGCCGCACGGGGGGGTCTCGAACCAGGAGGGGAGGAGGGAAGAGGCTCCCGGCCGTGGTTCTCCCCAGTTAGGGCCCGATCCTCGGCCAGTGAGGGCCCTCCCTGGCCCTCTGCTCCCAGCCTGCCCTGCACCCGCCCTGCCCTTCCGCCCCACCCCTCCAACACGGACCCAAATGTCCAAATTTCACCCCATCCTAGACCCAGCGGGCATCATTCCAGCAGGAACCCACAGAGTAAAAGCCAGTAACATCCAGTATGATGGTGAGAATGTGGGAGTTGTAGGTTTGCATTAGCACTTGCACTGGTCCCCCCGCGTGACTGTGAGTGAGAGCCACGACCAAGTCGTCCCGGCGAACGCTGGCGCGTGCCTCCCACAGCAGTGAGAACACTCCGCCGGCCTCTCCCGAGCTCTTCCAGCCACCGACCCGCTCCAGTCGCCACCGCCCCGCCGGCTAACTGCCACCGCCGTCTCTCCTGCACAGGTGAGGAAACCGAGGCACAGAGACCGGGTAGCCGGCCCGCGGCCACACAGCTGGCAGGTGCTGGGCTGGCCCGGGGACCGGAGACCAGGTGCAAGCCCCACCCGTGCGGAAGGGCCCACGATGGTGCCCCGAGATGATGCTAACGCTCGTGGGGCCTGTTCCAGCCCCGCACCCGTGTCGCAGGGCGGCTGCTCCCCCAGCCGGAGGGAGAGGCACTCTGGGCGGGGCACGGCCATGAACTCAGCAAAGTGACGCCTAGAAAGGCGCCCAAGGAAATGGTAGAACAACAGTGTTTCACACTCTTACACACGCGCCCTGCGCCGCTCAGCGCTCTCACAGCTTCAGATGCGGCTCGTTTCGGACGATTATGGGAACGTCGCTGCCACAGAACACCAACAGCTGGCAGCGTGCTTGGTGTCCGCACAGAGACAGCCGGCACCATGGACGGCACGTGTCCACCAGCACACGGGGCACCGGCGGAACCCGGCTGGTCGAGACCCACCCATGTGGGAGGACGTGTGTGTGCGGGCACCTGGCTGGCCCCGGGGGCGCAGTGGGAGACTCCGGATCTCGAGGTTGTAAGTTCAAGCCCCATGATGGGTGTAAGGATTAGTTAAAAATAAAATCTTAGTAAATAAATAAGTAAGTAGTAAAAAGCCAGTTTGTATAACGCGATCACATTGCTATGTCAAAAAGTAAGTGTGTGCATTAAAGAGAGAAAGCATAGGGAGCCAAGAAGGAAATCCTTGCTCATGTGGCCAAAGACTTCTGACAAGAAACCAAGACCATTCGACGGAGGAAGGCCAGTCTCTTCAACAAACGGTGCTGGAAACTGGACGTCCCCACGCAAGGGGTGACGACAGGTGATGCCGGTGCCGCATGCGGGAAGTAAGTGATCTAGATCCAGGATCTAACGCGAGACCCAGGACAACAAAGCTCCGACAAGACAACATGGGTCCAAAGCGTCGTGGCTCTGGACTCGGCGATGATTTCTTGGCTATGACACCAAAGGAACTGGGCTTCGTGAAAATCTGAGGATTTGGTGCATCAAGAGACACTATCCCCGGAGTAAAAGGGCAACCCACAGAGCGGGAGAAAATATTGGCAAATGTGGCATCTGATGAGGGGTCAGTCCCCAGAACACAGAGAGCCGGCCCACGACTCAGCACGAGGAGACAAGCGACTGGTCAGGAAGGAGCAAAGGGCTCGCACGGACCCTTCAGAGAAGGCGCACGGAGGGCCGAGAAGCTCCTGGAAAGACGCTCCACGCGCTCATCACGAGGGAAACGCAGATCACAGCCCCGCGACGCCGCGCACGCTCCCTGGGATGGTTGCGTCATAAAGAACGAACTAGAGAAAACACCAAGTGTTGTCGGCGATGCGGGAGATGGAGCGGCGTCCACGGCTGGTGGGACACGGCGCGGCTGCCGTGGAAAGCAGCGCAGGGGGTCCTCCCGCGGTGAACGCGGGGTCACGGCAGAACCGCTCATTCCACGCGGAACCTCGTGTTCACAGCGGCGCTTGCCACGGAGCCACAGCCCGGGAGCCGCCCACGTGCCGCTGATGGGTGAGCGGACGAGCCCTCCCGGCGGTGGGACCCTATTTGGCCTCAAAAAGGAAGGCGGCTCCGACGCGCGCAGGAGCGGGGGTTCCCCGGGGACCATGCTGAGTGCGCAGACACAAATGTCCTGTGGTTCGGCTCACAGGATGCCCTCAAGTCAAGGTCACTGAGACAGAAGCTGGAAGATGGGCGCCGGGGCAGGGGAGGGCGGTGGGGGCTGGGTGTTAATGGGGACAGAGTTCCAGGTTCACCAGAAGACCAGAGCGACGGGGTGGACGGGGTGGACGGCGGGGCCGGGGCACGATGCTGCGCCTGCATGAAACACCACGGAAATGGACGGCAAGTTTTGTGTCACGTGTATTTTAACACAGCGCAAAGGTGCAAGAACGTGTGTGTGTGCGTGCGTGTGTGCGCGTGCGTGTGTGCGTGTGTGTGTGCGTGTGTGTGCGTGCGTGCATGTGTGTGTGCGTGTGTCACTGAAAAACTGGAGCGTGTACAGCAAAGTACGAAGCGGCAGTGTCCCCAGGGGATGCGACCTCCAGGACTTGACTTCTGGCTCCTTGTCTTCCTGTGCACACACTTTTAAAAACACTGAATATGTGTTTATTCTTAGAATAAAAACAACCACTTTCATCTTCCAACTTATGCACATGCACAGACCTACCGACAGGCCTTTCACCGCTGTGACCAGCATGTCCCCGCAGACCGTCCTCGCACAGACCCCCGCGGGAGACGGTGTCCCCTCCAAAGTCCCCAGAGGGCTGGGGAGGGGACGGGGAGGGGCACGGAGAGCGGTGCTGACTCACAGGACTCCAGGAGCAGTTTGCTCATCCAGTAGCACCTGTTTCCTGACGACGGCGGTCGCGTGTGCGCGTGTAGGGAGTTCACAGAACGAAAGAGGGTGCGCCCAAGGGAACAGCCGCCCTCCTGGGCTCCCGGAGGAGCTGGTCTGACTCGGCCTCCGGAGCCGCCCCGTCGTCTCCCACCCCAGCTCGAAGGTCTCAGAAACCGAGGCTGAGCATCCAGGTTGGGCCGCTCTGCCCACGGCGCAGAGGACTGTCTGGCGAGGGCTTTCTGGGGGCAGCCGGGGCATCTCCAGTCTCTTCTCTGTGGAAGGGTCACTGCCACACGCCATCTCACCAGGTCCCCGGAGGGCCCGGGTCTGACCTCCGCCCCCGCCTCCAGCTTCCGCCTTCCTTCCCAGGCTGCTTGCTGCGGCCCACCGGAGAGCTTGCTGTGCCCGGCCTCCCCCATGCGCCCGCTGCTGCCCCACGTCCCGCGGCCGCTGCTCACGGCGAGCCCAGCCTCGGGGGCACCCGATGTGCATCTGTGCCAATGGCTGCGGGCGTGCACCTAGCGGGGCAGGGCCGGCGGGTGGGCACGGGCATCCGGGACTGACCCTCACGAACCCCTGTCCCCCGCGGTGGGACGTTGGTCCACGTGATGGCTGAGGGGGCCCTGCTGTAGGCCTCGCTGCTTCCCCAGGTCCCCGGGAGGTGACGTGGCAACTGCAGTTCTCGTGTCTGCGCCCGTGATCCGCGGCCCCTCCTGTCACCCTCGTCCCGGCCCTTACTTGTCCCTGGTTGCCGCGGGGGAGGCCATCCTGTAGTCTGGATAGTAACCCTTTGTCGGTGAAGTCTTGGCTGGTCTCGTTCAACGTTAACCTCGCCTTCCGTCCCGCGGAAACACGGAACTCAACCGATCCAACCATCCTACTCTGTCTGGGACCGTTTGTTTCTTGCTCAAGAGATGCTTCCCTGACGCATTGATCGTCCCCTGAGGCTCACTTTCAGCGGATTTTCTCACGCGCAAGACCGACTGTTTGGTCGTCCTTCGGGGGCTCACCCGCCCGCTTGCTGCTCTCCGGGGACTCGACCCACGGGCTCCGACGCCTGCACCAGCATCAGTCTGGGGTCTCATCGCCCTGGGACGCCCCGTAGGCTCGTCTGCTCTGCCCTGGGGCTTCTCGAACCTGCTCTTTATTCTCCTCTGTTAGCTTGTCCAGACCAACGGAAACCCGGTCTGGATCCTGATGGGAATGAGGCGAACTGACAGAGGGACCGGGAGGGAGCAGACATCGCCTTGATGCTGAGTCTTGACATGAACTAGTGTAGTTCTCCATGTTTTCAAGGTTTCAATGAAGTTGGACCATTTTCTCCAAAAGGGTCTACACGACGTCTGGTCTGTCTCCTCCTGGTCCTCATCCTGTGCCCCAGCACGCAGGTGTGTCGACGGGTGCGTCCCAGTCACTGCCCCTTCCTCACCGTCATGGGCAGAAACTGGCTGCGCAGGAACATGAATGAGCTTAAGATTTTATTTTATTTTATTTGTAAAGATTTTATGTATTTATTTGACAGAGACTGAGAGATCACAAGTAGGCAGAGAGGCGGGCAGAGAGAAAGGGGGAAGCAGGTTCCCCCGCTGAGCAGAGAGCTTGATGCGGGACTCGATCCCAGGACCCTGAGATCATGACCCGAGCCGAAGGCAGAGGCTTTACCCCCCGAGCCACCCAGGTGCTCCTCAGATTTTATTTTTAAGTAATCTCTACACCCAACGTGAGGCTTGAACTCATGACTCTGAGATCAAGAGTCACCAGAGCCACCGACGGAGCAGTCACGCGCCCCGTTACCGATGTTCTATGTTGACCTGCTGCGGGCAACGTCCAGAAACCTCTTCCGAGCTCTGAGCGTCGGCTTCTACCGTCTCCAGACACGGGAAGTTCTCCTTCCCAATCTCTAAGCTTTCGAAGTCTGTCCCGAGCCCCCGCAGGGCAGGACTCCAGGGCAGGGGAGAAGCCATGGTAACCAGCATCTCCCCTCCCTGTTCGTTCTGTCTTGAAGGAAAACGCCCCACAGCCTGCCACGAAGCATCGCGCGTGCTGCGGACTCCAACGGCTTGTTTCTCAGATTAAAACCATCTT
The DNA here is from genome assembly GCF_009829155.1 of Mustela erminea. NCBI lineage: Eukaryota > Metazoa > Chordata > Mammalia > Carnivora > Mustelidae > Mustela > Mustela erminea. The sequence goes on along the minus strand of NC_045627.1, from coordinate 90,904,569 downwards.
ACCGTTGCTCCTGGCTGGGGGGTCCGGTGCCATCATTTCAAGCCCCTAAACCCGGGAGAAGCACAGACTTGGCTCTACAAAGTCTCCCTAAAATGTTCCCACTCTGAGTGAGGAGGGACCGACAAGGTCACCTCTCAGTGCGGGTGGGGACCCGCTCGGAGTCCCTCCGGGGGGGGCTCTTCGCGGTCCGAGCACCCCTCCCCGGGTCTTAGTCTCAGCTCCCCTCCGTGAAGGTTTGTCTGCTCTCCCCTCCCCCGTGGGCACGACAGTGACAGTGGGGGCCTCAGGCAGGCACACGCCCCTGCCCACCCAGCCCCTGGCGGCAGACCCAAGGTCACAGCTCCGGATTTCCACGCAGTCTTCTGACCCCAGAGGGATGCCCCACCCCCGCCCCCGCCTTGCTCTCTCCCTCTAGAATGGGCTGGAGACAACTCTGGCCCCTTTTCCCCCGCCCCACCCCCACCGTGTCCTGGGCGGGGGCTGTAAGGAATGTCCCCTGGGGCGTCTTCAAGGCCACCTTGCCAGCAATTCCATTTGCTTCCCAAACTGCAGCTCCATCTGCCCTGACACAAACAGCTTTGAACAAAATGTCAACGTCTCAGCTCCCCTCTGGTTCTCCTGGGAAAAGTCAGCTTCCGGGGATCTGCCGCCCAGTGGGTGAGCCTGGCCGGAGGACGGGCCCCAGGGGTCCCGGCTCCCACTCTCCGCTTCACTCTCGCTCCTCTCCGAGGGGGCAGGCGGCTGTGTTGCGGGCTGAGGTCAGACACCAGAGGGACTGTCCTCCAGGCCCCAGGACAGGGCCATGCAGAGCCCGGACAGGGACAAACACGGCAGAGCTGCGGCCGCCGTGGACACCAGGACAGCCTGGCCTTCGAACGTGGCCACAGGTACCGCCTGAGACACTGTCCTGTCCTGTCTTTCCTCGAGAACACATGAGCCTTGGAGAGGTCGGGTCCCTCTCGACCCGGACAAGGAAAGAGTCCCACCTTCATCCTCAGGGCGGCGGCCCAGCTCCGGCAGAGTCTGGCAATCCCTGCTTCCCCTGGAGGCAGACGGACCCTTCACTGCTGGAGACAAATGTCTCCTGGCAGGTGCAGCACGGACGCCATCCAAGGGACCTCGCCGCGCGCGCTTTCCTGGGAACCTGGAGACTGTCCCCGCACCACATAGCCTTCCAGAGGAAAGCCCTGCCGCCTGCCGCCGAGTCGTGGGGCGGGAAACCGGATCCCTCGGTCGCGGGCGCGCAGCCGGTCAGAAGCAGGCAGGAGAGGGCTGCCCTCCCGAAGCAAGCAGAGTGGGCCGTTCCCGCCCTGCCGCACCCGCCGGGGAACCGCTCCTGCCCGCCAGTGCGTGGGGAGCCTGGGGACGCGCACCGGAGAATGGAACACGGGCGGCACCGCGTGCCCGAGCCCCTGCACCTCTGGGCTGGGAGGATGCGGCGAGACCCAAAGCCAAACCTTTCCTGAGATCAGCTGCGAAGTTCCAGCGACCCGGGGCCCCTCACACGCCCACGTCGGAGCGCATGCCGCAGGAGCACAGGACTGGACGCACGCAGAGCGCATCCTGTCCCCAGGCGCCCAGGAAGGGGTGCTCGCACAGCGCCGGCCGGCCTCCTGCCCCGACCCCACCCGCGCCCACACACCTGTGCGCGCTCTGCAGGGACGCGACCCGCCTGCTGCCTCCTTCTAGAGCCGTAAGCCCCAGCCGCAGACACCAGCTGCTTGCCCCGGCTGTTGTCCCCTTGGGAGCCACGCAGAGCCTTCTCCCATGGGAGGCAGCCCTGCCCGCAGGGGTCAGGGGTCTGCAGGGACGGACCGCCCTGAGTCACCTGCGTCCGGCCCTCCATCAGTGGTGGGCCTGTGTGGCGCACGGCCCCAGGGGCAGGTGAGCGGTTCTCCTGCCTCGCAGTGAGCACCCGCCCCCAACCCCGCGCTCCTCTGGGTGGGTCGTCCTGAGCCCTCCCCCTGCTGTGGCCCGGTGTGCAGCGTGAACACGGGCCCATTGTGCTCGGGGCTAATGAGCGTGTTTAATCCAAAGCCACAGCGAAGAATACCATCATTCATGCCGCGGGGCGTCGCGCGCCCTCGTCCCTGGGACCGTGGACAACGCCCCGTTCACAAGGGTCATCAACACCGGACACAGCTGCCCTTGTTCAGCCCGCTGGGGCCCAGCCCGAGGCCCAGCAGGCCGGCTGAGGAGGAGGAGGTGACCAGCCGTCAGGCAGAGGATCTGAGCAGGACCCCGTGCACGTCTCCGGTTGGGACGGCTGACCGCCAGCTCACGGAGCCCGTGCTGGGCACCTGTGTCCTTGTCTCATCAGTCCTGACGTGAGCCGGCGAGGCAGTGCCCGGGTGCCCGCTGTCCTGCCGCACGTCCCGCTGTCCATTCCTGCTCCGGTACGGCTCCGATGACACACTGGGCCTGGTGGAGCCGAGCCCGCCCCCCGCCCGCACTGCCGGGGAGACTAAACACCGAGCTGAGCGGCTGGGCACAGAACCAGCCGTCCAGGCGGGGTGTGCGGCGGGACGCGGGTACTGAGGGCCATGTCCACGTCACAGTTCTCAGCCTCAGGCCGTGTGGCGCTGGCGAAGCCCCCGGGAGCCACATGCCCATCCTGGGGGAGGCTTGCATGCACACGCGCAGCCGGGATCCCGCAGCCGGATTTCGAATTTCGTTTGGGTCTTGATCCGTGGCTTTCAAAAGGGGAGCGCCCGTGACCCCAGCTGCTCCCAGGAACCACGGACTCCAAAGGGGCTTTCCACGGTGTGAGGTCTGGTTCTGGGGGCTCTTCGGGGGGGGTGGCAAGGGCACTAGGCCTTTGAGTTTCCCACGGTTCCTCTGTAAGGAGCGGCGAGGAGGAAGTGTCCAGTGTGGCGGAGGGACTGGACGTGCACGAGGTGGGCGGGCCGCGGGATGAGAGCCTCCCGCGGGTGCAGCGCCCTGGGCTCCCTCGGCCCCACCCTCCTTCTCGGAGAAGCCCAGGCTCAGACGGACGAGGGGAGTCCCGCCGCCCCAGGAGCGGGGAGACCAGACCGGACCCAGATTTCCGGCTCTCCAGCCAGACTTTGGAAGACCGGCCGCGGCGGACCACCAGCGGGCCGGCCGGGACCCGGGGGACAAGGCCGGCAGCCGAGAGAACACACGGCCGCACCACGCGCCCGTGCCGTGCAGGGAGCGGCCCCACAGACCTGCGGGAGACTGTCCCAGCGGGCCTGCAGGGGAGGGGTGAGCGGACTGCGAGCCCCAAGGGGAGAGACACAGTGACCGGGTCCCTGCAGCCCCGGGGTTGGTCTGGCCGTGCGGCGGGCCGTCCGCCCCGATGGAGAGAATGAGGCCACAGCTCGTCAGCCTCCCGCTGACCTGGCTCCACGGTCAGACAGAACTGAAGACTGTGAAAGGAGAGGCAGCGTTAATTCAAACCACAGCGTGCGGCGGCCCCCGTGGCTCCGAGAAGCCTGCGTGGCGCCCTGGCTCAGAGCCCACGAGCCCCTTCACGGGCACCAGCGCCCCCGGCTCAGAGCCCACGAGCCCCTTCACGGGCACCAGCGCCTCTGGCTCCCCTCAGTCGTCCCTCTGGCCCCGGTGCCATCGTGGCCTACAGGTTTTTGGCAAAGCCTGCTTTGCTTTAATTTCCTCCCAAATGTTGGCAAAAGAAAGATGTTGAATTTTAATTGATTCATGGCATTTTCCAAGCCAGTTTCTCTGAGGGAAACGCCTGTGTCCGCCGCGCACAGCAGTCTCTTCGCCAGTGAACCGTCCCCACTGAGGAAGGGATTTGCTGTCGGCTCCCGGTCGGGAGTCCGGCCTCCAGAACAGCGGCTCTGGTTCCTGCAGAAGTAAAACCGGCAACACGGACCCCCGCAGTCCCGGAGGAACCACCCCAAGGAGTGCCCAGAACACCCTCCGTCCACCCCCGGGGGGCGGCCTGCCCTCCTCGCGCGAGCGCAGCGGTGCAGAACCTTCCCCGGCCCGTGCCCTCCGCAGCAGGAGAAAGGCCTCAGGACCAGGCCCTCCGCTTCCAGGGGCAGCTGCCCCGTCCCATGGGAACGGTCTTTTGGGTGCCCTCTGTGGGGCTGCCCCTTAGTTCTGTTCCGACTTCAGCTCACCGAGGTCAGCGCCTCAGGCTGGGACCTGGATCCCGGGGACCCCGTGGTCCCTGAGACCATGGCTGACACCGGCCTCACGCGCTGGGATTAGCAACTATTCCGTGATGTGGATTCCCCACTCCACATCCTCTTCCAGGTTCACAGAGTAAAGCGTCCTGGGGCACCCTTGGTCATTCCAAAAGCGGACTTGAAACCACAACAATGTGGCCTCAGGCTTTGAGTCTTGCCTGCGTCCTGTGGCCGGATCCGCCTGGACAGAAGCCGACAGCTCCGGACCTTCTCCTGTTCTCCACGGGGCCAAGGAGGGATTCCAGAACTTAACCGGACGGCGGCTGGCGAGGTCAGTCAGAACTAACTCACCCTCCACTCGAAACAGCAAAATGGCGAGATGAGGAATCCCAGGGCCTCCCACACTGAGACAGAAGGGGTTACCGAAGAACCGAAGCAGTTTCCTAAGAAGGTGGCCGCCGGCTGCACTTGAACTCTGCTCCTTAGCCTCTTGGGGTGAGGAAGGCAGGAGAGAAGCCGGTGCTCGCGGCCGCGTGGGGTGTGCTGGTCACCCACCCATGCCTGAGCCCTCAGGGCACCCACAACGCACCCCCACCCCCAGAGACTGTAGAGGCGGCTGCCTTGATCAGAGCGGGGAGCCCCTGCCCCGGGGAGTGGTGACCACAGACAGGTCCTTGCACAGCAGATGACCCAAATGTCACCAAGGACGGCAGGCCGAGCTGGTTGTGAGGCGGCTCCCACCAGGTGCCCCCAGCTGCCTGGCAGGTGCAGACACGACCTTCTCTGGAGAGGCCCGGAGAATCCCCACAAGCACGTGCTCAAGGACCGCGATAAACATCCACTGCCGAGCCAGGAAAGCAGGAAGCGAGGCCTGGGAGCGAGAAGGGAGTGAGGTAAGAGCCCCTCAGCCTCCTGCCCTCGGCATCGACAAACACGGGTTACAGAAGAGCGAGTCTTTCTATTTTTTAAACAGACCGTATTTTTAGAGCAGTTTCAGGTTCACAGCAAAACTGAGCAGGAAGCAGACTCCCGCGCACCCCTGCACGGTCTCCTCCCATTTTATTTAAGGAAATAAGCTACAAGCTTGACAATAACTTCAGGGAGTAGAAAACTGTGAGAGATGATACGCCCAACCTGCGTAAAAACAGAGGATTTTGTAAAAACAGATACAATGGCTGCGGTCAGACGGCCGAGGGGCACGTCCGGCGGCAGAGCAGGTGGGACAGAGACTCGGGAGACGGGAAGATAACTCCGAAGAAACCACCTTGAACCGAGCACAAAGAGACAAAAAAGAGAACACAGAGAGGGGGTAAGAAAAACGAGAGAGAACGAGATGCTCTCGCAGAAGGAGAAATGAAGGCGAAAAAACCCTGAGAAGCAGAATGTGAAGATTCAATGACCAAGAGTTATCGGCAACCGATACAAGACAGCCACGCCAAGACCAAGGCCAGCCAGAATCTACTCTCAAACCGTAACACTTGAGGAGAAAAGCGGCAAAGATCAGAGAAAGTGGAATCTGCCCCAGGAACAGGCGCGAGAGGCACATCGACGTCTCCGCGGGGCGCGGGGGGCCCGAGGACGCTGGACCAACGCACGAAACACGCTTTTAAAATACCTGCCAAGCAAGCACTCCACACTTTCACCCTCATTCCTGAAAAAATAAGTGTCCAGCCATAGAAACGGGGGCGCGGAGAGTAGGAAGCGAGCTCTGGATAAGCTCTCGGGTGTGCCTGAGGCGGACGGTGGCCCCGAAGGCGAGGACGGACGGGGAACGCAGACGTGCTCGGCCTGTGGGGAGCTAAAACGTACGCGCCCAACGCAGCTTCTGGGGTTTTATGCAGTAAACAAGGTAGAAACAGAAGCCAACAGCCAGACATGAAATTCAGAGCCGGGATAAGCTGTTCCTTTTTCTGAGCTGAGGGGAGGACCTGGACAGGGGTTTGCCTCCAAGGACTTCACCTTTTCCTGCGACTTTTATCATAATCATGAAATGATAGAAAACATAAGGCATGACATTTAGATAGAAGAGGGGAACCCCTTAATCCAGGCAAAAGGAGCCAAGAAAGGAGAAAAGTGGGTGCAACAAACAGAATAAACCCCAAACAAGAGATTCCAACTCACACAAATGCCTCAGTGAACCCCGTGAGTAGAAACGAAGAAACGCATTGCTCAAGTGGAAGCAACACGGCCTCGATGATGTCGTGACCTCTGAGCCTCCCCAGAGTCCCTCAACACAAAGTGCAGCCGCCAGCACAGCCACCGAGAGCCAACTAAACACGCCGACACAGCACGCGCCCTCCTGTCCGAGGACTGCTGTGCGAACCAACGGCCCGACACTTCGGGGCTTAGAACAGGGGTTCATTTTGTTCAAGGCCGGGTGGACCGGGAGCTTGGTGCAGGCTTAGCTGGGAGGGTCCCCGCTGACCCCAAGGTACCGGGCGCTGCCGCGGAGCTGGGGCTCCACCTCAGGACGGCTGACGCAGCCACGTCTACACAGGCGCTCGGGCGTCCTCTGGCCACACGGCCGGTGGTTGTGTCCCCGGAGGGCATCCCCGGCAGCCCTCCCTCTGAGACGCCTCCAGGAGGCTACGGGGCCTCCCAACAGCCAGCCAGGCGCCTCCAGCACCAGCACGGAGAAGAGGAGGGAGGTGGGCTCCGCCTCGCCGTGGGGGAGAGCAGGGGACTGCGACGCCGCCCCCGACGCCCTCGTCGAGTGAGAAGCCTCGCACAGTCAGCGAGGGGCTTGGATCCGCTCCACCACGCCGAGAACCCAGAGTTCCCCCAGCTTCTCCCTTGGCAAGAGGGTCCCCACGGAGGGGGAGGCTTGGCCACACAGGTTGATCTTCCCAGAGGAGAAGCGCTCGTGCGATTTTTTGTGGAGAACGTAGACGAAACGAACGGAACTCGACCACACGCCTCGTGAGCTAAACGATGAGTAACAAAACGGGGGAATATATGGAACTTATGTCACAGGTAAAGGACGAATATCCCCAAACGGCAGGAAACTTCCAGAACTGGGGCACCTGGGGGCTCCGTCGGTGAAGCGTCTGCCTTCGGCTCAGGTCATGACCTCGGGGTCCTGGGATCGAGTCCCGCATCAGGCTCCCAGCTTAGCGGACGGAGAGCTTGCTTCTTCCTCTCCCTCTGCCCCTCCCCGCCTCGTGCATTCACGAGCGAGCTCTCTCTCTCAAATAAATAAATAAAATCTTTAAAAAAAAAAAAAAAAGGAACTTTCAAAAGCTAAGAAGAAAGCCAAGCAACCCGAGTGAAATGGAAAAAAATGGGCAAACCGTATAAACTATTCACATAAAAAGAAATGCAAATATCCTTCGAATACATGAAAAGACACTCGGCTTCCCCATGCTAAGAGAAATCCAAATTAAAACCACCGAAATTGCCACTCTCCCCTTTCCGGCAGCCCCTCCAGCGGGTGGGGCAGCGCCGCGCGCCTGGCTGCGGGCAGAGGCACGCAGGGCCGCCCCGCTGCAGGGGGCCTGGCGGCCTCCGGCGGTGACAGAGTCGCGGTTCCTTCTCGTCTGGGACTCCCTCTGCTAATAATGGAGCCAACGACGTGCTGAGACACACGAAACGAGGCTGGTTCAGAGTAAAACGGCTTCTGATAGCGAGAGACTGGAAACGACTCACACGTCCGGGGACAGAGGTTCGAGCTGCCGCAGGGCGAGGTCCACGCACGTGCGGGCGGACGGGGCCGGCCCGCAGCCAGGAGGGGGAGCTGGAGGAGGCAAGTGGGCGGGGTCGCGGGAGGCTGCGTTGGCCCAGGATGGGAGAAGGCATATGGAAAGACGCATGCATTTGCTTGCATTATGTTTAAACGGAAACATGAACGAAAAGAAGACGTAGACAATATTGCCAGCAGCGGAGAGAGACGAGGGTTCAAACACAAGGATGAAGCTGTTCTTCCCAGAACACGCTGAGTTACGTACACTCCGGGATGTTCTAACCCAGAACCGCAACGGGAAGTCCGAGGGAAACAGAGCCAACCCTAAGGAGGAGAGAGTCATAAAAAGCAGCCCTAGTCCGTTAGATCTTAAAGACAAAAGAGATGCAGAGGAACTGTGCCCTCTCTTACACTGCCCACGCTGGTGTCATTATCTTGAAACCACCATGTCTGCCGTAGATGAAGGCGAGAAACGTCACGCCAGTGTCACCAGTGGACGCCAGTGTCACCAGGGGCCACGAATTTCCATCCAGGAGAAAAGAGAAACGTTAAACCAGAGAAATAACCATCTGTTCATCTTAAATTTGGATTGAAAATATCAGAAAAAGATAATGACATTTTTCTCATAGAATTTCTTCTAGCTTTGTCTTCTGGAAATCAGGAAAGTCATGACCAACCCAGCAGCCACGAGCCCCCCCGAAACTCAGCTCGGTGGGGCAATCCCGCTGAAAAGACCCGGGGCCCCTGAGGGACGGGGCAGATTCCAGGCCTGCTCAGGCCCTGGGCAAGGCGGGCATCTCAAACCAGAACACGAAGCAGTGACCCCAGACCACCGGGCTCTGGTCAAGGAGATACGAGGTGAGACCCAGGTCCACAGGGCCAGCAGGGGTCTTGACAAGACCGGGAACAATAACCCAAACGAAAACACAGATGCATTAGACTTTATCAAAATGCAAAACTTCCATCAAAAAGTGCAGTTTGGGGACGGAGTAGGCCAGCAGGGCACGGGGTACATAGAGCTGGTACGTACGGCTCCGTCGGAGGACAGGGAAGGGAACGCACGCTTGACGGGAGAGGACGTGCTGACAGCCAGCAACCGCGTGCACGTCCTCCACAGACGAGCGTCGAGGGAGACAGAAGCCCGAGCCACGGGAGATGCGCCGCACGCGCCCGGCCCGCCAAGGTCCGGACGATCAGGAGGGGGGATGGCCAGGGTCCCCGGAGTTTCGCACCCCTGTGCAGCCATTTGGGGGAAAGTGTGTCCGCTTCTTGTGGACAACACCACACCTACCCCGTGAGGCCCACACCGCTCCCAGGAGTTTCCTCACAAGACAAGACACGTCTGCAAAAAAGGTCGTAAAAAAAGTCCGTGCTGGAAAACCGCATAGGCTGTGCCACAGGCGTCACTTCCCCCACATGCCCTTGCACGGAGCTACGCAAATGACTTCCCGACACCCAAGAATCTGCGCAAAGCCACGCGCTGTGGTCGCTTGGATCCAGTCAGACCGCAGAGTCACGGGCAGCGAAAAGAGGGACACGGCCGGTCCCAGCGCCAGCGCCCCCCGCGCACCTGCCTGCCCGCCCAGCCCGCTGCGGGGAAAGGACGCGGCTCGCGGGGCCCAGACGGAGAAGGGGGCAGCCGCCCTCCGCGCACGAGCAGCAGGTGTCCGGCCGGCTGCAGGGAGGGGCTCGCGGGCCTGCGCAGCGCCCCGACCCTGAGCCCAAGCCGGGTGGCCCGGGCGACTAAGAGAAAGCCGGGGAGCTCTGAAGTGACCAACTCACTAACAGAGGCCAGCGCGTCACGAAGGCCCCCTGGGGTCCGAGAGGGCGTCAGCCTTCCAAACACAGAGCTTCGGGGAGAAAAAAAGGTGAAAAGAGAAACTCTTCGTCAAGCCGAGAAGGAGAAACAGAGAAAAGCAGAAACGTGGGGTCTTCCAAAGACCCCTCCTGAAGACAAAGAGCTGGAACGTCCAGCAGGAGAAGGGGGCTCACCGGGCCCCACTGGGACGCACCCAGCACAACTCCCGGATTTCTAAACTGGAGATAAAATCCTCAAGGCCAGAGCCTGGGGGGCTCCGTCAGGGAAGCGTCTGCCTTCAGCTCAGGTCATGGTCCGGGGTCCTGGGGTCGAGCCCCGCGTCCTGCTCCCTGCTCAGTGGAGCTCTGCTTCTCCCTCTGCCCATCAGCCGCTTCCTCCTGCTTCTCTCTCTCACGAAAAAATAAAACCTTAGATAAAAAAACGCTCAAGGCCTGCGGACAAAAAGATGAGTTACCTTCCAGAGTCCAAAGAACCAGGCTTGTCAGACTTCTAAAACCCAAAGCAAGGAAACAATGGAGAAACATCAGATATAGATATATAATGTGAACACACATATTTATTTATACATTTATTGACATACATGTGTCCGTGAGAGAAACCGTGAACCGAAGATTTCAGAAACAACCAAGTCTGGCACATCCACGGATCCAGGAAGTAAAGTGTTTAATAATAATGAGTCAAAGCCACGGTGTGACGCCACCTCCCACCCAGACGCGCGGTGAGGAGGGGCTGCCGAGACCCGCACGGGGCTTCCCCGGAGAAGCAAACACAGTTACCGCCGGCCCCGCGGTCCCACTTCTGGGTGCGCGCCAGGGAGAACCGCACGCGGCATCTCAAAGAAATGTCCGAACGCTCGGTCCCGGCGGCATCGCTCACACCACGCACGGCGGGGAGGTGACCCAGGCGTCCGCGGACGGGTGCGCGGACGGGTGCGCGGAGAAGCCCAGGAGGAAAGTCCTGACACCAGCTACCGTGTAGACGGACCAGGAAGACGTCACGCGGACTCAAGTAAGACAGTCATAGAGGGACAAATCTCGTCTGACCCACTCACGAGCGGTCCCTAGAGCAGTCACACCGATGGGCAGACAGCAGAACAGGCGGCATCAGGGCCGGGGGTGGGGACAGAGCTCAGGGTCGCAAGGTGACAGAGCTCTCGAGCCAGGCGGTGGTGAGTTCTAAGTGAGGTCTATGCACTTACCACCCCGAATGCACACTTAAATGCAGTTAAAACAGTCCCTTTTACGACCCATGACCTGATCTCGGTCTCCCGCAAATGCTGATGGGTCCCTCGGCTCTGAGGACCAAGCCGCTTTAGCATCCCAGCCTTGGAGCGAGCGTCCACAGCCGCAGCAGACGGTCCAGCCTGCTCCCAGACCCCAGGCCCTTAAGGCCCCTCGCTGACTTCCTCCAGGCCCCCGGGGCTGGCCTGCTCCTCCCCTTGGACAGCTGTCTTCTGGGCAGCCTCCCCAGACCCCCAGCCAGGGGAGACACCAGGTTGGGGGCTCTTGAAGAACTGGGAAGCATCTTGGTGGCGCTGGTCACAGCAGAAACTGCACACGCACTTTCACACTGGCCCCAGGCCTGTGTTTCTGAGCATTGACCACTCCTGGAGGGCAGGACCGTGTCCATTGTTGTTCACTGCCCACCCCAAGTGAGGGCCACAGTGCCTGGCCCAGACGAGGCGACTCATAAACGTTGGACAGGAAGGAAAGTCTGATGGCATCGAGCCATTGGGTGGGGCCAGGAGGTCCCCAGTGGGTCCAAGCGGTCCCCAGGCCCAGCATCGAGGCTGCAGCTCTCATCCCACGAGCACCTTCCTGTGTCCCCACCTTCCTCTGTCCCGCCCTCTCCCAAGAGGTGCCCCACCATGAGGAGAGGGAAGGTGGGCAGATGGGGCAAGGGGAAGGCTTGCCTCTCACCACTCGGCGGGAAAGAAATTCAGCTTGACTCTACCTCCTGGCTTACGTACTTGCCCTATTCCATTCCTCTTCCAGGATCTTCACTCAGATGTCACGGAAAACCTGGAGAGCACGAGCCTGGCGCAGGTGTGCGGGAGACCTCCCTGCTCGCAGGAACAGCCCTGCCCTCCTCTCTCTGGGGGGCCGGGGAGGGGGGCAATTGAGAACATTCTGCCTTCCTCTGCCCCCTCCTCCCTGTCCCTGCTGAAGACCCCAGAGTCCAGAGGACCTGAGGCCTCCGGGTGCTCCCAGAAAGACGTGCGTGGGGCCAGCAGAACGCAGCCCCGTTCTCCTCCTGGAACTGTCCGCATTGCCGAGGAGCCCAGCCCAGAGAAGCTGGGATCATGCATGGCAAACCAGGAAGGAAGAAAGAAAGAAAAGGAACTGCAAACCAGCTGAACCCCCATTTATAATACAAGAGAATTCAATATACCAGGCCTTGTGCTAGAGCACAAAAGCAAAAGAAAATTCCAGAAGCCTCCGGCACGTTGATCGTCGGAGGCACGGACGCAGGCACACTAAGAAATAAAGGACCATGAAGATTCCCAGAGAGGAAGGGTCTGGAGGACCCGCGGAGTGAGGCCGGCCGGGCCCATCTTTGCTAATAATTTCCGATATTGTAACGATCAGTGTAAGTTACGGCGGCAGAGGAGCCGTCAGAGCAGGGGAGACAGACCGGGCGCTCCGCCGGGGCGTGAGGGGGGCGGTGAGCCCAGGCCCGGGCATCGCAGTGCCACATCCTCGGCCAGGGATGCGTTTGCCCTTTGCGCTCAAGGTTCCTGAGGGTCTGCGCTCACTTCCCCGGGCAGGGCTTGGGCCGAGGGGACCGAGGACACAGCCTGGCCACACAGGGCAGGGAAGAGGGCGAGCCACACCAGGACCCCAAAAATGCGGTCTGAGCCTCTGCAGGGCCGATCCGACCTGGAAACCCCCACGTTGGCAGCAAGCACGTGAACCGTGCGCAGCGGGAGCAGCTGGGCGCATCAGCCCACCTCCCCGCCCCAGCCCGCGACGGGCGCGTGGCTCCTCGGAGCCCCTGGGCCATTGCCCCGTCTGCCTCCAGCGGGGCGGGTACAGATGCGGTGGGCGCTGCGGGGCTCCAGTTTCCCGGGAACACGTCCACACTGGTCTGCCTGACCCACAGACACTAAAGCCCTAAAATAATGTACATGTGTTAAGAAAGTTCATTAGGGGCTGTTCAGGAAGGCCAACGGTTAAATCCAACCCCAAACTCTAATTATAAGGAAGCAATTAAGGAGACAGCTGAATACTATGCAGACATGATAAATCATTTCTTCACCGATTTTTAAAAATACTCATGAATATGACCTATAAAATGATTATAGTGTGATCCAAATTGTGTGTGTGTGTGAGTGCGTTGGGGGGTGTGTTTTCTGTCCACGGACTGTCAGGAGGAGTCCGGCAGATGTCTAGACGCGGGGAGCAGAAGAGCCCCTATCTCAGTGAGCTCGGGCCGCCCTGGTGTAGGCGGCCGCCAGCCGGGCTGCTGAGACTACGGGAATGATTCTTCATGGCTCTGGTGGCTGGAAGTCTAGGGTCAGGGCGCCTGCAGGGTGGGGTTCTGCTTTCCAACTGTGTGCTCCCACGGCAGAGACAGAAAGAGCGAGCCTCTGCTGTCTCCTCTGGGAAGGGCACTGGTCCCACCAAGGCGACCCCACCCTCGTGACCGCATGCAACCCTCATCACCCCCCAGAGGGGTCCTCACGCCATCACACGGGGCGCAGGGCTCCAACACGTGACTACGCAGAAGAGAGAGTCCATCGCAAAGGCACCTAACCCAGGTCCATGCCCGGAGGAAGAGCCTCCCGGCACAGGACCTCTGAGGGATGCTGGTGCTAGGAGGTGAGGCCCTCGGCTGCTTCCTCAAGTGCACAGACACGGAGCTGACCCGAGAAGCCTCTCTAGGGCAGGAAAGCTGAGCGGGCTCGACCCTTCCCTGAGGCCAGCCACAACAAGGACCGTCTAGCAGGAAGTGCTGGCACACGGCTCGGTGTGATGACTTCACACTGGACCGCGGCACAGCATTGTGACCAGTGACCGCAGTCCAGGCCGAGCCCCGGTGGGAAGGGCCTGGGTCTCAGCCTCACTGGGGACACGGCAGGTATGGAGATGGGGTGTTCGGACCCAATGGGAGGGCAGGGCAGAGCTGAGGACGCATCCTGGTTGCAGGGGAGGGCTCTTATGAGCCAGGACTAAGAGATCTTAATTTGGGACAAGACCCTTGCCCGTTCTGGGTCTTGGGTTCCTCATTTCTAGACGAAGTTTTACGATATTGTCATTTCATCCTTTGTAGAGTCCTTGAGGATGTAGTCCCGGCTTGGTCCTCCCCCGCCCCCGCTGATGATGGCACCTCTGCCACCGGCCTCAAGATGGGTCCGTGTCTCCTGCAGCCCATCCCTCCTCTCCAAGTCATGCTCACGGCCCTGAAGGCAGGGAGAGACATCAGAACAGTGCCTGGCGTGAGCACGGTGAGTTTTTATCATCACTACTTCCTCTTTTTCAACATTGTTTTTCAGTGCTATGCCCTTGGTCACAACCTCACAGATCGTGCAGCATCAGAACTCAGAGCAAGGGGACTACAGGCCCAGGCCTAGACTTCACTGATCACGATGCCACCCACTGTTCCCAGGAAAGGTGGACCCTGTGGGCTCCCGGGGCAGCAGGCATATGGCAGCAGAGAGCTCAGGAACATGCCTGTGCCCCGGGCACCTAACTGACCGGGAGGCCACTAGCCCCTCCATCCTGCCCTGGGGACCCAGTTCTCAGCAGCCACTGTCACTACTGACAATAAAGGCCATAGTCACGCCTGTGCAAGTCTTCTCAGTAGAAATGAATTTCCGAAGCATGCACAGGGACGCATCAGATTGCTGCAAAGTCCTATTCAGAACTGGAGTCCTAACTTCCCTCAGCCTCCAGCTGAAAGGCGCCATTATAAGAGTTCCTTCTTCCCAACCATATTCTTTTTGGGAGAAATTAGGTGTGTCTAGGGAAGGAGTAAGGTGCTGGGCTGCTTATTCCCTTCCCCATGGATGGGGAAGGCCCCAACCCAATTGGGGCTATTGGTGGTACTGTTCTTGACAGCCACAGAGCAGCCCCCCACCTGGGTGCGGGAGCCCAGGGTGGACGGCGCTGGGCTGGGGTCCTTGATCCTGAAAGCACATCGTATCCGTGTTGTGCTGGCCTATCCTGGAAGCACGGCTAAAGGGAACATAACACTCCTTAGTACTGAAGTGACAAGGGAGGAAACAGGTCTGTGTCATTCATGTCGGGGGGAAAAACCCTGCAGGCAGTTGCCAGAGCAAGTCTTAATTTCTGAGCACAAATCGGCCTTCAGAAAGGCAGTGAAGGGGCTTGCAGGGTCCCGTGCCCCCCTCCTTCGAATCCCAAACCCTGGCAGACAGGGCGCTTGCTGCCTTCTCCCCCCGCTCAGGCTCTCCCAGCACCCGCCAGCCCCCTGCCCCCTCTGTGGCTCCCAAGGCAGAGAGGACGCTGCTGGTCCCTGCTGCTCTGCCGGCCACCACCAGTCCTTGTGTTCGCAGGCGACATGCCACAGAGAACCTTCACGGAACCTCGCGGCAGCAAGAGGACAGGCTCCTCTGACGATCCTGCTTGTCCCAAGGGACAAGGTCAAAGGGATAGGCCGGGGGTGTTTTCTAGGAAAACTGTCCAGGCCCTGCCTCCCTCTGGCTCCTGACCCCCATCAAACGCTCCATTCTGTGGGCTTGGGTGCTGGGAGCCTCGGAAAGCTCTGCCGCCACCCCCGGAAACAGGAACATGAAATCAAACACCAGACACCGAGGGGGGAGGGGGCGCAGCTCAGTCGGCGACGCGGAAACGCCCAAGTCGCCCGGACCCCTGGACCGCCAGCACCTGCGCGCCCACCCAGGGCCGGCGTCCCCGTGACCACAGAGGCCCGCGCGCCTGCGGCCGCTCCCCGGAGTTCCGGGGTCGTGCGCGGCGGACGCAAGTGGCCGATGGCCTGCGAGGGTCGCCGGAGAGGCAGAGAGGACCCCCCGCCGCAAGCAGGGGCGGCCCGGCCGCGGGACCCGGTCGGCGGAACGTCACTCTGCGGCGCCCGCCCCCCACCCCCGCCGCCTCCGGACTCCACCCCGGGCCACCCCCGGGCCGCGGGCGGGACGAGAGGGCGCTGCCACCCGCCACCCGCCACCCGCCACCCCACCGCGCAGGGCGCCCGGGCCCGGGACGCACGGTGCCAGGCGCGGGCGCAGCGCGGAGGCCCGGCTCGGCGGCGCGCGGGGGCCGGGGGCGGCCGGCGGCTGCTCACCGAGGCTCCCCGCGGGCGGCGCGCTCCGGGCGGCGTCCGACGGCCCCGCTCGGCCCTTGCGGAGGCGCTGCGGCGGGCGGGGGGCGCGCGTCACCGCGGGCGGGCGCCCCGCACCCGGCCCTCCCCCGACGCTCCCCGCCGCCGCCCCGCCGCCGGGCGCGGCCCCGCGACACCCCAACCCCACCTCTCGTCCTCCTCTGCCCACGTCGCTCCGGGCGAGAGCGGGTCGCGGTGCGCGGAAGCGGGCGGCGCCGCGGCTGAAGGTACCCGCGGCTGCTGCGCAGAGCGCGGGGCGGGGGAGGCGGCGGCTCCGGCGCTGACCGCCACCCGCCCGGCGCCGCGGGGCAGGCGCTCCCCCTACCGCGCGCGGGTGCCCGGAGCCGCCGCACGTGCGTGTCCTCACCGTGGACCCCGCCGCCGAACCGGGCCTTCCGCCGCGCGGGGAGAGGGGACAGCTCCTCGGGGCGCTGCGGGGCGCGGTCCCACCCGCGCGCGGCTCCGGACCCACAATTCCACCGCGTGCCCGGCTCTGGCGCGGGGCTGCTGGCCTCGGGGCCCGGCCCGCCACTTGGGCGCGCGCCGGGGCTGGGCCCTCACTGTGAAGGGCCCCTCTTAGGGTCGCTGGAGGGGTTCACTGAGCTCATAAAGGTGGCAGCCGGGTCGTATCCTGTGAAAACCTAGGCACGGGGTTCAAGAGCCCTCAGGGAGGACATTCCTTCTCCCGCACCCAGACTCACAAACGCGCAGATCCCAAAGTTCTGTGCCTGGAGAGCGTGGAGGATTCCTGGCGCTGGGGAGAGGGGCCTGGCCTTTATCCCTTCTTCCTGAACGCCGGCGCTGTGGCCGCAGGAAAGCCAGAACCATGCCTTGGTGGTTGGCGGAGAACGCATTTGGTAGCGCAGGACTCGGGGAGGAAGGCTGTTCTCCCACCGGACACCCCGCAGCACCTTGAAATGATGCAGTCCAACGTGCTCCGCCGTCTGGGTGACAGAGTAAGACTTGGGGGTCCCACAAGGTCAGCCCCTTGCTGCAGGCCTTTGGTTCCTGGTCAGAGGCAGAGGCGGTGGGGGAGGGGGGCTGGTGTGAAAGAGAAGAGAGAGCACTCGGTGGGTCTCCAGACCACAGCTGTGATGGAAACCCGGCGGACTGCATAGAAAACCACCCCCAGGTGAACCTTTCCTGCAATCAGGTCCGACGGAATCAACCTGCGGCTGGAGGGCTGGGACCCTGGGGCGTGCGGCATGGCTCTGCGTAGGTCTTAGCGGCTGACAGCCGGGGCAACAGGCCCCGCAGTGGGTTGGGGTGATGGGGGTCGTTAGGCTGGTGTGGACCCCGACATGCTGCCACCGGCACGTCTTCCACGAACTTTTGTGCAGACGAGGGGCAGCGGCTGGCTGACATCGCGGAACGGGTCTCCTCCACCTGGCTCTCAGCAGGGACACGTGCTGAGCGTGTGAGCAGAACGTGGATACGGTCACAAGCGAGCCCACTCCACAGGGTCGTCCGTGCACCCGCTCCTTCCCAGACCTCCCTAGCCCTGAGCCTCTGCAGCTGTTCTTCCGGGGCCTGGTCTTCGTGTCGGCGAAGCTCTCAGCTCGCCGTCTTTCCGAGAGCAGATAACCAAACATGCTGCTCGCAAATGCCCACTGGGTGGGCTTCCCTCCCCCTCCCCCCGCCCCTGTTAGGGTCGGTTCCTGCGGTGCCCTGACGTGGTCCTCCTCGCCCAGTCGGGCAGTCATGGCAGGACCACGTGCGCACCAGGATCTGTCCTCGGTCGTCGGCCGGCACCTTTTAGGGCACTTCCCGTAACACTAAAGATGCCTGTGAGGGAAGGGGCCTGCCGGCTCTCTGCTCAGGCAACTTATGCGCATGTTTCGGATGTGCTGAGACTACGCTGGTCTCAGGCCGCTGAGGCCGCTGTAACAAAGCCCTGCCGACTGGGGGCTGGGACAGCGGACACTTATTCGCAGTCTGGACGCTGGAAGTCCAAGATCGAGGTGCTGGCAGGGCTGGTTTCCAGGGAGGCCTCTGTCCTGATTAGTGTTGGTCCAGACCCAGGGTGCGAGGGGTCCCCTAAAGGTCCGAGTGTTTGCCTTGTCCCACCACGCAGGCCGGGCCGTGTGGCTGCAGGTCCCCTTCAGCCCAGGAGGGAATGTCAAGCCTCCCGGGCTGGCGTAGAATTCTTCCCCAGGGACACCCAGCCTCTCCTTGGCTGCAAGGATTTGGGGTCTGGGAACTGATTCGGGTCTGACCTCGGTGTGAAGGCTGCGGCTTCCGGGACGCTGACTCCAGTCTGGTTCTGCTCACTAAGTGTAGTTTGTCATTTCAGTCAAACGGGACAACGGGCCGGGGGACGTCCCAAATCTGAAGGCTGAGGGAGACAGGCGAGTCAGGGGGGACTTCTCATGCGCACTCCAGCCACTCGCTTGGCTGCTTCCCCCGGAATTGCCCGAAGGCTCGCCGCTCCTCGGGGCACTAAGGCAGACATGGGCGGGACGGGTGCCTGATGCTTGGGGAAGCGTCGTGCTGGCTCCTTCCTGTGCGGCAGCGGCGAAGGGACCGCCCGAAAGTGAGCAGTCTTGGACGAGGGAACAGCATGGGCGAAGTCACTACGATTACAGCTTCTCTGTACATTTGAATGTTTCCCAAAACCCAAGGTCAAAATGTACATGAAGGTTATATGAAGCCCAACAACGCTCGGACGTAGCATTGTACCAGTTCAGGGTCTGTCGCAGGAAATGAAAAACAAAACAAAACAGAAAAACACTGCAAGCATAGGTGCAGACCTACCAGGCCAAAAACCTAAGTAAAAGTGGAAACTCTGCTAAGGTTGGAAAAACCCTGGCCAACAGAGATCTCTGGTCTGGGTGAAGTGGAGTAAGCCATCCCGCCCTACCGCGCCCCCCACCCCGCCCCGGGCCATTTCCGTTCAAACGCAGCTGTGAGACCTGAACCCAAAGCACGCAGTGGCTATTTAAGGGTTCTGGAAGGTGAGCGGGAGCGGGGAGATTGGGGGAAAGAACTAGAATTTAGAGCATCACCAAACTGGTGGTGAGTTTCTCTTGTTTCCCAGCATGGATTAAATCCATTCCCAAACCTGGACCTGGGCATGGGTGCGAAGAGAGATCATTCCGGGAGGCGCCTTCCGGTCTCAGCTCAAGGAGTAGGAAAGGGCTCCCCGATGCCGCGTGCGGAGGGCACGTCCTCCTCTCACGTTCTCCTTTCTTGCTTCTCAGGCCTCGGCCCACGCAACCCAGTGGTGGCGACAGCAGCAACAGAGACTCCAGAAGCCTAGCGCTGTAGGACGGAGCGTCTCCTGCTCTAACTCAGGGACTCTGCTCCCCAAAGCTGAGCAAGTCATTGTTGCTTGATGTCCTCGTCCTCCTCCCACGGGGCCTAGGACACAGGTGCAGTCATCAGGAGTATGGAACACGGCCCCTGGGGGCTCCACTGGTTGCGCGTCTGCCTTCGGCTCTGGTCGTGTTCCCAGGGTCCTGGGATCGAGCCCCGCATCGGGCTTCCTGCTCAGCGGGGAGCCTGCCTCTCCTTCCCCCTCTGGGTGCGTGCGCACACTTTCTCTCTCTCTCTCTCAAATAAATCAAAATCTTAAAAAAAAAAAAAAGGAGGAACGTAAAATAGATTTCTGGGAAAATGCTCGAAAAGAGAAGCTCCAGGAAGCTGGAAAGTATCGGCGAGACTGCAGAAAGGGGGTAACTAAGAAAAGTGACTTGAGAAAGTTGTGTGCGATCTCCTGGCATTACCCGTGGGCTGCGTCTGGCCCTCATCAGCCCGCCACCCACTGTAGGAGAGCACAGTGGCCACTGCCCCAGTCCCAGGGGTGGAGCACCCGGGGACAGACTCGAAGAGCACCTCGCAGGTCGGATGGAGGTCAGCACGAACTCCAGTGAGTCACACGCCCAATACAATGACGTGTATCAACATTCTCCATAACTTAGAAAGTCCCAGGGTCAGGGCGCCTGGGTGGCTCAGTCGGTTAAGCCCCTGCCTTCAGCTCAGGTCCTGATCTGGGGCTCCTGGGATCGAGTCCCACATCGGGCTCCTTGCTTGGCGGGGAGCCTGCTTCTCTCCACCTCTGCCTGCCCCTCTGCCTGCTTGTGCTCTCGCTCTCTCTGACAAATAAATAAAGAAAGAATAAAATCTTTAAAAAAAAAAAAAAACCAAAAAGGTCCCCGGGTCTCAGAACATAGTGTTCACTGTGTGCAGGATACAATCCAAAACCACCCAGCAAAGAAAGGACCACGACACCCTCAGCTGGAATGTGCAGAGGTAACAGTCGCCGAAACAACAGGCACTGGGTTTTCTGACAAGACGAGCTGTTATAGAAAGGCTTCAACCAGTACGAGCAAACACTCCTGAGAAAATGGAAAGCCAAGAAATATAAAATGTGGGGGCATCTGGGGGCTCCGTCAGTTAAGCGTCCGCCTCACGACCTCTGGGGTCACGGCATCCAGCCCTGCGTCCGGGTCCGTGCTCAGAGCGCGTCGGCTAGAGGTTCCCCCTCCCTCTCCCTTCCCTTTCTGCCCCTCTCCACCCCCGTCTAAAATATATAAATAAAATCTTTTTAAAAAATAAATAGAAAATATAAAGAAAAATCAAATGGAATTATTGCAAATAAAAAAAGACAACAACATGAGAGGACTCAACAGTGGAATGAAGGCGACGGAGGAAGGCGGCCGCGAACCTGGGACAGATCGCGGGCCATGATTCATTCGGCACTACAAAGAGGAAGAGAGGGTGGAAACATGGAGAGAGACTCAGGGGCCTGCGCCGCGATAAAAGGGCTCACATTCGTGTTATCAAACGGGAGAAAGAAGAAAGTGTGGTTAAGAAAAAATATCCGAGGGGCACCTGGGTGGTTCAGTCAGTTAAGCAGCTGCTGTTGGCTCAGGTCAGGAGCCCAGCGTCCCGGGATCGAGCCCCGCATCGGGCTCCCTGCTCAGCGGGAAACCTGCTTCTCCCTCCCCCGCTCCCCCTGCTTGTGCTCCGTCTCTCGCTGTCTCTCTGTCAAAGAAATAAACAAAATCTTCTTTTAAAAAGATGAAAATATAAATAAATAAAAATAAAAGAAATATACAGAGAAATAGAAAAACACATAACCCTAGTGGAAGGGAATAAAATTTCTGTCTCAATAATTATTAGAATAAATAGAAATTTAAGCCATAAGTATATAAGAAGTTTGAACAACCTCATTAACAAACTTGATCTAACAGAGATATACATAAGACTGTGTTCAAAAACACACACACTATATATATATATATATTTTAAAGATTTATTTATTTATTTGACAGACAGAGATCACAAGTAGGCAGAGAGGCAGGCAGAGAGAGAAGAGGAAGCAGGATCCCCACTGAGCAGAGAGCCCGATGCGGGACTTGATCCCAGGACCTTGAGATCACGACCTGAGCCAAAGGCAGAGGCTTAATCCACTGAGCCCCGCAGGTGCCCCAAACACACAATATTTTTAAGCCCAAGTAGTTCTGGGCAAGTCTCAAAAATTTTCAAGAATTAAAATCATACAGAGCATATTCTCTGACCATGAAGTGGAAAATAACAAAGATAACTGGGAAATAGCCACGTGTTTGGAAATTAATAAACACACTTCTGAATAACTCATTTTGGTCAAAGGATAAGCCACGGTAAAAAATCAGAAAATTATTTTAGATGAGCAAAGGTGAGATGCTAAATATAAAATTTGTGCGACTCAAGAATACGCAATGTTCTCCTGCCTGGGCGGGTACCGCAGCGGGAGACGGCGGGGAGGAAGGAGCCGAGCATCTACCTCCAGAATCTAGAAAAATGACAAACCCAAACCAAATGAATAAAAGGAGAAACTAATCAATACAGAGCAGAGCGTGGTGGCACGGGGGGGACAAATGACAAAGAGGAAAAACTAAGCCAAAACCGGTTCTCTGAAAATAACCATGAAATTCACAAGCTTCTGACAAATTTATGAAAATCCTTCGGATACTAAAATAATAAGAATATGTAAATAAATTCTGTGCCAATAAATTTGAAGTTTGAAATGAAATGTACAAACTCCTAGAAATGTAGCAATATTAACTCAGAAAAATGTGATTTAAAAAAAATTCCCCCAAATACAACTCAAAGTGCAGATGGCTTCATTGGCAGTTTTAACCAAATGTGAAAGGATCAAAAGATAAAATCTGACACAAACCCCTTTAGATGATAGAAAAATGGGTGAAAATCCCCAACTTCATGAGAATAGTAAAACTCCTTAAGAACAGTATGAGAAAAAAGGAGTCGCTGGTCACCTTACATCAGTAATCGTGCGATAGGTAAATGCGAGGGGGAATGAATGCAGGGAAACAGCAGGCAAAATCTGACACTGATTCATACTGTTTTAAAGAAATCTAAGCAGATTTGGAGTTGAGAGGTACTTCTCAAATCCAGTAACGGGTATCTGTAAAAAAAGGAAAACAAAACTACAACAAAGATCATCTTAGGATAGGTCATCACGATTGACAGGAATGTCCGGAAGAACCAGAAATAAGACACACATGCCCACAGTCATGTTTTCTAGGCTACATCGTACTTGGGGTCCTAGACTTCGTTGTAATGCAGCAACACAAACAAAATGAATATAGATTAAGAAAGAAAAAAAAGGATAAGAAAGAAAAAACGATTATTATTTGCAGATGGTGTCGTTGTACACGTAAGAAATCTAAAAGTCTTCACAGATAAGAAGTAATAAAAGAGGTTGGCTGAATTAAAATCTATCCACAGAAATCATTTAGAAGGTAAAATTTTACAAGTGAAAAAGGAACTATTTACACTGGCATAAAAATTGCAAGATCTTTATGGATACAATTATGAAAATGTATTGAGAGCTGTTAAAGAAAACGTAAATAATGTAGAGTTATTCTATGTTCTTTGCCTGGACAATGGAACGGTAGCAAGGAAGCCAGTTCTCAAAGTGAGCGGAAAGTGTAATACAGCCTAATCAGAATCCCAGCGGTGTGTGGACTCATTATTTATCACTACATAATAAATGACCCCAAACTTAGAGGAGAACAATACACCTTTATTCATCTCACAATATTTGTGTTCAGGAACCTGGGCACGAACTTAGGCCCTCCTTTTCGGGTTTTCTCAGCGGGGCCACGATCGCGGTGTTGGAGGACTGCTGGCTGTGCTTTTGTCTCAGGCTGTTAGAACCACGGCCTCATCTCTCACGTCCTTGCCAAAAAGTCTTCTCCAGCAGACGGCCCCAGTACAGCGGTCGGCGTCATCAAGGCCAGCTCACGCGACGAGTTGCGAGACGGAAGTCACGGTCTCGTGTGGCCTCACCTCCGAAGTAGCACCCCCAGCGGTCTGTACTCGGTTCACAAGACACAAGCCACCAGGTCCCTCCATGCCCACGTTTCCACAGGCATGCACACAAACCTCTGCATTAGATGGAAATGTGAGAAATGCTAGAAATGAAAAATACATCAAAGATGAACTATTTTGTGAGGTTGTCAACAGACTGACTGAAGAAGAAAAGATGGATACAGTTGAAGACGTACCTGCAGAGATGACCTGCACTGCAACACAAAGAAAATCATTAAAGGGAAAATCGTACCCAGAAATCTGTGGAAAATACCAAACTGCAACGCATGCCATGTGTACAGCTGGTGCCCAGAAGGGGAAGAGAAGGCGAGCAGGGCAGAATAAGTGTTTGAGGAGGTAATAGCTGAGGGTTGCCCCTCAGCTGCCCTTAACAGACGTTAGCCACCGATCCAGGAAGCCCGGAGAACTCCGAGGAGGATAAATACAGAATAGCACGCCTAGGCACGTCCTGATCAAACTAAAAATCAAAGATAAAGAACCGCTCTCGAAAGCAACCCAGAGGGAAGTAGAGACACCACATACAACAGAACAAGAACAACGCCTAAATTTCATCAGAAGCAACGCAAGACCGAAAAAATGGAGCAGCGGCGTTAAAATGCTGGGGGACAATCCTGTTACCTTAGAATTCCACACGCAACAAAAATAGCCTTCCCCGAGTTGATGGAAGAGACATTTTCCGACAGAAGAGGGCTGCAGGAATTGTCCCCAGCAGACCCACCCCACGCACACGCTGAGAGAGGTTCTGTAGGAAGGAGACATGATGACGTCAGACAGAATCTTCATTCTTAGGAAGGAGTGACACCAGAGATGGCCAAGAGTCTAAGTAGGCAAGGATCTTTGGACGCTGTGCATACACTGTGCAGGATTCCCTCTTCTTAAAGAGCACTGACTGTTTCAAACAAGAAGGTCCTAGAAGGTTTATGTCACTTACACGAGTAAAATATGGGACATGGTAGCCTAGAAATGAAGGGACATGAGGGCCTAGACACGAACGAACTCTAAGCTTCTTGCCGTTTTCCTTGCTAAATGACACGCTGTTTTTGATCATTTAAAGGTGTGTTCTGTGTCTAGATTGGCTTCTGATGCCTGCTCCTACCTACAGAGACCAGTGAAACCCAGCACAGAGGGGCTGGGTCCAAACACATCAGTAGTCAAGTAAATGTGAACGCCGCATACTCCGACTGGAGGAGATTGTTAGAGATGGGTACAGAGTGAGGTCACGTGACACACTGTTTACGAGAAGAAGATGGGTCGGGAGTAGGAGGAGAAGAGGGAAACTGCCTGTCTGGAGTCTGGCATGTCTACACTCACGTCGGACAGCCGACTTCAAGATAAAGAGCATTGCCAGAGATTAAAAATGGGTACTTTGGAATGATAAAAAGGTCAATTAATCATGAAGACATCACAGTCCTAAATGTATAGACGTCTAAGCGCACAGCTACCAACTACGTGAAGCAAACATCACAGCTGAGAGACACACTTTTTCTCCTGTTTCTGACTTAACCTAAAGTTACTTTCTCAAGGAACTTTGGAGGGATGGACGGATGGACGCAGGGACGGAGGGACGGTTGGAGGATGGATGGGCGGGGAGATGAGTAAATGAAGCTACACTTAATCGCATATTCAGTTTCTTACCAACGCACACAATGTTCCCGGATTAGGTTTCTTGAAAAGATGCACGTGTTCTGGAAGTCAGGTAGCCAGAAGCATCCACAGAACTAACCACTTACAACCAACCACCTGAGCGGGCTCAGGAGCTCAGACCTGCGCTCGTGACCTTGCCCCCACCAGCATCCTCCCCGAGGGCACTACTGAGGGACACGTTCCCCAGGTCCTAATCGGCAATTGCGGCCCCTGTGGCTTGACGGGTCCGGCCATCAGCTCAGGAGCCTGTGGCCGAGGTCGCAAGCCCAGCTCTGCTGTTTCCTCCCGGCCACCAGGACACTCACCCCGTGGTGCCCGGGTTCCTCGTCCGTGAACCGGAGGCCGACCGTCTACCCAGAAGGACAGGTGCGCCCACACCCGCCTGTTGTCCTGTTGTCACCGTCAATACCGATCCTCTTTGGCATAAAAACCAACTTGATTAAATGGACGCCAACCCCCCTTCTAGCTTCTGTTATGGAAGGAAAGCGCGTGCTGCCCCATCCTCACTGGGGTGGGGTCTTTGGGAGGTCGCTGGGGTGGATGGGATCTGTGAGGGAATCAGTGGGGTCTGTGAGGGAATCAGCGGCCCACAGGCTTCCCCAGAGAGCCACTCCCTGTCTCTCTCCCCCTCCGAGAGACTCTGTGGGAAGCCAGGCCTCTGCAGAGGAAAGGGGCCCCCCAGGACCTGACTCCCAGCCTCCAGGCCGTGGGATCAGTTGTTGAGGCCGCCGGGTCTGTGGTGATCTGTTTCAGGGGACTGAGCTGATGGAGACCCCGCTCTTTCCTGGCTGTGCCTGGGCATGGGCCTTCGCTCCGTTCCGTCAACAAACACTATGGAGTGGCCCCATGTGTGCACACGTCTGCCCAGGAGACACGCCCCGGCCCTGAGCCTCCAGCCCGCTCCACCCACCCCATAGACCCTGCTCACGCCCCTACAGCTCCACGGGGTCTGGACCGCCCCCAGGACCGCCCTGTGGCACTTTGCACACGCCTGTACACGGGGCATGCACATCACACGTCACACGCTACGGCGACCGTGGCCTGCTCCTCCCTCTCCGCGATGCCCTTGAGACCCACCCTGAGACCATAGCTGTCACCCGGGACTGGGGTCCCCCTGGGGGGCGTCGAGCGGAGAGACGCCACCAAGCCAGAGAACAGGAAAAGGAAGGGTTTTCCCCGCAGCAAGGAAGGAGAGCACCGGGGCGCCCTCCCGAAGCGACAGCCACACTGTGGGGGCGGGGGTGTGAGCCGAGGGCAGCCAGTCCCCAGGGCCTTGCGCGGACGGCACTCAGCGTGGAAGCGGGCAGAAGGCGTCCGAAGGTGACCGAGCGCAGGGCCGCGTCACGAGGCCCGCCCGGGTTGGGGCTGGTGCTCTGGCTCTGGCGGGTCCCGGACCTGAGGGCTCACAGGGTCTGGATCCTGCAGGGCTGGTCCACGGTCCCTCTTCCCTTCGGAACCAGCCCTGGGGGTCGTGCCCCTGAGCCACTGTCCCTCGTGTGACGAGGTTCTCTCCTGCCTGATGTGGCCGCTTGTCCTTCTCTGCTCCCGCGGGACGGCCGGGGGCCTGAAATAACTTTTCTTATGTCCCGAAAGCTACGTCTGTCTGTCTGTCCCCGGGAACCCTCGTCTGTCTGCATACACGGTCCCCCCGGGCTTGTTTTCCTCTCGAGCCTTCGTCCTCCGGAGCCACACGTCGGCTGCCGGGTGCCTCAGAAGGACTGGAAACCACCAGGGCAGATGAAGGGACAGGCAGGCCACAAACACGCACGCCCGTGTCCCCCAGACAAAGGGCAGAGTCTGTCAGGGAAAGTGTCCCTAAGGTCAGCTGGGGGACCCCACGGCAGCACGGGCGCGGCAGGCTCCTTCTGCCCCAAGCCGGCCTGCGCCCGCGCCCGCGCCCGCGCCATCCCCGGAAACGCTCTGCTCGTTCTGCGCGCTCCGTGGAGGACATGTCCTGAGGTCCCCGTGACAGAGAGACACCCGCCTCTCTTGCCCTTTACAGCTTTTAAAGAAAGTCTGTGTTTTCCTTCCCCCATATTTTATTATGAAAGCTCCCAACATCTAGGGAAGTTGAAGAATCGTGTGTGGCCACGCTTCCCTCCGCGTCCGGCTTCTGGGACTCGCTCGTCGCAGGGCTGGGTTTATCGTGGGCCCCCGTGCCCGGCGGTCACCCACCTTCCTCTGTGAGGCATTTCCGAGGAAGCCGCAGACGCAGGACCCGCCCCGTGAACACTGCAACGCGCTCCTCTCTCCCCGCGTTCCGGGTCGTCTGCAGCTCCTTTCTGGGGGAGAGTGCTGAAGAGAAGATCCGGTGTCCGGTGGGGTGAGCTTGGTCAGTGGGGCCCATCTGTGTCATGCAGACCCTGCCCCCAGCCCCAGGACACAGAATGTGACCCTCCCCGGAGTGTTCCTAGCGCCCTTCCCAGCCCGCCTGGCCCCACGTCCCGGAGCAGCCATCTGACCTCCCAGCCAGACGCTGGTGTAAGCGGACGCTGTGTGCTACGCCGTGGAAGGCTCCCTCACGTGCCCCTACCTCCCGCCGATGTCGTCGTGTTGCACGCACGTCCCTCTAGCCGCCCGCTGGGGCCACCCAGGATCTTTCCCCTCCCGGTGTCTTGGGAATAAAGCTGCCGCCGGCGTCCAGGCCACGGCTCCCCCTCCCGAGAGGTCACAGATTGGCGTCCTGGGCAGCAGGGGGCGGCGGTGAGCCGGCGGAGGGGAGTACCGGGGTGCTCGGGAGGGAGCACTTCTTTATGGAGAAGCCGCTTTCCACTATGCATCCGGGACGGTCAGAGGCTGGCTGCGCGCGTGGGGGAGGGCCGGGTGAGGGGAGGAGGTGGACGGCTGCCCTGGCCTCACCCTCCTCGCCAGGACCTTCTGGGGCATCTTCCAGCGGGACATCCCATGGATGCAAGGGACACGGGCAAGTGGGTCCCTGTTACGACGTGCATGGGAGTCACGACAGGGACGGCGCCCCGGACGCCGTGGCTTCCCTCCCACGACTGAGCTCGGACGTTTGAACCACAGAAGAGGCCGCCCCAGATCTCCCGGGGACCTGACGCCTTACCGGACGCGGAGCCCCAGAGCATGCAGGGAGGTGGGGCGGGAGCCCTGGAACCGAGGAGGCCACGCGGGGAAGGTCAGCCACTCACCTTTCTAAAAAGCCAGGACTCAGAATCTGTTGTGAGGGACGGGCCTGCCCTCGGGCTGCTGAAGGACTCAGAACAGCATCCCCTCGGGCCGTCCACACTGCCGTGCCCTGCGTCCCCCTCGGGCCCTCCACGCTGCTGTCCCCTGTGTTCCCAGCATGGGACCCTGCAGTCTCTGAGGGAGGTCTTATGATTGCCATGACTTGAAGATGGCTGATGGGAACAATGTGGGGGTGAGGGGACTAGGAATCTCTCTCTCTCCTTCTCAGCGTTCCCCCTTTATCGGGGCCTCTGGCAGAAGTCCCGTTCTC
The DNA here is from genome assembly GCF_009829155.1 of Mustela erminea. Lineage (NCBI taxonomy): Eukaryota > Metazoa > Chordata > Mammalia > Carnivora > Mustelidae > Mustela > Mustela erminea. The sequence continues at coordinate 90,876,214 of NC_045627.1, read as the reverse complement.
GGAGCTGTCCTATGTGCAGGACAACAGGGCCCCTTAGGGCAACCCTCCAGCCCGCTTCTGCCTGGGGACAGCCAGAGAGGGGCCGGAGCCCGAGGCCAGACGGAGCACACGGGCGGGTGAGCTGCCCAGCAGCCTGCTCGGTCCACTCTACTTCCTACGAGGCACAAGGAGAGTGTCCAAGGGAACTGATGGTCCCCTGGGTCGGGAGAGAGAGGACATCTTTCAGCCAGTTTTGTGGACCAGTGGCCGGCTCCCTCCCAAGGATGAGCACAGACACCAGGAGGCTCTGGAAGAGATCCAGGTGCCGTGCCGAGAGCGGCGGGGGCCGCATACCGGCCAGGATGGCGGCGGTGGGAAACCGCGGAGGCTGGTCCGGGAGGTCCAGAGGAGGCCGTCAGGAAGCAAGCATGCACACCCTGCACAGCGTTCGTCTGTAGGGTGGGAAGCCCACGCCTCTCTCCTCTTTCCCTGGAGGGACTGAGTTAAGGAGTAAGGATGGCTGTGGACGTGCAGGGAAGACATCGGGGCACCCTGACTCCGTCTTGGTGCAGGGAGGGCGGTGAGAAGGGTCCAGCAAGGAGGCCACGGGCTGTGTCCACGGACGGGACAGTGTGGTCGGTGTGGCCGCGGGGGGTGTGGCCACAGACGGGACAGTGTGGTCGGTGTGGCCACGGGCGGTGTCCACGGACGGGACAGTGTGGTCGGTGTGGCCGTGGATGGGACAATGTGGTCAGTGTGGCCGTGGACAGTGTGGCCGTGGATGGGATGGCGTGGACGGTGTGGTCGTGGATGGTGCCGTGGATGGGACGGTGTGGCCGTGGACAGTGTGCTGTGGACTGTTGTCACACAGCCTCGCTTTAATCCCTGGACGCTGGGAGCTGCTGGTAGAAGAAAGCCTCTGCGGTGGGTCCAAGGTGGTCAAGGACGTGAAGGAGAAACGAGACTCTTGGCCGGGAGGTGCCTGTGGAGTGGGGACATGTGTGCGTCCGTTCCCAGCCAGTCACTTCCAGAGCCGGGGGGGAGTGGGAGAGAAGGACCCCCAGGGGAGTTTGCTCTTCCCGGGCTGGTGGCCCCTGGGCGTCCAGGGTGATGTGGAGCCGAGGGCTGGCTCGGGAGAGCTCTGCTGCTGCCCAAGCCCCGCGCTCATTCTCAGCGGCAAGTGACACCACGCTCCGGGCTCCTGGACAGGGGGGCCTTAGCCCCATGGCCACGCAGGGTGTTTCCAGCCAGATCCACCGCCCCCCAGTCCTGAGATGCAAACCACCAGCGGCTGGTTATTGTCCTTCCGAGGGGGTTGCTGGCTTCCAGCTCAAGGGCACGACCCCGCGGGAATCCTGGGCGCAGGCCGTGGGCAGCCCAGCTCTGCCCTGGGCACCCGGGCCCCCGCCCTCACACCCCTCCCGGCCCTGTTTCCAGCCTGGCCTCCGGGCCCCGCATGCGCCCTCTGGGGAAACCTGCTCTGTCAGTCCCCGGCTCCCAGTCCAGGAGGAGCCACTGTGGTTCCCAAGTGTGTGTCCGGCCGCACCGGGGAGTCATTCCACGGCTGCCTCCAACACCAGGAGCGCCCGAGAGCCTCCTCCCCGCCCCGCCGCCACTCAGCAGGCTCCTTCCCTGCGGCCCACACTTGGCAAAGAGCGTGATCACCTCGGCTCTAGCCACCCGAACCACCTGGGCGACGTTGGCGGGTCCCTCTTCTTCCGCTGGGCATGTCATGGCCTCCCCTGCGGAGTGCCACCGTGGCCCCTCCAGGCTGTCCCAGAAAGAGCCCCTCCGTTCTGGACGTGGGAACAGAGCTTGGCTAAGCAGGGCCGAAGCTCTGGGGCCGACATCTCAGCACTTAGGGGTCAGAACTCAGCCACCCAGGCGGTGGCCAAGGGTCTTCCACGAAGGGGCAAAGCCCCTGACGCCCCCTCAGCGTGGCACTACCCGCAGCCCCCCAGGCCCGTCTCTGCACCCGTCTGAGTGGCCCGAGTTCGCCGAGAGCCGGCTCTTCCCTGCATGTCCGGGTCCTCCTCGCAGAATGGGGGCTCTGCCTGCCCCCTGGCCCGTGGGTGTGACTCCCTGCGGCCCTGCCCCCACCCCCCGACATGGCGGCCTGACCCTGGGGGTCTCTCACCCCCCGGTGCAGATAGATCACTCAGAAGCTGCAGACTTTAGCCCAGGGCGGCCTGGGGCCCGTTCAGGTCGTCCGGGAGCAGCCCCGTCCCTCCCAGGACACACCAGCTCCGCAGCCGGTTTTGCAAGGGTCCCTGCGCCTGGGAGTGAGCCTGTGGCCGCGTGTGTCCTTCTGTGGCCTTCCTCCGTGGCCGCCGCAGGACAGGGTTTGCTCTGCATGTGGGTCCCATGCCGCCGTGTGTGTCGGCACGTACGGAGCTGGCCGCAGTCTCTTCTCGGAGGAGCAGCTGACCTGTTGGCGTCACCGTCCCAAGGCACAGAAACGGCCCAGCCCCTGGGAGGCCTGCCCTGGGGACCGCGTGGAGCCTCGCCAGGAACGTCGCTCGCTCGCTCGAGGAATGCCTTCCTGTTGTGGACACTTCCAGGCGGGGCGGCCCGGCTCTCGTCACACAACACCCTGTCCTTCGGAAACGCCCAGCTCCTCAACTGCCGGGGACACGGAGTGACGGCTGCTTGTTTACAAGCGAGCGGTTTCGGTTTCGTCACCCTGATGTCCAAAAATAGCCCGGCCCAGCGCCGCCCTCCCCGGGAGCTCGCGGAACAGGCTGTGTTCTCCGGGAAGAGGAAGGGGGCAGAACGGCTCGGGCCGCGAGGCGGCTCGTGACCCAAGACAGTGTTTTCTCGAGGGTCCAGGAAGGTGTGGATCAGCCCCCCTCTGGGGCCGGCACGTTCCGTCCTCGGGTCAGCAGCAGGAGGGGCGGGGCGGGGGGATCTGGGCTGCCCCGGTGTCTATGGAAACACACGGGAAGCGTGTGGCTTGTATTCCTCCCGGGAGATCGTGGCTGAGGCTTTCCTGGCCCCTTTCAAAGCTTCCAGAACACCTGCGGGGCCTCCAGAACATCGGGGCCTCCAGAACATCGTGCCCTGTGTCGCCCTGAGAACCGGGTCCTCAGTGTGGGCGGGGGGTGCTGCAGCCCCACAGTGGGGGGACCAGACCTGCCGGTCCTCGGGAGGCGACTACGGGGTCTCTGGAGGCTCCAGGAATGCCAAGCCTCTGCTCCCTGAGGTCCCCCGTGAGGCCCTGCCACGCAAGGGCTTTGCCTCCAGCCCCCCACCTGCCGTCCGTGGTGACCCCACTAGGCCACCACGCCCTGGAGCCCCAGGGGCCTGGCAATGGGTGCGTGTCCCTCTCTGACACCGCACACTTCACGTGGGGCGAGGCCAGTGGCAGGGTCCAGCTCCGGGTGCGGTGACTGCCACGGGGGCCCTGGGTGCGTGTGGCTGTGTGGGAACTGCACTCCTGGGCCCCAGGGCCCACCGGCCGCCACAAGGACACAGGAGCTAAAAATGAAAGCAGACACCGTGGGGTCCCCTCTGACGCGCTCCCGGCCGCGTGGAAGGCGGTCAGCTGGGGATCCCGCAGGGAGAGGCGGCTCCTGCGGGGAGTGATGGGGACAGTCACCTGGGGGCCGTGGGGGGCTGCCGGGACGGGGGGCAGGGAGGGGTGTCCATCACATCACGGACTCCATGGCACCCCTCCTATGTCTGGGGGTTCGTGGTGAGGGGCCGGCGTGGGCCACTGACCCCGGCGCCCGTTACCTGTTCTGAATGCCGGTCCTTCGCCCCCCTGCGGAACCCACGTGTCTCCCTCCTGTCTGCGTCACTTCCTGTCCACAGGTTTGCTCTATTTCAGCAAAACAGACCCTCGTAAAACAAAAACCAAAACAGAGCGGCTGTGCGGTGTGCGCGGGTGCCGTGAGGCTCAGGCGGGGTCTCGGATCCCTCCGGATCCTGGTGAGGCCGCGGGCTCTCGGCCAGCCCCGAGCTCCCGCCCATCTTGTCTTTGCAGTCGCGATCGCTGTGTTCCCCCACCTTCCTGCAAAACCCCAACATGTCCCGGGGGCTCGAACGATGAGCTGTACTTACCCCTGGGTGTTTTGTTCCTGTGCTCTCACGAGGGGGACGTTTTCCACTTTCACGCTAGTTACTGCCAGCATGTGAGGAAGAGCCTGATTTTCATAAGCCTTAGCACACATTTCACTGAATTTTTATTTGTTCAGGTTTTCTCCATTTATTGTCTTCAATTTTATTACTCTTGGTGGGTCCGTTGATTTCTTCGGCAAACGTGAACTGCACACCTACCTAACGTCGGGCCGGGTCCAGCATACACCGTGAGCCGAGAAGACTAAACCCCTGCCCCTGGGGCGCCTGGGACTCAGCTGGTGACGCATCTGCCCTCGGCTCAGCTCATGACCCCGGGGTCCTGGGACCGAGCCCCGTGCCGGGCTCCCTGCTCGGCGGGGAGTCTGCTTCTCCCTCTCCCACAGTCCCCCCCCCCCCCGCTTGTGCTCTCTCCCTCTCTCTCTGTCTCAAATAAACAGATAAAAATCTTAAAAAAAATTTTTTTTAAGTGTCATTTGTCCTTCCTGTGGGGTTGCATTGCCCTCTCCCGGGGGTGGTGCTACTGGCGGGCTTGCCGGCAACACAGGGGGACGCGCTGGTATGTCACAGTTTCGAGTGATGTGTCCCGTGGCTTTCCAGTGTAGACCTGTTACCGGGAAGGCTTCCTCGTTGCAAGAGCCAAAAGCAGCCCCGGCAGAAGCAGGCGGAAACGGAAGGTGTGGCAGGACTGGAGGGCGCGCGACCGCTGAAGAGGCTGTTCTAGCCTTGAAACCAGGCGGGAGCTGCGGGCAGGCCCCCGGCCGGACGACACAAGGGCCTCGGGGAGGAAGCCTGGCACCAAGCCTGGCGGGACACGGAAACCCCCGGGCCATCGGTCCGGCCGGGCGGCAGGCTGGGCCCCTGCGTTTCTGCGGATGAAGGGTTGGGGACGGGGGCTCTGCACGGGGCTCCCTGAGCCGAGCCGCTGGTGAAGGTCTTGGGGCTCCGGTTCCCCCTCCCGCCATCCCGGCTCGTGTTTGGTGCCTGCGCGTCTGACGTCATGTATGCTTTACTGAATCATTCCTGCTCCTAAAATGACGGTTATTCCTGCTCTTTGGTCCGTCCGGTACTCCTGAAGATGAGCAGATATTTCCTCCCTCGGTTTTTAGTGAGTGCGTCGCGTCATAGACCGTCCTTGCGCTCCCACGACAGCCCCGACTTGGTCAAAGGCGGGAACATCTACTTCAGAGTTTGCTTCGCTGTCGTTCGATTCAGCATTTTGCATGTGCGTTCCCGGGGAGGATGGCCGCTGTGTTTTCTCACTGTGGCATCAGGACCCGACCTCGGCTTCAGGCTTCCGCCAGTGTCTCAGGAGAACTGGGGCCACGCTTGTGGGGCCGCAGCCTCGGAGCACAGGGACCCCCAGACGGCGAAGCTTCCACAGAACTCCCGTGACACCGTCCGCGTCGCATATCTCTGGCTACAGTGACTTAACCTTCCTATTTTTCCTGCCTCTCCAGAATTTCTACCACAGGGGCCCGGGCGGGCGGCCCAGGATGGGCCACTTGGGCAGGAAGCCCGCCGCGGCCTCAGGACCCGCTCTTCACCTCCCCTCAACCACTGAGAGGATTTCCCACCGAGGACCTGCTCCGGGAGCAGCGCGGCCGGCCTGGGCCACCGCACCGTGACGGGAACCAGGCCCGTGGACAGGCGGGAGCGGGCAGAGCCTGTCGGGTCCCCGTCCTCCGCGTCCCCCGGTGTCCCCGCGGCCGCAGATGTCTGTGAACCCAACACTGACTTTCTCGCCCTCCTGGGCGTCGCGCTCCTTCCCTCTGACGCCCCAGACCCCCAGCCCCTTCTCCTGAGCTCACGGTGACACGGGGACCCCATGGTGCCCGGGGGTCTCCGGAACCTGCACGTGGGTGGGTTCCCCGCACGCACACCCTTACCTTTGATTTCCTGCGCAGAATCTGTCTGTGTCAGTGCGACTCGCAGTCCGGCCAGAAGGACCCAGAAGGGGACGGGGGTTCCCGCTCCGCGACAGATGGGGTGGTCGGCCAGATCCTTGAACTTGCTGGACCCCATCCCATGAGAGATGCCGGGACATGTGGAAAACAGCAGAAGGTAAGATTTCCCTTCACGGGAGCCTCCCAGAATCTCTACCTGCGGCGTAGGGTGGAGAGAACGCTGCTGGTGATGTCCTTTCCTCCGAATGCAGGCCCTCAGGAGGAGGCTCCGCGGCGCTATATCCTCGGGCCGAGGGCTCCTGGCTAATTTGGTCGAGTCCCCTGGTTTCTGTTCTACTTCCTCCCGGAGCTGGTCTTTGTTTTCCCCTGTGTGTGTCCTTACGTAGCTTGTACGGGAAGGGATTCCCACAGGGCAGAGGCGGGCACGGGCCCCAGAGGCTGGTGAGGCCCCGGTTCCTGCCAGCCGCTGTCTGTCGGGACAGACGCTGCTGTGGGTTCAAGGCTGTTGCTGAGGGACGTTGTGGAATTGAAAGCCACAGACGCGGTGGCCCAGCCGCTAGCGGGCCTGGTTCCTCGAGAAGACCCCTGGGCCAGGGTAAGTCGGTCGGGGGTTAGGCTGACGGTAGGACGTCAAGAGCACGTCCGTGCAGGGAGGTCCACGTAGAACAGCACGCGGTCCCCGACCCCGAGGCACATCGGTCCTCGGCCTCAGTGTGGCCCTGAGAGACCCGAGGCATGAGTGAGGGTGCGGCGTCTGGGCTCCCCGATCTGGAGCGTGTGTACCCGGTGCACCTGCGTGGCCGGGGAGCGGACCGGGGACCGCAGCCCCCGCCCCGCCCGGTCCGCTCTCGGACTGTTTGCCATGAGAGGTTCCAGCCCATAAGGACGTTTGTCGTCCCGGTCTCCGTGGCGGGTCAGTGCTGGAGACGCCCCTTCCAGGAACGCCTGCCCCTGCTCGTGTCCCAGACGAGCTGTTCTCTCCGCAGGACCCTTGCCACCGGTGCCACGCAGCGTTTGCTTGCTTAGACTAATTTCGGGAGCGAACTTTCGGATCACGGGGGCCGCACCTCTGGGCCCAGTCTGGACAGCCCTTGTGTCCCTGGCGAAGCCGTTCGAGGGCTCGGGTTTGAGTTCCTGTTAATAGATCTACTCGTCGAGGGCTGGACAGTGGATCCTTCAAATTGGCTACATTTATAAAGCAAAACTTGGTTTTCAGAGAGCTCTCGAGGCATCTCGTCAGTGGAATGGCTGGTCCTAGGGACGGCCACCGACAGGTTGGAAGAACAGAACGGAGACTTCGAAAATAAATCGTATCTGGTGTAAATTCCTGTTCTTAAAACTCAGCCTCCAGGGCCCGTTTGAACCTTCCGTTCCCTGCACCGTTCACAGACAGCCCTCGGCATGACCTCTGGGTTCAACGTGTCCACGTTGCTTGAAGAGATGGTGAAAACTGGGCGACGAATTTTGCAGGAGGAGGGAGACTGGCTTCGGCCCCGCTGACCAGGCCGTGGGCTCGGGCTCCTGGACCCCCCACCGCCAGAGAGTCCCTGCCGCCCCACCACCCCCAACCCCGACTGCAACCCCACTTTTAAATGATAAAGCTCCTTTACCTCTGCTTTCAAATAATTAAAAAGGCTGATGACTGTCCCTCCTTCCCCCTTCACAGAGAAAACGCAGCACGGCTCCCCCAGGCCCTCTGACGGCTGATCCTCCAAAGGCCAGAAGTTAGCAGAAGCCACAGCTCAGCCATGTACCGAAAAGAAAACTGATACTAAAATGCTTCACGCACACCTTAAAGGATGCAGCCTGGGCACCTGCCTGCCTCGGGCGGAGGAGCGTGTGACTCTCCAGGTCCGGGTTGTGGGCTCGAGCCCGACGCTGTGTGTAGAGATTAGTTTAAAAAAATAAAATCTTATAAAACACACACACGTAAAGATCTAATTGATTCTCATTTTAGCTAAAAATCTCCCTGATGGAAAACAAAAATTAGTTAAAAAGAGGGGCCAGTCTCTTGATACTCAGGCTGTGATCCAGAGCTTGGGGAATTCGACGCAGCTGCCTCCGTCCTCCAAACCTCTGCGGAACCCGGAACGAGCCGCCGAAGCCACATGCGGAGCCACAGGCCTGTCCCCCCCTCCCCCCACACACACACACCTCACGGGCTCCTGCAGGGCGCTGCGGGTTTTATGAAAGACCAGGCTGTTGGAACAAGATGGTCCCGTACTTACGAAACAGGAGGATACATTTTAAATAGCAGTTACTCTGAAACTCTGGAGAAAAAAGGTGTTTTTAATCCTTTCTCTGTCCCTTAAAACTACAGATGTTTCAAACGTAAACACGGCTCCGAATCACCCGAGACGGAAAGAGGAGGAGGAAGAGGCCTTTTGGAGCCGACGTCTGCCGCAAGGGCCCGGACTCCAGTCTCTCCGAGCCGGCGGGGGGAACGTGAGATGCCCTCTCTGTGGCTGTGGATTTTCTACCTCCCGCCCCTCCGGGACCCCAGAGAGCCTTTCTTTGAAAGCAAACTTCTAGGAAACGCGTTCCTCTGGAGGAAGAAGAATGGAGGTAGTTGAAAATCGGACCTGCAGTCAGTGTCCTGTACACAAGCCCTAAGGTTTGCGCAGTCTTGTCTAGCTGTGCGGGGCCTGCCCTCGTGGGAGGTGCGTTCTCGGGCGCGCGGGGACGGGGGATTCCCGGCGGAGCGCGCCCGTCCGCCGGCCCGAAGGCAGGTGCGCGGGAAGACGGCACTCGGAAACTCAGAGACTAGGCGGGGTGGTCAAGTTCAAGGGATCCGGGACGAGTCGCTCCTAAAGCGAGTTCAGGGCTGTCAGTTCCACCGAAACAGGCGCGTCTCTGTAATTATCAGCATGAAATGGGCTTTCCTTCTGCTTGTGTCGGCCAGAACTCAAATAAATTCATAATTTATTATGAAATTTGTCAGGGGAATAAAAAGCGGGAATGTATTTTTTTTTGTTTCGGGAGAAGAAAGTGGTCTTGTCCTTAGTGGGGCTGGTTGTTTGGAGCACGAACTCGGTGAGGAGGGAGAAGGGGGGGGCGGCGCCCAGGCCGACACCCCACAAGCCCGGCCCAGCGCCCCCCGGCCGGGGGCCTTGTTTCTCAGGCGCCACTGCCGACCTCAGGCTCCGGGAAGGAAAGACGGTTCCCGCCGAGCGCTTGCAGTCCTGCGAGAGAGGAGTCTCCGTTCAGGTTTGCAGGTTGAGTCAAGAGGGACCCGTCTCTGGAGGTGTCAGCGTTAAAGACTCAAAACTCCTGTTCCGCTGAGGCTGCTGGGGTCGAAGAGGCTCCTGTCGCCTCTGCTGCGATCTGTCTGCAAAATGATGACTTAAAGCGGTCGGTCACGTCTGTGTCTAGTTTTCGGGGGCGATCGTCAGGGCGGCTCTCGAAGTCTTCGCTGACCTGAGACGCCGAGTGCTGCTTGGACGATGATGGATCGAAGTCACTGGGCAGCGGGTCTTCAGCAGCCTGAAGTCCGGAAGCCTGGAGTGCGGGATGCCGGGCTGTGCTTCCGACATCTTGTTGCAGAGAAACGGAAGATATTTGGGTCAGGTTTTGTGCGTAACCAATTCATAAACATGCCACCTAAAGAGTTTTGGGGAAACGGTTCACAATGGGTCACTGTGTAGGTTTCACTGGAGACGAAGGTTTCTGAGAAGCAAAATTCTGCCGAGTGTAATGAAGACCGAGGGGAATGAGGGAAGCAACTCCGTGTGTAGAAAAGCAAGATTTAGGTAAGAAAGATATAAGGAATGGGAACACATTTTTTACTGAAGTTAAAAAAAAGGTGATTTTGTCCTAAATGAGACTGGTTGTTCAGAAAGAAATGGCCTGGGACAAAATCTGGATGCGAAGGAAAGTCATAGAAGGTTTGTGAGGGGAAGACTTTGGAAAGAAATTTTAGGTGTGGCCAGGACAGACTAAGACCAGAAAGAATGGATTTTAAAAGGACACAAGACTGAGACCCTGCCCTGTCCAAATGACAGCGTTCTCTGCGGTTGCTGTTCTGCTCTGTTTTTTTCTCTTTTGTCTGCCCAGAAAACCAGTCTGTATGTTTTGTTGTTATCAGGTCTTTGATCACTTGGTTAAAAACTTCTCAGTTTGGGGGATCCTGGGCGTCTCAGTCGGTTAGGCTCGGGTCCTGACCCAGGCCAGGGTCCTGGGATGGAGCTCTGCGTCGGGCTCCCTGCTTGGCGGGGAGCCTGCTTCTCCCTCTGCTGCTCTCCGCACTAGTGCTCTGTCACTCTCTCGAATAAATAAATAAAATCTTAAAAAAAAAAAAAAAAAACTTCTCAATATTAAAGAGGCTAAGTTTTGCTAACAACTGTATAACCTTGTCTATTTGTCTTTGCAATTTCTTATGTCGCCTTGGTTAAATAAATTCTGAGTTTTGTAATGATCTACAATCCTATTCAGGCATGTGCTGTAACTGTCTAACCTTTTTCTTCTTTTTTTAAAAAAGATTTTATTGATTTACTGGCCAGTGAAAGAGCGAGCACAAGAAGGAGGAAGCAAGTTGACTGAGAAGCAGGTTCCCCACTGAGCAAGGAGCCCGGCGCGGGGCTGGACCCTGGGGTTCTGACCTGAGTGCAGGGCAGAACGCTTGAGGACTGAGCCACCCAGGCATCCCCTGAGTTTGTTTTTTGTTTTTTGTTTTAAACAAACTTCCCAAGATTTAAATTGTAAATGAAATCTCTTTCACTCATTAGGGCTCTTTCTGTGGTCCGTTGGGTTGGCCAGAAGCTCTGTTAAGCAAATAGTGAGCCTTCGGTTGTGTCTGTGTCGCTCAGGAAAGGCTCCAAGTGTTCTAGAGACGATGCACAATCTCAAGGCTTTATCATGTCCCGGGGCAAGCTCCGCACCGGCAATTTGATTATTAAAGCGTTGTGTGTCACCGAAATAACCTGACTTCCTTGCCAGCTGTGTTGTGACCTCTCCTGAGATTTTTAACCTCGTCCTTTCTGAGTTTTTGTCCTTTATAATTCTTCTTACTCTCTTGCAAAATGAGTTTCATCTTCAAGGACATTCATATAAAGGACTTAGGACAGACACAGGTCTTTGACAGCCATAAAATCCTAAAACTGAAATGGGTAAGAACTTCCTAAACTAACTAAAGCTGCATTCAAAATGAACCGGAATTATAACACGGGACTAAATGACCTAAAACGATGATTATAGCTTTGTGACTCTTGCTCAAAACATCGCCGGTTCTCTAACGTTTGCTCTTCCAGATGAGGGAGACCCGCTCTCAAGATACACGTGACTTACAGAAACGTGATAAAGTATTCATTGGTGAACCAACCGAAGCATTTAACTTTTCTCTCACCCGAACCCTCTCATTCAGTAAGGTCTCTCTCTTTCATGGCAACCCTAGTCATTCGCGAAAGTTCGTAACAATCTGTTCTCCCGGAACGGGACACCACTGGAAACGTGGGTCATTTTACCAAGGCTTCGACTGGAATGTCACATCTGAGAGAGACGTGCATGGACTCAGACAGGACCAGACAGCTTTAAGGAACTGAGGTTGACTTTATGAAACCAGGAGCCAGAAAGGCCCTTGGAACTGTCCGGCTGGTGCCTGCTTACAGAGGTCCCAGCAGCCTCACCAAGGGAGGAAAGAGTATCACCTTGTGGCAGGTGCAGGACCCCGCGGAGAGGAATCCGCGCAGCCTACAGGTACGGCAGGCCGGTCTGACGGCAAGTATCTGGCTCGGTTTCTGGTCTGGGAGGCTGCTAGAAGTTCAACCTAGAGAGACCTTATAAAGTTCCAGCACAGCAGATTCTAAAAGATTTGTAGGTTCACTCACTGTTCCGCTGAGCTTACGAAAATGATTAGGCCATGATTATTAAAACTGGACTTGTTTTATAAACCAAGTAGTCCTATCTTGGCTATTTCGGATTAAAAATGAGGGTTTTTATAGAGGGAGGATGTTTCAATAACACGTCTTTGTAAATATTAAATTTCAATACTGTTAATAAACTAGGCTAGATCCTGAATTCTTCTATTTCCTCAAATATCTGGCTATGACTCTCCAATAAGGTTTCCAATCTTTCTCCATTCTCTTGACTTAAAGTCATTAAAAAACTAAAACGGGCCTTTTTCCTAAAGCCCTAAAAACTGACCCTGGACACCTTGAAGTAAACTTCCGAGAAACAGCTTTTCTATTTCTACACAGTAGCTCAGGCATCCATAATCGTCACCCTTTTTGTTCTGTCGGGATAACAACAGGGCCCTGGGACGTATGATTATTTAGAATGAATTCCCCCGTGATCATATCACAGCTGGCACCCTGACCAGTTCTGTGCGGCTGGGATGGTTAAAACTTCCTTAAAAGCCAGAGTGTGTCCTACTCCATGGGGTCGACTATGGGCTTGTGGAGACCATGGGTGACCCCACTTGCTTCGTGACTGGATCAGATGAGGCACTCGGGGATGCGTCTGTCTCTTGAGACAAGTCCTCTCCCACTCGCCGGTGACTCCTCGTGCTTAGGACATTGTAGAGGCTGACCTCAACCAGAAAGGGCTCATGACGGGTGCATCCCATCAGGTCCTGAGTGTCTTAGACACGAAAGGCCACCAATGCATGCCGGGAGGCTGACTTATGAAACACCGGGCCGTGCTCACAGACATGCCTGAAATAATACTTAAAATCCGTCGAACTCTGAACCCAGCGACCCTGTTCCGGGACCTGACCATGGCACTTCTGCAGAGCGTACCTGTTCGGACATGATTAGTCTTGCTTATCCTCACGGACCAGCTGTCAAAGCCGCAGGTGACAGCCGTCCTACCCGCGGCGGTGGTTTCATGGAGAAGGGAGTGAGAGCAGCTGGGTGTGCCTGCCAAGGCCCCCGCTCTGTCACAAACACGTCTGCCCCCAGAGCAGAGTCAATAGCGCCCACCTGTCTTTGCCATCTGCCAAGTCTTAACAATCAGCATCTGTACTGACTCCAGATACGCCTTCCTCATCCCATAGACCCGTAGCCATTCGAAGAAAGGCGGATTATTATCAAGCCAGGACTCCCCCATCAAATGTGGGCCTGGAATTATTACACAAACTCAAAGGATGGTCCTCCCAGACCGAGTAGCCCGTGAAATCCTGCCTGCACTTCGAGGAGACCCAGGAGTAGACGATTGTCTCCTGGCTGGGACCCCACGGCTCTGCGACTCTAACCTGTGGCCCTGGCGTCTCCCAGGCCGGCAGGCCCCTGTTGCCTGTGGTTCGCCTGGACGCATGGACAGACGGATGATTAAAACCGGTACCTGCCCAGCCCACTTCCACAGCCCACTTCCACTTGGAGTCCTCCGCGTCATGAAGTCACCGAATTCCTCTGTCACGCTGTCCTGAGCTCTCACCAGATCTGCGACCGAGGGCACATGTAGGCCCTTCTGTCATTCACAGACTGTCCTACTTCCACTCAGACGCCTCGAGGCAGCCGCCTTCCGCCTTCCGTGGGCGCAGGTTGCTAATCACGGGGATCATAAAGCTGAGCTGGGTAAAAATTTCCAGAAGTGGCGGAAACGCTGTATCCAAGCAGAACGAGAACCAGTGACCCGGGGCTGACGGAACCGAGCAGGACTGCTCTAATTTTTATGACTTTCTGCTGACTTTTAATAAGTGTTTTGTTTTTCCAGATTTAAGATGACTTTTTATCTTCAGCCGACTGACAGCAAGTTGACAACTTTTCCTTTGTGAGCACATGAAACACTTGCCTCTGCGCCGCACCTGCTCCCTCCAGTTCAGCTTCCCTGGGAGCCTGAGGTCACCAAGAACCTGTCCCTTGGCAACAGGACGCGGCTGGGAAACTGGTGACGGGTCACTCCCGGTGCCGCGCCTCCGTCAGTGATCAGGCCAGGTGTCCTCAAACGAGGCTTGTTTTGTCCACAAACTGATGTTAACTGGAATATCGCTGGTGCCGGCGAGGGTTATTGTAGACAGTAGGAATCTGCTTCTGCCGCTGTTGGTCGTGAGCTGGGCGGACCGACCCCCTCCGGCGTGCGCTGCCGCCCGGCTATGCGTCCGCGGCTGTCATCATTTCTCACCGTAAGGACTTAGAGTCATTTCCGAATAAAAGCTGCCCTCTTCCCGGAAGCCTGGCCAGCGGAACACAGGCCACCGCAGTTAACACGGTAATGATGACGGCGCACCGGAACTCAGACCCCTGCAACCGCTCGCATTGTGATGCAGAAGGTGGTAGACGTCTGTGTTAAGCGTGGAAGGTGACTTTTTCACAATTTTTTCGGGGGATGTGGGAGCAGAGAAGTTTGATGACCATGGCTTTAGAAGTGGCCCCGTTTCTGGAGAGGGAAGGGGAGAGCAGGGGTCAGGTGCGCAGTCGGCACATCACCCACCGAGGCCCCTTCCGCTTCCCACTGCACTTTCCTTGGACCCTTGACTCCACCTAGGGGCTTCCAGGAGTAGCCAACCCCACCTCATCTGTGACCATCACGGGCTGGTTTACAGATAGGCCTCTGGCCGCTCTCACGTGGGGGTCCTCCGAGTGATGGCACCTGCTACAAGGTCCCTTGTGGACAGGGAAAACCAGGTTGCGGGGAGAAACATGTTTCCTTAAACATTTCCCAGTAATTGTATATACAGAGTTCAGAAGCTTATTAAAAAAAAAGTGTAAGTTTTGGCGAGATTGCAGGATGTGCCAAGACACAAAAATTGTCCTATTTCTATACTAGCAGTAACAAGTGAAATTTCCTAGCAAGTGCCGTCACAGAGCACAGGACCATTCCGGGATATTTCTGCCCAAAGAAGGGCAAGCCTTGCTTGCTGAAAACTACGGAACTCTTCCAAGAGAAAAAGCATCTAAGTAAAGGTGCACGGGCTGCCTTTGTGGGTCCGAAGCCCGATGGGCAGCTCGTTCTGGGGGTTCCCAGGAAGGGGGCCTGAGGAGCTGTGGGGCGCTCGGGGAGGACAGGTGTGGCCTGGGAACCTGGCCCGGGGCTTTGCAATCGGGGTCTCCGGGGAAGCAGCGCTGCTTGTTCCCTTGTTCCCCACAGGGCCGGCGTGAGGTCAGCACTCGCTGAATAAAGAGAAGGCGAGGCCAGCAGCTCCGCGTCCGGAAGGAGAGCCGGAGGCAGAGCGCGTCTCTCCAGAGCCCGCAGAGCGGGTCCCAGGGCGCTCCCATGCGGCAGGGAGCCAGGCGCAGGGAGGGGAGTGCCCGATGGCACCGTGGGAAGGGGGCTCGGGGTCCTGATGGCGGCTGGGGCGGGGGACCACAGCCGGGGTCCTCAGGGCTGGCGAAGGAGCGCTTGGGTTTGTCGTTGGTCCTGAGCCGGAGGCAGGCACAGGAAGCGGGAGCCCGGGGTGACCGAGCAGGGGCTGGCCCTGTGGGGCTCACTGATGGGGTGACGTGCGGCCTCCTGGACCGGTCGCTCCAGATCCTGGGCTGACTTCCTGGGAGTCTGACTCGTAGCAGGCCGGCGTTCCGACGGGCCGCTGCGGCGAGGGGCGGGGCCGGTGGGCGGGCTCTGCAGGTGAGGGGCGGGGCCGGTGGGCGGTCGCTGCAGGTGAGGGGCGGGGCCGGTGGGCGGGCTCTGCAGGTGAGGGGCGGGGCCGGTGGGCGGTCGCTGCAGGTGAGGGGCGGGGCCGGTGGGCGGTCGCTGCAGGTGAGGGGCGGGGCCGGTGGGCTGGTCACTCCGGCGAGGGGCGGGGCCGGTGGGCGGTCTCTGCAGGTGAGGGGCGGGGCCGGTGGGCGGTCTCTGCAGGTGAGGGGCGGGACCCGTGGGCGGGCTCTGCAGGTGAGGGGCGGGACCCGTGGGCGGTCGCTGCAGGTGAGGGGCGGGACCCGTGGGCCGGTCACTCCGGCGAGGGGCGGGGCCGGTGGGCGGTCTCTGCAGGTGAGGGGCGGGACCCGTGGGCGGGCTCTGCAGGTGAGGGGCGGGACCCGTGGGCGGGCTCTGCAGGTGAGGGGCGGGACCCGTGGGCGGTCGCTGCAGGTGAGGGGCGGGACCCGTGGGCCGGTCACTCCGGCGAGGGGCGGGGCCGGTGGGCGGTCTCCGCAGGTGAAGGGCGGGTACCCAGCGCATCCGCAGTGCTGAAGCGCCCTCGTCGGTCAGTCCCGCAATCCGCTACCAGGATTCCGCAGACCACGCCCCGCCTGCGGCCCCGGCCCGCGCAGGGCGACCCCAGCACCACCTCAGTCCCCGCCCCCCACCGCGCCTGCGCACACGCACCCCGCCCCCCAGGCCCCTCGCCTCACGCCTCACGCACGCGCGTCCTGTTCCTCAGAGCCTGCCCTGCGCACGCGCGCCCCGCTCGGCTGCCCCTGTCCCGCGCACGCGCGCTGCGGTCCTTGGGCGAGGCTTCCACCGCCCTGCGCACGCGTTGCACGCGCCGCACGCGCCCCGCGCGCCCCGCGTTCTCGCGCACGCCCAGGCCCCGCCCCCGACCAGTAGGCGGCGCCGCGGCTGCTGCGCCGTTTATCCGTCGTGCGTCCGGCGGCGCGTCAGTCGGTCGGGCTCGTCGGCCGCCGCCCCGCGTCGTCCGGCCCGCGTGGGAGCTGCGAACCCGCCCGCCCGCCTCCCGGCGCCCCCGAGCCGCCGCCGCAGCGCCGTCCGCCCGGCGCCATGTCGCAGAGCGGGACCCCCGGGCTGCAGGAGGAGAACCTGCAGGGTGAGGCCGGGGGCCGGCGGGGTCGGGGGGGACCGGCGGGGGCCGCGGGCCGGGGGCAGGGCGGGCTCGGGGGCCGCGGGCCGGACGCTGCGGGGTCGAGTGTCAGCCCGGGCGCCGCCCGAGTGCGGGGTCGGCGGACGCAGCGGCGCGGGCCGAGCGGGGCGGCCGCGGGAGTGACCGGCGCTGGCTCCGCCCGCGGGGGGCTCGCGTCCTGCCGCCGGAGGAGGGTCCGCGCGCGGCCGGGGCGAGGAGGGGCTCCGCGCGCGGCCGGCCCGGGCTCGGGGGACGGGGTCCCGGGCCTCGCCGGCGTCCGCAGACCCTCCTGCTCCCGGGAGCGGGGCCCCGGCCCGGCCCGCGCACCCCCGCCGAGTGGGCGGCCTCGCCCGTCGGCCGCCGGCGTCGCGCCTCCGCTGGCTCCCGGGCCGTCGCCCTGCGGCCCGGTGCGGGGGTCCCGCCCGCAGCAGCGCGCTGGCCCGGCCTTTGTGTTCCCGGAGCGGCGCGCGCTGGGGGAAGGGCCGTGCGGGGCTGCGGCGGGTCCGCGGCGCGGCGGGCTGCGGGCCCTGCGGAGGGTCGCGGCGGCCTCGGCCTGAGCGCGGTCTCCCGGGGCCGGACGCGGGCTCGCGGCGCGGCACGTCCCCGAAGGGCGCGGCACGTCCCCGTGCGCTCCGGGACCGGCCGGCGGACCCGGGCTTCCAGTGCGTCCGTCTGTGCGAGCCGCCGAGCGCCGGGCTGGAGGCTCCGCCGGCGCGGCCCTCCCGAGGGCTCTGCCCCCCGCGCGGGACCCCCGGTGCTGAGTCACGCGCCGGCTGCTCGGCCCAGAGCGCGTCTCTGTTCTGCTTATTCTAGACAGACGGGTTACGGGGCGCGGAGACTGCGGTGAGCCTCCCTGGGCCCCGGGCTGGGGCGGACGTGCTGCGGGGCACCGGCCGGCCCGGCCGCGGAGGGTGGAGCCGCTCGCCGCACGTCACGCGGGCCGCGCAGCTGCCCCGAGAAATGGGAATCCAGGCCTGGTTCCCGGCCGAGGCGGTGCTTGTCCCCTGCCTGTCCTGGCGGGGTGACCTCTTGTTTACGTGCGGAGCGTGGGCCGCGCCGGCCCTGGGGAGCCCGCCCCGCGCAGCGGCAGACCTCGGCCCGGCAGGTGCCCGCAGAACTGTTCCTTCTGCCCACGGACGTTCTGCTTGAAGCCGTTGTCCAGCTGGACCGGTCAGTGCCTGCCCCAGGCCCGGGGGAGAGGCGCTCGCGGTGCTGATGGTGACGGCGTCATGGGGAGGGGGTTGCCTCACTGACTTCCCACGGGACCCCTGGACTCGGAGCTGATCTGCTCCCAGCCCGGGGCTTCAGGGAGGTGTAGCCCCCCACGCCGCGCGCTGTGGTCTGCAGCCAGCCGCAGGGCCGCTTGGGCCGGCCGCCCACTGGCCAGAGGGGTCTGTAGAGGAAAAGCTGATCTCTTGAAGGGAAGTTGTAGTGCTGGGAAATTCAAGAGCAAAGGGGGTTCGGCCGCTAGATCCTGGCCCATCCCCCGCATCTCCCGGACGGTCACCGTGAGAGGCCCCGAGGCCCAGTGGAAAAGAGGGCAGGTGACCCCGCGTAGAGGGAGGGGGGCTGCAGGGAAGGGCCGTGGGGTGCGGGGAGCCGGAATGGCGCCGGCCCAGCCAGCAGGGAGCGGGCGCCCTACCTGGGGAGGAAACGGGCTTACCCCGAGTGCTCCAGCCCGGGCCGCTCTTGAGTCAGAGCTGACGGTCCGGCCGGTCTCATTCCGTGTCCCCTAACTCGAGAAGCTTTGGTCTGTCTGGTCTCTGAAGCCCAGTTTTATTACGGTGACCAGTGGCCGTGTTGACAGAGAGCTGTGAGAACCCGCCGCTTCCGGGAGAAAACGCGCCTCTCCCAGGACGAAGCCCGCCCTGCCCCGCCGCGTCCAGCATCCCCGTGGGAGGGCTGCGTCCCAGCGTCCCGAAGGTGACTGGGGTGCCTGCCGCTCCCCTCGTGCGTGCTCGCCCGCCCGGGCTGCCCAGCGTCTCCGCTACAACTGGAGCAAAACGTGCGTGTGCTGGGCTCTGCCTCAGCCGTCCAGACCAGCTTCCAGAGTGCCGGGCGAGGCGTCTAAGCCTCGGGGCTTCCCGCAGCCGCCGGGGCCACGCCGCGGGGTGGCCTTCCTCGTGGGCTCCACCATGGTGGCCGGAAACACTTGCCCTGGGTCATGGAGTGGGCCGTGGGGCTAGGGGTGTCTCCTGGGTCACAGGAGAGGCAGGAGCTGCGCTGGCCACCCCGTCTCTAGCCTGTGGGGAGATGGGACGTGGACTCGCTGTGTGAGCCGGCGTCCCGTTAGCCGCCTGTGTGCTGGGGACCACGAGGAGAGGGGCGTGCAGGGGAAGGCCGGCCGGCCTTGGGCCCTGACACCACGGTCTGGTTTTGTTTTTGATTGTACCGAGTTACTCGATACGTTGTGATTCTGAGGCCGGAAGCTGCCTTAGGCCCCACGTTTCTTGCTCAGAAAGGTGAGGGAGCTTAACACCTGGCTGACGTGGGTGGCGGGTAGCCGCCCCCGGGCCCTGGCCCCGTGCTGTGCTTCCTGCCCAGGAGTTCAGGTTAATAATAAAACCCTCGTCCTGGTCAATCATTCTTGGAGTACAGCTTTTGGACTCCAAGGCATGGACAGTCCAGCATGGGCTTTTTGCTTTCTCGCGGTGCTTAGGGCTTTCTGGGACGTGATTGTGAAAACAGGAGTCTGACTCACTGGGGTCTTCAGTCGGCCCTTGTGGTGTGACAACAACAAAAATACATAACGTGCATCTCGTGGTGTTACGTGTCCGTTATGGATGTTTATTTTTTTGAAGACTAGGTTTGGAAGTCACGTCTGCGCCGGCATGTAGTGTGGCCCGCAGCCCCGGGAGCAGGAGTGGCGCTCCTCCGGCTGAGCCGGCTCGGCGTGGAGGTGTGTCTGCTGGAGAATGTTCGTCTCTGACCTTTCTCCCTGCTTTGTGGCATTGAGCCCCCCAAACCCTTGGAGTTTGAGTGATATTAGTGGCTTATTGATAACGGGCCCCTACCGGGAGGTGCTCTCTTGGAACACAGAGTGTGGTAGTGCGGTGCCTCGGGGGCCGTGGCCGCCACACAGGGGTGGACACCCTCCTCCAGGGATGGCGGGGGCTGCAGGTGGGTTCGACGTCACGCAGCAAGGTTCAGAGACACTTGGTTGGACGAGCGGACGCGCGGGGAGCGGGGCCCCCCCTTCCTCGGACCCAGCGCAGGGGTCTTTCCAGCGGGCGTACCTGAGCTCTGTCTTCCCGATAACGGGGTAAAGGGAAGTGAAGTGGCTTCCTGAGCTCTGGGAGTTGTTTGGGGAGTGACTGCACTGGGCCGGGCGTCGGAGCCCCGAGCTTGGAGTCTGCAGCAGGTGCGTGAGGAGCGGGACGAGCCCATGGCGGCTGCTCGGCCCGAGAATCCGTCTCTGGTTTGTGTGTGCCCCCACGCCCTCCCCACCCCGGTCATGTCAGAAGTGCTGCCACCCGTCAGACTCGGTTGACCTCACGCAGCACAGGCCCCCTGGAGCGCCCCTTCGCCTGCACAGTGAGCCGAGCCAGGCCTGGTGTCTGCGTGACGGGGAAGGAGCCTCAGAGAACGGGACCGTGCCCGGGCTGCTCTGCCAGCCCGCCGAGGGGCTCGGGGGCGGACTCCTACTCTGGAGCTTTCTTCATGACGCGTCAAGGTTGGGGGCACGGAGCTCGGTCGGACGCGTGGTCGCCGGGGTGTGGAATGGCCTGGAGTCACGGCAGCTCCTGGGATGTGCTGGCTGTGGGCCACTCTGCCTCCTCGTGCCTTAGGGACGTGCTGGTGTGGGCCCGGCCAGCGCCAAGCAGTTGAGCGTGAAAGAGATGCGTGTCACTGGAAAGCGTGTGTGATCTTCGTTAGCGAGCTGGGTGCTGGGGTCTTTGCGTTTTTTCTAACGGAGGGGACCTGTTCCACTGCCACGGGCAGGTTAGCCGCGTGTTGGGCTCACTGGGCAGCTAGAGGCCTGCTGGTGCCTTGGTCCACACGGCAGAGGGGAGCGGGTGGGGCCAGGCGATCGCACGGTGTGCGGGGCTGTGCTGTCGTGGGTCACGGTGCCGGCACTGAAGTCCCCTGCGAACCTGGCTCATGGCGTGTGTCTGGTCCCTGCGTTTCTGTCTTCTGGGGTCAGCCTTCACCCTGCCCCTACTGCCCCGTCCTCCTTAGGCCACCAGAGTGCCCTCTAACAGATGGTGCTGGAGACACACAGACCTGTGACACAGAATAGAGAAACTAACCGTCTTGGGCTCAGGAACGGGCCCGTGCATGTGGCCAGCTTGATTTCTCGCAGAGGAAGTAGCGTGGCCGGGGGCAGCGAGGGCGGTCTGGGCAGCGAGTGGTGCCGGGCAGCTCTTCGTCCGCAGGGAGAACCTCACCCGTTTGGGACCACGTGCACAGACGGCAGCCAGGCTCATCAGGCACCAGCCAGGTCTGCAGGCCTCAAGCCTAGAAGGAGATTGAAACTTGGAATTAAAAGCAAAGACTTAACGTTGGAAAGAACGGACGTTAAACCGGACAGGGCAAGACGCAGGGACGTTATTGTGCGTTCGGTGGAGAAAGGCTTGTATCTTACATGTGGACCTTGCACAGGAAGAGGAAGAGGTTTTTGAACCATTGATCGATTTCTTTGTTTTTCAGAGAGAGAGAGAGAGAGAGCGTGCGCACGGAGGGGCGGGGGGCGGGGGCAGGGGAATCTCAGGCAGACCCCTGCAGAGCGCGGAGCCTGACGCAGGGCTCCACCTGAGGACCCCAAGATCATGACCTGAGCCCAGACCAGGGGTCAGACACTCAACCGACGGAGCCACCCAGGTGCCCGTGAGCAGCTAATTTAAAAAGGTGCCGTCCAAGTGGCCAGTAAGCACGGAGAAGACGGCCAGTTCCGTTCGAAATCAGAGAAACGGCAAAGGAGCCCCACAGGACACCGTCCCAGAACGGCCGAACGTCAAGACTGGTTTACTGGGAGGACCGCACCCCCGTTCGGCTGTGTCAGAGGCCTAGGACCACTGAATGTGCACGTGCTGCTGCTGGCCGCGGGCCTGCCCCGGGGTCCGTGCGGACAGAAGCGAGAGTGTGGCTGCCACGAAACGTGAGCAGTCCGGGGGCGCTGAGGTGGCCCAGTCGTCGAGGGGACTGACTCTTGGCTTCAGCTCAGGTCACGATCTGGGTCCCCCCCGGTGCGCACTCGCTCCCTCTTGCAGACAGGTCAGACCTGAAGCACGCAGTTCCGGCAGGCCTCGCGGGTGGACGGTCTGTGGTGGGGCAGTAGGAGCTCGTGAACCACAGCAGCGCGGGGTGCTCAGCCACACACACGCATCCGCCCGCGCTCGGTGGCCCCCACGTCCAGCCCCCCAGGCACTGCTGTCGGGTCCCGGCCCCCCTCCCCGGCGGGGCCGAGCCTGCTGCTTGCCGTGCTTCCAGGACGTGTGTGGGGGGCTCGCGGCCACCCTCTCCGGGCTGGGGCTGCTGCTGGACTCTGCCAGCTGTGGGTTTCCCCAGACACGGGCTGCAGCTGCGCAGCCTGTCCTCGCCGCCCGGACGGCGGTGCTGACATGTCGTCCCTCTGTGCGGCGTGGTGTGCCGGGGACGGAGCTGAGGTCGGAGAGAACTTGCACGGAAGTGCAGCTGCGGGGGTGCCCACAGCCCAGCCTTGCCGAAGACCGTGGCTCGCGTCGGGCGTGGGGGCGGGCCGGGGCGGCAGGTTCTCGGTGCAGGTCGGGCTAGCGGCCGATCGGCGCCCAGACAGCTCTCTGTACCTGCAGAGTCCGGAGCACGGCCGCGCGGGGGTTCACCTGCGGTCATTTCTAGTTCGAGAAGGCAGACTTCTTCCTGCGAAGACGTGGCTAACGGAGCACGTCGGGGATGGCTTGCCCTGGTCAGTCTCGTTCAGGGGGCACCTGCCTTTGTCCTACGCGGAGTGTGTTCCTCTGGCTCTGAGGGGCGTGAACACGGACCAGCAGTCCGGGGTTCCTGGGGCGTCAGGATCCGAATGCGATGCTGCCGTGGAAATAAGTGGCGCAGAGATCGTACAGACCTTCAGAGAACTTAAATCTCTTAAGCTCTTGTCGAGCCCTTTCTCTTCTGAAAGTTGAGTGGAAAGAAAGCGTCGCGGTCTGTTGGCCTCCGCTGGCCCAGTGGGTTGCCAGGCACCTGCCCTGCGTCCGGGGGTGGCAGGAGACCGGCCGGTGCGTGTCCGGGGTCGCCGGGGTGCACTGCGGGAGGTGGGCGCCAGGCGTGTGGGCTCCGCAGTGGGCAGCAGATCCCACTGGGCCCTTCTGTGTGTCCGCCAGGCTCCTGGGTTGAGCTGCACTTCAGCAACGGGAGCGGGAGCAGCGTCCCGGCCTCCGTGTCGGTCTATAACGGCGACCTGGAGAAAATACTGCTGGACGCCCAGCACGAGTCCGGACGGAGTAGCTCCAAGAGCTCCCACTGCGACAGGTGGGTGTGAGGGGGCCCGTCTGCGCGTGCGGGTTACCCCGGCACAGGCCGAGCCCCAGAGTGGCCTCCCCACCCCTGCCTGCATTGCCGGAGCCTTGCCCTCCGCTGGGAAGGATGGGGTCTGGCCTGTGGAGGGACCGCGGTAAAGCCGGGGGCCTGGGGGGCGGCCGGCACGCACGCAGTGCCCCCGGCATGTCCTGGCTCCATCAGCTGGGTCCCTGCGAGCTGCCGGGTGTTAGCACGGCTGAGTCAGAAAGCCAAGGTCAGGGGCCCTCGGGCTGTGCCGCGGAGCACCGACCCGGTGAGAAGGCCGCAGGCGGGCTGCACTGGGGGTCGTGTGGTCCCCGGCTCCTGCCGCCTGCCGAGCTCAGCCGAAGGGACCGGGGACGGTGGGAGGGAGGCCTGGGGGCCGGGCCTGCGGGGGGCTGGGCTCCGTGCAGCAGAAACCGTGCTAACATCCCGGTTTCTCTGCCCTCCTCCCCGCGCCCCCCAAGCCCGCCTCGCTCCCAGACCCCGCAGGATACCACCCGAGCTTCGGAACTCGACACGCACAGCATCGGCGAGAAGAACAGCTCTCAGGTGGGCGGCGCGGGCGGTGGGGCGGAGCAGAGAACGCTGCTCTCGGGGGTGGGGGCTCTTGCCTTGCTCACAGCTGCGCTGGGGGCTTCCCCCAACTCGGTCTCCCGCCGAGCTGACCCGAGCAGGTGTCGAGGTCGTGGGGCCTCCACTGCCCTCAGCTGCCACCCGAGGACGCATGAGGAGCGCGGGTGGCTTCCCTCAGGCCTGGAGCCCAGCTGGACCCATGGGGCTGGCAGGGAGGGCCTCTGGGGGCCCCTCAGCGGTGGCGCTGTGTCGCGGCTGGCAGTCGGGTTGGCCCTGCCGTGCCGAGCCATGCTGGTATTCCGGGTCAGGACCAGGCGGGCCAGTTCGTGAGGCCCCTGCATGCATGTGTGCGGATGCTCTGGGTCTGACGTGCCGGACGGGGCTGTGTCCTGCTGTCGGGGAGACCCGGTCTCGGGAACGCGGGCCTTAGGACTGCTGCCCTGGCGCGCGGTGGGATGTGGGAGAAGCGTCCTCTGGGTGTCCCAGTGGTGGTCATGGAACAGTGGACTTCCCTGTGCTGATTCCAGAATCGCTTAGGAAGCAGGTCTTGTGATCTGTACCGCCGGGACCCTTGATCCCAGGGGGGTCCCCCTGCCGGGCCTCCTCCCACCCAGGCTCCGTCCCTCCCGGGTCCCCCAGGTGGCCATCTCAGGGCAGCTGGCTGGGTGTACCCTGCGTTCCAGAGCGCTTCCAGGATGGGGAGCGGTGGTCTTGCCGACTTTCAGAAGGAATCACAGACTCAGGTTCAGAGTTTTTAAAAGCAAAGCACCAGAAAGTCTCCTGTCGTTAGGGTTTGGCCTTCCGTATTGCAGGTGTGAGATTTTGGTTCTTTCCCTCCCACTGGACGAAACCGCCCTTTCCAAGACCGTGGCGCGCGGCCCTGGGTCGCCCCAGCCGTGTGGGCCTGCGGAGCACTTGGATTTTCTCCTCGGAAAACCTGCCCCGCCCTTGGCGTCGGCGTGTGACGCCCTCGTCCTCCTGCGCCCTGCTTCCTCGGGAGACCGCGTCTGCTGCCCCGTGTTGTCTGGAACGGGGGCGCGCGGTGCGGGCACGGCGGGGCCTGGCGGTGCTGAGTGGCGGCGCATGTTGCTTCTGTCGTAGTCGGAGGAGGATTACCTGGAGCGAAGGAAGGAACTCGAGAGCATCCTGAAGAAGAACTCGGACTGGATCTGGGATTGGTCGAGTCGGCCGGAAAACATCCCCCCCAAGTGAGTGTGTGCGGTGGCGCGGGGGTGTCCCGGGCGCGGGCGGGCGGCTCACCGCGTGTCCCCCCCCAGGGAGCTGCTGTTCAAGCACCCGAAGCGCACGGCCACGCTCAGCATGAGGAACACCAGCGTCATGAAGAAGGGGGGCGTCTTCTCGGCGGAGTTCCTCAAGGTCTTCCTCCCGTCCCTGCTGCTGTCTCACCTGCTGGCCATCGGGCTGGGGTGAGTGGGGCCGCGGGGCCGCCTCTGCGTGCTCCCGAGGGCAGGGGATCTGGAAACCTGGCCTCCACGTGTAGATCGTCCGTCCGCTTCCGTAACGTGGGGCCCGGGTTGTGGGCCCCGGACCCAGGAAGGGCCTCAGCCCCCGCCTCGCTCCTGACCCTGCTGTGGGGTGGCCCGGACGGAGCCCTGAGCGCGTGTCTGCCTGGTGCCTCCGTGACCGTCCCGTGTCCGTGCGGACTCAGCCACACTTGTCCGTTCTCGTACCATGTGGACGGACGCTGCACAGACACGCTGAGCTGTCCCTTGCTGCAGCGGGCTGGGCTTGGGAGCCGCCTCACTTCCACAGCGCAGCCGTGCTCGGGCAGCAGGGAAGCGAGCCCCACTTGGCTCTGGTGTCCCGCGCCGCGGCCGAGCTCCCCTCCAGCCTCTGTCTTGGGGTGCCGCGGTGTTCGGTGCATGCAGCTGGCTGGACAGACCAGACGGTCACTGTGAGCGTCTCACGGAGGCTGGCCTCCCAGGCCCCAGGGAAATGGGACGAGACAGCCCTTGAAGCACTGTCCCCGCATTTTCCCAGATCCCGGGGATGGGGCGCGAGAGACCTGGGGTGTTGGAAGTCTTAGGGCCGGTGGGCGCTTCCTGGTCTTGGAAGGTTCTGTGTCGCCCTCCAGCTCTGTGGGAAGTAAGCAAGCACAGGGCTGCCTTCCCCGCACTCCCAGCAGAGCCCCATACCCTCGTTCCGGGAACTGTGCCTGGGACATGGCTTCCCAGTGGGCCAGAGGCTCCTGGACGTCCGTGTCCGATGTGAAGCCCTCCCCGGTCCTGGGCCAGACTGTGCCCTCTTCCGGCTCGGAGCTCTGGCTCTCAGCACGGCCCCGCTGGCTTCCTCCTGGCCCGTGTGGCTCAGCCGGGCTCGGGTTTTCTCCAGGGCTAGCAGGTTAGGCTCTGTGGGAGCAGGGCCCAGGGCACATTCAGTCCCTGGCTTGGGCCTTCGTTTCGGGGTAGGTCCCTGCAGCCTGCTCCCGCGCACTGTCCCTGCCCCTCCCCGCTCCTGCGAGGCTCGTGGAGCTTCTGGTGCCCGGAGTCCGGCCCTCTCGTTCCTCTGAGGCAGCTCCCGGCAGGCCCTGGGGCCTCTCTCCTGCCCGCGGGTGCGGCGGGTGGTGACTCCCCAGCAGTGTGTCACTGCGCCAACTTCCAGACAGATCACGACGGCCTTTCTGCAGCTGGCCAGTGGCCGCCTCTGTACGGGGACCGAGCGCATCCGTGCAAGAGCACAGCTGGCCCTTTTCTGAGGTCGATGGGAAAACGGGACGCTGAACCCTGACACGCTCACCCGGGAAGAGACCTTTACGGAGATTCAATACCAGCTTCTCAGTAGCAGGTGGAGGGTAGCCCGTCCTCGCCGGCAGGAGCTCTAGGCCGCCTGCGCACCCAGTCTCCGCCGGGAGAGCCATGGGCCCCGTGCTAACAGCTGTTGCTTTTTCTGTGAAGGATCTACATCGGGAGGCGCCTGACCACTTCCACCAGCACCTTCTGATGAAGACTCGGAAGCTGGCCTTTGTCCCGTAGCGGGGGTCGGCGCTGTGAGCCGAAGAGCCGCCTGGGGCCGAGCGGAGCGCGTCTCTCGATCCGGCCGGCTGTTCGGAGAACCGTGCGCTCCTCGTCTGCTAGAACGAAAGACAAGACAGAAAACCCCAACACGCTAAGCTGTAATCAAACCTACGGGATCAATTACTGCGCATGTGCTGCTGAGGAACATCGGTAGTAGTCGGGTAGTGAGTTTTGTTCGGGTACCATAAGTAGCAAAGTGTAAGTAATTTCAACACACTAGATACGACGTGTAGTATTTTAACAAAAATTACCTGTATCCAGTTACTCAGTTAAAATACTTTATATTTGAAAAGAATGAATAATGTTTATTAAAATAAGAATGAATGTTTATTAAAATGACTACATACGGGGTTTGTCCCAAATGAATACTGTGGCCTTACACGCACACTGGTCTAGGAAGCGCTGGGTGTGAGTGGGCAGGTTGTCTCCGCTGCAGACTCCGCCGACCGCCGCTGCCGGTCACACAGCGGGGTCCGGGGAGCAGATGCCGACGCCTGCGTCCGCCTCCGACACGAAGCCGCGGGCGCTGCAGCCGCCCCGGACGGTCGTCGCCTGTCCTGGGCACCTGCTCACGTCTTCCCTCTCTTAGCGCCTGGATTGCTGACGCGAGTCCTTCTCTCTGTGTTCGTGTCTCCTAGAATCAGCTTCGTTCTAAGCAAACCTCTGTCTACAAGAGACTGGAAATAGAAAAAATAAATCTCCGCTAAATCCTTCAGAGATGACTGTGGTCATGTATGGTTTAAATGAAATGTTAAAAAACAATAAAAAAAAATAAAGGTCAGAAAGCTTTCTGATTAAACCAGGCGTCTGCCCCGCTGTCCGTTACCTTCCCGAGGCGTGACCTCCGCAAGGCTGCCTCCTGGGCCCCGTGTGTCCCCGCGTGTATCTGTCCTACATTTCCACCCTCAGCTCAGTTGTGTTAAATAGCATTTTAGTTTTTAACATTTCTGCTTACAGCTGTGGACCGCTGCCTCACTGGGAGAAGAATTGTTCGTGGGACTTCGCCAGCAAAGGTGAGGCTCCCAGTGGCGCGGACGTGCTCCGGCCCAGCCAGTCCCTTGTGACTCACAGCGGCTGGATTTGCCTTTCGCTGGGAACGGGGGCTCGTTCTTCCCACTGCTGGGGTCCGGAGCGCCTGCCTTTGAGGGCCACAGCCAGCAGGGCCGCGCGAGGGCACCCCCGCCCCCGTCTTCAGCGTTGGGCGCTGCCCCGTGGCTTTCCCGAGCCATCGCCTGGGCCACTGGGGCCTCTGCAAGGCAGCCGTTCGCCCCTGTCTCGGTGGCCCTGAGCAGTGGGCAGAACTGGGCAGAAGGCCTCCAGGGCTGTTGGGAAAGTGCTTTTCGGAGTGACGTGGGGATTGAGGCTTAGGCCTTCTCGAGGCCTCTCCCACTCAGCGTGAAGGTGGACATGGGACTCCTCGAAGCGCTGTGTGTGCGTGGATTGTGTGTGTGTGTGTCCTCACGCTGCAGGCCTTGGGGTCTCGCAGATGGCCCTTTGTACTTGCGCTGAATTCGCTGAGGAGCAAGTGCACGTGCTCGGATTATGTTAAGGAATCCGGCCACAGAGCTGGTCATCCTGAACGTGGCTTCTGGTCCAGACACCTGCAGGCTCCAGTGGAGCGCTGGGGCACTGGGAGCACAGGAGGCTACGGCTGGAGAGAAACCAGGCACCTGGAAAGCCACCTGCTCGCTCCTTCTGACCGGTGACCCACTCGTAGGAATCTGTCCTGAAGATGAACCTCTGGAGGCCTGACATCCTACAGGAGCGTGTCCAGTAACACATGCTCCGTGGTGGCGCAGTGTGTGTGCGCAGCTGGTCGGGTGCACATGCCATGGGGCTCCCGTGCTGCAGCCCCGTGAGGCTTCTCAAAAGGACCAAGAGGTCTCAACAAACGGGGATTTCTGGGGTGTGCTGGTTCTCCAAGAAACGGGCAGTGCAGCTGGTGGCCGGCAGCTGGAGCATGGCCGCCACGTTTCGGCGGGTCGGTGTCCCTGAGTTCCCTTCCAGGGACTGGCCTGCTTGGATAGCGGGAGGCGGGGGGCGTGCTCTGGGCCAGCCACGCTCCCAGGGACTCCAAGCGCCTCGGGGAGAGGCTGCCTGGGGAAGGCGGCCCAGCTCGGACACGGGCCTTCTGGCATCAGACGCTGCCCAGTGGATACTAACCACGGAGGAGAAGAGCTGAACCCTAGCTGCAGCCGGTGAACAAAAAGTATTTGAAAAAATAACATCTGGTGTGCTGTTGTTTGTGCAAAACCGCGCGGAAGGGAATAGAACTCACTTGGGAAGAAGGACGGACAGACCTAGAAGTGTGGGAGACCGGCTGCTGCCGGGGGGCAGGGGTGCTGGCAGGTAGGGAGGGGAGGCGGACTAGAAGGCTTAATGCCTTTTCCGTGACTCAGAGCCCCTGCGATGCTTCACAGCCAGAATCCATCGCTGAAACCAACGTTCTCAAAGGGACTCAACCTGGAACGCCAGGAGGGACACTTGACTCCTAAAGGAGGCTACCCTCGTGGGGCACGGGAGATGGACCCGCAGACGGCACAGAGCGGCCAGGAAGGGGCGGGTCCTAGCCGGTGGGGGATGCGGACGGGGCACCTGGAGCCGCTCACGGTCCTGAGTCACGGCCCTCCACGCGCGTGTGCCGGCAAACTCGGATCTAGCTTTGTGTAAAGGGCCTGATGCCCATCAGCGTTGGTGGGCCGGCCGCTTCCCGGGCCGGGAGTCAGGAAGGGCTCAAAGCCAGCACCGAGAAAGGACGGACGCCAAAGCGGAGGAACCCAGCAGTGGGACAACCAGGGCACAAGCTTCAACAGGAATGGACGATGGCCTGAGACTGGTGGGCGTGCCCGGGGCCACAGCGGCAGCAGGCAGGTGGCAGAAAGGCTCGCTCTCCCTCAGGACCGCAGCGACAGGCAGAAGGGCCAACGGGAGGACGGACGCCTGCCGGGTGCGTGGGGGCTGGAGGGGTGGGTAAAGGTGTGAAGACGCCAGGATGTCTTCCCCCGAAGAGTCATCACAAAACGGGAACTTGCGGCGTGACGGTGAGGAAGCCTCGTGCGGCCGGAATCAACCCACGTGCACACGCTCCGCACCCTCGAGGGGCGGCCGGAGCCCGGGGCTGGGGAGTCCGGACCCGTGCCACTGCGCAGTGTGACGCGGGCCGCCGGCTGGCTCTGCGGGTGGAGAGAGTTCAAGCCCCCGCGGGGCGCAGAGATGACATTCACGTCTCGGGGCGCCTGGGGGGCTCCGTCGGTGAAGCCTCCAGCTCTTGATTTCGGCTCAGGTCATGTCAGGGTCGTGAGATGGAGCGCCGCGTAGGGCTCTGCCTCAGTGGGGAGTCTGTTGGAGACTCTCCCTCTCCCACTGCCCCTGCCTGCACGCCCTTTAAAGTACTATTTTTTAAAGATTTTATTTATTTGAGAGAGCACAAGTGAGGGAAGGGGCAGTGGAAGAGGGAGGAGCAGGGACCTGACATGAGCCTTAATCCCACCCAGGACCTGAGCCGCAGACAGACGCTTAACCCACCCAGCCACCCCTGCGCCCCTGATTAAAATACGATAAAATCTTTAGAAAAACTGTTGAAAACACCCAACAATGAATTTAAGACCATTTAAGGTCATGGGCAGTGACCTCCCTGACCCTGATCTTGGGGATGGATTTTTGGATTTGAGACAAATGCAAAAGCAACAAAAGCAAAAATAAACCAGGGGGACTAGAGCAAATGGACAAGCTGGTGCTCACCCGGGAGGCCGCGGGTGTGACGGAGCAGAAACCTGCGTTAGGACAGAATGTCTGCAAAGATTTGTGTGAGAGGGAGCTGACCTTCAGAACAAGCCCCACGACCTCCTCTAACAAGTCGGTTGGGTTAAAAAAGGGCAGAAGACACGAGCAGACCTTTCTCGGACATGCGGACGTGTGGGCGGCCAGCAGACACGGGAAGCCATGCTCCACATCGCGGCCATCAGGCGGACGCACATGCGAACCACAGTGAAGCGTGGCCTCGCGCCGGTCACAATGGCCAACATCAGAACAAGGGTTGGCAAGGGTGTGGGGAGAGGGAGCCTTCGGGCCGGCCGGCGGAGTGCAAGCTGCCGCGGCCGCTGCGCACAGCGGAGGCTCCTCCGACCGGTGAAGACCGATGTGCCGCGGCCCAGGCCCCTGCCCATGCGCAGAAGCAAGCAGAGCTCTGATCGGACGCTACACCCCACCCCGGCTCACAGCGGTGCGTCCAACAGCCCAAATTGGGAAATAGCCTAAGTGTTCACCTTAAATGGATTAAATGTGCGCTCCGTGTCTCGCACACACTCAGAAATACGATGCAGCCGCAGAACAGCAGGAAATCTGGCCATTTCCTTCATTTCCAGCATGGACGGACCTCGATGCCATGACGCCGAGTGGACGAAGTCGGTACCGCCCGAGCTCACCTACATGTGGATCTCCTGTTTGTTCTCTAAGATGTTATCTGAGAGGCAGAGAGCCCGCGCGCAGGGGAGGGGCAGGGGGAGAAGCAGACCCCCTGCTGAGCCGAGAGCCGGCCGCGGGGCTCCCTCCCAGGGCCCTGAGATCAGGACCTGAGCCGAAGCAGACGCTTCACGGACGGAGCCCCCCGGGCGCCCCACCACGTGGGATGTAAGAACAAACCCACCATCAGGCTCACGGACGCAGGCGGGGCTGGTGGCCACCAGAGCGGAGTCGGGCGGCAGAGACGGGGGGAAGGAGGGAGAAGGCGCCGCCGTCCAGCCACACACCAAAGCCGCGGGGACGGAAGTCGGGGCGTGGGGCCTCCAGCACCTGGAAGCTCCGACGGGAGCAGCTCTGAGCGGTTCTCGGCACAGGAACCGGCGTTCCGTGAGCGTCGGGACGGACGCCGACCGGTCGCTGCGGTGCTCGCTCCCCAGCGTGAGCAGACAGCGGTCATGTCCCCCTGAAACTGGTCTCTGTTCACGGTACCTCGATTGAAAAAAAGGGGAAATCACCATTTCTAACAAGAACCATAGAATCACACTGCATTAAAATACTTCGATTTCAGAGAATGTACTTTTCCTCTGAAAGTTCTTGGAATAACGACAAATTCCTGCTCCTCACCCCCACGGAACACACATTTTCAAAGATGTCTCGAGATCTGCAGAGACCCTGACCAAGACCTCTGGGGCAGACAAGCAGACGGTCTCAGGAACTCTCAGAGACGCACCCGACAGCCTGGGGAGGGTGTGAGGCTGCCAGGGAGCACTCCACGGGGGCAGCGCTGTCCCCACACCTCCGGGCCCTGTGCGCTCCAGTGGCCGCCCGCATAGCCACGGACCCAGGCCAGGAGCAGGCTGTCGGCGGTGCCCCCAGGGTGCCGGCGACGTGCCCCGGAGTGTGCGGCCTGGAGGGATCTTCCACAGAACGCGTGTGCAGATCCGCGCGGGTAGGGGCTCTGTCGGGGACTTACCGGGTACGGGGCCATCAGAGAAACGGTGGTGTCACCGGCTCCGCCATCCTCGACGGCAGGGGGCCGAGAATGAACGCAGGCCAGTGTTCGGGGGAGGAGCACCCCCTGAGGCAGGACAGGAAGGACGGGCCGGCTGGTCCCACAAGGCAGCAGCCCAGACTCCCAGCCAAGGGGGCAGCTGCCTGCCCTGGGCCCCCGGTGCTGGGACGCAACCGGCACTCACGCTCTGAGGACAGGGACGCGCTGCCAGACGAGGTGCAGATGGGGCTGGCGGACACCAGGCCCAGCGGACCCCCCTCCACACATTCTTCTGCTCGTCGCCCCGGGGCCTCAGCTCCACCGCATGCACGCGCTCCGCATCCCATACGCACCCGCCCCTCGCCAGCTCCGGGGGCTGCAGTGTGGGGCCCAGAGGCCCAGTGTGCAGGCCAGAGCCCCCACCGTGACCATGTGCCACTGGGTATCCACCTGGACCCCCAGCAGACTGGTGTGGGGGGAACCGCTGGCCGAGGGGAAGGGGTGCACACCCCCGGGATCTGCACCCAGGCTGGCGACACCCCATGGCTGCCTGTAACGGCCCCGTGTCGGGGGGGGGGCTGCCTTTTACCCACGTGTCGTCCTGACCCCAGACCGGGCAGAGACTCCTGGGGTGCTCCCTGCCCTGGGCACAAGGAGCCCCTCTGCACCGAGGGCGGGACCCACGGCAAGCAGGGTGGAGGCCGGCCAGGCAGGTGTGAGCAGAGCATGCGGTCGGTCCGGCCCAGCGAGCTCGGGCTCAGCAGGCTGAGGCCTGGAGGCTGCCGTCTGGGGCCCCGGCGGCCGCCTTCTCTGCCCCGGGAAGGCCAAGGTCTGGGTCTTGGTTGGTTTTCACACCAGCTCGCCGCGAGACTTTTCTGTGACTTGCTACACTAGGCGGCCGGAGCGCCCGAGCCAGGCCGTAAGGGGAATGAATGATGGTTCTGTCGCCGCCTCACACGCCCGGCAGGGTCCTTGGGCAGCCCCCCCTCAGACCGGGGCTCTGCACGAGGACCGACATCCTCCGGACGGCAGGGGCCTGCCGCTCCTTCCCCTCCGGAGCCGAGGCGTCGCCGTCAACCCAGGCCCGACCGTGTCAGGGCTTCCGGCTTCCTCCGTGCACAGGGCACGGGTCTGAGAGAAGTCCAAGTGCGAATTCGGACCCTCTTCAACCCCCTTCAGCAAAGACTTGCAGACGAGTCCTCCTGAGCACACCGTGGACCAGCAGAGCCCCCGGCTCAGCCCGGCTGCCAGGGACGCCCACGGGGGGCTGCCTGGGGTGCGGGGCACACAGCCTCCGACTGCGGACTCGGGGCCGCTTAGCTCCTCCGAGAGCGGGCAGAGCCGTGGCCTTGGCTGTCGTCCCACTGCAAGTGCCGGTGATTTGCGGACAGCTGACCACCAGGCTCCTGAATCTCACACTAGCTTATCAGAAGCTCGATTTTTCTTTAAAACAAAGAAACAAAACAAAAAAAGCGTGTGTAAATCCGCACGCGAATAAAGCGTATTCACCCCGACGCCGGCCCTCAGCCTGGAGAACGTGAAAGCTTCGAGGGAAAGAGCAGCACAGAATTCTAAGAATGAAACCGTTCACACAGCTCACTTCCAGGAACAGAGACGGCGTCTGTAACCGTGACCGAGAATGGGGAGCGCTGTGGCGGCCGCAGGCGCAGCACTGCCCTCCGCGGGGGCCCCCGGGTGACGGCGGGCCCGAACACACAGCCGAATCCGGTTCAACACTGACAACTCGTTACGCCTTTCCGACAGCTGACGCGGATGCGCCGTCCCACCAGCACGGGCGAGTCCTTGCAGAGCTGCGCACCTCGGCTCGGTCACTGTGCCAGCAACGGACACACCGTGAGAATTATGGGGAGTTTCTAACTCAGCGTGTATTAAAGTGTCATTCTGTGAACGTTAACTCAGGGTGTGAGCGCACGCTCACCACGAAGGTCTCTGTCCTTACAGGTGGCGTTCACAATCAAGATACGCCTCAAAACTTCAAGACCAGCGCATGTGGCCGGGCGCTCCTGTCCCCTGGAGGACACTGTGACTAGGGCCGTGTGTGGAATCCCAGTAAGGTCCAGTCACTTGGCCCTGGTACGTGTCTGTATTGTCTTGGGAAATGCTCATTTCTGGTATCAAGATCCTGCTTAAAAAACCCACCCCCAAGGCAGTGATGGCGTCACACACGGGCTTGGGAAGCAGCGAGAAGGCCAGCGTGCGCGGGATCCCGGCAGTTTGGTAGGAAGAACGTCCCTCCACAAGTCCTCTTTGAAAAGGCTTAGAAAACAAAGCACGTCCGCGTCCCCGCTGTGAACGAGGCGCTGTGGGACCCAGACGTGTCCCCTCAGGGCAGCGACGGTGCTGCTCGCGGCTCTCTCCGGGGGCCAGGGCCGGGGCCAGGCTTCGCACAGACCTTACCGGGGGCGTTACCCGCACCATTTCCACAGAAATAAAACAGACTTTGAGTTTGGGACGGACGGGCTCCCAGCCCAAGAGCCGCCATCTGCCAGCGAGGGACAGAAGCTGTGCCCCTTGCTCCAAAGCGCGACTCTGCGGAATCTCATGACGTGCAACGAGCAAAGAAAAGGCCGATACCGATCTCGGATTTAAAACCACTTTTTACAGTGTGTTGTTTTATTCGGCGGTCACACCCGAGGCTGTGATGGCAGGTACAGGTGTGGGGGTAAAAAGCTGCGGGACCTGCTCGGGGAACCACGCCCTCGGCAGGGCCACCCGGGCTCGGAGGACGGGGCGGGGGCACGATGGCACGCGCGTGTGAAGGCCCGAGTGTGACGGGGGAGCCGGGGGGTAAGAGTTTCAGAAAAAGAGATGTTCCGTCAGACAACTTTCCTCTTGGGCGTTAACCTTTCGGCCTGCGAAGCGGAAAGGAAGGCTCAGACTGAATAAATACACGATCTGGAGGAACGGCCTTTACTGAGCACGGTCCACCCGCCGCGCGCTGAGCGGGGCTCCGCGGAGCAGCGGGCCGCCCCTCCAGTCTGCGAAGGGGAGGCGGGCAGCACCGCGTGCTCCTCACGGGGAGGACAGCGCCCCTCCTCGGAGAAGACGGCCGGGCTCAGTCCCCGCGCTGGCTTCCTTAGTTGACCTTGTCCTGGAAGATGTACAGGTTGTTGGTGGCAGCCACGGCGATGACGTTCTCGGCCGGGTGCCAGGCCGTGTGCAGGATCTTCTTGTTGAAGTCCAGACTGTCCACGCTCGTTTCGTCCTTCCTCCTCTTACCGCCCGCGCACACCTTCCGAGGCTTTAAGCTGGCTCGAGGCTTACTGCTCTCCCGGGACGCTTCCAGCGTGACGTCCCTCCGCGTGTTCCGATCGAACATCCTGAAGAAGTTGTTGTAGGACCCCGTCATGATCGCGCTGCTCGAGACAAGAAGAGAGAGCAAGGCCCGTCAAGGAGGAAGCGCTCAGCACCCCGGCCGCGCGCGGGGCCCTCCCCTCACCCCTCCTCCACCGGACAAGACCTTTCTAGAGAAAACGGCTCTACGGATGGGCCGGGGAGACATGCAGGGGAAACGTCCTGCTCAACGGGGAACGCACAATCACGTCGGCAAAAGGAAGTACAGAAGAGAAAAGGAAAAAAAGAACGTCACACTTTTCACGACACCTTTTTGTTTTTTTAGTGATCTCCACACCCGACGTGGGGCTCCAACTCACACCCGGAGACAGGAGTCCCACGCTCTCCTGACGCAGCCAGCCAGGTGCCGCACGCTAATGCGTTTTTAAAAAAGTAAAAGAACAGTCACAGTGTATTTGTTTTCAGGTCTGGAACGTCTGCGACTCTGCCCGCGGGGGACGCCAGTCCAGACTTGTCCCACGCACAACACACGGCCGCTTGAACAGTCCTTGATTCATTCTGATGTCGAAAAGCTATTTCACAGGAAGCAACAGGAACACAACGAGGAGAAGTCCCAGACCTCAGTGCGGGTCTCCGACGCCGCCGTGCTGCCCGCGTTCTTCTCCAGCATTAAACGCTAACGGCTTCCACCGTTTCTATAGTCAAAACATTGTTACACAGGTAGAAACTTCTGGTCTTTTTCTATAAAACCGAGAGGAAAATGGCCCACAGCCCGTGTTGCCATGATCTGACCCACGCTTTAGGACGAGCCCCACTGCAGACCCAGCAGCCTGCCGTCTGATCGAGGCACGGCCAGCAGCTGACCCTGACCGCGGGCGCACCCCCCCGGGGTCCTGACTGAACCGCACGCAGAGAACAGGCTCAACTCCGAGACCACTCTGCTCTCTAGCCCCGGGAGTGCCCAGCCGGGGACACTCGCCAGCTCAGCCTCAGGCCAGAATACCGGCAGGGAAGGGCTGAGTGGGGCGTGCCCACGGGGAGCTGCCGTGCGCGCTCGGGAAGCCGCACTTCCTGGGAACACAGAGGGCGGGAGACTCCCTCAGGGCCCGCTGTCTTGTGCCTGGCAGAACCCACAGCGGACCGACCGCGGCAGACCCCGGACCCCGGCTGCTCTGACCACCGTGCTCGCACGGGAGCAGGAAAGGCGGCGTCCCCAGCCGCACTGGTCTAGTGACCCAAACCACACAGACGACCACCCTCTCGAGCAGTTGGCCAGGTGTCACCCTGTTCGCTGGGACAAAGCAGACTCGGGAACAAGTGGTATATCCATTTCTGCTGCTGGACAACCTGAGCACAGCCAGGCGGTGCCAGGGACAGCACAGCCCCGGGCGGAGGGCAGGTCCCCCCTCGTGCCACAGCATCCCTCCGCAGGGGCTTCCCGGCCAGATGGCAGGGGAGGGTTTGCAGGGATGAAAGAACAGGCAGTGTTCCTGGAAAGCTCTCCGGCGTTCCTGGGGGTGGGAGGCTTAAGGGAACGTTTCAGTGTTTCAGACAGACCAAGAGGCATAAAGAAAAATACACTGACTGTCCACCTACCCATAGGCCACCGCCCGCTTGGTCCAGAAAGACGGGTCCCCACCCGGGGCCCCCAGCAGGACGGTGAGTCCTCAGAGCAGGACAGGATCATTCCGGGACATGTTTACGTGTCAAACAGTTACACATTCTTAACAACACATCCATCTCGTGCGTTCTACGAGACACAGAAGCCATCGGGTCGTCGTCTTCCAACAGCTTTCCCCGGTCTGTACCCTTGTGAGGTCACCTACGGCTCTTCCTGTCGCGGGTTACGAGAAGACGCGCTCCCTGCCCTCACCCGACACGGGCACTGGGGCTCCGTCAGACGCTCGCTCGCTCCTGTCTCGCAACAGCTCTCCCTGCCTGTGCAGCTTTACGGACGCACGCGGGCCCTGCCAGTCTCCAGAGGACCACGGTCATCGGCCTCCGCCCCCCGGCCTGCCCGACATCGCTGTCGTCGTGAGAGCTCTGGGGTGGCATCCCGGTCACTCTGACCTGCTGTCTCCTAATGAAAATGAGCATTTTTATCCATTTTCTTCCCATTTCTATTAACTCCCATTCCTGAGCTATCACTGTCCTACCGACCGGGACTCCTGTGCAGAGTCTGGACGCTTCCCTCTCAAGCAGCCGTAGTTCTCTGCTCGTGCGGGTTTTGCCTTCACCGCCGTGCCCAGCGTGTGTCCATCGGCCCGGGAGACGCCGCTGACGCTCCAACACCGCCGCCACCTGGACCCGGGCTCACGGCGCGCGGCGCTGCCACGGCTCCGGCCCCGTCCCTCAACACTCAGCTTGCTCCCTCCGGCTGAGGGAGAGCCGTACCTGTCCCCCCAACACGGACGACCGAGACTAGTGACTCACTCAGCGTCCACGCTCCTCAGCTTTGCTCACAGGGCTGGGGCCAGCAGCGGCTGCTTTCGATGGCGTCCCTTCCGGGGGGCGCACCCCCGTCTCGTGAGCTCCCCGTGAGGGTGAACTGCTCTCCACCTGAAAGCAGCTTATCGCACACGCGTTCTGAGCGATCCCCATCTCGACACACGCCCCACGTGCTGGCGCGAGCACGAGGGCCGCGGCGCGCCGTCCACCTGCTGCGTCCACCTGCTGCGCGGAGCGGGCCGCTCTCAGCCGGACCGTCTGTTCTCCAAAGTAGCGTGTCAGGCTGTCCACGGCTGTTTTCAAGGTCTCTTTGCATCTGGTACCTGTGGTTTCGTTCTGACACGGGGGTGGGGGCGGTTTCTGCGCCTCCTGAATCCACGCGTTCACTCTCCCATCAGCTACCGAAAATCCTGGATCTGGCTGCGTTACAGGCGCTCCTGGGCACGCGTCTGCAATGTGCCCGGTCCCCCCCCACCCCCGTGCCCCGGGTGCTCCTGACCTTCCACGGGTCCCACTGGCCACACTCCAGAGGCACGTTGGGCCCCTCTGATGCGGCTCAGTTCGAAAACCCAAGGTCTCTCTTCCTACTCTGGGTCTCCTACCAAGTCCACAGCTATTTTCAACGGCTGCACTTTTCGTTTCTAGAAGTCCTGTTTGATTCCTTTACGAACTTCCTACGTCATATTTAGGGCTCTTAGGATTCCTTCCGATGACCTGAAAACATTTCCAGCGTCTCACGCCCTGCAGCTTACGCTCCAGGATCGGACTCCTCAGAGGGGAAGCTCTGTTGCTGTTTCTGACTTGTTCACAGCAGCTCCGTGTGTACTTGGTACTTCTCACCTACATGCTCGCATCTAACGGATTTTCATCGGGGGAAATCCCGAGTCCAGGGGTGCTGGGCGAGGCACACCGCCAGGTCATCAGTGGGTTTGCTGACAGGACAACGCCGGAGTGCTCTCTCCCAGGCCGGGCACCAGGGCCCCGCAGTGTCCGAGCGCAGGCGTGCGGCCTCTCTCTGTCGGAGCTGAGCACGTGCTGGTCGGGACCCCAACCCTACTGCTTGTGCGGCCCTGCCCAGGGCCCTGGTGTTGCTGCCAGGGCCTTGGGAGACGGATGCCCGCACGAGGTGCGCGCCGTTTGCCGGGGCGGGTAGAGCCCGGTGTTCTGCCTCTGCCCCCAGAGGCTCGCGTCTGCCGCAGTGCCCACGCAACACGGAGAGGTGGCGGTCGGCGTGACAAGAAGGCGGGACCTGAAGTGGTTGCCCTTCCCGAAGCCCAGAGCCCTGCCCGCTCTGTAGGGCTTGACTCCTCAGTTAACTTTTCCAGGTCCCGCGGCCGGTCCGGACACAAATGCCCCATCCTGGGAGGGAGGGCCGGCCGACGGTTCCACATCTCCGGGCACTTCCGTGCTGCTCCCAGCCGCCAGGGTCTCGGGCACATTTCCCTCAGGACTCCCATCTGCACGAAGATGGATGATGCCGTTTCCATAATCCCTGAGGGTCTCACTGCCAGCGCACACTGTGCAGACCCAAGGCTTCTTGAAGCCCACCAGCCCTCCACCGTGAAAACCGAGCCAGCAGGGTCCTGGGATCAGATGTCCCCAGGCCCGCCTGGCACCCCAGGATCCCGGACCTCCTGCTTCCCGCCTCCTCTTCATCCGGCCGTCGCGCACTCTCCCTGGCCCACGTGCGCTCCATGGCCCAGTGCAGAGACCTGTGGCGGCCCGGCCAGCAGCACAGGCCTCTGCCGCTCGCGTCCCGGGGAGGCCCCACCTGAGGCCCCACCTGAGGCCCCACCTGTACTACGAGGGACGGTGACGGCCTCCTTCCGGCACCAGCAACGCACCGCGTTGTCGGAGACCGACGACACAGCCCTCGACAGTACTGCCGCCACTGCCCTCCTCAAAGGACGTGCACGAAATAAACGACGACACCAGAGCCACCGCCTCGTCAAGGCCCCTGGGACTTCAGGCCGGCCGCCCCGCCAGTGAACTCGGAGAGCACTTCCCTCCCTCCGTCCCCAAGAAAAGGCGAACTGGAACGTGGCCATCGCACACGCTCAGCGCTAAGTCCTTCTCACTCATCTTGGAAATGAGACAATAAAAATTATTTTGAAATATTTAA
This sequence comes from Mustela erminea, assembly GCF_009829155.1. Taxonomy (NCBI): domain Eukaryota; kingdom Metazoa; phylum Chordata; class Mammalia; order Carnivora; family Mustelidae; genus Mustela; species Mustela erminea. The sequence continues at coordinate 90,836,160 of NC_045627.1, read as the reverse complement.
AAAGTATTTTAAGTATTTTAAACACAGCCAAAAGGAACTGTAATACTCCGTGCACCGAGTAAGGACGGGGTCGTGAGTGAGGGGACAGCTGTTCAGATGCCCCGTCTCTGCCTTGAACCTGCCGCCCAGCAGGCAGGCGGCCCGGACGGCACAGCCCGGCAGCCCCCAGGCCGCTCCTCCATGACGCGCGCCCCACCTGTCTGAACCGCTCCAGCAGCACTCGAACTTGTCGAAGATGCAGTCGTTTTCGTACAGAGAACAAAGCTTGCTTCGCAGGTACTCGTGCACCTTGAGGAAACCACAGCAAAGTCAGAAAGCGCCGAGCGCAGCTGTGGCGCCCTCCCTGCGCGGCGGCCTCACCTGGTGGGTCTCCACGGGCCGGCTCTCCATGTTGAGGTCCCACACCTTCACCGACAGGTAGTCCCGGGTCATCATGTACCGACCGCTGTGGCTGAATTTTACGTCGGAGATGGAGGAGATGATTTCTGAGAAGAAGGACCTACTGCTGGGGTCTTCAGGCTCTTCAAAAACTGAAAAACAAAGTTTTCAGCTTCTGTTTAAAAACCAGGCAACGCGGGAACGCCGGGGTGGCAGAGCTGGTCAAGTGATTTCAGCTCAGGGTCGTGGGATCAAGCCCCATGTGGGGCTCTGTGCTCAGCGGAGTCCGCTTGGGGCCCTCTCCCCGTCTCCCTCTGCCCCTGGCCCTGCTCACTCGCGCTCTAAAATAAACAACAAAACCAAACCAACACCCCCACCCCCCGCCCCCCAAAACAACAAACCCAGAGAACAAACCCCGTTTCAAGTCCCTAGGCCCTCTCTGGGGAGCCCAGGGAGCTGCAGACCGCACAGCGCTCACGCTTCTCATCTTTCTGGTACGTCAACTGCCGAGCTTAAGAGACTTAGATGCCACGTCCCAGTGCCAGTTACTGCTAAGGGACAGCACCAGACACACGGGCCCTCGGCTGTGGCCTGGAAAAGCCCCTCAGGACAGTCCGACGTGCCTTTTGGTCAAGACCCTGTGCTGACCACGGCGCCAGTGTGTCCGAGCAGCGCAGGCCCTAGCGAGCCTCATGCAGACCTGTCCCGTCCACACCACAGGAAGACAAAAGCAGCGTCACCTAGGAACCCCGGGCCCAGACAGTGACCTCCAGAACGGGTCCCATATACCAAAGCCTGTCAGGAAAGGGATCCGTCTCTGCTGTTCAGGAGTCAAGCTCCGTGTAACCAAACCAAACTACTACTTTCCGGAAGATGCCAGGCGCCTCCTTCGCAGACCTTCCTTCCTCCCACAAGTTTCGCTTTCTCAGAGGAAGCTCAGCGGCCCTCCTCCTGCGCCGTGGTCGGGAGCCCAGAGGCGACACCGGAGCCCTGACTGCACCGTCATGCCTGTGGCTCCAGAGACTCCGCGTGCGTGCGTCCGCCTGCGAAGCTGCATTAGCTTTATTTTCTTTTAAATGCAGGAACCCGGAAATGGCTCCGCATCTCAAGTGAATTTTAAGCCAGCCAGGGGCAACACAAACATTCGCTCAAGTCCATTACTTTGCTGACAAGAACGACTCTGGTATCTAGAATGGTTTACTCAAGAGCATTAAGGGGCGCCCGGCTGGCTCGTTCGGTGGAGCGTCCCAGCCCCCACTGGGTGGACGTCACTAACGACAACAACAGAACGTTCTCTTCAGACACAGGCCGACACCGCACGAGGCTCATCGCGGCCGCGGGAGTCCTAGACGAGGCTCTCTGAAACAGTCGACGGCGGACACCGCGTGGGGCAGAGGGGCAGCTGAGAAGCGGCGAGAGCGACACACGGGCGCCAGGCCTGCTGGTGCCGCTACGCGTCCTGTGGGAGCCACTCTGGACGCCACGACCGCGAATGGATTTCACCAGCGGAACAAGCGTCGTGGGCAATGAAGACAAAGGCACGTCCTCGGACAGGCTGCCGGGACCGGTCAACGGACCGTGAGGACGTGTGAGCAGAGTCCCCGGTCACAGCCTAGTCCCCACCACGGGACCCAAAGCGCGACACGCACACTTCCGGTTTCCTAGAAGGCTGGGCCTGCTCTTTACGGCTAAACATGAAAACGAAACTGTCCTCACCTAGAAGACACTTCAAGGCTCAGAGGATTACAGCTAGAGCTTCGCCTGTGGGAACGGGCTTCGAGGGCAGCAAAGCTCACCGCGAACAGAGCCCGTCCCGACAGCTGAGAACCGTCGCGAGTGAGGTGCGTTCCGGCAGCCCCTGCCGAGGTCCTAATGCACAGAGGTAGAGGCAACAGATGGTTCTCGGCTGGGAGTCCTCGGACGAAGCCCAGAGAGTCTGGACGGGAAGAACACTACAGCCGCGCCCCGGGGACAGCGAAGGGCGGGTCCGTGGGAGCACGGCCTCATGGTCCACGGGTGCCGGCAAGGGCCCACCAGAGGCCACCCGGGGACTCAGGATCAAAGGCCGGTCCTACGCCTGCGCGGGCACGAGGAGCCCAGAAGAGACACGAACTCTGGAGATGGTCTCGCGCCCGGGAAACGGCATCGACGCGGGACGTACGGAGCCTTTCGGGCACTTACACTTGGAGTGTCTGTCACACAGGGCCGAGGAGCGCATGTCGCACAGCCGGATGGTCCCTTTGCTGCTGCTGTACACGAGCACGTTGCACTGCAGCGGGTGGAACTCGGCCGCGGTGATCACCTCCGTCAGCTCCTCCATGTTCACCGGCTTGATGTCCACGATGTCTGCGGGCGCACAGTTAAGGCAGAGCGCTCGGCGGGCTTCGGTCCACGTTCAAGGGAACGTTGGTGCGCATCACCCCGCCGCGAGGGCCGACGCAGACGCACACGGCTCGCGAGCCCAGGAAGAGAAGCTGGGTCCCTGCGCGGCTCGCACCACCGCCCCGCGCCTCGTCGGGCCCGGACCCACGCGCGCACACGCGGAGCCGGCGTCCTGCCCTCCAGCGTCCCGTGGGAGGCCGTTCCCGGCAAGACCGGACATGTCTGATAAAGCAAACAACGAAAGGAAGCAAGCAGCCACTTGTGCAAAAATCCCACACTTCCATCCATAAATCACACACAGAAAAGAACTGTCAGATGGCAAAAATCTGCTTTTTCAAGAATCTTTTCTTGATCTGCCATGAAGAGCCCATTCCAAGCGGTCAGAACACTGCTAACCCTGTAGTCTGCCATCTTTAGACATCATTCAACTAAAAAAAAAAAAAAAAAAGCAGAATCTGGCTTTGGCTTTGGGTCAGGATGGAGCAACAGGGTCCAGATGGACCCCTCCACTGAAACGTGTAAGAACCGGGAACCGGGCCACCATAGCTCGCCGCTGGACATGAGACAGCACAGGCTGTGGCCCTGGAGGGGCTGGAGCCCTGCGGCCGGCCCGGGCACGCTCACGGGCCCTTCTGTGCCCGAGCAGAGGTCCTGGCAGGGTTGGGGAGGAGCAATGAGCAGCAGCCCATGAGGACACCGCCGGGCCAGCGCCTCAGCAGACCGAGCAGGGCCCCCGCTCAGGCCAGGGCACGGCCTGCGGCCCGAGGTGCACTAAGGGGACAGCGGTCAGTGCGCAGACCGGTGCGGCGGCACGGGGCAGGGGAGGGGCCCGGGCCTCGGGGAGCAGAACGACTCGCGGCCAGAGCGCTCACGGGAGCGGAGCGAAAGGCACTCGGAGGGTCACGGTGCTAACAGAAGCGCGTAGTAAAGCGCCGTGTGTTCCATGACCTACGTCGCCACAAGGAAGGGCAACTGAAACATGACCGTGGGACAGAGTCCTGCAGAGACAACGAGAAATGTGACTGCGCACATGAATCATTTATGAGTCAGAGTTCTCACAAAACACAAAGAAAAATGATGAGATTCCAAAAGGAGAAAGCCCACAAAGGGTAGTAAAAAAAAAAGTTCACACTAATGAATAGTAAATTAACAGAATATACTTCAACTCACCTATAATCAAATAAATTAAAGATGGTCTTATTTTGGTTTCATTGATGTAAAGTTATTTTAAGAAGGTCCAGGGTTCTGCTAAAATAGATGCTCAGAGGCGGTGGGAACGCCCGTCTCCAAGCCTGCCCAGAGGCGGCCCCCACGCGGCCCTCTGCGGCTCACGTCCCAGGGACTGAGGCCCACAGGTGCATGCGCGGCTCCGTGTGTACACCCAACCCTGCGGCTGCAAACCCGCATTCTGACTCCGGGGGACAGATGGCTAAGACGGGCCAAGAAACCAAGGAGGCCAGTGGAAGGAACTCTGTGGAGCTTTTGGATGTGCCCCAGGCCCTGTGCACACAGCTCTGCACCCACGGGCTCTCGGGTCCCACAGGACCACAGGCAGCACCCCAGGAGTGCGGGTTTGCAGAGGGAGAGGAAGGCCTGGGCGACGGAGGGACTCCATGCTCATTAAGGTCGCTGAGCTGAACTCGGGCCTCGGCACCCCGAGCGCTTGCAACTTCATCGCCACCGTGTGGAGGAGCCCGTCATTCTTGGACACGAACTCACGCAGACGCCTACGTCCGCCGCCTACAATGGTTACCGGTGCAGGGGGCGACTGGGGGGAAGAACTTCCTCTGAATTATCTGAATTTTGTTCAACGTGGTCACATATTAACAGAAGAAAGGAGGATTTAAAATAGGAGTTTAAGGAGGGAAAGCAGGGAGCATGGGCATGAGCCCTGTGAGACGGGAGGCTGTGCCCGGCGGCAGGAAGAGGAGACCCCGCGGGTAGGCATCGGAGCGCCTCGGTGACCAGCAGCACCTCGGGGCGGACAGAGCCGCCGTGCTCTCTCTTTGCAAACAGGGTCAACAGCCACACCAAGCACAGGGACAACAGGCCATAAAAATCCGGTGTGAAACGCTAGAGTTTAAAACACCACATACAGTTCATCTCGCGGCTCTTCCTGAGTACAAGGGAGCACACACACACGTGCCAAACTGCGGCCCAGGTGACCTGTGGACATCTGTCCCACTGTGGCCGGCCCGACATGGCTCCCAAACGGGGCAAATCCTGACCAGTGCCCCTCGATGTGCACACAGGACAGGGCTCTCACTTCTGCACAAATCGACAACTTCTAACACGCGTGCCCGAGCAGCCGCACGCTGACGGTCACCCTACCAGAAACAGCAGCCCGGCAGCGTTCTGAGGACACGGAAGAGGCTTTCAACAGCTTGTCTTCTCACACAGAGCTCTCCCGCGATCAGTCACTCCTAACCACCCCTCTGACTGAAGCCAGGGTCTTCTATTCTAGTATCTGCGAGCAGGTTTGGGGTGGAGAGCAGGGGACCAGGCAGCAGTGAACCTCCAGACACACACACACTATTTAAAACTGTGTCTCAGGAACCCAGGAAGGCAGGTCGTGCTCACTTCACGGAGAACTCTCCCCAGAGGCGGAAAGCAGTTTCCGGTTTTAAGGACAGGTTAAACCAGAGATCGTACACCACAGGCTGCCATGCAGCAAGCCGTGCTCCGAGGTGCCGACTCAGATGCAGGAGCGGACGTGCATCCAGAACTTTCCTGAAGAACAAACCTATGAACAATGCCAAGACAGCCAACCGATGAAGGATACTAAAGCTTCTGTCTGTGATTTCTAAATGCCATAGATTAATTCTCAGGTCATCTGCAGAAAGATAGGTTTCATGATCACTATTTACTGAAATGGAATTTATATGATACGTGTGAGCATTTGCAAAAATTCGTCGTGGACTTGCTTCTACCATAAGATCCATGGGCTTCAATATTGGAACCTAAAAATGGAAGGAAATAGGAATTCAAAACAAAGATCACCACAGCATAAAAGTACAAGTTACAGTAGAAAACAAAAGGGAGCAAATCTGTATTCCCAGCGAGCTAAGACTTCTGTACAGGCACTCCCCAAAGAACCAAAGAGCAGAGCTGTGAAAACAGGCCGCGGACGGGGTCCTGTCCCTCCCTGCAGCCGCCCCTGCGGCAGATCATCCCGGCACGGAAACTCTGCCACCAGGGCGCGTGCCCCCGAGGACGGGGCTTCTGCCTGCCTGCCCTGCAGCCACCGCGTGCCCCTGCGAGACGCCGTCAAGAACCCCCCTCCCTCTCTTGCCACCGCTGCTCTGCGGGGTGACGGTGTGAACCTCTTCACTGCCCGGGGGGTCTGCTGCTCCGTGCACGTGCTGGGCGCCAGGGAGGGGTGCGGGGAGGGGAGAGCGCACAGGAGGGCCCCAGAGAGCTGATGTGGGGCCACGCTCCCAACAGCTTCTGGCCACGTGGGCTGGTCCGCCTGTCCGTGCTCCTCAGCAGCTCACCGAATCCGGCAGAGACAGTTTCTGGAACGTGTAACGGACTTCAGTGAAAGGGTTTTTAAAAGGAGCACAAAATCCCCATCTCCGTGCTGGGCACTGTGGTCAGGGAACAGGACAGCGACACCATGGTGGCAACAGACAGAGGAGAGCAAGGGGCCGCCTGCGCGTACCAAGGCCCCCACGAGAGGCAGGGGCGCCATCATGGGTGATCGTGTCCACATGTGAACGAGGAGGAGGAAGTCCCCACACCACTGACATCTAGTGAGAAAGAAGGCAGGAGTTTAAAAGCACAATAAAAATTATCAGTAGTAACTCTGCTGCTTTTCTAACTAAAAGCCAAAGGAGTGCCTGGAAAGGACCGGAGGAGAGCCCTCCTCGTCTCGGCCCAAAAGTCTGCAAAAATGAGCTTGGGGGACAAGCATAAATGTCACCCTCATGCTCCAGCAGCTAGGGGCTGACCCCACACCGGTGTTCTCTCGGCAGGAGGCATCTGTCCCGCAGGGCGCACGGCAGACGGCCACCGCCCTCCGACGGGTCTCTCAGTGATCCGAGCACATGGCGACTCTCATGTTAGGACAGAAAGGCTCCTCCTCCTACGTCAGTCCCTTTCCTGGCACTAAAAATCTAAGAGGAAAACAAAATTTAGAAGGAGGAGTATTTGACTCTACTCAGCCAAATTTGGGCAAATAGTCTTTTTAGCTTTTAGAGAGGCAATTAAGAAATCAAATAGAGGCCTAAAGTCACAGAGGTCAGTCAGTTTCCAGCCTGTGAGTCTAAATCGGGGTGCTCACACAGCTGTTTCTGACGGAACGACACTTCGGTCCAGTTACACCACGTGCCTCTGGCAAACGTGCAGCAGAGCCGCTGAGTACAACCGACACGGAGCCCGGCGCGACCGCGGGTTTTCCAACGGGCACGCGAGCGTCTGGTGCGGCAGGGCAGGCTGAGAGCCGGGACAGTGTGCTCGGCGGGAAGCCATAAAGGCGGTGGGGCACACGCAGCGGGGGAGGCAGGACCGCGTCACAGGGCACCCAAAGCCTCCTCCGTTCGGTCACACTCAGAGTTCCACATGATGGGAGCTGGAGCCCGAGAGCCACGGTCACTCCCGTGGCTCATCACCACCGCATGGTCGTGGAAGCAAGGGCACGGCGGGGGAGAAACCCCAGTGTTTACATCGAAACATCCTGGTTCAAATCAGCGTTTTAAAAACTCTCCCTGAGTCAATCACGCTACTTCTCCACGTCACCCCCTGGATGCGTGGTGACACCTCGGTCCCACATGCGCTCCTCCTTGACAATGCTGTGTCCCGCACCCTGGGGAGCACCGGCCCCGTGGCTGGGCTGTGGCTGTCCTGTGCGCCCACCATCCCAGCACCCCGTGTGCGCCCAGCACTGAGAGCTTGGGGAACGGAGCAGAGACAGACCCTGCGTGCTCTGCACCTAGTGTCACTACGGTCTCTCAGCGGGGTGCCCTTCCCTGGAGCACCTTAATAACCCGTGACGTGGTCACTGATAAGGTCTTCATTTGATAAACAATATTCAGCAAAGCTTCAAACCTTGTTAAAAAACAAACCAGCCAACCAGCAATTTTCACGGGCACTGGCCAGTGCTGGTCTTCCTGCCGCTGCCCCACGCACGCGGCACATCCTGGCGCCCCGCCCCCTTCCCATCTCCTTCCGCACACCCTCCAGGGTGGGCACTCCTGGGCAACGACCTGACCCAACTTCACAGCCGTTACAGTGTGAACCCAATCTAGGTGTCAGAACTGAGGAAGACGGTCGTGTCACAGGGTGCCCAGGGATACCAAAAAGGAAGTGAAGGTATTACGGACCGACAGGCGAAGAACCCTGAACGCTCCGAGGGTGCCTCAGCTGACTGCGGAGATGCCACGAGAGCCCCAGGGTTGTGTGGTTCATCTCGCACCCGCGGCCCGTGCGGCTTCACCCGGGGCACCGCTCTGAGTCCCACGGGGACCTCACCACCACCAATGTACGCCTTAAAACCTTCGCAGTGAACGCTGATACACTGAGAGGGATTTCTGCTGCAGGGTCGGCCTTTAGTTTAGACTTTCTTTAGTATCATCAGATCTTTCTGAACGTACTGTGCGGCTTCCTGCTTACGTGAAATCCAGGGAGCCCCACTGTAACACACACGCACACGACGGCTGTGATCACAGACAGCCTCCTCGGGTCGGGAAGGCAGATGTCACCGCAGTCCTGCTCAGGGCTCTACAGCTGACTACACACTGCCCCTGATTACCCAGGAAGAGAACTGGGTAGTCTGAGAAAAAGTGTGTACCCGCAGCGCGGTAATCCGAAATGGGTCTCGAAGCCGTCCGTCTTCATCCTTCAGGTTGTAACCTTCTGCCCGTTTGTCCCGCTCACTTATTTTCCATAATTTAATAGTTTTATCTGAAAATAAAAATCTCAGTGTCCATGTTAAAAGAAAAACTGTATCACACACCACCGTTAGTCGAGTATCACATCAGAGAACCGTACGGCTCTGTGTCGACTGAGAAGCTACGAGACTCTGAAGGTTACTTTCCGGTAGGGACAGCGCGGACGCTCCGTCTGCAGGGTGAGGAGAGACGGGACGCGCTGGGGGGCAGGGCGCACGGGGGCGAGCCAGCTTGCTCGCTTGTGTATGCTTTCCGTTTTCAGCCCACCGCCTGTGCCCTAGCTAGTCATTCACCCTGTCCCCGGAGTTCAAAGCAGAAACGACCTGGAGAACGGGCTAAAGTCACAAGTGAAGTAAAAATCTGCTACACCCGGCAAATTAAAAATAAAATCCTAAATCAAATAATCCCTTAAAAAAAAAGGCTCTTACCATTTGTAGAGAGTAGAAAGTGAGCAGCGTTCTGTTGTGGTAGCCACCTAATTTTATTAATTTTTTCCTCAATTTCTAGACTTTTCAAATAGTCGAACTCTGGCTCGTGACTTTGAAAGGTACTGTAAACATTGTATTCGCCCCTGGAGTGGGGGCGACTCTTGTTCTGCAAGGAGACACGAGCCGGGTTAATGAACAAAGCACAGGACCGAGAAAACTTCAGTACTACCAATTTGGATATAAAATGACTACACACATTTTTAAAAATTAAAGAAAACCCTGGGTCAAAAATTATCAAGGAGAGGACACTCTGAAATAACTTACTTGGAAAAAACAAGTATCCGATAATTTCGCAGACCTTCTACCCCACCCCGGGGCACACGTGTTAGAGCGGGTCTGCGGAACATGCCTGCCGCCCGCAGGGGAGCCAGGGGCCCCTTAACACAAGGAAGCTCCTCCACGGACGCACTCTTCGCGGAGAGGCAGGCGGGCCCACGATGGGGGCAGCACGGTGCAGTGTGACCCCGTGTGGTCCACACCGAGCCCCAGAAAGGCCCGCCAAGACAACACCCCCTGCGCGCCACCCCCAGGAAGAGGAGGACGGGGCAGCCACTCAGGCCGTGACCAGCACCAGCAGAGGATCGCCGCGATGGAATTCAACACACGTAAAACAGTTCCATACGTGACAGCGAAAGGAGAAACATGCTTGGGAAGATGCATACTGTCTTCAAAGTGACAACCAGCTCCGGGAAAGCAGAGCGAGAAGGCGGCAGATTTGGGAACCAAGCTGGGAGACAAACTAGGCGGAGCCCGACTGGGGCCGCCTCGACCTGCCAAGGGCTTTTCTTTTAGGAAAGAGGAAAACCTTGGTGGTGGGTCCATAAACGTATTTACATTAATCTCTGAAATCTTCTGTAACCAAAGTGACATTTTCTATAAAACAGTAAAAATATCACATAATTACAAACCAAGGACAGCAAGATTTTAATTCTCGCTCTATCACTGGCACCTGAACTCTTACATGTTTACACTCGAGGCTGTGTCGAGGACATCGAATGAGCAGAGAAACCTTTATGTCTGGGCTTGCGTATTACTGAATTAAGATCACATGTTATGAGAAAACACCCCCCAGCTCCCGGAATCTCTCCACTGCATGGCTCTCTGTGCCGCACACCCCTGGAAACCACGTGCAGACCCCAGGGTCTAGGACCCGGTTGCCACGCGTGGCTGCGTTAGGCGCGTTCGCTCTTTCTTCAGGCCTGCGTCCCACCCCTCACGATAAAGCAGAATACACCAGCAGATGCTTCTACCTTGCCCATGAGAAAAAGGAAATTGAAATCTTCAAAGAAGAAAAATCTGTGGCATCAGTCCCTCAAGACCGTAACCAACTCCGAGAAAACAGCAGGATACGAACAACTGGGTGAGGCACCCACACCCGGGGCCACCGGTCCTTCCCGGCCACGGTCTCCAAAAAGACGCGCTGCAGACGTCTTGCTGTCAGAGCCACGTCACCCCCTGCCAGCCCTAAAACCTCTGTCCTACGGGCTAGACCCTGTGTCAGCCTCCGAGGACCCCCAGGCAGGGAGCAGTCTCCATGTGTCTGGGAAGAGAACAGAAAAGCCAGAGGAAGGGCCTCGAGGAAGACCTGCTTGCCCATGGCAGCTGGGTCCCTAGGGGAGAACAGAGCCAGAGCCACCAAGGCTGCCCGCCTGAGGTCCTGGGCACAGGCTGGCGAGGAGGACAGGAAGATGGTGGCAGGTGCACTCTGGTTCCGATAGGCTGCGTGCTGGTGTCAGAACCACTTACACCCGACAGCTGGCCCCGTGAACGGCAGAGCCGAGCCAAGTCCCTCAACCTGCTGGCCTGAGACGGACACACCAGGCCGCTGGGAACGGAGGGCTCTGCCGCTAGGAAGGAAAACAGCTTGAACATCGCGCCGCCAACTCTGCTCCCTGCCTCGCGCCTCGGGCACACCCTGAACTCTCCGACGGCCCCTCTCGCTCCGACCCCCTGGCCGGACACCCGTGCCCCCTTCCGCACTGCAGCACAGCCCTGTACCCGGGGTGTCCGCGGGGAGGGCGGCGGCGGCTGGACTGACAGCCCTGGGAGAAGCCGCGTCCGCGGGGAGCGTTCCGTGCGGCGAGCGCCAAGATCCAAGAGGAGGAACATGAAGGCTTTTCATGTCAACCGAACTATGAAGAAAAAGACAGGAGAAAAGCTGCCCAGGGTTTCTTAAGTTGCAGACAGCCGGGTGTCAAACGTAAGCAATGTCAACAACCCGATTCTGCGTGAACCCGTGGCTTCACATGACTGACCACGACGATACACCTTAACGAGACACTAACCGCAGGCTCTCACGGAGGGGCGCCCAGCACAGTAACAGGACGCTCGAGTACACTATGATCTATCTCCCATGGGAACCTCGTACTTTTTAAGTTTAAACGAGGACTCGCAAAAGGAGAAAAATCTCCTCTTCCACAAGGACACATTTAGACGGCAAACGTACAGGAGCGAAGAGCGAACCGGCCGACGGCTCCGACTCGGCCCGCTGCCGTCCGGCCCCTCCTGCAAGTCGGAGGTGCGGCCGCTCCGTCGCGGCAGCCCGGCCAGCGAGCGACGTCTTTGGGGGATGCAAAGTCATGAACTCACCGAACCGTCTGTGAAGACCTAGGCAGACTAACGACAATATATACACGACCTACGCAAGAATTCTTGCCACCCCAAATCAGAAAAAATAGGATTAAATCTACTGAACTAAGAAATTGTCTTTTTAAAAACTAAAAAATAGTTTTTAAATCTATGTGGACATAACCAAAATCAGAGCTACAGCAAGCACACTTTAATGACGAGACGCTGACCCTCCACAGCGCCCTTCCCACGGACCAGCGCCGTCCTCCGCTTCGGCTGGGGGAGCCCAGGGCCCGCCCTCCCACAGACGCCCCCGAGCGCGCTTCGCTGGTGGCAGGGCCGGCCGCTGCCCGCACACACGTCCGCCGGAAGGAACAAGGGCCCACGAGGTGCTACGGCGAAGCTCCACCACGAAAGTGTAGAGACCAGATTCCGAGGACGAGAAAGTACGTCCCCGTGACCTGCCCCGACACAGACGAGGGCCCTGTGTGTGAAGTTGGCGGCAAAGACCGAGGCCGGGCTGCACCGTGGCTCCCGCCTACAGGGTGTGCGCGCCCGGCCACCGCGCCTCCTTCCTCAGCGCTCCCCACCAGCTCTGCTGAGGCTCCGGGGCAAGGCCTGCTTCCACCTCCCATTCTCTCCTTATGCACTACTGAAAAAGACGGGGTTCTCTGCCCTCTCCCCCAAAGAGAGGGACCTACAAAATGGGTCGTGAGTGTGAGTCCTCTGGGGGGCCCTCCAGGCTCCGTTCTGAGGACTCCTTCCTCTTAGCACGGACAGTGGGGTCCTCAGGGGGCATGGCAGAGGCAGGCAGCTCCCCTCTGACTGAGGAGGAAGAGAGAAATCATGGCCCCCAACACACAATCTTCCCCGGAGCTGGCGCTGCCGCAGCCGTCCAGCGCGCACTGCCCACTGGGCCACGGGGCTGGCAGCCAGCGCCTCCAGGGGCTGCGGGAGTGAAGCTCACCCACGGCCCCGGCGTAGCGACAGGACGAGAGCAAAGCTATGTGGAAGCCCGCCGCCCCACACGGCAGCCTGTGGGCAGAGCAAGGACTCTCCTCTCCCGAAGGCAAGGGCACAGGGGACTCCATCGGAGCTCCGTGGCGGCCGTCGGGGGGCGGAAGCACAGGTCTTCTTGCTCGCCGGGGACAAACGGCTCCCGCACAGGCCGTGTGCTGCGAATGACTAGAAGCGAAGTCACAGACTGAAAAATGCCCGTGTTTCTCTCCCTCCTTCCAAGTGACACGAGAAAGGCTGGCTTTCATTTGGCTTGTGGACTGCGCATCACTGACCTCTTGTTCCCGCTGAAAAATAACAACTCTGCCGCCCTTGTCTCCCGTCGCTAGAAGATCTCCAGAGTAATTGAATTCAACAGTTGAGATGATGTCAGCTGCCAATAAAATACAGAAGCAATTTACCAGATTACGATTTGGAAAGGAGTTATAATCAATAACAAAGGTCAATAAAAAAGGTCCAAGAGACAAACACACACATACACAACTTTGTCAATGGATAAAGCAACATTTTCACAGGAAACTCATCATTACCAAGCAGCTGATTCCGCTTCTGGCACCCAGAGCCCAAGAGCACATACGAGCTCATGGGCTCCGTTCCATGGACTGAATGCTCGGTCCCTGGGGCACCAGGGTTTATTTAGGCTGCATTATCCTGATATAAGGATATGGAATAAAATCTTAAGAAAATTAATTTTGAAAAGAAAACAAAAACACTGGTCCTAGAAGACTGCTGTCTGATTTTACGACGCACGCCTGATAGTAACTCATAAAATAAATCTCGTTCTTACATGACATTAACAGATGTTTTAATATTCTTTGCAATACCTTTTGCTGGCTTCTGTACAAAATAACACCATACACAGCACAAACTCTGTTTCTCTGACTGGACGCAACCACGACCACCAGTAACGACAGCGTCGTTACCCAGTGAGACGTGATGCCGGACGCCTGAGATTTCGGACACTGACGCACAAAGACCTTGGCCATCGGCTCACTACGGGCGAAGGGCACAGGGTACGAGCAATACAGCAAGGGCGGCGTCCCGAGGCCGAGGCCTGGAGGGAACGGATCTGGATTCATGAATGGACCCCTGGACTAAGAAAAACAGAAAGGACCGTTTTCTCCCGGTTGGGCACGCTGCGTGCGGGCCGAATGAAGACAAGGCCATGGGTTGATCCCCCAGGAGCCGCTGTCCCCTTGCTCCGTCCAGCACAGGGACTCGGCGCCCGCGTCAGCTGCCCCAGACAATCTCCGCTCTGGCTGCCCTGAGGACGAGCGGGGCTGGATCAGTACAGCCTGCCCGGCTGCTGGGGCACGGACGCCGACGGCCTGTCCCGGTGGAGGACAGACTGCGCGCTCTGCACAGGGGGACCCCATGGCCGCGGTGGGAGTGTTTAAGGACACGACTGCTGCGCAGCTCCTCGTCCAACACCAGGAAACAGACACTGAAAGTACTTGGAGAACCCGGCCCGTAACGGGGCTCTCAGAGATGTGCGCAAACCCGCAAGTCACACGGTTGACACGGGACTGCCGTACGAGCTCTCACCTCCTGCACTGTGCTCCGCGTTCTGTTTTTAATTTTTAAAGAGATTTTATTTAGAGCGAGAAAGAGCGAGAGAGAGAGCGAGAGAGAGAGCAGGAGAAGGGGTATGGTCGTGGGAGACGCAGACTCCCTGCCCAGCAGGCGCCTTAAGACCCACACCAGGATCAGGACCTGAGCCTAAGGCAGCCACTTAATGCACAATGAGCCACCCGGGCGCCCCCTGGGCACAACTTTTAAACACACACGAATTCTCCTGCCTGGGATGTCCTGCCTTCCTTTTTTTTTTTTTAAAGAAACAAAAACACCCCTTCAGTCACAGCCGGGAAAAGGACAAGGCTTCTTGTCAGACGTGTCGCTTTTTAAATTAAATGACTCAAAATAACTCAATTTGCTTAAATGGAATTAAAATGTCCTGTACTGGACTAAATAGGACTCGGCCTCTGTCGTTCACACCCGGGGGTCTATGATATTATATAATTAACGGCATTCTAGCTCTGTCAGTGATTTTTAAACTTAATTAAAATGGACTGAATCTTTTAAAAGAAAAACTCCCATGACTGCCACTGGTGAGAAATTATTTTCATTACGCTGCGCAAATATGTATGAATCTAAAATGAGAAAATCCTGTCCAGAGTTTAAAAGAGCTCGAAAGTCAAAATAAATATACAAACTAAATACCTACAAAATTACAAAACCAACGAAGTTTAAATTACCAACATGAATTTAACATGATGGCCATTACTCTACAGAACTAGTGTGATGCTAAAAGCAAAAACATGGTACTGAGGGCACCCATGGGGCCTTCGCAGCGGCCACGCACGGCACGAGGACTCGGGACGCACTGCTGGGTATGAGCAGCCGGAGGCCCCTGCGCTGGGCCCACACGCACACGGGCCCTGCTGGCCACAAGGGGTGGCACTGCGTCTCTGCAGAGCGGCAGCATGGCCCAGGCGCTGGTGCACACAGCCCACAGTGAGGCACTCTGGTAGGACGGGTCATCTGGCTGGTGCAGAGCTTACTCAGTCTATGTTTTAAGTCATACTCAGCAACCATGACGCATGCCTGGCAGTGCCCAGGGACCCAGCTCCGACCTTCTGTCCAGTGCGGCCCACTGCTGGGAGAGGCCTTTCCCCACCACCAGCACCACGGTGCCGGCGAGGACTGGAAAACTGTCCGACCACGAAGCAACAGTGGTGGGCAGGCTCTGACGTGCAGGTGACAGCAAAGGGACAGGAGGCGCGGCAGGCTCTGACGTGCAGGTGATAGCAAAGGGACAGGAGGCGCGGCAGGCTCTGACGTGCAGGTGACAGCAAAGGGACAGGAGGCGCGGCAGGTGACAGTCTAAGTACGCACAGGGGGGCGAAGTCTCAACCTGCCCGGGGCCTCGGCCACGCTGCACATCAGGAGCTGGGCACGGAGCTAGAAGGCCATTTCCTGAACTGCTAGGTCCCCCGGGTGGGCCCCATCCTGTCAGGTGGGTGCACAGTTACTCCCCCTTCCTGTTTCCCAAACGCCGGCTGCCGCGAGCGAAAGACTCCTCCCCAAAAGGAAAAATCTCGGAAGAAAAGGTTCAAGATTCTAACACATGGGGTCCTTACGAAGTGACCGACCTCAGGGAAGCCCTCCAGCTGGAAGGCCCACCTGCCCACGGAACTGCCTGCCGGCTCCAGATGGTTGCGTCTTAGACACGAACCCATGGCTCCCGATCTGCAGACGGCTGAGCGAAAACCCCGAAACAAGGCAGCTGGAGCAAAGAGGGACAGCGCATCGACAAAATGTCGAAGAAATGACAATTAATGTCCTCAAGGGAGCTAATGCCTGCCAACTGGAATGACATCACCAATGCTGGCTGGGCGCCTGCCAGGGGCCAGGGGCTACTGTAACCGAATGGGGCCCCAGGTGAAGCGGGCGCCCCTCCAACAGCCCGGAAGCAGGCCCTGGGCACGGCGCCCGGCGCACCTGCGTGGCACCCCAGCCAGGCAGTGGGGCGCAGGGCGGGGTCCCTGGAGGATGGCGACATGCTGCCCCAGAGAAAGAAAAACAAGGAGATGCGCTTTGGAATTCAATGGTGGTAATTTCAAAACTCAACACCTCTTCCAAAGGGTAGAGCCAGGAGACAGAGATGGACAAGAGGAGAGACAAGGTCATTAGAGGACCGGGTATGTGGCCCAGCACCAGGTAACAAGCTCCGGAAAGGAGAAGAGAAAGCGACACGAACATCGAAGGACTAAGAGGAGCGCGTCCCGCAGCAGGAGCCCAGGAGCCTCCAGGCTGACGAGGTCCTCGGAGGGCTGGGCCGGGCCCAGGAGCAGACCCTCGCCCACGGTGCCTCACTGTGGAAACCACACCCCTGGGGACAAAGGTGGATTCTAAAATTCTCTCGAGAAAACGAACAGGTCACACAGCAAAGGAATCAGGGGGCAGCAGACAGGACGCAGGAAGACGGTGGCCGAAACGCCAACTGTCCTCACAGTTCCGAGAAAAACCCGTTTTTGACCCATAATTCTACACCTGGCCAAATTTTCAACTGCATTTAAAAGGGCAGAGTAAAGATATTTCAAACACGAACGGAAAAAAAGCAAAGACCACAACAAAAGCCCCTTTCTCAGCAAATACTGGATGATGCAATTTGGCAAAATGAGAACAAAGCCAGGGGAAGGCGGACGGGGGGCGTGCGGACGTCCCCGCAGCGGCGAGGACAGGCCAGGAGGCCACGGCGCCGGGAGCAGTGGTCCCAGCGGGGCAGACGCGCGCTGAGGGGCCAGCCGTGCCTGGGACGGCCTGGGGACGCGGTGGCAGAGCTGCCGCAGCCCGTTCCCACCGCAGCAGACACGGGAGCAAGCGTGCGGAGCCGCCAGGCAGTGGTCAGCTCTGCGGAAGACGAAGTGTGTAGGAGAAAGAGAACAGGGACCGCAGCGTGGGACCGACCCGTGTCTGCAGCCGGCGCGGCGTGGAGGGCACGGGGACGCCCCACGGAGTCCTCCCGACTCTCCTTCCTGTCCCGTGTCTGCCCTTTTTCAGGGAGGCGGGTGCATGTGGGCGGAAGGTGATGTCTGCAAAGAAGCTAACTCGTCAGTCCCCAGAACAGGAAGTCAGTACTTACCGTTCAAAACACAGTCCGGAAAGTGGAAGTTAGCGGTGGGAGACGCCCGGCCGTGGGGCTGCTTCACGGCCGGAGGGGGCAGGCGGAAGAGGCACTGGATGTAAGAGGACGGGCCGCGTGGACATAAGGAAGCGGGAACAGGACGTGTGGAGGGGCAGGCGCCCCCGAGGGGAAACGTCGTCAACAAGGCGTTAGAAGACGGAGAACATGAGGTCACGCTCATGTGCCCATGGCCTGGCGCAGCCGCAGGGGCTGAGGACACACGAGAGCTGGGTTAGCACAGACAGGCAGGGACGGGGCACCTGCACTGGGGGTGGGGGTGTGGGGGTCAGGGGGTGCACGGCACAGGAGAGACAGGAGCAGACCTGGGCGGACATGCGGTGTCCCGAGACGGCAGCTCTTTCTTCTAGGAGGCAGGACAGAAGAGTCACCTGCTTGGAGCACAGGTCACATGGGAGCGAGTGAAGGGAGTGTTCTCAGGGCAGGAGCCAACCGCAGCAGAGAAATGCAGGGTTGGGTCAATGCCCATGTGAGATCTGAGGGCTGCAGCTTATTTTCTAAAATTCAGCAAACACGTGAGTAGCTACTATAAGCCAGGCAGTGCCCTGGGCGCTGGGGACACAGCACAGGCCGAGTCCCTGCCGCCATCTCCACAAACGGAGGAACTTTGAACGACCCCTTCACTGCAGCTTGCAGAGTTGCTCGCGCGGGCAACAGGGGACCAGACCAGGTCTGGGCTTCTGCCCGCGGTGTGAGGACAAGGGCTGAGACAGACAAGGAGGGTCAGAGAGAGGAGGGGGACTTGGAGTCAGGCCCGGGGTCCCACCCAGGTGGCAGGGGGGAGCCGACTCCAAGGGCCGCTCCCCGTTCTGCGTGCACAGACGCCACGGTCTCTCCCTCCCCAGACTCTGAGCTTTTCAAAACCAAACATGTGAGCAAGCCTCAAGCTTCCTCTACTTCGTGCCCTACGTGCAACCTGACCGTCACCTGCGGCAAAATCCTGGGACCCCTTCTGAGTGGCGGCAGCGGCCGCCCTGTCACCGCCCTGTCACCGCTGCGAGTTGGAACTTCGCACCCAAACTGCCGAGTCACGTCAACACAGAACGAAGAAGCCACGACGACCACGACGCCGTTTCCGTCCAGGCAGTCTCTCTCTCTCTCTGTCCCCGGGCGCTGGGGGTGCTGGAACCACCCTTCCCGCCAGGCCCCCTGTTCCCGGGGCGGCCGCCCGCACCCGCACTGGTGGGACATGGGGGAGACCCAGGCTTGTGCGCCACCTCCTGACCCCACTGTCCCCTTCCGGACCCCTCCGCTCACCGACTCACCAGGACGCCCCAGCCCCGCCCCAGTGGGCAGGAAAAGCGGGGCAGGAAGCGGCCCCACCCCGAAGGCTGTGTCCCCCGTGGTGGCAGCCGAGACCGCCATGCGTCCGCCCAACAACGGAGTGGTCTCCCCAGAAGACACCGAAGGCACCTGCCAAGGGACCCCATCCATGCTGAGCCCCAGAGCAGGCGCACGCCCCCAGACCCGGGAGTCCTCCATGGGTCACCCCCGCCGGCCCCCGGCACTGCGGACGCCGCTCCTCTGCGCACCCCGCGCTCTGCCCGCCCCACCTCGCCCGTGCACTCGGAGCCTCGAGCTCCCAGGACAGTCCGCCCCACGGCCACCGACGCTCCCGAGGCCGGCGCTCTAAAGGCAACCCTCCTGCCCTCTGCGGCCCAGCCATCTCCTCCCTCCAACAGAGGGGCCCGACTTCACGCAGAAACACTGTCCCCCTCATCCTCGAAAGTTGGCAGACCTGCCCCTCAGGCTCCCACAGCAAAGCGGGTGGCGCTCTGCCCCCACCTCTGCCAAGGCGACCTGCTTGCGCCCGGCCAGCTCCTCATCCCCTCCCCGAACTGGGACACACTGACCCCGGATCCCCGGACCGCCTGGACACACACCGCCCTGGCCACATCCCTCACCGCGTGCTCCGCAGCACCCGTCAGAGGGCGGGCATACACTGCAGGCACCCCCACGGTGACAAGACGCTTCGGGAAAGGGGTGGCCGGAGGGGGGCGTCAGTCCTTAAGCGTCCGCCTTCCGTCAGGTCATGATCCCGGGGTCCTGGGACGGAGCCTCGCACGGGGCTCCCTGCTGAGCGGGCAGCCCGTGTCTCCCTCTGCGGCTGCCCTCCGCGCCCCTTGTGCGCCCCCCCCGTGTCAAATAAATAAATAAATAAATAAATAAAATCTTAAAAAAAAAAAAAGGGGGGGGGGGCTTTGGGAAAATCACACTCAAAAGTACTGAAGATGCTTTACTTACATCCAGACTTAGAAGTACTGTCTACTCTCTAAGGACAAAAAGTCCAGTGAGGATGTCCGGTAAGTCAGAACATTTCTACTCACTGAGGTGAACACAAGCGTAGAACACGCTGAAACAGCACACGTTTCCATCAAAAAGGGGACAATTTTCTACTAACAGGCACAAGGAAACACGATGCACGTGTCTGCAGCGTTTCTCGCGGTCTCTCTAAAGCTGATCACCAACGGCGGCCAAAGTTCTCCTTCAGAAACCAGCCTCGAACGGGTAGGCGTGAATCAGAAGCCTCCACCAGACAGAAGAAACGGAAAACCACCTGTACGAGCGGCAGTGAGGTTCCAAACTAGAGACACTATCATCTCAGAAGCACTCAAAACTGAGTTTCTCCAAATTGTGAGGACTGAGTAACGTGTGACAAAGGAGAAAGATCTGAATATCGCTTTCTAGTCGGTCACTAGCCGCCCCCCCCAAAAAGCCCCCCAAAACCCAGTTTGTGTCAAATTAAATAAACTGGAAAAGCCAGAAGGGAGAAATGAAAGTCATTTTCTCTGCTACTAGAATAAACAGGGTTTCAATAAAAGGAAGCGTGAACCGTATTTTAGGAACACAAGGGCAGTTTCCAGGTCTGAAAGCGAACCGGCGCGCTGCTGCACCGCGTTACCAGAACGCACACGGGAACCACACGCTCTCTCCTGTCCAGACGCAGCACCGACAAAACGCAACACCGGACCACGATGAGCGCACCCAACGCACGGAGGACAGAGCGGCCTTCCTCAACCGGACAGCGAGGACCCACAGAACAATCCAGAGCTCACGCCAGTTTCACTGCACGGTGAGAACGCGGACGCTCCCCCCGGGCCAGTTCTGGGACGTTTTCTTCTGAAGGGCCCAGTCAGGGCCATCAGACGAGGAAAACGAAAGGCGTCCGGATGGAAAGGACGAAGCAGAACTCTGCGCAGACGGCATTACCCTGTATGCAGGAAATCCTAAGCAATCCACGAACCCCTCCCGACCGGTGCTAATGAACACGCGCAGAGAGGACTCAGGACACAAGGACAAACAAAGACCGACTGTTTCTATACACCAGCAGTGAACAATCCAAAATGACATTAAGGAACAATTCCACTTACGGTATCATCAGAATAAGGTATTTACGAATAAATTTAACGAAAGACTGCAAGATTTATGAAGTAAAAATTATAAAACATTGTTGAAAGAAATTAAAGAAACCCTCAAGAAATGGAAAGATTTCATGTAAAGATAGAAGTATTCTCCAAATTGATGTACAGAGAGAACAGGCAACACCCCTTTAAGGCCCCAGCAGTCTCCCCCACACCCCCACCCCTGGCACAGAGTGATCAGCTAAATCTAAAAATGCATGTGGGACTGCAAGGGACCCAGAACAGTCAAAACAATTTCTAAAAATAACGAAGTTGGAGGACGCACACTTCTTGATCTCAAACTTCACGGCAAAGCTACCATAATTAAGACAGAGCGGTACCAGCATAAAGACTGACATACAGACCAAGGGGAGAGAATCCAGAGTCCACGCACGTACCCTTACATCTACGGCCAATTCCCTTTTAACAGAGCTGTCAAGACAGCTCAAGGGGGAGCAACCAGTACGTTCAGCAGCTGGCGTCTGGGACAACTAAGCATCCACGTGCAAAAGAGACGTTGGATCCTTACCTAATGCCACACACCAAATTAACTCAAAATGAGACAAAGACCTAAATATAAGAGCTAACTCCATAAAACTCTCAGAAGAACGCAGGAGCAAATCTTTGGGGTCTTAGACAAGACGCCAAGAGCACCGCAGACAAAAGAGCAGAACAGAGAAGCCTTACATCTTGTGCTCCGAGGACACGGGCAGAGCGAGGAGGGCGGGCACAGAGTGAGGGGGACCCTCGCAAACCGTGCCTCAGGCCGGAGTCTGGCACCCGAATACACACAGAACTCAGTAATTTAGAAAGAAAGCCAACTAAAACAAGGGGAAAGGACTTGAGGGGACGTTTCCTCCCAAGGAGCACACACCGATGTCGAAGACACGCGGGAAGAGACGCTCAGCATCGCTCGTCTCCGGGAAAAGGCAAATCAGAAAGCACAGAGCGACGCACTGCACGGCTCCACTACCACGGCTGAGCGCACCCCCCGACGCCCCACAACTGCCGAGCGGGAGGCAGAGACACGGGGACCCGCCCACACTGCTGCTGAGCCTGCGACACGGGGCAGCCCCTCCCGAGAACAGCTTGATGTCCTCCAAAAGGCCCAGAGACTGAGCCGGCGGCCGCGCCGTCCCGCTCCGCGTCCCACGCCTGGAGCCGGCAGCGCGCGGCCGCGTGAAGAGCGGAGCGAGCCCGGCCACGGCAGCGTCACCCAAACAGCCGCACACTGGGATCAGCCCCAAGTGCTCGCAACGACCTGAGAAACGCAACGGGGTCCGTCGTCACACGACGGGACACCTTCCCGCCGGACGGGGCACGGGCACGGACGTGGGCGAGACCACGGGTGAGCCTCGAAGACACTCTGCTGAGGGGAAAAAGCCCGACATAAAGTCGCCTACCACACGGTTTCCTTCCTTTCTACGGAACGTCCGCAACAGGCAAATCCACAGCGACGGAGGGGAGGAGGGAATGAGGGCGGACTGCCAAGGAGGGGTCTTCTGGGGGCATGAACACGTTCTAGAACGAGACCGGGGTAAGCGGCTCACGCCGGCGAGCGCGGTAAACCTCACTGCAAACTGCACGAGCGAGTCTCACGCTGAGGCCGTCGGCATCTCAACAGAGCGGTCGCGGTCACGGTCACGTCTCCACGCGCCCGACAGAGAGGATCGGGCCGGGCCCCGGGAGGGCCCTCACACCCCGTCCCCGTGCCCGCCCGCGGCCTGAAAGGAGACCGGGCTGCGGCCAGGCGCCGGGGGGTCCGGAGCAGGGGTGCGTCGCCCCAGCCCCCGCCGCGTGGTGCCGCTGGGCGTCCGAGCCCAGGACAGCCCGTCTCTGCCCTCCCGGCCCGTCACAGGCTTCGCCGCGCTCCCGGCAAACCTGCCACAGCGCTCGCGCCCTCTCCTCCGCCCCGGCCTCGGCACGGAGGAGTTCTCACCCCCGGAGGCGTCCGGCGGAGCGCGCGGGCACCGCACCGGCGCGACCAAGAGGGGACCGCGACCACGAGGGGACCGCGCTCACTCTCACAGCCACGCCTCTGGGAAACGGCCGCTGGCCTGAGTCTGACCCGAGACAAGTCAGAGCGCTCCGGAAGGGACAAAGGCAGGGCAGCACCTCTGTAACACAATCATCCAAGGACTAACTAGAAGACTGAAAATACACTCTTCAACGGAACCCCTCGCCCCCAACACGATGCCAGCCCAGCCCCACTCACTGCAGCCAGAGGCACTTCTAGTTGTTTTTGTTTTTTTTTAAAGATTTTATTTATTTGACAGAGAGAGATCACAAGTAGGCCGAGAGGCCGGAGAGAGAGAGGAGGAAGCAGGCTCCCTGCTGAGCAGAGAGCCCGATGCGGAACTCGATCCCAGGACCCTGAGATCATGACCCGAGCCGAAGGCAGCGGCTTAGCCCACTGAGCCACGCAGGCGCCCTCACTTCTAGTTTTGAAACACAAACGTGGTCATGGATTCTCCTACTTCACACGCACCAGGTGAAGTCGCAACTGCCCTCGGCTAAACATCAGAACCCTCCTTCTGTTCTTCCCTCGGCTTTCTGACGTCTGGTCATCCAGGCCGTAGCCTCTCTTTTCTTTTTTTAAAGATTTTATTTATTTATGTCAGAGAGGAGACCAGGACAGCGGGAGTGCACAGGGGTGTGCAGAGGAAGGGAGAAGCAGGCTCCCCACTGCGCACAGAGCCCGATGTGGCTCCATCGCAGGGCCCTGAGCCGCCCAAGCACCCTCTGGAGCCGTCCTCACAGCTGTCACCTCAGCGGTCCTGCGTCTCGGGACCGCGTGTGCCGCAGCGGTGCTCGCGCACGGGGCAGGAGCCGCAGGGACGCGCCGGCAGAAAGATGCACCAAGACGCAAAAGAATGAGGAGCTCAGAGAGTTCATTTGTGAGCCCATCTGTGGGCCCCGGTCACTCACGGTGGGCCCCGGTCACTCACGGTGGGCTCCGGTCACTCACCGTGGGCCAGCAGACTCCCCGCCTGCTGCGCACCTGGACAGGGAACTACCCCACTACTCCCTGGTACTTCAGACTCAAACCAGCAAGAAGACAGCACTGGCACATTCGTCAGAAATGTAAAAAAGACCACTAATTTGAGAAATTGGTACCAAAAGGGGAAGAATCCCTCTTTAAATCTGGGAAATGATCTTTAAGCCGTCTGTCATTAGCAGAACAAGGCCGCTGTCATTTCCCTCCTTATATGCTACCTTTTTTTTTTTTTTTAAAGTGAGCTCTGTGCCCCACATGCGCCTGGACTCGCAATTCTGAGATCGAGTCACACGCTCCACCCGCAGCCACCAGATGCCCACTCAAGTGCCATCTTTTATTAGTGTGGTAGGCACAGGCACAGCCCTGAGTCTTCCTTATGCTAAATAAACCCAATTCAGTATATTTGAACACATGTGGAAGAACTTACACACACTTCCAGGTTAAATAAATCCTGAAATAAAGAAATAATCAAGTAAGTGACATATTCACCAGCTAAATGGTCAAAGAAGTCCACGTTATATCAGATTTTAAGCAAACGATTACTAAACCCAGTTTGTGATTTTATTTTTAAAAATATTTTATTTATTTGTCAGAGACAGAGAACCTGTGCACGAGGGACCACACGCAGGGGGAGCAGCGGGCAGAGGGAGGAACAGACTCCCCGCTGAGCAGGGAGCCCAACGTGGGGCTTGACCCCAGGACCTGAGATTATGACCTGAGCCGAAGAAAGACACTTAACGGACTGAGCCACCCAGGCATTCCCACCAGTTTGTGATTTTAGAAAAATTGTAGCAAGTTATTTTTGACCAGTAAGTTTGCATATAAATAATTCAATTTCCAAACAGCTTTTGAGGAATATATTCTTTAAGAATAAAATTTTTAAAATTTTCAAGGACTAAAAATAAAATTAAAAAAAAATTAGAGATGTTAAAAAAATCCACATTTAACTCTGCCATAAAATGGAATGAAATTCTGGTCCGTTCAAGAGAATGAGAAGATAAGCCACATACCAGGAGAAAATATTTGCAAGAGATACAGCTGATAAAGTACTGTTATCCAAAACAGATGAAGACGTCTTAAAATCAACAATAAGAAAACAGCCCAATTACAAAATGGGCAAAAACCTTAACAGACACTTCAGCAGAAAAGCGCTACGGAAGGCAGATAAGTGTGTGGAAAGAAGCGCACATCACCTCAGGCAAATACAAATTTAAACAAGGTACCACCACACACCTATTAGCACGCCGACACCCCGAGTCCCGGACACCACCGAATGCCGGCAAAGAGGCGGAGCAGCAGGAACTCACTCTCACCGCGGACGGGAACACAAACCGTGCAGGTGCTTTGCAACGAAGTTTGGTCGTTTCTTACAAAATTAAACATTCTCTTCCCATAGGATTCAGCAATTGTGCTCCTTGGCATTTACCCAAAGGAGCTGGAAATTTACATCTACACAAAAACCTGCACACAGATGTTCACAGCAACTTTATTCAATATTTTAAAACATGGACGCAACCAAGATGTTCTTTGTTCTTCTGTAGGTGAACTGTGGTCCAACAGACACGGGGGTGTTATTACTCAGAACTAAAAAGAAATGAGCCATCAAGTCCTGAAAATAACGCCTACAATGAAGTGAGAAAAGCCAGAATGAAAAGGCTGCGTACTGCGTGGCCCCAAAGACAAGGCACTTGGGAAAAGGTCAGACTTCGGAGACAGTGAAGAGATCAGAGGTCGCAGGGGTGAATGCAGGAGAGGAACAGGCAGGCAGAGGGTGTTCGGGGCCGAGAAACAGCCCTGCGTGATACCGCCGGGACAGCCGCGAGCGAGAACACGTGTGCCCACCCACAGAGTATTGAGCGCCCGGAGGGAACTCTCATGTACGCAGCTGACGATGGGACTCGGGCCAGCAAGGATGTGTCGCTGGTTCCCTCCTGTCTGGTGCAGGTCGTTGCTCGGGAGGAAGCGGGGTGTGCGGTACGGAGGGCAGCAGGAAGACACGGAAAATCTCTGTAGCTTCCCTTTAATTTTACACCGAACCTAAAACTGCTCTAACAAAAATAACGTCTTAACAAAACTTCTGATATGTGCTACAACGCAGAGAGACCTTAAAAACATTATGCACGGTGAGAGAAGCCAGATGCAGGTGGACAACGCTGTGTAATCGCATGTCTGTGCGGTCCCTACAGTAGGCCTGTGCTTTTCATAAACGGAAATCAGAATAAAGATCACTGGGGGCTGGGGCTAAGGGGAAAAGGTTTTTTTTGCTTTTTTATTATTTAATGGGGACAGAGTTATTGTTTGGCAGGTTGAAAAAGGTTTAGGTATAGATAGTGCTGATAGTCACACAACATTGTGAATCTAATTAATGTCACTGAATTATATGCTTATGAATGGTTAAAATGATCAATATTAGACTCTGTATAGTTTACCATAATTAAAAAAGAAAATTCCCAGACCTCACAAGAACATCTACTCTCGCCACTTCTATTTAGTAGAGCACGGGAGCTCACAGCCATGGCAATTAGGCAGACAACATAAAGAAATAAAAAGCATCTAAATTGCTAAGTAATAAAACTCCATTTGCAGATGACATGATACTATATACAGAAAATCCTAAAGAATCCACCAAAAAACGGCCAGACCTGATAAATGAATTCAGTAAAGTCATAGGATACAAAAATCAACGTACAGAAATCTGTTGCATTCCCGTAATACTGATAATGAAGTGGCAGAACGGGAGATTAAGAAAAGAATCCCATTTACAACAGCACCGAAACCAATAAAGTATCAGGAATACACTCATCCAAAGAGGTGAATAACCCGTACTCTGAAAACTGAAACACTGACCCAATAATTTCGAGACGGTGAAAAGAAATGGAAAGACATTCCATGCTCATGGGTTGGAAGCTTACTGATAAAATGTGTACACTACACAAAGCAATGTACACATTTAATGCAATTCCTATCAAAATAACACAGCATTTTTCACAGAGCTAGCACAAATAGTCCTAAAATTTATTTGGAACTACAAACGACCTTGAAGAGCCAGAGCAATCTTGAAAAGCAAAACCGGAGGTATCACAATCCCAGACTTCAAGGTAAATCACAAAGAGGTAGTCATCAAAACAGAACGGTACTGGTGTAAGAGCAGACACAGAGATCCGCGCAACAGCAAGAAAACCCAGAATTAAACCTACAACTACACGGTTAATTCATCTTCAACAAAGGAGGAATGAACATCCAATGGGAAAAAGTCTCTTCAACAAATGGTGTTGGGAAAACTGGTCACATGCATAAGAATGAAACCGGACCACTTTCTCACACCACACAAACATTCATTCAAAATGGATTAATAGATGAATTCAGGTCTAAATGTGAGACCTGAAACCATAAAAATCCTGAAGAGACCACAGGCAGTAATCTCTCTGACACCTGCTACCGCAACTTTCTAGGTATGTCTCCTGAGGCACAGGAAACAAAAGCATAAATAAGCTACTGAGACTACATCAAAGTAAAAAGCTTCTGCCCGGCAGAGGAAACTAGCAACAGAACTAAAAGGCAGCCTGCGGAATGGAAGAAGGTATCTGCAAGTGTCTTATCAGATGAAGGACTAGTATCCAAAATACATAAAGAACTTAACTCAACACCCTAAAACACCAAACAATCCAAATTTTAAAATGGGCGTAAGATTTGAGCAGACATTTCTCCAAAGACATCCAGACGACCAACAGACACAGGAAAAGATGCTCAACATCACTGCCATCAGGCCAATGCACATCAAAACCACAATGAGACGTCACCTCACACCTGTCACAATGGCTAAAATCAACAACTTTTAAGATACAACAACAAGAAGGGCAGGGAGAAAAGGGGAACGTCGTGCCCTGCAGGTGGGAAAGCCGGCCCGGGCGGTCGCTGTGGACGGCAGTGTGGAGGCTCCTCAAACAGTGAACGACAGAGCCACCCTACCACCCAGGAATCGCACTACGGGGCACTTACCCCCCAAATGCAGAAACACGAGTTACGAGTATGCACACACCCCCGTGTTTACACAGCATTACCTACAACGGCCAAAGCGTCCATCCACAGATGAATGGGTAAAGGAGATGTGACAGATGAGCAACGGGGGATTACTCAGCCGCCAAAAAGAAGGAAATCTTGCTACTTACAACGACGTGGACGGAGCCAGAGAGTATGATGCTGAGCAAAATAAGTCAGAGAAAGGCACGCACCACGTGATCTCACTCATACGTGGAATGTAAGAGACACAGCAAACCAGCAAAGGAAAAGCAGGGAGAGGCAAACTGAAGAAACAGACTCTGAGAGAACTGGTGGCTACCATCCGGAGGTGTTGCGGGGGACAAGTGAAAAAGGTGATGGGGATTCAAAGAAATAGACCTGGGAGCACCTAGGTGGCTCAGCTGGTTAAGCATCTGACTCCTGATTCTGCCTCAGGTCAAGATCTCAGGGTGGGTGAGATCAAGGCCCGTGCCAGGCTCTGCACTGGGCATGGAGCCTATTTAAGATTCCCTTTCCCTCTCTCTACAGAAATATTAAATAAAAAGAAATTAGAATATAACATAGGAATCTAATACAGATGTCAATTAAAAAAAAAAACAAAAAACCACCACCTCGGGTGCCTGGGTGGCTCAGTCGGTCAAGTGTCTGCCTTCTGCTCAGGTCGTGATCCCGGAGTCCTGCGTCAGGGCTCCCTGCTGGGCTGCGAGTCTGCTTCTCCCTCTCCCTCTGCTGCTCCTCACCCCTCCATGCTCTCTCTCAAATAAGTCAAATCTAAAAAAAATCCCAAAAAACAAAAGAGCCATCACCACCATGACAAAAACCAAACACAAAAAACACAGTCCTCAAAAAACAAGGTCCAAATCAATGAGAGCCGGAGTGTTCTGTGTTTCTCTTTGGATCAGATGACATGAAAAGATGCAGCCCCAGGAGCCGGTTCTCGAGACACAGACAGGCTCTCTGCAAGCCAGCCGGCCCTCCACCAGGACCCCACAGGCCCTCGTGGCCAGCAACCCCAAAGGGAACAGTGGGTGGATTTCTAAATCACCCATTTATGTGATTACGACTTTGCCTACTGACACACTTCACCCCGAGCAGTGGGAAAAAAAGAAAGTCCCAAGTGGTTAATTTCATAATTCAAGTCAAGTCCTCCTTTTACTACTGAATTCCACTGTTCCTCTGTGAACAGTAAGTAAGCTGAGAATGGTTAAACCTTCGCACTCTCTCCAATTTCCAGGTGCAATCAGGATTACTACCTGAACTTAACTGGGCTCTGGGGCAAAAGAGTATTTTTGGTAGGGGCGCCTGGGCGGCTCAGTTGGTTAAGTATCTGCCTTCAGCTCAGGTCAGGATCCTGAGGTCCTGGGACTGAGCCCCCGATCCAGCTCTGCTCAGCAGGAAGCCTGCTTCTCCTCCTCCCTCTGCCCTCTCGGTGGTACTCACGCTCTCGCAGGAGGATTTTTGGTAACTGCTGCTCCTACCCAGACTATGTCTGACATTTCCGAGGACTTCAACAAGTGACAGACACATCCTTTCTGAGACCACAGAGTTGAAGCCTAAGTAGCGTGATCTCTAACACTCAATCCGATCACTGAGGTCTGGCCAGAGCACGCTGGGGAAACCGGCAGCAGGAGCGGGGCTGAGGCGGCCACAGTAATCTTCGCTCGATGAGAAGCTGCAGGTGAGCCGTGCATCTGATCTGGCACAAACTCGTAAGTGGGGACAGCCTAGACGCCAACTTCATGGCAGAAGCTGCCGCTGGCGAGGGAAGGGAATGAGGCAGCTCGTCAGGTTCCAATGGGGTATCTGGAGGTCAGGAATGGGCAAGGTCAGAGGCCTGTCCTGGAAGACCGCGCAAGAAGCTGGATCAAATCAGACAGGCCCAAGATGGTGGGTGCAAGCACAGGACCTCTGCCCAAACAAGGAAGAAAAGGTGCAAACCTCCTTCCAAGAAATCCCTACTCCAAGTGATGGATACTCCTCCCGCTAGTTAACCTGTCCTTAAAAGACAGAAAGCCGAGACCCCCAGGTCGCAGAGCCCCCCTCCCTAGAGCTCCTGGCTCTCCCATCTCCAGAGTGGGTCTTCCCTTTAACAGACTTCCCTGCTTCCCTGCTTGGGCGGCTCTCCTCCCCGTCTGCTGCGCCGCATCTGCCTTTGAATTCCTTCTCAGGACAAGACCAAGAACCTTTGGCAACTCCTTTGGGACAAGCTGGGATGAGGCACCATAGCCCAGGGTCTCCCCAGTTTACTGGGCAACAGAGAGGGGCTAGGGATGTGACTGGGGATTAATGAAAAGGACTTCAATTTGAACTGTGACTTTTTAAAAAAGATTTTATTTGGCAGAGAGCGAGCACAAGCAGGGGAAGCAGCAGGCAAAGGGAGAGGGAGAAGCTGACACCCCACTCAGCGGAGAGCCCAACACGGGACCCTGGAATCATAACCCAAGTTGAAGGCAGATGCTTAACTGAGCCACCCAGGTGCCCCTGTAACTTTTACTTCTTAAAAAAATCTGAAACAAATTAAGACCAGATATTGAAAGCATGACTATGTATTATTATTGTATCATGCTAACGACACGTACGTATGTTATTTTGTTTAAAGCTGACTTACAGGGTCTATCAAAACCGGAGGTATTCTCCTACATGCAAGGTGTGTCCTGGAAACAATGACGTCATAACGTTTCTCCAGAGCACGCAGGCGGCGAAACAAAGCCGGAGGTAACCCGGCTGCTTTACGAAGTTCGGTGTGCTTACCCACACACTGATACCGAAAAGGCATGGAAGCCCCCCCCATCTTCAGTAATTATTAGCTGGGTTATTGTCTGGCTTTGTTTTATAGCGAGTTAACAATACTAGTGCTTTTTAACGGGTGTGCTTTTATGAGTATCTATTTTGCCATTCGAGATGCTCGAAGCAGAACCGTGAAGAGTCAGCAGCAGGGTCTTGGGGTCCGCACACACAGTGAGGGCAGCCCATCACAAGCAGCAGCAAGGGGCGCGCTTCCGGGTTCAGTTCTTCGAGGCTAGTCTTTTCCTTTCCTTCATGGCCCTTTTCTCCTTATCATTACAAAACACAATGCGTCCTTGGTGCAGAACATCTAACCATACAGACGCAATCCAGCATAAAAGCCGATGTCTTTGTAAATGTGAGCCCCCTCTCCACAGGCCCCACTGTGAACCGCTGGGCAGGTCGTCTCCACGCCTACGGATTTACAACTACACTCCGTTTTACAGCCCAGTGCTATTCTGTGAGCTGCTAGTCTTTCTTTCTTTTTTTTTTTTTAATTTTTTATATTATACACACACACACATATTGTATTTTATTATTTGAGAAAGAAAGCATGCGTGTGTGCGCGTACACACACACACACCCCCCCATGAGAGGTGGGCGGACCTGAGGGAGAAGCAGGCTGCCTGCTGAGCAGGGAGCCGGATGCAGGACTCCATCCTGGGACTCCAGGATCATGACCTGAGTTGAAGAAAGTCTCTTCACCAACTGAGCCCCCCAGGCGCCCCAAGCTCCTGTTTTTAACCTCGTGTCCCAGACTGCTCTCTAACAGGCACGGACCCCGTTAACGCACAATACGGCGTACCAGCATGCTTTTAATCACTTCACCACTTTTGGGCATCCCAGTCTTTCCGGATGTCTGCTTGCTGCACAGCGCGCGACTCTGCAAACACGCGGTCCCGCAGAGCTGCGAGCTCCGGCACGTAGAATCACCGGGCTGCAGCCTGGCTTTGAGTGTAACAGACACAAATGCTAAACTGCCCTCCAGAAAACGAGCGTAGAGATACTCTCCAGAAATGTCAAACAAACGTAAAGTCTCACCACTCCTTTAAATTCTTTTTTGCTCAATACCATTTCTTGGATGATTTATATTAACTCTTTCACTTGCCCCTTTTAAAAAATGAATTACATGCTAACAGACAGGACAGACAGGACTAAAGGTGAAGACCTCTCATCTGCTCTTTTCACCCCAAATTTCCCAGTTATCATCCGGGAACTTGCTACCTTTGGGGCAAGAATAAGGACTCACTGAGAACTCACAATTCATTAAGACGCGTCCCGTACGCCCACACTGTGCTCAGCACTGCACAAAACACAGGAAAAGATAAATGCATTTACACCCCCGCATCCCCATTTTAGTTGTGGTTTTCTGATGGATGGAGACCGAACAGGCCACGGTGTGTTCCATGCTCTGAGCCCGAAGCCCTGTCCAGGGTTACTGTTTCCAGGGCTGGTCCCTGCCTCCGAGCTCCCAACTCCAGCTTCTACTTAGGTTCAGCGAATGAGCCGCCCTGTCCCACTCACCCGTTCCCCATGTACGGCACGACGGACCCACAGACAGATCTGACTTTTCCCTTGATTTCCAACAGCAGCAACAGCTGCTGTTTCTTTTTTTTTTTTTTTAAGGGAACTGTAAGTTACACTGTGGTTAAGACTTGTATCTTCACCCTTGAAAAAGCTCACATTCTATCACAGTGATGTATGGTCAGACTTAACAGCCCCAATTGTTAAACACTTGGATCAAGTCATAACCAGTTTTTTTGCAAAAGGACCCTGTACACATTTATCAATTCTAGTACCTTAATAGCTACCCAACAAGTCATTAACATACAAAAACATGCATCATGAGAAGCAAGAAGTATCCCTTTGCAAGGATACGCGTTTAGCAGACGTAACCGAACTCTGGGCAGGAGAGCATACGAACTATGGGGCAGAAGAATTAAAACTCAAGGTTCATAATAAAAAATACTTAGAGGTTAATATTCATATTGTATAAAGAGCTTTTAAAAATCGATCTTTAAAAAGCTCAGGAGAACAGCGGAGTGGCGATGTGCTCTGACACTCGCGAAGAAACAATGTCAGTAGGAAGTGCTGATAGGCAAGCACCGCTCACGGCACTAATCTGCCGCGAAGACTGCCAACTGGGAAAGCCTCCTGTCCTCAGCCAGGGCGTGGGGTGAGGAGAACTTCCACGGAAGGTGTAGGCTGTCATGCCTTTGGGAGGGCAGTTTGGCAGCACCGAGAGGTAAATGACCGGCTTGGCCAGTGCGTCCACTCCTAGGAATGCAGCCACGTCAATGCCTGCATGGGCGGGCGGGTGACCAGACTACTGACCGTGGCATCTTTACTAACAGCAAAAACGGGAAGCCACCAGTGAGACTAGTTACAGACGAGATCATCTGTAGAAGGTGACAGCCATCCAAAAGGACCGCCCCGAGCTTGCAACAGGACAGCGTGCTTAAACTGTTGCAGCTCGGCCCTTGGACCCACGACGCCCGACCGGATGGATCCTGACGCCAGCGCCACGAGCTCTGTGCCCTTGGGCGAAGTGATTTCCTCTTCCCGAGGGCCCACTTTCTCTCTACCCAACAGAAGCAGCTGCTACCTCCAGGGCGGCTCCGACCGTCAAGAGGTCACGTATGCACACAGCCGAGCGCAAAGCCTGGGTCACCGTAGCCCCTCAAGTTACAGACCAGGGGCGCGAGAAGGCCGCGAAGCAGCTTCCAGCAGGACGCGCGGTGTGCGACAAAACAAAACGGCTCCCGGACAAAACGTTTTCCAATGAAAACGAGTAAACAAACGTGTAAGAAACGGCCCTAAAGCGCACGCTGTTAAGAACGGCTGCTTCCGGGGAGGATTCCCGGAGAGCGGTGGGGAGGGGCATTTGGCTTTCACCGCCGCGCCCCTGGCTCTTCCAGATCCTGAGCTCGCGGGGCTCAGCTGGGTGGGACCGCGCCCCGCGTCCGGCTCTCCGCTCAGCGGGACCCCGCGTCCCTCCCCCCTTGCCCGCCTGCGGCCCGCCCGGTCGCCGTCGGTCCAGTAACTAAGACCGCGCTCGGGCTTACGCGCAGACACGGCGCAATCCAGGGGAGGAAGGGCCGTCGGTCCTGAAATCGGCCTCCTCGTCCCCGCTGCTCTGCGGCCCGGAGAACCTTCCAGAGGCCCCTGAGGCCAAATGGTCTTCCCAGTCACAGCGCCGCCCTCCGCCCGGACCGACAAGGGCGCGGCCGGGGAAAGTGCGGCCCTTTGCTTCCCGCGCGGCGGCAGCAGCAGCAGCAGGGCCGGGCGGCGCGCACGCGGACACGCGCACGGCACGCAGGCAGACACGCGCACGCAGGCGGACACGCGCACGCACGCAGGCGCGCCAGTCTCACCCAGGACCGCGCGGATTGCACCGTCGGGCGCATCAGCTTCGCCGGACGCGCGCCCCGACGACCGCGGCGGTGCAACGGCCGCCGCTCCGCCTGCCAGCGCCGAGCCGGGCGCGAGGAGAAGCGCGTGCGGGGTTCGGGCCGGGCGCGGGCCGGACGCTGCC
Source organism: Mustela erminea (assembly GCF_009829155.1). Taxonomy (NCBI): domain Eukaryota; kingdom Metazoa; phylum Chordata; class Mammalia; order Carnivora; family Mustelidae; genus Mustela; species Mustela erminea. The sequence continues at coordinate 90,801,996 of NC_045627.1, read as the reverse complement.
CGAGCGGAGCGCGCGGTTCCTCCGCAGCGCAACGCGGCCGGCGGCAGCGGCCCCGACGGGCCTCGCGGACGCCCCCGGCCCCCGCGGGCTGCCGACCTTCACGGCCCGCCTGCAGGAGGCCCTGGACCTGCGGGGCGCTGGGCGTCGGCTCCGCCACCCCTGACGAAGCCCGTGTGACGGGAACGCGCGACCCGCTCCGACCTTCTGCGGCGGAGACGCGAACAGCCCGGCGCGCCGGTGCTGGGAGCCCGCGGGCGAGAAACCGGCTCAGCACAGGACGGAGCCCGCGGGCTCCGGCGCGCCCCGGCTCGAGCCGACGACAGCGGCGGTCCCAGCGCACCACCGATCCCGGGACGCCGTCGGGCGCCGGCTGGGCCGCGCTGCTACGGACCGGACTCCGTGGAACGGCTGCGCACTCCTCCCTCCGCCTCCTGCCGACAGGGAGCGTGAGGCCAGACCTTCCCCGCGGACCTCAGCGAGGCGGCCGCGAGAGCCTGTGCTCCCCGCCGTCTGCCGACCCCGCCTGGGGGTCCCGAGTTGTGAACACAAGAGGCCTGTCTTCTCTCTAGGACTTTGGCTTGTTTGAGAAAGTTGCTTTTCATGCAAGATGTCTTGTTTCCCACGCATCAGACTCGTTACTACTTTAAAGTGAAATAATAATACCTTAAGTTCCTCCGTTTTAATTCAAATACAGGAAACAGCGACAGATAAAACCCACACAAACAAAAGCGCTCTGATCCTCCCGGAGCCAAAGGCTCAAGAAGCACAGTTTGCGCACCGGGGCGGGCCAAGGGCACCGGCCTCCGCTGTCCGCGCAAGTGCTGCGGGCCGGCCTCCATGGGGTCCGCCAGCCACCCAGGCAGAGCTGAGCTCACTAGCAGCAAGAGACTGCCCGGCCTGCAAAATCTAAAATACTGACTACTTGGCCGTTCACAAAACACCCCTGGAGACCTCTGACTTCGAGTAAGCCCCGTCTCCAGGTTTTATTCCTGCGGTAACTTCCCGCGGGCCTCCATTCTGCCCCCTTCACCAGCCTTGCTCCCAGGGCCAGACTGACCTCCCTAAAAAGAGGTAAAACGGTGTTATCACTCTTCTGCTTGGAACCTTAAAGGCCTGCGCTCAGGAGCACTTGCAGGTACAATCACAAGTCCTCAGCATGGGGGATCAAAGGCTGTTACTGGGCTCTCTTTGGCCACTCAGCCCCTCAACAGGGCCACTACCCTCTCTGCTGAAAGACCTGCCAAGCATGCTGTTTCCCAGAATGCACCATGTTCTCCCCCAATCTCCTCTCCAAGCCTCCTCCTTCCGGAACATTCTTCACCTCTTCCCTTTCCACACCCTGCCACACCCTGATTTCCTCACCTCACTTCCCACCCAAGTCTGCGTGCGAGGTACTTCGCGAGGTACTTCAAGCACGTTCCTCTCCTCCCTCTGCTCTCAGGAGGGGTGTCTGTCCTCACCAGAGGGTTTCTCGAGGCAGGAACAGAGTTCCTCTAATCCAACATCCACACCAGCTGCCCTTGAGGACATGGCTGTGAACTTTCAGATGAGCTAAGCTGAAAGCGGCGCCCGTAACACCCTCCTTTTTTCAGTTGGCTCCGGGGAGCAACCCAGAGTAAGCTCTTCTGTGCAAGAGCATCTCTTAGGACAACATTCCCGCATTCGCCTGTTTGCCAGAGCTTTCCCTGCATTTGTGTGGAATCTTCCTAACAACCTGTCACCGCCATAGGGAACAGTACCCCGGCTGTACAGACGAAAAACCACACGGTAAGTAACTGTCAAGTTAACACGAAGCTAGTAAGGACCGTCGCAATGGGATGTGCCTTTCCATATCCTGAGTAACAGGTTGAAGAGGTAAGACTAACCCATGCACTAAACCGGGGCGAGAAAGCAGACGGTGGGAGGGCCGGCAGGGTGTGCAAGGAAGGCAGGAAACACGGAGAACATTCGCGGCTGGGAAAGAAACGAGCAAGGGTCACAGAGCAGGAGAAAAAGAAGGTACAAACGAGAAAGGAACCCTGCGTAGTGATACAAGAGCCAAGTGGTTAGGCCCAACCGAAGGGACTGAGGAAGAATGAAGAGACTGGGGGGAAATCAGGTAAAAAAAAAAAAAAATCAAGAAACTGTGATTTTTAAGGTCTAAGAACAGCAACAACCAAACCCAAACACCCTAAAATACATGAGAATTAATTAACAGTCGTACCTAGCACTCAAACTTTACAGGAAATAAAAGCACTGCAGACTGTTTAATCTTGACAAAAATAATTTTTTTTTTTTTAAATTAAAGATTTTATGTCTTTATTTGAGAGAGAGAACTCGCATGGGAGGCAGAGGGAGAAGCAGACTCCATGCTGAAGCAGGAAGCTGGACTCAACCAGGGCTCCCATCTCCGGACTCTGGGACCCATGACCTGAGCTGAAGGCAGATGCCCAACCAGCTGAGCCACCAGGGGCCCCTGACAAAAGTCTGTTGATATCTATTCTAGATAAGTGAGTTGAGGGTTCAGAACGGGCCTTCACACCCGATAAACGGCAGACATGAACTAAACCCAGAATTTCCCAACAAAACTCCCCCCCCCCCCCAAGATTTTATTTATTTGAGAGACAGAACAAGCAGGGAGAGCGGCAGGCAGAGAGAGAGGGGAGGGAGAAGTAGCCTCCACCGAGCAGGGAGCCCGATGTGGGGCTCGATCCAGGACTCCGGGATCATGACCTTAGTCAAAGGCAGACGCTTAACCAGCTGAGCCACCCAGGCATCCCAAAACAAGACTTTTAAAATCAAGGAATAAAAAAAATTGAGTATGATTTAATACTACCATAAATCTCATGCTTACATCTGATTATTATAACTACAGTTAGCCCAGGTTCTTGAACATACTACCTGATTTCAGAAGCATCACAATGTAACTGTGCTGCTAAGTATGTGAAATGCCTTAATTTAAGAAAACCGCAAGTATCTGATTTCCTAATGGCACAATCTCCCCATGAAACTCTCTTCTAAATTAAACAGCAAGAATGTTAGTAGATCGTTTTCCTTTGTTTGATGGCTTCCCCCCACAAGATGCTTTCCTGGAGAACTCTCAGGACAGCATAAATACAAATACTAAGTAAATGGGAACCCTACAATGGACTGTAGACAATGTATCAGATTAGGAATACTTCAAATAGCCAGACATCAGGTCCCATCACAATTAAAAAAAAATCAATGATAAATACTGAGTGTTCACTTCCTATATACAGGAAAAAAAAAGAAAGAAACCCACAACACTAAAAATAATATGATTGAAAAGTTTTGCATTCACAAATACTGTTTTTCACTGATTGTAGGGAGCACAGATTCCTACATGTTAACATTTCTGAAATCAGATGTAGCTCAAATTTTATGAAACAGTATCTTCTTAATATTGATACCCAAATGCCCTTAGTTTTTGTTTCTTTCTCCAACTTCAAGGTTTTCCTTTAATAATATATCTACATAACCCCTTTAGAAAGGCTGGACCACATCACTGAGATACCCATAGGATTTATACAACTCCCCAGACTTAAGCTGGAGTTACAGATTAACATTTAGTATTATCTTTTTAGAAAAAGATTAACGTCAAATTCAAGACCACAGACCAGATCGAAACAGATTAAAACAAAACCATCAAGTAAAAAGTCAAGACATGTAAAATTTACTGATGAACCAGCGGTCATCAGGCTACACAAAAGCTATAACACCAGGTCATAGTTGGTTACGAAGCCCTCCTCCAGCCCTCCCCACAGCTTCTCTGGAAAAACAATCCACCGGCAAGAGGCAGCAGGAACCCGAAGCTTTTCCTCAAGAAGCGAGTACATTCGTGCTTTTACGTAACTCACAGAATTACTGCCTCGTCGGCTGGGGTGCGCAGGGGTTCCAGGCTCTCCCCATCAAAACCATCTTTGTGACATCTGCTCTTTGATGGCCACGCTTTAACCCTTGTTCCTAACCTTCCAAACCTGGGATAGACACTTGTCTCTCAAGGCATCTCATTTTCATTTGCTTTCCTACAACTCTGGCCAGTGAGCGCTCTCATGCACTCTCGAAGGAGCCATCCCCAGGCTGCAGCCACATCCCACCTCGAGGGCCGCAGCAGCACTGCCTCTGGAGCCAGCCAGGCTGGCTTCAAACCCTGGCTCTGGACCTTACAGCGGCTGCTGACCAAGTTAATGGCTCTCTGTGCCTCGGCTTTCTGCATCTAGAAACTGGGAAGAACAGTCCCCTCCCTCTTAGGGCCCTGTGACCAGGAACTAACAGAGCCAGATAACGGAGCCAGGTCTGCAGCAGCGAGCACCTCCGTCGTTGGTAGCAGCACTGCAGACTGGGTCCTCTACAAGGTGTGTGTGTGGGGGGACACCCAGCCTTCCAGCTGGATGAGACACACTATCATACGGCATCTGTGAACATCATCTGTTCAGCGCAAGTCGCCCCAGGAAAGGGCCTAGGGCTTAGGGACTGGGCAGGGGTGACTGGGCACCACACACGGAGATCGCACGGACGCCTACCAGCTTCCGCACAGCGCTCACTGCCTGGAGCGTAACGATTTGAAGAAACAAGCTAACAACCACTTCCCTTTTCACTTCCTTTTGGAAGCCTCGCCCTGGTTTTTACTCCCGATTCTTGCTTTCCTGGGCAGAGAAGCGCACCTTGTGCACCTGCAGAGGGTGGTGACGACGGCCACCAGCAGCGAGCTGCAGGGCAGGAGCAGTGACCGTCTCTCCTGCGCCCCGTCCCCAGCAGGAAAACTGCCAGGTTCCCTCCAAGCCCAGCTCTACTGCTACTTGCGAGAAGCGAGAAACCCGGCAGCGCGATGCTGACCCGGCCCACGCCTAAGCAGAACCCCACTCTTGGAAAAGAAAAAACCGTCACATTTTCCATGGTTCCGCACGGTTATGATTCGAGTCCTCCAAACTATCAGTTTCCAAAATAAGGAAATGAGCAGCCTCAGTCCACTGAGTCCCGAACTGCCCGGCGCTGCCCTCGCGCAAGTGCGGCCAGGGCCCCCGCTGCGCCCCAGTCAAGGTCTCGGAGGCAGAGAGACGCGCACCGTGCGCGGGTCCGGGGACGCTCTCCACGGAGCTCAGACCCGGCGAACACTTCGCGGGCCGCCAACCTGCACAAAGACACGGAAGCGCAGGCCAGGGCACGGGAAGCCCCTGCAGGTCCCCGCACCTCCTGTCTCCGGCCAACGTTCCGCCCACGGCCGAGCTCGGGCGGCTCCTCCGCCCCCCGCCCCACACCCCCGGCTGCTGCCGTTCCGTGTCGCTGTCCACGACTTGTCCGGCAGCGGCACAACTGCGCGGGCGCGGCCGCAACCCGGCGACGGACCCGGGGGGCGTCCGGGCGCGCGCCCCGACGGAGCACTGCGGCCGGAGCCCACGCGGGGGACAGCGGACGGTCGGCGCACGCAGCCGCCGAAGACGCCCGAGGGACGACCACAAAGAAACTCCCAGAAGCCGCGAACTCGCACGTCCGTGCAACACCGCGCGGTCGGGACGGGCCCCGCAGAAGTCCCCGTCGGCTGGACTCCAACAGTGACGTCGGCGCGGAGCCCTCCGGACGGACACCGCGCTGGGGCGCCTCGCCCGCGCCGGCACTTCCGTCGGTCCGTCGGTCCGTCCGTGCGCCCAGGCGAGCGCGGAGAGGGGCACGGCCGGCGGGACGGGCTCGGCGGGGCCAGCGGACGCAGCACGGACGCGCAGCTCGCACGAGCGCGGGGAAACCGCGTGTTTGCGCCCAACCCCCGCCCGCACCGGCCCCTCCGGAGCCCCTGCGCGTTTGCCGACCTGCGCGCGCTCCGTCTCGGGGGCCCGGGGATCTGCGGGGTCGCCCTGCCAGGGGCGCGGGGCCGGGGCCACAGGCCGCGGGGGCCGACGCTCGGGAGCGCGGGGACGCCGCTGGGCGCTCCAGGGACCCGGCGCGGGAGCGCGGCAGACGGGGCCTCACGGGCCGCTCCCGCCCACTCGCCGGCGCGGGGTCCCGCACGGCCGCGGTCCGGGGGAGCTGCACGCGGGGTCCCCGCGCTCGGAAGGCCCGAGCGGCGGCCGTCGGAGCCGCAGAGAGCGCCGCCCCCGGCCCGGCCGCCCGCCCCTCCCGCCGCCCGCCCCGGGCCCCGCTTCCCGCCGCTCCGCCCGCCGCCCGCCGCCCGCCGCGGGGAGGAGCCGGGACGCGCCGCCCGAGTCCGCCGCAGGCCGGTGACCTTGGCTCCCTTACGTAACCCTCGGGCCGCCCCGGCCGGGCTGCGCGCTTCCCGGGGGCCGCGGCCGGAGGAGGGAGCGCGCCGCCCCGCCCGGGTGCGCGGCCTTACCTTCCGCCACGTCCTCGTCCACGGCCCCCTTGACCTGCGAGAAGCACCACTGCAAGTCGTTGCCGCCCGCGGGGCAGCCGCCGCCTCCGGCCCCTGCGGGGACACACCGGGCGTCAGGGCCCCGCGCCCGCCCGCCCGCCCGCGCCCCCGCCCGCGGCCCAGCGCCCGCCTCGCCCCGCGCGGGCGCTCACCTGCCATGGCCGGCCGGCGCGGCGGGCGGGCGGGCGGGCGCCGAGGCGGCGGCGCACGAAGGAGGCGGCCGCCGCGCTACTGCCGCCCGAGCACCTCAGCCCGGCCGCCGCCGCCGCCGCCGCCGCCGCCGCCGCCGCCGCCGCCGCCGCGGCTGCCGGGGAGGGATTTTTTTTCCCCCTTTTCAAAATGGCGCCCAATGCCCGTCGCCCCCGCTCGATGGACGTCATCCCCCTCCGCCTCCTTCGCAGGCCCGGGCGGGGGCGGGGCCGCCGGGAGGGCTCCCCTGCGTGGGCGGGGCGGGGCGGGGCGGGGCGGGGCGGGGCTGGGCGCGGCCCGCGGGGGCCGCCGGGGGCTGCGGGACGTGCCGACCCGCGCCTGCGCAAGCCGCCCCCTGCTGCGCAAGCCGCCCCCTGCAGCACCCCCGCCCAGCCCGAGCCCGGCGCGGCCCCGAACCGGACCCGGGCGTCCAGAGCGGCGGGGCTATAGGGGCTCGGGGCAGGCGCGTCCTTGGAGGCCAGCCGCTAGGCGCCGCGACAGAGGCCCCCCACCCAGCGCGCAGCCGGGCCCGCCCCCAGTCTTGATCCCACGGCCAATGGGAGCGCGGCCCGTGGGCGGAGCGGCCCAATGGAGGGCGCGATCGGAGGGCCGGCGGGCGGAGCCCCAGGCCCCCGGCCGCACCTGCGCGCGCCGCACCTGCGCGCGCCGCACCTGCGCGCCGCCGCACCTGCGCGCGCCGCACCTGCGCGCGCCGCACCCTGCGCGCGCCGCACCTGCGCGCGCCGCACCTGCGCGCGCCGCACCTGCGCGCGCCGCACCTGCGCGCGCCGCACCTGCGCGCGCCCGCACCTGCGCGCGCGCGCACCTGCGCGCGCCGCACCTCGGCCCTGCGCGCGTGCTCTGGAGCGGCTGCGGGCTGGACGGTGGCGGCCCTCCGGCACGGGCGGAGCCCCGGCGGTTTCCAAGTCCCGGTTGGGGCCGCAGCCCGCGCGGAGCCCGCGCCGTCCGCCAGGGCGTTAGTGCCGCGGTTCTCTGCGCCCCGGGGACGCCGCCTTAGGGCACGTTTGGCGTTCTCGGCTCGACGGGACCCGTTGCTCCTTCTTTCTGGGCGTCTCGCTCGGGGCGTGCGGACGGGCTCTCCGCACCCGCCCCTTCTTCCCGCGACGCGGTGAATGCGGCCGTGAGCATCGCCCCTGGACGCCGACCGTTCCCCAGCGGGAGCATTTCCCGCCCGCACGTACCCCCTGGCCGCTCCCGCCGCGGGCCCCCGGGACGCGGACGTGTTCCGGGACGCGGACGTCCACGGAGCCAGCCTGCCCTGCGCTCGCGGGGCTCCCGCGTCTGCGGGGGACCGACGGCGACAGGGAAGAACCCCGGTGTGTCGTGAGTCCGGTGGGCCGGAGAGGAAAGCGGAGCGCGGACGAGGGGTGCGAGCGTAGCAGTAGGCGGCGGGGACGACTCGGGAGGAGGCGCGAGCGACCCGTTGGGGCCACGAGCCGAGCGGACCCGTGGGGCCACGAGCCGAGCGACCCGTGGGGCCACGAGCCGAGCCGAAGGTTGTGCCTGGGAGGGGCATGGGCCGCACACGAGACGGGAGGCCACGGGGCCGCGAGCAGAGGGCGGCGGCGATGACGGGGCTCGGACGGGCCAGTGTGGCTGCTCTGCCCAGGAGACACGGGGGTGGGGCGCCGAGAGTCCGATCAGGGAGCCTCCTGACCGGGTCGTTGGGCCATCCGGGCAAGAGCAGGGGGGCTGGTGGTCCTGGATGTGCCGGTGGGGGTCGGACAGGTCCGATTTCAGAGATGAGCACCCGAAAAGCACAGCCCCTGGGATTTACCGGTGCGGTGGACGCGGAGCGAGAGCAGGAAGGCGCTCGGGAACGGCTGCCGGGCGGCTGTGCACCTGCTGGAAGGGAGTTTCTTGACTCGGAGATGGGGGGCTGCAGAGGGGGGCGGCTGGAGCGGAGCCAGGGCTGGCTGGGAGCTGCGGAGCTGCTGCAGAGGCACACACAAGTCTGGCCACACTCGGGGGAGTTGCCGCCTGGCGCCCTACACTCGGAGAAGGAGAGCATCACCGGGCGTCCTCAAACCAGGCGGGACTGGCGAGCTCACCCCAGAAGGGAAGGTGGGTGGGGAAGGGGCCACTACAGACCTCCAGGGGAGGCCCAGGAGGAAGGACCATGAGGTGCGCTTCCGGAGAGCCAGAAGCCCACGGAGTCCCGAGCTGGGTGAAGACCCGGACGGGAGTGGCCGGTTTCCCCAGCGCGGCGTGGTGAACGCGGAGGGTGGCCTGTGTGGTCCAGCCAGTTGGGATGCCATGGCTGACCTTCACAAGAGCGGTGGCTGTGCAGTGCACTGTGCAAATCTGCTGTGAGAGGGTTTCAGAGAAAGGGGTGGGGAGCAGTAACCATGCTTCGCTGTGAAGACGAGCAGGGACCCGGGGCTGTAATCTCCCTTTTCACGTGTACAGTTAGCCCGTCTGCCTCCGAGCGGTTGAAAGAGTAGCTGTCAGGACCCCCACAAACGGGTGCTCTGCTGTGCGTTACAGGTATGTCTTTTGAAGCAATAGCACCATGTTTGGCTTCAGTTTAGGCTGTATTCTTTATTAATTAGCTTTCGTTAAGTTAAAATTAAAAGCAGCAGAAGCCACACAGAGGCGCCGCATCCCGGAGAGCACTGTGCTGCCTGCCTTGCACCCCTGTGCCTCAGCTGGCTGTTCTGTTTTATGACCTAAAGGGGTTTAAATATCTGAGTTACTCCGGGTTCTAATTGGTGTTGGGCAGTTTTCTTATTTTATTATTTTTGGATCTCATGGCCAAATTGTGAAATGCCTGGTGTGTATTAGGATCCAGCCTGCTGTATTCGTGCAAGAGATACGATTCTGTAATAAAAAGGAACGGGGTGCCGGTGCAAACGGGTGACTGTGTTTGTGTCCACGACTCAGAAACATCATGCGAATGAGAGGAGCCGGCGCAAAACCACACACAATGCGTGATTCCACCTGTCTTGTCAGAGTGATGGTCTTGGGTCTGCGCGACGGGGGCGTAGCACCCAGTTACTTAATTGAACGTGAGTAGAGATGTTGCCGTAAAAGTTACTTGGCCGATACAGTTGCCACCTACAGCCAGCTGGGTCTGATGACCGGAGAGTACCCTTGATAGCGGCCGGGGTGGGGGGGTTCATCCAATTCTGCCTCAAGGCCGCATGGCCAACTGCTGCCTGCGTTCTCAGCCCGCCATGCAGACATCACACTTGCCAACCCCCGCAGTCCTGGGAGCCAGTCCCTCGAAATGAGTCTTAATACAGGCACAGGGATGCGGTCGGCTCTGTTTTTCTGGAGAACCCTGAAGTCTGGAAGAGGCTAAGTGGTCCCCCGGGATAGGGGCGAGCATGGCTGTGGGGCAGGGAGGGGACTGACTGGGAGAGAGCAAGGGAGCTTTCTGGGGTGATGGAGACGTTCGGGACCTTGCTGGAGAAATGGTTACGCGGTGTGCGCAGCTGTCGGACCACCCACCAAACTCGAGTCTGAAAGTGTGTCCGTCTTATTTAACGTGAGTTATGTCTCAATACACTGGTTTTTAAGTCTAACATATGTCTAAATTTCCCGCAAGCCTTGTGCGGACTATATGTCTTAATAGTCTGAAGGCAATCACGGAGGAAGCTACCCTGTCCATTGTTCTTCCGTGAACACCTTTATTTTAAAAAATTTCTTTGATTTACTTAGATTTCAGCAACTACCTACCGCTTAGAACACTGCATGTGGATTGCTTTCGAGTTCAGAGGCAGCAGCTACTCAGAGCCATCACAGACGTGCCCTGTTGGCAGGGAGCACCGTGTTCCATCCTAAAACGCGTGGGGCTTAGAGACTTGTTCAAGTGCGGGGAGTCCCAGTCCCCCTCTGTGGGCTGCTTGGGGGCCGCGTGGGCCGGAGGGCGTGGCTGGAGGAAGCCCCCGTGTGTCTGTCCCACGGGCGCTTCACCTGCTTCCCTCGGTGCACAGCTGTGTGGCTGGCAGAATGCAGTGCCTGGGATTGTGTCTCTGATTCTGGTTTTGAAAGACTTAATTTTTTAGGGCAGGTTTTTCAGGTTTACAAAGAGAACGGGACAGAAGGTGCAGAGATTTTCCACACGCCCCGCCCCAGCACATGCACCGCAGCCCCCACTGTCAGTACACTCGTCAGAATGGTACGTGTGTGACCAGACACGAGCCTGCCCTGGGGTTTCGTTCATGCTTGAGGTTCACGCTGCACCTGCGCCGGGTTTTGGACAAACGTCGAGTGCACGTGCCCGTCGCCGTGCTGTCATACGGAGTCGCTTCTCTGCCCTGACCACCCCTGTTCCTCTCTCCCACTCACCCCGCGAACACTCACCTTTCTACCGTCTACCTGATTTTACCTTTTGCAGAATGTTTTATAATTGGCTTTTTTTTTTTTTCATTTCGTAACATGGATTTAAGGTTCTCCCTGTGTTTTCATGGCTTGATAAATAACTTCTTTTTATCATTAATAATACTCCGTAGTCTAGACAGACCACACTGTATTTGACCATTCACCTACCGAAAGACAACTTGGTCATTTCCAAGTTTTGGAAATCACGACTGAAGCTGCTATAAACACCCTCGACTCCGCGTCCTGCCGCGCCCTTCCTGCTGGAGCTCCGCGAGGGATTAAACTTCATCCCACCTTTTTTCTTCACTGTTCCCTGAAGTTTTCCCCAAATGACGAAGGGGAGGAAGGAACAGACAAAGGACTACATCAGGACGGCATTACGTTTCAGGGCAAAAGGACTTTGCCGAAGGAATTAATGTTACAGGATGCCCATAGGAAGATTATCCGGGATTATCTGTGTGGGCCCCATTGAATCACATGAGTACTTTAAAAAGGCAGAGAGCTTCTCCAGCGGGGAGTCAGAGAGACAGAGAAGGGCAAGTCAGAGGGCTTGCGAGCCTGTGAGGGACTCGGCCGGCCCTTGCTGGCACTGACCACATGGAAAGTGCTAGAAGGAATGCAAACAGCCTGTAGGGGAAAGACTAGTATTGGCTGCGAGCCCGCGGGCAAAAGGGACCTGAGCCCTACAACCAAATTTGGCCAAGTGTTTGAAAGGGCTTGGAAGTGCTTGCATTCCCAGGACTCTAGCCAGAGCCCAGCCCAGGCAGAGGGCCACTGACCTGCCCGCAGGGTGACATTCGGCCTCCAGAGGCAGGAGGTACTACACAGGTGTGGTTTTCAGCCATCACATCGGTGGCCATTCATTCTGGCAGCAGAAGAAAACTACCTCCACACCCCACTTCCTTCGTTGCGAGGCTGAGACGTTTGGACCTGAAATTTTATTTTTTAAAGATTTTATTCATTTATTTGACAGAGATCACAAGTACGCAGACAGGCAGAGAGAGAGAGAGAGGAGGAAGCAGGCTCCCCGCTGAGCAGAGAGCCCGATGCGGGACTCGATCCCAGGACCCTGAGATCATGACCTGAGCCGAAGGCAGAGGCTTAACCCACTGAGCCGCCCAGGTGCCCCCGACCCAAATTTGATGAACTACGGAGCTGTAGACATGGGCAGCGCACAGGCTGGCCGGGGCCCTGCAAAGCCAAAGCTGAGGCGCTGAGTCCGGGTGAAAGTGTGGGGTTTCTTGAGTGGTGGCTCTCGGGAGGAGACAGTGAAAAGCAGGCTGGCTGTGGCCATGGGACCCAGCGGCTGCCCTCCTGGAGCTGCAGGGCAGACACGGCCCTGAGGAGCCCTTGTGGGAGCAACGGGCTGTGCCCTGCCTGCCCACCTCCATCCCTGTGCCTCTGCTGGGGAGCTGGCTGGTCCAAGGGAGCCCAGCCATGGGCCTTTCCCAGGGACATCTGAGCAGCTCCGCGGGAACCCTAGGCCACCCGGCCCCACCTGCCCCCCACCCCGCCCCCTGTGTGGCCATGGGATGGGTCACTATCTCCCACGGCCTCGGTGTCCCTGGTGTCAGGTGGTTTTGGGACATTCCACGAGCAGAGGCTGGGAACTGGGTCAGAAAAGCTGCTGGGTAGGATCAGCGCAGCCTGTGCTGCCCACCGCGTCCTCCTGAGCTCCAGGGAGCCGGGGGCGGGGGCGACCACACGGTGCTGGCCGTCGCTGCTCCTGCAATAGCACCTTGTTTCCGATGCGGGAGGGGGCGGAGGCAGAGCGGCTCAGGGCGATGGGCCTGGCACTGCCCACGGGGCCCCACATGGTCCCCTCTGGGTCTATATCCGGGCTCCGGGGTGGCAGAGGGACTTCCCACCGTGGCCCTGCGCAGAAACCCGCGGGCTTCTGTACGCTGTGTGCCCTTGCAGTCGCAGAGTGAGGCCGTGGGCGGGCAGGTGACCAGCTCCCATGTCCCCGAGTGCCCAGGAGCCGCCGGGCCTCCGGGAAATCTGCACATGCCCTCGGACAAAATCTTTCCTCCCCAAACCGATTAGTCCCCCTGCACCTGCGTGTCTCTTGTGGTTTGGGTCACTGTCAACCAGGTGGTGCTTCTTATCTTTAAAGCAGGTGTTTCAAAAGTGGGAAAACACTTGCCCAATTTAAGTGTTTTTTTCTTTAAGAAATAATTCACAGATGGGCATGACTTCGTTTCAAAAATAAAAATGTTAGCTTCACGATACTCCACAGTATGGTTTTTTCCTCCAAATTATAAAAACGAAGGCAGCTCTGAAGCAGGTTGTACCCTCATGTCAGCGAGATCAGGACAGAGGCCCCCGGTTCAGCATAGCTGGTAATTCTCCTTATTGGGAGCGATTGCAGTTAAATTATGCACAAAAAATGTCACATCTTACCCCATTTATCTCCGCAACGTAGGGATTCGGAATACTGAAAAAAGACCTTTGTGCTTCAAAGCCTCCTTGCCAGTAGGCATGGCCCTTCTCCCTGTGGGGGAAGGCGTCGGCTTGATGGATCCCATGGCTTAGATGCTCAGAACGAGCACCTTTGTTCTGCCTCCGGTGGTCAGTCAGGTCTGTTCTGCAGAGCGCTCTGTGCCTGCGGTGAGCCTGCCGCGGTCACGCCGTCACCCAGACTGGTTCATTTTGGGGCACGCTGTGGACCTCACGACCCAAAAACTCGAACACGGGGAGCTCCAGAATCGACGGAAGCACAAAATGCAAGAAAGCGCCCCTCCCCCTCCCCCAGACTGACAGACGCTCGCCTGCGGGAGGGCCTGTGTCGGGTCTGAGCCCCGTGGTCATGAACGTGGGGATCCCACAGCTGGGGTGAGCGCGTGCCCCAGGCGATCCCCGTTTTGGGAGACTGGTCACCGGCGTGCTCAGCCTGAGCAGGTGCTGGGCGGGGGGCCTCGGAGGGCACTCGGGCTCCGCCACCAAGTCCCAGATCCCTCTGCTCTCTCAGCCCAAGGACCTCGCGCGGTCCCCAGCCTGTTTGTTTCTTCTTCCCAGACGATAGGACCCGAGGTTGCCGCTTTGCCGGCCCCCAGGGGCCACCTGGAGATTTAAAGCTCTGGAAACTGTCATGTGTGTCAAAATATATGTGACCTGTCTTTGTCCTTGAGGTTTAGACGGGTGGGGAATTCTGTTCTGCGCCCAGCCTTGCAGATGTCAGGGGAAAACGCAGGCAGATGGGCCATGCTGTCCTGGCACCAGGCCACTGGTGACCCAGGGCCCGGCCCTGTCCCCTGGCAGCTGCTGCCCTCTGCTGGCCAAGCTGGGGCAAGCAGGAGGGCGCTGCGGGACGGGCCCGGTGGAGGTGAGCCGGTTATCTGCCGTCTCTAACAGCTGCCCTGTGCCCAACCATTGCAGCAGAGCAGAAAGGGGACCCCCTTCATCATGGGTCTCCGTGGCCAGAGCTTGCGGCTGCCCTGTCGGGAGGCGTGGCATGTCCTCCAGTCCCCAGTTTCGAAGTGTGGCTCTTGAAACACCACCTCTGCTGACAGGCCCCGTGGGCAATGTCTTGCAAAGTGCTTGTGAGTGTGAGGTTGTTTCGTTAAGATTACTTATTTGAGGGACAGTGAGGGAGAGGGCGCAGAGGCAGAGGGAGAAGCAGGCTCCCCGCTGAGCAGGGAGCCCGATGTGGGGCTTGATCCAGGACCCTGAGATCCTGACCTGGGCCAGGAGCAGACGCTTAGCCCACTGAGCCCCAGGTGCCCTGTGAGTTTGATGTTTTGATGAGTGTGATACACATCCTGGGAGGAGAGGTTGTCTTTAATTTATTCTTATTTAAATTTTAAAAATCAAGCCCAGACTCCAGAAGGAGGAGGTATGAGCTGTGCTGTCCTGGTTAAAGCTTGGGACTTTGGCTGAGAAGGTCGGACATAATCAGGCCCAGTTCCCAGGCAGGAAGCATTGTCTGCCGTGAGACCTGCGCTGGCCCAGGTCACCAGGGCAAAACCACGGGCTGGGTGTGTCTTCCGGGACGACCCCTGGGGGATGGTTCTGCCCACAACTACCCAGAGGCCAGTAATGCCAGCCCTTCCCTTGCCCGGAAGGCTGGGACGCCAGCCCTGTCGCTGGTCAGCCCGGCAGGGGGGACAGCCGGAACCCGGTGCCTTCTCGGGGACCAAGTGAACGAGCCACTCAGGGATGCTGATAGCGACCACGGTTTTGACGCGAGACACACAAATACAGACCAAGGACGGTGAATGGAGACCTGTTGGCCAAGTTACGTCAGTGTGCCGTGGCCTTACACACTCGCTCACACACGCTTCCCAGCTCTGTCCTCAGCACGACCCAGAAGCAGTGACGCTTGAATGGCATGGGCATCTCTGCCTGAATTTTGGTTCCTAAATAGCAGTCTTGGGGCGCCTGGGTGGCTCAGTGGGTTAAGCCTCTGCCTTTAGCTCAGGCCATGATCTCAGGGTCCTGGGATCGAGTCCTGCTTTGGCCTCTCTGCTCAGCAGGGAGCCTGATTCGCCCCCTCTAGCTGCTGCCTCTGTGCCTACTTGTGATCTCTGTCTGTCAAATAAATAAATAAAATCTTAAAAAAAAATAACAGTCTCCCCTGAAAGGAAGCAGGCACTTCCAGATCTGAGGCAGAGAAGCACGAGGGCACCCACAAAGCAGTGAAGATGGAGGTTGGTGTCCTGAGAACCCACATCCCGCCGGGGACAGAGGCTGCTGCCAGCCCACCACCTCCGTGCCTGCTGGCCTCCCCAGGTCCCTGGAAGGAAGCGGGCTGGGGGAGTCTGGGGAAGGGGTGTCCTGAGGGCCCCTTAGAGTTGTTGCTGGGGCTGCCGGGAGCCCCACCTTCCACTGCCTTGAGACCCCAGTGGGCATGGGGCTCCCCTGGGGCAGCGGTGTCCCTGAGTCCTGGCCAGACTCAGCTCCTTAGCACTCGAAGTGGCCCCACAAATAGCTCTGCCTTCCATGTAGAATTTATTTAAAAAAAAAAAGTAACTTAGAAAGGCAGATTTCCCTTTAAAAAAAGATGGTTTGAATAAATCCAACTTGCTTCATCAGTGGCCTGGTGACTTTTCCAGATTAAGGAAAGGCTCGTGAGGCAGAGGGGAGGGGGGGGTGTGGGGGGAGGGGGGCGGTGAGCGGCGGGGGAGGGGGCGGCGAGTGGCGGCCGCGGGGGGGGGGGGGCAGCGGAGGGGGGGCGGCGAGGGAGAGGGCGGGCGGTGTGGGGGAGAGGGCGGGGAGGGGCGGCCGCGGGGGGGCGGCGAGGGAGGGGGGCGGCGAGGGGGAGCAGGGAGGGTGAGGGGTGTTGTGAAGCAACAGGTCAGAGCCTGTGTTGACGGAAGGGCTGGGGAGGGTCCTATGGGCCGAGCTGGCGGGTCCGCCTGGAATGAGGAGTCGAAGGGGTCAGAGCAGGGGCGTCTTCAGGGCAGCACCTGGGGAGAGATGCTTCCTGAAAATTGCCTCCACCACTAATTCTGGGAAATAGCTTCTAAATTGATTGGCAAGACGGGAACTTTTCATATTAACTATTAGTGAATGTTTAGTAAGCGGAACTTCCCCTCTTGTTAAAGGACACCCACAGCCCACACAGCCACATCACGCCCCACTGTGCGAACCTGGGTGCTTTCCCAGCGTCGGGAGCTAGAAGGACGTCCCCTCTGACCACCCCTTCAGCATCACGCTGGGAGTCCTGGTGGAAGCCGTAAGCCAAGAAAAGGAGACGAAGGCATACAGATTGGGAAGGAAGAAACAAAGTTGTCTTTGGTCACAGATGGCAAGGTTGTCCAAAAAATCGACACAGAAACTCCCGAGCTGATACGTAATGTTGGCAACATTTCAGGATACAAGGGGGATGCGCAAGAGTCATTCTTGCTGTCCTATCCGGGAACAAACAGGATTCAGGATTCAAGATAAAACACTATTTACATTAGTGCCAAAAAAAGGAAAGAAAAAAAGAGAAATACTTAGGTAGAAATCTAACAAAATATGCCAGGATCCATCCGAGAAAACAAAACTCTGATGCCAAAATCAAAGAACCAAGTGAGTGGAGAGGAATCCCATGTTCATGGATGGGGAGACCAGAGATTCAACACCGTCCCAGTCAAGATCCCAGCAAGCTGTGCTGCGGCGGTCGACCGCCGATGCTGACGTTTGGATGGAGAGGACACATGGCTCAGAATCACACGGACACTGAAGGGGAGGCACAAGGTCGGAGACTGGCGTTCCCCGGCCTCAAGGCTCCCTGCGAAGTGCGGTAATCAGGACACTGTGGCGTTGGTGAAAAAGTAGACAGACGGGCCAGTGGGTCAGAGAAACAGACCCAGGGAGGGCAGTGACTGACGTTCGACGGAGCGAAGGCGGCGTCTTCAGCAGATGGTGCTGGGACACGTGCGAGACAAGGAGTCGAGAGCCAGACCGCGCACCGTCACGGAAGCTGACCCGAAGCGCATCACAGACCGCAAGGTAAGACGTGAAACGGCAACGCTGGGAAATACAACAGGAGAAAGGGCAGGTGACCTCGGGCTGGCAGGGAGCTTAAAAGTCTCTCCACCTGGTGTGTGCCGAGACTGGAACTCAGGACCCTGAGGCAAGGAGTGCTGCGCCCCACCCGCGGAGCCGGCCAGGAGCCCCGCAGGTGAGATTTGAGAGGTGTCACTGAAGGCACAGTCCGTGAAAGAAAAACGTGTAAGTTTGACTTCATCACGTTCAAGAAACGTGTGCTCTGTGAAGCACGCTCTTAAGAGCATAGAAAGACTAGCCATAGGCGGCTAGAAAGTATGTGCCAAGGAAACGTTGGATAAGGGGTGTGCGTTCAGTGTCCCTGGGGGAGCTCCAGCCGCTGGCTGGCCTGCAGGGTGTGCCAGACACAGGTGTGCCCCGGCCGGGATCCTCTGGGGCACAGTCTCCACCAGCGGCCCGGGAAGGAGCTGCCGGGCTCATATGGCCCGAGTGCAGAGGGCGGGGACGGCCAGGCCCTGGGTTGCTGACCCCGGGGGCTGAGCTGGGCTCCCGGGAGGACTGGGGACACCCTTGCCTGCGGTGCACCTGTGAGATTTCAGGCCCTCTTTCTGGCCTCCGCAGGTGGACCCTGGGCCGGTGGGAGGGTGTGGACGACTGGGGAGCAGCGCAGCCTCCCTCTGGGGCAGTGGGGAGCTGAGGACCACGGCTTTCCCTGGCAGTTTTCTCAGCAGAGCGCTGGCCCCTCGCAGCTACCCCTCTGTCCCTCAGGCTGCTGGTATCCCCGTGCACACCTCTACCGGCCAGCCATTGTCCATCCTGGCTCCTACTCGCCCCAGAGGAGGCCGCTGCGCGGAACGGAGGTGAGTCCCCTCCGGGGACCCTCTCCGGGGTTCTGTGTTCACCTTCGGAACCCACGACGGCAGGACTTCGGGTGATGGTCGTGTTTCTGACGTGCTCGGTGCTTGGGCACTCGGGGCCCAGCTCGGCGCTGGAGACCGCCGCCTCAGGATGAGCCTTCCACTTTCTAGAGTCCACGGAGCAGTGGGGACGGGGCTCGGGGGTACAGTCCCGGGACACCCCGGGGAGGCATTTTGTGGTGCTGAGAAGCCGACAGACTCCCTTAGTGGAAATCATGCCCCTGACCTGGCGCTCAGGGCTGCCGGTCCCGGCCGGGGGTTGCACCGCACAGCCTGGCTGCTTACCGAGAACGTGCCCGCTGTAGTTCGGCTCCAGAAACGATATCCAATCTCACGTGACCTTAAGCGACCATGCATCATGTCAGAAACGAAACATTCATAGTCTAGATCGTTCTCGAGTTCTAGAAACATCTGAGACCACAATGGACCCATTTCCTTTGGAGCAAACTTTTCTTACGAGGACTCCTAAGATCCCCGCACAGGCCCAGAGTCGGCACAGAGGGAAGACTTGCCTCCCCAAGGTCGCAGGGCAGTGGGGTCTGAGTCTGAGGCCTCCGGCCCTCCCCTCCCCCCCCTCCAGGCTGAACCCACCCCCTTCGGTCTTCTGGGGAGGGTGTGGGTCAGTGGGGAGAGACGGTGGGGGTCTGGTCTGCAGGCTCCTCCTTCTCCCAGCCCTAGAGGCAGGGGACCCACTTCTAAGCTCCCTCAGCTCCACGCGTGGGCCTGGGACCCAGGTTCCCAGCCCAGAATCAGCTACCCTGGGACGCTGACTCTCACCCAGAAGTAACCACAAGGGGGTTGGCCCCGCACCTCTGCTCCTGGGGAGTCCGGAGGGGAATGTGCTTCCCAGCCAGGCCCTCTCTGAAGGCTTTGCCCCCCACTTTCTTGGGTCCTCAAGGCCACCAGGGGAGGGAGTCCCTCATCGCTGACCCTGGGGTTGGTAGGGAGGGGACAGTGTCATGGACCAAGGCCCCAGCTCTAGCCACACACGCCTCTGCTGAAGGCTTCGAGCTGAGAGCCACCCCTGCAGGAGGAAGGAGCTGCTGGGTGCTGGGGTGAGCAGGTAGGTCTGGAGGACTGGGACTGGGGTCAGGCCCACAGCCCGTGGGGGATAAAGCCTCGCTTCTGTCACTGGGCCTGGGGCTGCCCCCAAAGAGAGAACACGTGCAAAACCAGGCGAGCAGCCTTTTCTCTCCACAAGGCAGTGGCCGCTGAAGGTGTGAGACGGGCACCCTCTTCTGGCTCAGCGTCCCTAAGACCTCGTGGGAGGGTGTGGGTCTGACCACCTGGGGCCCACCACCGTGTCCTCCTGGGGGAGAGAGGAGCAGGGCTGGCCGGCTGCCCGGGGTGACCAGATCATGATAGAGGCTCGGCCCCAGCCTCTTCCAAGGCGAAGAGAGCCCCTCACCGGGGAGGCCCCACTGTCGGGAGTGAGGATTCCCGGGCTGGGGTGGGTGCGTTCCTTCGGCGCAGAAAGGGGGGAGCCCTGACGGCCTGCGCCACCCCCTGCCTTGCACTCTCCCAGCTGGATGTGGGGCCCGGGGTGCGGCGGGCGGGTGTGGGCCTCCCAGGCCCTCAAATGAACCAGAGAGCAGATGCGAGGGGCCCTGAGTCCAAGCAGGACATTCGCAGCGAGCGTGAGCACGGCTGCCCCGGAGAGGGACGAGCCACAGGGTCCCTGCCACCGGGTGGTGCTCCTGTCCCTTGTCTGGGCTCCGCCCGGCCAAGGCAACCGGGATTTGCCCGCCTTCCGCTGGGGTGAGAAGCCCCGGAGAGCGGGGAAGGAGACAGGTTTGCTGGCGTCCATCCTGGCCCCCGGCTCCGTTTTCCAGGGCCTCCTCGTCCCCCTGCTGGCGTCGTCCCGTCCAGAGCCCGCGGGCCCTGCCTGTCATCCCTGGGAAGGAAAACAAGGATGACGCCCATGTCTCCCGAGTCTTCCCGCCAGGGTGGTCCTGGGCACCCTCTTGGACACCCCTCGGCTGCCTCACTTTACCCAAGGAGCCCCGAGGTCACAGCGCCCTCGCTGCGCCTCAGAGGCCTGTGACTGCAGGTTTGGGGCTTCCTCCCGTTTCGGTGTCACGGAAGCAGCCCCAGGAAACGGCGAGAGGCGACTCTGACAGATTGGGATGCCGGCACCTCCAGGCTGTCGGGGGTCCCCGGGTTTGTAGCTGCCGGGGCCAGGCCCAGCCCTGCCAACGAGGAGCCCTGGGGACGGTCTGGGGATCTTGCAGTGTGACCAGCCACTGAACCATCATTTTTTAGGAAAAATCACACTTGGTTTGTGTTTCAGTTAGATCTCCAGCACCTGAGAGGGAAAAAGCCGCTTCCGAGGACGGAGGAGACGCGCCAAAGAATGTAGGGCGACCGGGTAACGCGTTTCCCTCTGGGGACGCAGGTGCGTGCGGAGTTAGGGTCCCATGCTCCTCTGCTTTCACCTGGGGGAGGGGGCCAAGGGGGACGGGTGATGGTCGGGGCAGGGGGCAGGTGGTCAGCGGTTAGTGGGTGATGGCCGGTGACAGGAAGGGAGGTGGTCGGGGCGGGTTGGAATGGGTGAGCCAGACCCTCTGGGTCCCCCCCGGCGCTGTCAGGGGCCTGGGCCTGAGGGCATCGTTGGAACTGCTAGAAGCCGAGCCCCCCTTTCCGAGGCCCGTTTCTAGGACGGTTCCGTCTCCGTGTCGGAGGACCCTGCCGCCGCGTGTGGGTTGTCCTTTGCTCAGGATAAAGGGCCCCAGCAAGGACGGCCCACCCGCCAGTCTCCTGCGCCGGGACCTGCTCGGTCCGTCCTCCATGTAGCCGGCAGGCGTCCTGCCGGGAGCTGCCCGGGGGCGGGGGGCTTGCTCACGCCCTTCCTGGTGCATGACAGTAGGTGTCACACTCGAGGAAGGGTCCCCGGACCTGCCCTCCTCACCACAAACGGAGCAAGGTGGGGGTGGGAGGAGCGCCCTGCATCCCTGAGTCCCTGGTCCTACGGCAGCGAGTCACCTGTGTGCGAAGGCTGGGAGCCTTTCTGGAGGGCAGCGGTCAGGACTTGGAGCCCTTCCCTCCCGAAGAGGAGCACTGGGGGACCTTGCCGGTTCCGTTCACATCAACGGCAGGAAGGGCCGAAGGCAGCCGACGAAAGGGGAACCTGGTGTCTGGCAGGGACAGTGATGACACTGGGTTTGCTGATGGTCAGTGGGCCAGGAGAGCTGGGGCCGGGGCCCCCATGAACCTGTAGGGCCCTGGGCATCTGGTTTCCAGGGCCACAGGAGACTGCACAGATGGCTAGCGTGGGCCACCGAGACTTATCTCCATAGGACACCAGCTGCAGTGGCCACCAGGGCACATGGCCTCTGAGTTTCCCCAGCGGTCAGCGGGAGGGTGGGCATCCGTGGAGATGCTGGGCTTCGGGGGAGAACCTCTGCACAACTGAAGCATTGTATCGTGTTTCCCGCCAGACCGTGAGCAAGCGGAGGGCCGGGTGGGGTCTTCACTTCCCCTGTTCCGCGGCAGTGAATGTGGGCGAACCCAAAGTAAGCCCCCGCCTGTGAACCCTGGGGCCCCGGTCTCCCCCATGCCGGGTGCACAGGAGGTGCCAGAACACGTGGCAGGGCGGGAGCCGTCCCCACGCACACTGCGGCCTGCTCACCCACCGCCCCCCGCTGCCCCTGTCTGCAAGCGGCAGGTGAGGGGCTTTGACCTGGCAGCGGAAGGAGCGGGCTGCTGGTGCCTGAGAGGTCACCTGGGTTCCTAGGAAGAAGACAGTTCAAGGGACCGTGAGGTGACTCACTCAGTTTCACCATCTTTCTCTAAAATCTCCCAATTGTCTGAGATCCCAAATACACAGATTTCAGATAGGTTTCCAGAAAACTTCTACTGCTAGGCCTGAAGATTCATTTCTTTCTTTTTTTTTTTTTTTTAAAGATTTTATTTATTTATTTAACAGAGAGAGATCACAAGCAGGCAGAGAGGCAGGCAGAGAGAGAGAGAGGAGGAAGCAGGCTCACTGCTGAGCAGAGAGCCCGACGAGGGGCTTGATCCCAGGACCCTAGGATCAGGACCCGAGCCAAAGGCAGAAGGCTTAAACCACTGAGCCACCCAGGCGCCCCCGAAGGTTCATTTCTTTTTAATTTGGAGCTCATTTCATGCTCAACATTTCAACACTTGTCCTTTTAGACCAATATATCAGAGTCGTGAAGAAAAGAATTGAAAATGGGAAAAAAATGAGTCTCCATAAAATACATAAGTAACAATGCATGAGTAATTTCGGTGGCTTTGCAGAATAGCGAGCACTGAGACGCTGGCTCGGAACGGTGCCCTGTCCCTGTTGTTAGCTGGATACACCGGGCAAGGCTGAGGTCGGGCACATCCGCAACGTGCCCAGAAGCCCATGGGACCGCAGTGGCCTCTGCTTCCAGACCTGGTAGGCCCGAGCGAGCAAGAGGGCCCGGTCCCTCAGCCCAAGCCGATGCCACAGCGTGCGCGGAAGAAAGGCTGTGTCTTCGGCCGAGCGTCATCCTGCACGTGCGAACTTCGGTCTCCCCTGCTCGGGCCGGACGGCTTCCCGGCCTTGCAGGGGTCCCGGAAGCCTATGGCGCACCTGGGGGTCAGAAGCGTGCGCTGCTGACCCTGTGGCAGCTAATCAAAACATTGTGTTCCATGGTAAAACGAACGAGTGTCCTACAGACAGAGTGACGTGTGGGAATTTAAAGAAAAATACTGAATAGAACTTGTGGGATCTCTCCTGTGTTGGCAGCTCCAGACCCACCCCAGATCCCTGTGGGGTGAGCTAACCTGCCCCTGCCTTTGGAGAAAGCTCCAGCAGGCCCTGGCGGGGTGGGGGGGGTGTCGCGCTGCAGGGCGGGGTCTTGGGTCCTGTTATCCAGGGCGAATAGCTCGCCTTCCAGAGCCTCAGCCTCCCTGGCTGCTTCCTGGCTCTGACCCCACAGGCGGACGGCTGTGAGACCTGTGCCTGCCCTGCCCACCTCTGTCGCTGCCCCCCGGACTGGACGGCCTCCCCCGGCTGGAACCACTCAGGCCTGCCATCTAAGCCGACTTGTGCTTATTCACGATGTGAGAGTCTGAGTGCATTAGAACGTGATGCCAGGGAATGGATTTAGATTTCAGGCTGAAGGCTCAGTTTTACCTTTTAAAGATGCTCTCCACGTCACGTCTGGGGGCAGAGAGAAGCAGGACCGTGGACACTGAGCCAAGCTGTGGAAAAGTGCCTGGCACCCTGTGTCCTAGAGACCCTCAGGCCCCCGAAGTCTATGCAGACCCCCGCCACCCTGGCTTCCCTCCACGTCTCCCCCGCATGACCGCACGGGGACCTGCGTTCGTGAGAGGGGCCGTGTTTTCAGTGCTGCTCTCCGGCGTCTCCGTGAACACGCACTCGGGAAGCACGTGCCCCTCGGTGCTACCTCTGGTTCACAGCTCCTGCACCCTCCAAGCCCTCCCCGGGTCTCGTGGCGGCCCACCCACTTCCCGTCCTTACCACCCCCAGCAGGGGACTTTGCAGGTAGTGAGCTCACGTGTTTGTTGCCATAAATTAAATATGCTCATTTTGGACCGTATTTAAGTGTTTATCGGTTCTGACTTTTATTTTATTTTTTTAAGGATTTTATTTATTTGTCAGAGAGAGAGCGAGAGCGAGCACAGGCAGAGGCTGAGGGAGAAGCAGGCTCCCCGCCGAGCAAGGAGCCCGATGTGGGACTCGATCCCAGGCCGCTGGGATCATGAACCTGAGCTGAAGGCAAGCTGCTCAACCAGCTGAGCCACCCAGGCATTCCTATCGGTTCTGACTTTTTAAATAGTTGAATTAACAGAAGTTCAATTTCTTCCGTTGAACAGAGTCAGACCCAGTGTTGATTAACTTAGTCTGCTCAACATAATGGCAATGTTGGGTCTTAAATATAGCCTTTTAGCACTTTTAATAGAATGCGAAAGGAAAACTTTCTGGCACAACAGTAAAAGCAGTTAGGAGGGCTTCAGGAGTGTAAATTGAACCCCTTGGCTCTGACGGGTGATCCTAGATCTTTCATCAGTAAACGTGGATTTGTGGCTCTGAGCTTGACCCCCGGCAGGCACGAGCAACGCCACTCTCTTGAGCCAGCTGCCCTCCCAGGACACCAACATGACTCTGAGGTCATCGGCTGCTTACGCACTGGTGGACGTTCTGGAAACATCCCCAAGCACGTGGCAGGGAGGGAGCCCACCCGAGTTTCTCTTGCTTCTGGAGCTGCACACTGCTTTGGGGCCACTGTATAGGTGGGGAGCGATCCGTCCTCGATGTGTCCTCCCTACCCAGACTGGGCGGCTGTGGCCCTGAGGTCAGAATCATGGTTTCACCCCTAAGAGAACTCTGTGAGCAGAACTGCCTGCCAAGGTGGAAAGTTAGGTTTGCATTGTCCAGTCTGGGTGGCCACTGGCTACACGGTGCTATGGAACCTTTGAAATGTGGGTAGTGTGGCTAAAGAGCTGAATTTTAAGTTTTACCTGATGTTAACGAATTTGAATCTAGATGTGAGAGTTACGTGAGGCTATGGTATTGTGTGATGCACCGTAGCGGGCACTTAGCCCTCGACCCTCTTTACAGAAGCCTCTGGCAGTCGGCCTGCAATTCCGCCTCTGGGGAGAGTCCAGCCACCGCTGTGCATGCTGGGAGAATCCCAGGGATGGGGGGGCGACCACCGCTGTGCATGCTGGGAGAATCCCAGGGATTGGGCGGGGACCACCGCTGTGCATGCTGGGAGAATCCCAGGGATTGGGGGGGGGGGACCACCGCTGTGCATGCTGGGAGAACTGGGCCACCTCGAAGGGCCAGCCAGAGATCAGATGGCCACAGGAGGAGCACCGCCGCCCAGTTGGCAAGTTCATCCTTTTTGCAGTGTCCTTCCCTAATCCCCTTAAATCGTTTTTATTTCCGTTAATGTGGGATTAGGGCAAAGTTGGCTGTGGTCATCATTACAGATGCGTGTGTCTCGTATCCCCATTTGTCCTCAAGAAACCTCGAGTCGTCTTGTCCCCCAGCCCCCCGTGGCAGCAACTCTGCTTTGCGGGCAGGCACTGGGAAGTCAGTTCCTCTGCCCGGACTTGAAATGCAAAGGCCTGTTGGGAAAGGCTGTTTGCTGCCTCCGTCTGTTCTTTCCGTGACTTCAAGAGCCCAAACGGGGGTCCCCCTCAGTTCTGGCTGGTGCAGAACCTATTCACCACGCTTAGGCGGAGACCTTCTCAGAAGAGGACTGTGCAGCGGGTGCTTTCTTCTGTCTGAAAGGGCAGAGCGGCCTGGACTGGAGCTGCCAGGCTCAGCTCTTCTCTGTGGCATTAAGGGACACAGCACTGGCCTGAGCCCGACGGAAGCCGTCCGTGTGTTTGGCTATGATCTCAAAACGTGGTGCCGTCCCCAACGTGGACTCGATCCCAGGATCCCAGGATCACAAGATCACAAGCCGAGCCAAAGGCAGTCATCTAACCAGCTGAGCCACCCAGGCACCCTTCTTCAACCATTTGTAAAGATTTATTTATCTGAGAGAGAGAGAGAGAGCGCGGCGCATGTGGAAGCATGAGTAATCTCGAGCAGACTCCGTGCTGAGCACAGAGCCTAATGCAGGGCTCGAACTCATGACCCTGAGATCACGACCTGAGGCTGAAACCTGGAGTTGGACGCTTAACCTGCTGAGCCATCCCGGAGCCCCGATGTTAGCCATGTCACATGAACAGCTCCGTGGGGACCAGCATGTCCCCGAGTCCCGCAGCCAGCCCCAGCCTCTATCCCAGGCCTCTCTCACCCCCCGGAACGAAGCTCTGCCCCGTCCCTGTGGTCCGCCCCGGCGCCCCGCCAGCTCCTCTCTGTCTCGAGACTGTGACGGCTCCCGGCACCTCACGACGGTGGCGGCACGTGCTCCTGGTCCTTCGGTGCCGGCTTCTCTCAGGTCGGCATTAGGCCCTTGGGGCCGCTCCGTGTGGGGGCAGGTACCAGCCCGTCGCTCCTCTCAAGGCTGCAGGACACTCGTCCCTTCATCCTCTCATCTGTGCTGGCGCTCGGGTCCCTGTCCCGTGCCCCTGGGCCACGCTGCTGTGAACACGGGGCAGACACAGGTTGGAGTCCCTGCTCTTGGGTCTTGGGGGTGCGCGCCCACAGGTGGGATTAGGGGTGTGTATATGGCTCTGCTTCTAGTGTTTTGGGGAACCACCACACTCCCGCTGCCGCACCATTGACATCCCCGCGTCTGCGTCCGCAGCCTTCGGGATCTCCATGTCCTCGCCAGCCCTCGTTTTCGGGTTGTCGCTGCTGTTTTGGTAACAGACAACCTGACGGATGTGACGCGACATCTCACTGTGGTTTTGGTTTGTATTTCCTGATGATCGGAGACATGGGGCATCTTCTCACGCGCTTCTGGGCCATTTGTCTGCCTCTTAGAGCAATGTCTCTCCAAGTCCTGCTCATGGTTGACGTGGCTTTTGTGTTTGCCCTTGACCTGCCTCGAACTCAAACCCACTTACAAACCCTGCACAGCAGCATTTGGCCTGTCCAGTCGGGCGTTCGAGGACAAGTCAGCAAATCCGCGTGTGGGGGCGGATGCTTGAGTTCGAGGCTCCTTTGGGTGTTTGCCCACAGGCTAATGAGGTGGCCTCCACCCAGGACAAAAGAAACCCCCTGGAGGAGAGCCTCCCGCCGGCTGTCAGAAAGTCACTCCTCGCCCCCCTCAACCTTCGAGATAAGAGTCTGGCTGACGGAATGGGAGTCGTTAGAGTTCTCTGCTCTTCGCTGCCGGGAAGATCAAATCCCAACCTAATTATTTGTGGAAGTGAGTTTTTCCCCCCTGAAAACTGCAAGCTTTCAATAATTGGTGTGAGACGCACACTCCGTGCACACGTACGGGGACGGTTTCGTGAAGCTCGCCCCGTCCGTCAGCACCAGCAGCCAACGCAGATTCCACCGAAGTGGGGGTGCCTCGGGCTGCTGGGGGGACGAGAATGGGAAACACCGACGTGAGCGACCCTGGGTCGTTACCGAAGCAGGGGAGAGGCGGGGGAGCTAATAACAGCTCCAGGAACAGGATTTAACGAGGAGAGAAAAGGCAAGAATTAATGCCGAGGTCAGCAGGATGATGTGGCGTTGCCGGGCATTTCTGATGAGCACTGGTGTCCCGGTCTGCTCCGCTCAGAAGCACTTTGCAATTACGGAATATGGGTGGTTAATCTGCGAAGTAATAATAATAATAGCCCCAGCATTTGTTTAATTCTTGGGAATTTACAGAGCCCTTGTGAAGGCACCCCCTTGGGTCCTCAGAGTCCTTCACCTGGGGGCGGGCACCCAGGACTGCGTCCTGGAGCAGAGGTCTGACCTCAGCCCCTACTTCTCAGTCCCTCTCTGGTGCACCGGTCCCCAGGCCTTGCAGGACCCAGTGCCAAGTGCAGGGGGTGGGGTCTACTGCAGCCACTCCAGAGTGAGGGGCAGAGCTGTGGGCTCTTCTCAAGTCCCCCCGGCAGCCACGTCCCTGGGCCACTGGCCACTGACTGGTCAGTTTCACCTGGCCGCGCTTCCATGTCCGTTTCAGCCCAGGGCTGGCTGTGGGTCCCCCACTTGGGACATGGGGACAGCAATGTGGTCCCCCATCAGAGCCCCCAGGCCAAGCTGAAAGCCCGGTAGGCAGGCCTGCAGTCTGTCTGTGCTCCCAGCTACAAGGGCAGCCCCTGGCCGGGCATCAGCATCACCCCAGACAGGGAGCGTCTGTTGACACAAGCTTTCCACAAAGGAGGTCCACGGTCCTGGCTGGGGCAGACACCAGCCTGGAAGATCCCAGAAGGGCCCAGAGCAGCCCGGGGCTCAGGCAGAAGGAGGTAATCCCCGCTCCGCCGGCCTAGGTCCAGGAGTTCTGACACTGGGCCTGCTGTGGGGCTCCTGCTCCCTGCCTAGAACAAACCCAGCTGGGACGGGACGTTGAGGGCCTTGATGTGGCCCTTGCGCCCACTCTCGTGACAGCCCCACATTGCCTAAGAAGGGCTGGACCAACCCCTCCGTTTTCCGCTTTGACTCACCTGCAGGCTTTCATCTCTGCACTCGGGGACCGTTAGACATCTAGTTGCAAACCTGACCTTAGGTGCTCGTTCCTGGAGACCCTCTGGGACCTCTGGAGACCCTTGGCAATACCGGGAGACGGAAGCAGCAGAGCCGCTGGACGAGCGGTCTCGCGGAGACGGCGTGCTGCCAGACGCCTGGAGTGGGCCCCCGGCCCAGGGAACCGACAGAGATTTCGGAAAGTCTCCCGCGTAACTCCACGCGCTCATGCAGAAGGACACACACTTCCCGAGGCTGACCCCACGTCGAAGGCAGCTCTCACGCCAGGGGGTAAGGCCGTGCAGGGGCGCTGGGTGAGGGCGGCAGGGGGAGGCCGAGTGGGGCTCACGAACCGAACCCCGAGAACGACTCTGGGCTTTGAGCGTTGACCAGTAAAGTGCAGGGGTTTGCTGCAAACCAGAGCCCGGTTCACAGCAGGGGAGAGGGACGGGGCTGGGGGTGGGGGGAGGCCACTGTCCACATCTGGGCCAGCAAAGGTCAGA